>NC_041821.1:11764506-12964506 GCF_900964775.1 Scleropages formosus | reverse complement strand
TCAGCCTTGATCATCGCTCTAGTGTGTGCTTCCTGACTACCTACCCTTCCTGTTCCACCCGTCCTCAACCCTGTTCTCTTGTCTCCTTTCCCTTCCTTCTCTCAACCCCACGGTTTCCACGATCCCCTGCTCGTCTCACGGATCACGGCTTTCGGATTGTCCCTCTCGTTACGTTTGCACATCGGCGACCCTCGGATTCTCGTGCGCTTACGGTTTCGGGATTTTAACCCCTTTTTAACCCCGACGCTCCGCACTCGGGTCCGACAACTTCCATCCGGTGCGAAAGCAAGACAGGGCGCTCATTCCACCGCATCGGAGCCGAGGCCGAGACCCTACGAATTTTCATCTTGTGCCTCTTCTTTCAGGTCATACATTAGATTTAACGTATATATCTGATTAAATATAACGTCACATGTAACACAGACAGGGAACGGGAAGGAGCGTTAATGACAGCTTGCGACGGAAGCTTCTGACTCCCACCCGTGGCATCCGCTCACGTGTCACAGCCAGGACAAGGACCATTCACTTTATGCATCGCTGCTCAATACTCACACAGTGCATTTAAATCATTAGGCGAGGCGAGCGGGAAAACGAGCAAGGCTGGTTGCCGCCGATGCGTCTATTCCAAATACGGACCTCCGCAGGTAAGCAGCATCGTGCTCGTACAGGCCTTAGATTCCTGCTCTACGTTAAAGCTGTCCTGTTCTGTCACGTCAGCTCATTCTATATCGGTTTTGCGTTCCCGTATTCGGATGATGCATTGCGACATTCCCCCGATCCCCAAAATACCAGTTCCTCCCCCCCAGACGCCTCCCGTGCGCAACCCATCCGGCACAGCTCTCCCAAGGTCACGTCATTCCCCGGTTGCATCCCGCAGCTGCAGCAGACGTCAGTGCGTTAACCGCTGCAAGCGCGAGGACATCTGGCTCAATCGTCACGTCTCACGAAGGGGTAAGTGTGACCGGCGGTAGGTGTTTGGCCCCCCTGGCAAGGAAGGGTGGCATAAGAGGAGGAGGAAGGAGCACACAGGGACAGGGGAGTGCAAGTTTGCATTCTGAAGAGAGGACCCATCCTCTCGACCATCGCTGTGGCCTGTGTTGGAGGAGGTGAGTCACCACCTCAAATAACCCCCTGCGGAGCCTCCCCGGGGCCCCCGTGACTCCCACTCGCTTTCGGCTCCTCAAGGCGTGGGACCGAAGCTCACGTTTGTCATGTTGCGAGGGGGTCCGCAATCTGCTCCGGTACTCCCGAATGACACAATTAAGCCGAGTGCTTCGGTAAACACTTCCAGCGGCGTGAGGGGAAAGGTACGAAGCGGCGGGATTTGTGTCGAGCGGGAGAAGTGCGCCGGGCCGCGTGACAGAAAACGGCGGAGCGTCGCGGCACGCCGTCCCGCCACACGCGGCCGTGCGTACGCGCTCCTTCGGAGATCAGCGGTCCGACGCTGGCCCCGTACGCGTGCGCTCCTGGACGACGCCCACCCTTGTGTTTAACGAAGCCGCGCCAGTGTACAACGTAGCCTCGCGTGACCCTACAAAGAAAGTAAAACCTTCAACGGAGGAGCCCGGTTCACTTCCCCCTAATACCACCTCCCACTTCGGACCCCGATGGCTCGCGCGAGCGGAGGCGCGGTTCCGAACCGGCGACGACGGGATCCTGTTTCCGGACGGGCCTGCCGGGGGTCCGGAGAATTTCGCCGCTTTTGAAAACGACACCGGTGAAGGGTGGGGGAAAATGATCTGGAGAATTTGACTGACAGAGCGGAGATGACCAGAGCGACGGACACCCTTCCCAGGAAGTCTTAAGAGTCCCCCCCCCGCCGCCGAACGGAGAGCAGATGAGCCGGCAGGTTGAGGGCCCGATGCCTGATTGAACACGAAGGGTAATCTGCCTCTGCACCTCCGTAAACCTGCTGCTCGCGGTCGCCGATGGCGAGAGCCCTATTTGTCACAGCGAACGCGCACAGATGCTCGCGCGCGGAAGACGTGGGCAGCGCAACGCACGCACGTACGCGCTCGCGCACCTCCTGCGAAGATCCCACGTGCCACCTCTCAGTAAGACGGAGCGCGAGAAGACGACGGCTCCTCCTCCGTAAGCGGTGAAAACGGAAGGGAACCAGGGGACTCTCGCTCCGCGTTCATCCGTTTTGCGCCGACGTCTCAAAATCACCCAACAAATAATCAGTTCAAGTTCAAGTGCGCGCAAACTGCTTGGGGGGGGGGGATGGCTCCTGCGGCATCTCCTCAAAAGCACCGAGATGTTGATCGCAGAGCTTCGCGGGAGGACGCCGCATTCCTGGCTTTGCTCTCAGGACAGTTTTTCATCCGCCCTCGAAAGAAGGTACAACTACCGCCGATCTTCCCTCCCACGTGCTTCCGGCTGCTTAAAGTACATCTTGGTTACCACGCTAAACGACGGAACCGTCACTCAACCGGGCACCGAACAAGAAGGAGCAGAAAGAGCAAGGCTTCGCCCGGCGTTGTTCGGGCCGCAAGTCTACGCTCTTTCCCGTCCGGGTCGGCTTTCGTTACGTCTCCGAACCGGTCCAAAGCGACATACGGTCCGAACCCAAGCGAGCTCGGCGGTACCGCCGCCCTCGGTATTTCCCCACGGTCCCTCTGACTACCTACCGAGAGCCCTGCGTGTGGCTTTGTCTGCCTCAGGCATGTCATATGATTAAAAAAATCATGAATCAGACATTTTTCCCCTCAAGATTTATTTATTTATAGGCCAAATCGTAAAGTTATGTATTAGTCATAAACGGCTTTGGCGCGACTCGAAAAGGAGCGAGAAAGAGCTACTCCGGATTCGGGGCTTTCGGACGGCGAGGCGAAAATGGAACGGCGTCGACGAGATGTCACCGAGCAGCGAAGAAGGTGTGGCTGAAAGTCCCCGTGGCCCTAGCGCAGAGCCGCACCGCTCTCTAAGTGCTGCGCAATTCCCTGCTCTTGGAAGCGGATAAGCAAAGAGGTGAAAAACAGCAAGGGACGGAGAACCGAAACAATCAGCTTAGGTGCCGTGTTTCTGGGGTGACCGCTCTAGACTTTTGAGCAGAAGAACAACTTTTTAAAAAAAAAAAAAAAAAAAAACACTGTTTGCTTACTGTAGGTTGCCAGATAAAGTTCAACCCTTAACCCTTCCCCTGCCTCTGCGTAGTACCTTAAAGCCAGGTGCTTAACCCGGAATGCTCCAGTAAAGTAGCCTGCTGCATAACTGACTAAAACCGGAAGACGCTTTGCACAAAAGTGCACTTAAATAAATAACGACGAACCTGACGACGATCTGCGGGGCGCCATTGCGAGGGGCCCCTCCGCGGGTGCGGAAACGGAAGCCGGTTGCGGAGTCCATTCTTCATTGTATCGCGCCCACGCGACTGCCGCTGTTCGCCACCCGGGCCTGTAGCGCAGTGCGTGTGTAAGTGCGGGAGCGTGTCTCCTCCCCCAGACAGGGAGGACTTGGACAGGGGCTCGAGAGACAGCGTAAGGACAATAAACCGCAATAGAAGATTCCAACTACTCGATTACAAACTACACGCACATTGTCTGAAACCGCTTGTCCCACGCGGGGTCGCGGGGAGCCGGAGCCTAACCCGGCAACACGGGGCGCAAGGCCGGAGGGGGAGGGGACGCGCCCGGGACGGGACGCCAGTCCGTCGCAAGGCACCCCGAGCGGGACTCGAACCCTAGATCTGCCAAAAAGCAGGACCCGGTCAAACCCGCTGCACCGCCACGCCCCCAGTTACAAACTTGCTCAATGTATTTCCATAACCGTAAGAACTTCAGCTCACACAGCTTCACGTCACACAGACACTTTACTCAAATTATTATAATAATAATTAATGGTTCCTAGGACATCGTGTTACACCGGCCTGGTGTGCAGATGAGTGATTCACTGTAGGTACAGTACCGTACTCAATCTAGCACTGTATTGTCACGTCCACGCCCACAACACAAGCGACGACACCCGACTCCGCACCAGCTCCCGAGTAATCGCTCATCCTATAAAGACCCTCTTCGGCTCCCGTACCGTTGCGGAATCTCGTTTGGGACAACCGCCCTTCCTCGCGTTACCACACTCTTGCTCCGTCCACGACCTCCGGTTTTTTTGACTCCTCGCTTCGTTCTCCGACCACGTCCGCGGAGCCTCGTTCCTGTCCCGTTCGCCGATCGACCGACCCTTCGCCCATCCCTGGTTTCGAGAACTCGCCTCTTCTCTCAACTTCGGACGAACGGCGCCGCGCTTGGGTTCGGCCGTCCCGGGGGACATACGTCTGGTCACTTTGGATGAAAAGGTGTCACCGAACACCAGACGGCGTTCAGCGAGTCGCTTTGGAGAAAAGCATCTGCTGAATGAATAAACATAAATGTAAATGTGAACGAATGAATGTCGGCGCAAGACACGTCGGGAAGATGCGTTCGTTAAGCGGAAAACGCGCTGTAACGGCACTTCGGCAGAGTAACGGAACACGCGTAAGGTATTTTTCAGCAGGCGATGCTCTTTTGCCGAAGAAACGAGAAATGAGCAACGAGGAGAGCGGGAGAGCGTCGGCGGGCGCAGATGCCGGCGCGGCACGACGCCGTTCGCCCCGGCGACCCGGCGGGACGGGGAAGGCCCGAAGACGGAGACGGAAGTAACGAGCCAGGAGAGAACGAAGGCCGGCTGCCGGACCGACGTGGGCGCGACGGGAAATATGACAAAGTGTCCCTTCGGGACAGGAGGAAATAGAGTTCACCTCACTTACCAGCGAATCTCATTTCTTTGGAGTCTCATTACCACTGGGTGATGGCGCCACCCGCTTACCGCAGCGCGCACCCCTTTTACCGGCTTTTAGAGTCATACTTTGTCATCGCCGGTCCGGCTGCGCTGCTAAGTGACGTCCGGCCGCCGCGACACGCCGTACCTGCCGAACCGGGCCGTCCACGATTACGAGAGGAGGCGCAAAACGATCCCCGCCCGCTTTTCGGAAATTTCTCCTAACGCTGGATGTATTTTGCCTTACATGTACGCGACTCCGGTTTTCGTAACGGCGCCGAAGCGACCGATTTTATCATTCTAAACAAACAAGAACGACGAGGCCCATTAATTATGTAAGGGAGCGTTCCTGTCTCCAGGGGGGAAAGAAAGGAAAACAAACAAAGAGAAGCTTCGGAACAAACACTCCGATTTACCTCGCTCCAAACTTTTTATTTACCGTAGATCAAATCCGAAGCACGAGTGTCTCAAAATGATTCTCTGCAACGTATAGATTTTTCTTAAAAAAAAAAGAAAGAAAATTGTCTGTTAAATATACTAAAAACCTTAATGGTTTTTTATTAGCTAATGATGTTTTCCCCCAGTTCAAACCTGTAAATATTACTAAATAGCGCAGTGAAATTACACACCTCCGCAAATTCGGGCCTTGAGCCCAGGGGCTATTCGCATGCAAATGTATTTTCATGGAGGTTCAGGGGAATTTCATGTAAATTTGAACCATACGTGCGCCGTCCACGACACATTAGCTAATAAACACGTCTTGAACCTCAAAGCCACAGAACAATGTTAAATACCCGAACAACCCAAGTTCATAAAAAGAAGATAACGAAGCACTCACGTTGCGACAAAGAAGAAATAACTCGGGAATTTTTCTTACCCCCCCAAAAACATGCTTTTTACTCAATTTTTGGAAGGACGGAGCAATCACATTAGCGTACTTCGACGCAACTCGGACACGCACAGGAGTCGGACTGAAAGCGGCGCTCCGACGGCCCGCGGCCGCACACTTTTCTCTCCTGGCAGCGCACCAAGCAGCGCCGGTACCTTCGAACTGTGGTTTGACCCCTCGCTCAATCAGCGTGGAGCTCGCGAGTCGGGGCTTTCCTCCGGGTGCTCTGGTTTCCTCCCACACTCCGAACGTTTCAGGTCGAACCGGTGACTCGGATTTCCCGTGGTGCGCACGCGCGTTACTTTGCTGAGCTGTATCAGTGGGTGAACGGTGACCCGACGAACACTAAGTCACCTTGGGTAAAGGTGTCTGCTGAACACGAGTTAATAATCGTGGCGCGTCGACTTGGAGAGCGGGGTCTGCCAACCGAGAAAATGTAAAAGCAGCGAGCATTCACGGCTGGGGGTCGAAGTGTCAACCTCCCCCTGCTCCCCGAAAGAGAAGAGAGCGCTGCGGTGAGCATTCCTTACGCTGACAGCGTCCAAGGGTACCGACCGTCCTACGGGGAACGCGCAGCCGTGGGGAGGAACAGGCGAGAAACGGAGCGCGGATCAGCAAGGAGGGAGGGAAGGAGAAACTTTCCACAGTCAGTCCTACTCATCCAAAGGATTCTTTGCAGACGGCCCGTCCGTATCAATCTCGGGCACGGAACCAAAAACCGCATCTATTTATAGGCTGTGTTTTTGCGAGCCACGTGTTATTTTTAGCCCGCTGCCGAACCGCAGGGCACCCCCTGGCCGTGCGGTTCGCCTTATTACTGCGAGGGAGGCGGGGACGCGTTTGGTGCTTTGCCAGCAGATCCCCTTCAGGGTATGGGATGTGCCTCATGGCATCGCACGCGTCCCCGCCTCTCTCGCAGTCCCTCTGGGCGTGAACGCAGTGACCCCGGAACATTCTGAAACGCGCAGAAGCTGAAGGAGGCCGCGATGCCACCGGGGTAGAAGACTTCCTCGGAAAATACGGATAAGCGGGGAAAGAAACGTACAATTTCTCTTCCGAGTCGCAAGACCGCTGCCTCTTAAAGGAACGGGACCTTTGTCACGTACCTTAAAGACGTGTGCGGTGCAACATACCGACACGTGACCACGACTAGTCTGAGACAAGCAGAGTTTGGGGTAGAAGCAGAATAATTTAAAAAGAAAACAACAACTAGCATCCTTTCATGTGTGATTTCAGCTTAAGTCAGTATTAACTACTTAACTACTCACACACACCATCTAAAGCTGCTTGCCCCATGCAGGGTTGTAGGGAGCCAGAGCTTAACCCAGAGCGCAAAGCTAGAGGGGACACACCCGGGAAGGGGTGCCAGTCTGTCGCAAGGCACGTCGAAGCAGGACTCGAACCCCAGACCCACCCGAGAGCAGGACGCGGTCAAACCCGCTGCGCCACCGAGCCCCCCCGACTATTAACTGCCGATATACCCAATAGTTTCAGCCGGTTGCTATGATACAAGTGACACCGATTTAAAAAGCGTTGAGTACAAGTGACATTTAGGCGAATCGCTTCAGTATCACAGCTCTGTACGGAAACAAACGTGCAGCGGCGAGATGAAGGCGTCACGATTTGGAAACATCCGTCCGTGTTCAGCTTTACAAATGATGTAAGAAGGGAATAAAGAACACTTGGCTGCTATGTAGCATGCGTTCCGCTTTTTTTAACGACAGCTTTGGAGGCAATACGTTTCTCGGTGCTCTGAAACGACACCCGTCCGGCGCTGTCACATTGCCTTCCGACATGTTTCTCGTTTGGCGCGCGCTCGACGTCGCAACGCCGACGGGCAGCTGCTCCGGGCTCCCGGCGTCACCGGTCGCCATAACGACGCCGAGAGACGATCCGCAAAGCCGGTCCCCCGGTTGCACGTCGCGGCGCGGCTTATCCGGCCGACGCCGCCGGGCGGGAGGGTGCGGGACCCGATCTCGCCGCTCAACCTCGCCGATCCGTCAGCCAGGTGGAACAAAGGCGAGATGAAAGTTTCCCCACAGAGAACGGGAAAGGTCACTCTGCCAGCTTTTTAACCGCGCGGCTTGTCGAGACGTATTCTGTGCGGCGAGCTCACGAGGCTCACCGGGCACCGGAGCGTAACCCGGCCGGCTGCGCGCTTTAGACCGGGCCTGGGGTTCGCTAGCAACTCAGACTCGGCCTCGCACTCCTCCCGCTCCTGAAAAAACACACACGGCTCCATTATAGCTTGCAAGACGACAGACTCTCCGCGTCCCTCCGATAGCGGCGTTCGATGAGCCGGCCCGCGAAGGACGCCGGGCAGCGGAAGTCGGAGGAGCACAGCGCCGATCGGCGCACATCACAAGCGAAGTCGTCGTCATCAAAACCCTCTTCCCAGTTCTAAAGGAACGAGTGAAGATGCTGTGGAGGGTTATTTACATTTATTCACTTAGCAGACGCTTTTCTCCGAAGCAACTTACAACAGGTACTATGTAGTGTTACAAGCTCACGCACCTTGTTCACCATGGTGACTTACAAAGGGTCACTCATTCATACATCAGTGGAACATACTCTCTCTGTCACTCACACACTCTGGGGGAACCCAAACAGCATGTGTTTGGACTGTGGGAGGAAACCAGAGCACTCAGAAGAAACCCACACAGACACGGGGGGAACACTCAAACTCCACGCAGACTGAGCAGGGATCGAACCCACGTTCTCTTGCACCACTCAGGTACTACGAGACAGCAACGCTACTTGCTGTGCCACGTCCCACACCGCGCCGCTTATCAAAATCTTGCTCCACCCCAGTCTTGCAGCACTGCACCACTAACTGAACACTTGCATTTACTCCTTCAGCATATGCTTCTCCCCAAAGTCGTTTATAAGGATTACCATGTAGTATTTAGCTGACGTCTTTATCCAAGGCGATTTACAGTGTTCGATACACTGCATTAAGCTCCCTACAGCTATTCACACATTGACACGGTACAGCAACGCAACGCGACACACAAAAAGGGCAATCCAGAGTCATCAGTTTACAGTTTACCTGAAACACATCCTTGCACTAGTGACGTTAGCAACGTTTGCACTCCAGACACTATCAGACCTCCCCAGCTGGCATGAATCGTGCCCCATTTATAATATGAGTCAATTCATATTCCATATCTGGGGAACAATTCTACTGTACTCACAGGGAGTGTACTGTTAAGGGGGGGCAATGAAAACCAATGGCATTTGGAAAACAAGCAAAAAACAAGCAGACAAACATCTTAATGAAGGGCAATAAAAAGGGCAGGTGTTGAAAACAGCAGGTGAATGGAATCGATACGTCTGCACATCGCACTAAGATTACTGTTACCGCCACCATCATCATCTTGTTCATCAGCTGATGTTTTTACCAAAAGAGTTTCCCAGAACCTGCAATCCCGCCCTTTCATCCAGCCGGAGAAGTTGAGGCGATGCTGCCGACTCGAGGGTTCGACAGCCTCGAGACCACGTTCGACTACCACACGGTCTCAAACCGCACACGAGTAAAATACCCCTCGGCGGTCACTCTTTCTTTGCAGTGTCGTCTAAATATAGCATTTGCCAATCAACAACGTTTGGTGCCGCGTTTCGGCGGCGCGGCTTCCCGTATTTTCTGCCGATTGTCCGTGGAGTTTCGCAGCAGCCTAAACAAAGGAACGTGAGCGGCACAGACAGCGTAAACAACCCATGTTCTGTCCCTTAGTGACCCTCCCGCCTGCTGAAATCCAAGAGGAAAGAGGGAACGGGGACCAAAAAGGTGGCGGGGGGGGGCACGCGCGTGCATCCCGCCATGCTTCAGCGTAACCCGCAACGTCGTCCCCCCCCGACATCGGCATGCGCGGCGCCCCCCGGGGAAGCCGAAGGAGCAGCCCTCCTTTCGAAGGACTGAGGGTAGCGGGGGGGGGGCGGCTACGCTTTCCCAAGGCCGTTCGATCCGGTCGCACCGCCTCCCGCACGCAGTGCCTACGACGTGGCAGAGGTACCAAACCTGTGGGTGGGATGTAATACGATTACCGAGTTCGCTCACCGTTCCTCACTCCTCCGTCTCAGCCAAAACAAGTCCGATAAGAGCGGCGATGGTCGCTTGCTTGGCGAGCGCTTCCATCCGAAACAAATTATACTTTTACCATTTCATGCCACTCGAAGTTGCGACGAAGGCGTTCGCAGCTCTGCTAGGTGCCACGTGCAGTCCTTCCCCTCTTACCGCTCCCGTTCACTAGTATTTATTTAGACGGCGCTTTTTCTCCAAAGCGATCGGGTGGGAACGTTAAGCCGCTTGAAGCGATTTACCCATTTATGCAGCCAGGTAACTTTTATTGGAGTAATTCAGGGAAAGCACCTTGCTCAAGGGTTCCACAGAAGGAGGTGGGATTCAAACCTGGGTCTTCAGGGTCCAAAGGCGGAGGATCCAACCAACACCGCCGGCGCTCTCGCTGACATCTACGCTCAGCTGAACACCTGGAGGGCTGAGGTTGAACGCCTGCGCCCCGTGGAGTGACGGGGGGGCGGTGTCCACCTTTGTGTCCAACCCTCCCGAGACGGTGCGGCCGTCACGCATCGACAGGGAGACGCAAGAACGGGGTAATTTACCGTGACAAAACCGGAATAAAAATATGAAATTGAGGTGAAGTACCTTTTCAAAGGGTACTACAGGAGAGCCTCTCCACGGTGCTTCAGGCCACCGCCTCCCTTCCTTATCCGCTACCTGCCAGCGGGAAACAATACTAACATAATAGCTCAAATCGAGAAGCCCTCGCCGAAAGATAGCGGCAAGTCACGGAGCGTTCATTTACGCAGCCTTCTGAGGACGCGGTACAGTGAAATACGGTAAAAGCAGGGAGCCGCCCTCTACATATTACATTTTGGAGAAATGCCCCAGAGCGCAAATTACTAAGGTCACCGGGTTCATGGTAAGGCAGCCCTGAGCTCCAGCCTGTATTTCGAGCGACTCCTCTCGAGTTCAGCAGCAGCGCGGAGGTCCCCGCTGACCCCGGCCGTCTTTTCCCTCAACGATCCGGGACAGCGCCCAGAAAGAGAGCCGCCGAAAAAGCGAAGCGTTCCCGAGAGCCCGATCCCACCGATACCCCTCGCGTACACCCTCGCGCTCTACGCTCTTTCGCGCCAGCGCAGCTCCTGCTACTCCTGACACGTTTTCTCAGGTGCGCTTTGCCCACCTCAGACATGTACCTCATAGACGCCCCCATCCCGGCGGTTCGACCGGGGGGCTCGGCGACGCGGACCGACGGGTCGCGCCGACTCGGTAAAGCGTGCGCGGCGACCGAAAGTGGCGGGCCAAGGCGCGGCGCCCGTTCGTCCCCGAAACCCGAAGCACGTAGCTCAAGGATGAGTGACCCGTTCTTATAGCAACGGTTAAGGTCCCGTGCGCCCGTAACGAATGAACCGTACGAGGCGAACGAATCCGAAAGCGCCGGTTTCCCAGAACCGACGCGGGCTGTCGCTGGCGGCCCACGGCGCACCAAGAGCTGACATTTCCCACTTTAATTTTCTTTTGTCTCGTAATGGGGAATGCAGACTCGTCTTGCGGTGAAGGCTCCATTTTTAGTAACGTCAGCCGCTTCCTTCTCCGAGATTCTTATCGATTTATTTTTGGATCTGTCTCTTCCCAACCAGGAAGTCATAAAAACTAACCTGGAGGGGCTGAGCGTTCTTAAGACAAAAGAAAGCGATTGTGCCGTGCCTTTGAGCGGCGCGTCAGCAGGAAGTCGGCGATGCGCTCCGCCGCTTTAGATGCCGCGGCAATCTGTGCCTTCCAGGAACGCAATTGAAGAACCTAAGAGGCTGCTTTCGACGTTTATATTTAGGATTAGTCATCTTTACGCCCGATGCCGACTTGACTCGACTTAAATTCCCGTCCCGGGAAGCGACGCGGTGACCCGGGGCCTAGCTCTCACGAGGAAGACCGGGCGCGCCTTGGCTGCCGAGCGGGGCGAACGCCGTCAGGAAATCGCGCGGGCATCTCCTCCCGGCCGAACCGCACCCCCTCGCCAGGCCGGTTCCGCAAGGCCGCCGCTCAGCGGCGACGTTCCCGGGATACGGCAACGCGGAGGGGCAGACGGCAGTCGAGTCGAACCGCGCGCGGCACCCGGACAGACCGGCCGCTGGCGTGAGCATCAAATATTTAGTCTAACGCTGATTATGGGGAGTTTGGCGAAAGAGCGAGGGATGGCGGGCGGACGGTCTCCTTCGTTTTAGTGTCAAAGGGCACCGCCGAAGAGCAGAGCTAAACGTTTCCTAACTGACACATACGGGGGCCACTTAGGCGGCACGAGTTTCCGCCGGCCTTTGCTCAACCTCTCCGCCCAGAGATAATCGGACCGTCTGATCTGTTGCGGCGATGAGTGGATCGTGACACGAGAGAAAAAGGGGACAGAGCCTCTGTGTGTGTGAGAGAGAGAGAGAGAGAGAGAGAGACTGCTGTTCACACCTGGTGACAGTCCTCCACTCCGACTCACGTCAGATACACAACCATCATTTCAGCGGGTTTAACTGCTCCGGGGCACCGCAGGGCGTCGACCGAACACAGCGGCTATCCGGTGGTCCGAGGGAGTCCTCCGGCACCATCGTTATTAGCGTCTGCCCAACGACGCCATCTCGTCCCTCCCCTAAATCATCTCCGGAACCGCTGACATGAGGGACACGAATCCAACCCACCGCCGCATCAGTTCGCCCTCCAGTCTGCTCCTGCTCCGCATATCCAGCAGCGGAGCCGCCGATGTAACTGGGAAGAAAAGGGACAACGTGCCTGTATGACAGGTCAGCAGACTACAGGTGGTCCCTTGTTTTTAACTTCTTGGCGCGTCAGCGTCGAGCAAAACGCCCGACCGCGTGAGCCCCACGCAGGTACCTCTTCGTTCCATGCATCGAACCCAGCAAGGAGAACTGCGGCGGCGGCAGCGGCGTGGAAGTTTAATGAGCGCCTCGTGCGTACGAGCCCTTCGGAGTTACGCGGCTGCTGCTCACAGGAGCGCGACGCCGGCATGTCCGCGAAGAGGCCCCAAGTGGAGCCCCTTCCTGGGAGGGTGACGCATTTCGGCAGGTCTTCGCAAGCCGGGCGACGCGTCCCCCGGAGGTCCGGAAACCAACAAGCCAGCTGCCGCTCTGCCGCTCATTCCTCGCCGACGCACCCCTCCGGCCGGCCGCAAACCCGAGAGCGCAAACTTCCAAGGACGCATTTTATCTTGGAGAAGGACCGCAGTTTATGTGCCGGTGCACCTTGAAATCAATCTGGCCAACATGGGGAGGAGGGGCATTCGTTCGGTTCGATTCGTCCGAAACAGTCCATCGCTGGAGCTGGAAGGAAGGTACCAGGGGGGCTCAAAGTCACAGCAGATACAGGTGTTTCTCCCCTTGAGAAGTGTTCTTGTCCATCTGTGTGTGTGTGTGTGGGGGGGGGGAGTCTGCTGCTGGAACAAAAGGGTGGAAAGCAGACAAGTCCACTATAGATATTTCTCCCGACTGATTAAAAAAAAAAGAAAAAACACAAGGTAGTTCTCCCAAGGGCAAAGCGAGTGGCCTCGTCAGCACATTTCCCCACAGAGCGATGTGGGTCCCGTCCCGCCTGGCCTTCATTATCCCCGGAGGGAACTGGCAGTCTTCACAGCGCCTCGCAGGGACTCCTTGGCCACGAGCTCAGCAAGAGGCCTCACCGACGCTACCTCCAACAAACCTATTTATTTTTCTAGCCACTAATACATGCGGTTATTTTCCACGTGTATATCCGTACATATACCTCCTCCGAGTGTATGTATGCCGTACATTATAGGCTACTGCATCTGAACTTTCCTCTGGGATTACTGGAGTTTCATTATTTTACATTTATTTATTTAGCAGACACTTTTCTCCAAAGCAACTTCCAATGGATACTATGTAGTGTTACCAGTCCACACACCTTATTCACCATGGTGACTTACACTGCTAGATACACTACTTACACTGGGTCACTCATCCATACATCAGTGGAACACACAACACTCTTGGGGAACCTGAACAGCATGTCTTTGGACTGTGGGAGGAAACCAGAGCACCCAACCCGGGGAGAACATGCAAACTCCACACAGACTGAGCGAGGATCAAACCCCTGTCATTTCGCACCACCCAGGTGCTGTGAAACAGCAGTGCGACTTGCTGAGCTACCCTTCTGCCCAAATTTTACTCATTCACACACACACACACACACACACACACACACACACACACATTCTCTGAACCGCTTGTCCCATACGGGGTCGCAGGGAACCAGAGCCTACCCGGCAACACAGGGCATAAGGCCAGAGGGGGAGGGGACACACCCAGGACGGGACGCCAGTCCGTCACAAGGCACCCCAAGCGGGACTCGAACCCCAGACCTGCTGGAGAGCAGGACCCGGTCCAACCCACTGCGTCACCGCACCCCTATTTTACTCATTCATTCAAACCATTTTGTACATTATGGCTTCACTCTTTCTTGCATTTGCACCGATTTATTTAGCCAACGCTTTTGTCCAGAAGCCTACGACTATTTACCCATTTATGCAGCTGGGTAACGTCTACTAGACCAGTTCCAGGTAAGAACCCTGCTCAAGGGTACGAGGTGGAGGGATGGAAACATATTCAGTTTGGCTGCGCTACATCAGCTGCGTGCTCCTCAACGTCCTCATTAACATCCAGAACTTCACTGTTTAGACAGCGACTCGTAACATGGAAAACCTATATGGCAAATCAAACCTGCGTGCAGCACAATAAACAAAAATGACCTATTTTCAACGATGCACTTTGAAATAAAACAATCCGTACATGGGATCATTCCCCGGTACGTTTCGGTGTCTATCAACGTGCAGACACGCTCCTGTGCGGCCCCCCCCACCCCAGCCTAGTTTCATTCCCAGCTGTCAGTCACTTATGACAGGAGGCAGATTGATGCGACCAGAGGCAATGCTTATTGTCCAAAAAGAGGTGTGAGCTGGAAGGGGAGAGAGGCGCGAAAGGCAAGCGCAATCTCAGCGGCACGGGCCACCACAAAGGAGGACAAGCCAGCCCTCCGAGTTTGGACATTCCAGCTCGCTGTCAGCGCCCACCGGCTCCCCACGCAGCTGCCTTCCACAGCCACGCATCCCTGGGGCTCGGAGTGAGGCCGAGGCCTTCGCGCGGCATTTTGTTATAATCATAAAAACAAAATCACAAAGCTGACAGGAAGCAAACATTTGCTCCACTGGAAGCCGCGCCAAGGACCGCTGTCCTGTTTATCGACACAGATTCGGTAAACAGGGCACTGGAAGAGCAGGGCCGGCTTGCCGGTTTCCTGAGAGGGGAACCATTCTGCCTACTGCTGTGTGCCGGGGGCTTTTGGGGGCAACAGTTAAAACAACAACAGTAATAGTAGTTGGCGTTCTGTCCAAGGCGTACCTTGCGTGAAACTCTACGCTTCCTGTTGACAGAGCACTGCAACTGTAAGTAAACAAAGGACTGCATGAATAGGTTGATGGTTATATGGATGGATGGATGGATGGATGGAGAGATGGATGGATGGAGGGATGGAGGGATGGATGGAGGGATGGAGGGATGGAGGGATGGAGGGATGGATGGAGGGATGGATGCATGGATTGACTCATTGATGGATGGATGGAGAGGCAAATGAACATATGAATGGACAGTTTTACAAATGCAAGGATTCAACTCTATTCAATTTACTTTTATAGAGCGCTCTTCTCACACAGTGACACAGGGGAGGATGGATGGATCTGCGTATGGATGGCTCTATGCACGGATGGAGAAAAACCAAGCGAAGACCTCCTACTGAAGACAAGCGACTGGCCTACTCCTCTGGGCTCACCATCACCCCTTGCTTGCTTCCCCTCCGCAGCAGCCATAGCCTTGGACGTCTGCCGAGCGCGGCCCCTTCCTGCCCAGTAGCCATAGGGCTCCGGCGGATGCCGCGGCATGGCCCGACACCACCCCCAGCTCCGCCCCCTGCCCCTTTGCTATCTTATTACCTGCAGTATTATCAAATAATGAGCTTTTTCCTTCTGAGCTCTCTGCTGCGCAACTGGCCAAAACGCAATTACTGCGCTCAGCTGGCTAATGGCTATTGATGCGGCCGAAGAGTCACAATCCAGGGAGCGTTCATAAAATTTCATGCCATGTGCTGGATGGAACACGCGGGCTGGGGCTACGGGCTGGCGGGAAGAGGACGAGAGCTCGATGGCCGCGCACCCTCGATCCTCTCGCCTCCTCGCACCACAGGTACACCCACGCACCCGCAGCTGGATGTACGCACTAATGGACGACTGCCTTGGCTCACGAAGACAGCGCCGGGCTAGCGTGCAAATCGGCACGCGCCGTACTGGCACAGAAGCCGAACGCAGGAAGAGCACAGGGAGGTGTCGGGAGTCCGTAGTCGAGTTTTTAACCTTTTTCATTGCGTCCATTCGTAATCGAGAACTGCAAGAATAATAAAAGTCAGCGAGGTAAGTCAGGGACTGTTAAACCGGACCTTGAGACCGTGCTGCGGCCTCACAGCCCGAATCCCACCGCGGTCAGGTGTACTTCGGACTCCGGGGCTTAAACGGGTTATCTTCCGGAGGGACGCACGCACGGGGGTCAGCACGTCCCAGCCCACCGCGGAATCATCTCAAT
The DNA here is from genome assembly GCF_900964775.1 of Scleropages formosus. Classification (NCBI taxonomy): domain Eukaryota; kingdom Metazoa; phylum Chordata; class Actinopteri; order Osteoglossiformes; family Osteoglossidae; genus Scleropages; species Scleropages formosus. The sequence continues at coordinate 12,948,203 of NC_041821.1, read as the reverse complement.
CTGCTTCACATAGGCTCGTTTACGCCAGAGGGCAGATCCCGGCAGAGCAACCCGAGCGACGACATTTTAGATGTACGTCACGCAAGCGGAACATTGTCGAGACGGTGCGCAGAGCTCCGATGGGACCCTGGATTCAACAGATTTACATCTATTCAATTACCGGCTCTTTCGCTAAAGCGACTTAAAATTATTAACTAGAGAGTAACTAACACCTTTATCCCTGATGACTTACTGCGGCAGATACTCTGTACACTAAACTACCTACAATCGTTCACCCATCTGTGCACCAATGCAACATAACACACAAACACAGAAACACACACTCACACGCACAATGGGCAATTCAGTCACCAGTGCACCAACGCACAGTCTTGAGACAATGGGAAGAAACCAGAGCACCTGGAGGTAACCCATGTCAACATGGGGCAGCTGACAGCGTAGAGGTCAAGCCTGCCTGACAACGCAGTCCAGGATGAGTGCTACCCAATGATCAAAGGTTCAAGCATCACGCGCTGCTGCGAAGTGAGATTACTGCAAGGTAGCTCGGACTGCGAAGTCCTACAAAGAAACCTCATTCTGACCCGAGAGGGCAGACCGAGAGAGAGAGAGTCAACGTCGTTCTTTACTAAGACCGCAGACGAGGTCGACGTGAAAAAGTTTAAAGGCTGACCTTTGCAGTACAGGAAAACTTCAAATTATCTCACTGCATAACTGTTAAGTAAAGTTGGGCCCTGTTTGGGGCAGCAGGTGATGTACTGGTTGGAGCTGCCTCTTTTCAGGTTAAGGTCCCAGGTTCAAATCCCACCTCCTGCTGTAATACTCTGGAGTAAGATGGATACCTACCCTGAACTGATAGAGTAAAAATTACTCTGCTGTATAAATGGCTACATTACTGCAAATATCTTGACATTTTAAGGCACTTTGAAGACAAGTGTCATCTTACATAAATGCAAATGTTTATGTTGACAGAATGCTACTAGAGTTCACATGGAGCGCTGAATGGGGGCTGATGGGAAGTGTAGTTCTGAGCCGAGAAGACCAGACACATGAATCTGGACCGAGCGAGGAAACTCGCACAAACACAGGAAGATCCAAATCCAAATCCAAACCCTCGGAAAAAACCAAGGTGGAAGAAACTGTCGTACGACTTCGAATCGGTGCGTTTTGGTTCAGAGAGCACCATGCACCTGGACAGCTTCCGCTCTGCATCCAGGGAGGCCGCTGATCGCACCCATAGGACGTTAACCGATTTGTACGCTTTCCACTGGAAATATGCTTTCTTCTGGAGGCACCTCCAACCCAAGCTTGAAGTCACCACACCGTGCTCCATGGTGACAAACCTGCACCGTCTCCGATGACTCACTCATCCATTTTTTAGTGCTTTCTCATTTCATTGAGGTTGGCAGAAAGAGGAGCAGACGCCAGTGCCCGCGCATTAATTCTGCACGAGCCGCCTTTGAGATGCCGAAGGCCCCGACAGCCTCGGACGCCATGCCGCGAACACGTTACATCCTCAACCTCGCAGCTCAGCCGTGAGCCCCGCCGACAGCTGGAGAAATAGACCCGCAACGTTATCTTCGCTGCTCGATTAATTCATCAATACATCGGCTCGTGCGCCGGCGCCAGATGGAAGCGTGCGAACTTGGACGGGGCATGGAGCCGCGCCCGAACCGGCGCCGAAACGGGTTAACGAACACGGAACGCATTAGAGGCCCGCTCCTCCCACAATGCATCTGGAGGACTCTCGCGAGTGAAATTAAAAGAGCACATTCATCAGTGATATTCCACCGCCGGCCCACCTGTACGCAGCTGACAATTAGACTGAACAAATTGATATTAACAGCCATTCAAAGTACGAGAAGCCGTCTCTTCCCGAGGAGCTCGTTCGCCAACGACCGCAATTACGTTCCTGGGCCCTGAACGCGAAGTGACATGCTCCTTTGTCAAAAAGCCATTATCTAATGTTCCCCGGTAACTCCTGTCACATAAAGAAGCTGAGGCGTGGGTTCCGGGGGGCCGCAGGGCACTCTATTCCCAGCATGCTTCAGTCATTTACCTTCAACGCGAACTTGACAAGCTGGGGACACATCTCGGCAACCGCAGACGATCCAATCCGCATCGAGTCACCTCTTTTAGTAGCGATCCTAAAGCACCTGTACGTTACCAGCCACGTACGTGGTCCATTGCTCCCTAGGTCAGGCCGCTGATGCTGAGCCAGAGGTGGGCTGCGAGCCTATGATGCGCCCCTTCCTCAGTGAGTATCCTCAACAAGGTGGGACATCCACAAAACCTTTCTGACACAGGGTGGTGTTTGTGGTACCCAGGGGTAGAGCTAAAGGAACGCTGTGGCCCTGCTTCACACCACCGAGCTTGCACGACGACTGCGGAAAAGCAACTCGCATAGTGGTTAGAGTTGCTCCCTTGGATTTAAAGGACCCGGGTTTGAATCCCACCTCCCCCCGTAGTACCCTTGAGCAAGAAACTTGCATTACAAGTTGTCCAGCTGTATAAATGGGGACATCGGTGTAATAAGCGTAACATTTTAAATTTCCTTGAAGAAATTCAACAGCTAAATTAATAAATATAAATGTGGGAGGAGTCAATGATGCCATTAAAGAGAATGTGGGTTAAGCTCCGCCTCTCCACGAGTGGATCTGCACTTGAACATCCTCACAGCAGAAGCGGCCTTCTAGATATGTCCTCCTCAGAAAATATACAAAGAGTCCATTAAAAAAAAAAAAAAAGCTCACATGAATTAACCACTCACTCCTCACCCTCACAGAACCAGCTGAGTTTCAGTCGCCGGCGAAGGGATGTGAACAAAGGCAGAAAGTGCCAAAGTTGTAACTGAGCACAATTGTGAAAAGCATCTCCGCAACGCACAAACGCTTAGAAAGGTCTAGCGGCCACATCAAGAGTAAGGTCAGAAAGAAGGCCGGTATCAGCTGTCTGACATGTCATAGTGGTTTCTGCCCGTGGTGAAAGGCAACACCGGAGACCCTTCCAAAGCTCTCTTGCCACCCACCTCGCTGGGTACACAGACAGCCTAAGAAACGGCCCCCGTGGTCGATACCCACAGCGATGGGGTAAAGTACAGCGAAGCTGCAAGGTGAGCGAATATCAAAGTCAACGCTGTCGCAAAGGGGAAGTGATTGGAGTTACACTTTGAGTAAAGCACAACTGCACTACAGAGTGAGATGAGTTTTACTTTTTCACCTGTAACCTAAACTGAGGATGCAGAGCAGCCACATCAGGGTTTATTAATGCCTGTATTTGGACAAACTATATTGTCGGATGCTGCGGTACGTAACGTATCTAACGACACATTAGACTGGGAAGGACATATTGTACTGCATATTTAGTGACTCTTTAAATTATTTTTTCGGCAAACAGGTTGAGTCTCTGGCCCAGAGTACCGCCTCTCGTAACCCGACGCCGGCTCTCGGCCGAGCTTTCGGTCGAGCGGAAGGGTTCTTCTACAAGCTTCCGGTGATCCCGGCTCTTCTTCGCAGCCGGGACCTTACGGGATCCGGTGCCGTCGATCTCCGCCGGAAGCCGGGACAGCGGCCCACGGTAAAAGTGCAAATAAAGAAGGCCGCACGTTTCGAAGACCCCAACGTGAAAGAGCCCGACCGAGGACGTAGGACCCGCGGCGCACACGTGGACGGGGCCTATTCGCTCAAGGACCATTTCCCCGGTAACTACAACAGCAACGACACTTCAATTAAGCTGTTAATTACTGTCAAATGAAACCATACTCTATTATTTATGGCTTTAATATGAAAAGAACTTTATTAAAGTGCTGCTACTCCACCGCAAACCCAATACAGCAGCCGCTATTCCGCATTCAAGTCGTATTACCGAAGGGGTCAACGAGAGAAGCAAAGCGTGTACTGCCGAACAGGGCGCTTTCCTCTTCCGCCGCTCGGCCACATCCCTCGGAGGGACCGACGCATAAACGAGTAATTGTTTTAATTCATTCGCCCGACACCTTGGTCCAAAGGGACTAAAAATGTTAGGTTTGCATATTAAGCAACTTACTTATTTACCCTTTTATGCAGCTGGGTAATTTTTACCGGAGCAATTTAAGTCAAGTCAAGTCGATCAAGGGTACTACGGCAGCGGGCGGGATTTACGACGGGAGCGTACACCGGCGAGGCCATTCCGCCGAAACGCACCCGTCACGTTACTAGGAACGTAACTATTTCGGCTCTCCCATCTTCGCCACGGTTCTCATTTATGCCGAGGGGTTCCGAGCTCCCGAGCCCTTAACTGGATTCTTACACGAGCTCATGACATTGAACGAGGTGCCCAGGTCTGGAGAAACCAGAGGTTTTGCCACACGTGCTCGAATCGGCAGTGCACAAACACGCGCGGTTCAACGACGGCGGATGAGCAGATGAAGGACGAGACATTTAAAACGGCGGCGCCCATTAGAGGCGCCCCGGGAGCTGGGCTCTTGTTTATCGTTATTTTCGGACACGCGGGACCAGGCAGATGCATGACTCGGCAACGGCCGCAGCGGTTACGAACGCGCCGGGCCTCTCCGCGTCGTGCCGGGCGCTCGCGCACTCCCGCTGCGTTTGCGCGTTCCCCGGCGCAGCTGTCCCGACAGGTTTCGGACACCGCGAACGCGCATTACGGTCGCGCGGTCCAGGTGGCGTCCGCTTTCACTTTCTGGTAGCGGCGCCGGAGTCATCCAAGGTCACCGGCTACATTTATTAATCTGACTGCTGAAGAGGCAGGAGGATATCGCGTCTCGCCCGCTGCTGCGAATTCACAACATGGAGAAAGGGCCGTTTTCCACCACCCTGGAAACTTTGTCTGAAACTCGCGCGCGCTCCAGGACCGTTTTAAGTGTCTTGCCGCCGGAATATTTATGCAAAAGCGAAGGATTACCTTGATGTGTGAATAAAGGACAATACGTAGAAATGGCAGCTGGCTTTTGAAACCTGTAAATCTATATAAAAAAAAAGCAAGGGGAGAGGAGAATAAGAAAAAAAGTCAGCTCTGGCACCTCTGATTTCTATCTTGTTCCAAAAGCTAAATATAAACACGGGAGGAGGCTGGCCAACATTCCACATAAAGGCATGCGGCAAAAAAAGCGGCGCAGGTCAAATATGCGATACGCTAATTTGAACCCTCTGAGGCTCACAAAAGCAGGATGGGACAATAAATGTGAAAATGTTGGACTTTTGTAACGGGGAAGGGGAAAAAAAAAAACGTGTTTCCACGGAAAGGTCTCATCGTTAGAGCGATTTATGAAAAAATAAAGAAATTTTTAAAAAAAAAAAAAAAAAAAAACCCACATGGTAGATACTCTTACATGTGCCGGAGAGGCGAGCGTGTCTTTTTTCCCCAGCTGGAAAATGTGACTCCCAGCACCACATCTTCCATTCACACCGCTAACTAATCAAGGGCGGATCCGCTCGACACACTGGAACACGAGCGGGATCGCGAAGGCGAGCTTTGACACCCGTTTGCAACACAAATTCACACCGCTGCTCCTCCTGACGTGCGTTGCTAGAGCGGACGACTTCGGGACGTACGAAAGCAGCAACGCAAGCGACGATCTCGTTCCTTCTTTACGGGGCTAATGGCTCTTAAACTAAACATGGCCACGAATGAACAGGAACAGACAAAATATGACCGAGAAACTTAACACGGTTCCACCTGAATTGCATGCGGTCACCGTGGCCAATAATTGGACCTGGGCTGTAACGCAAATTCCGGTCCAAATTTTTGTTTGGGCGGCACGGTGACACAGCGAGTAGCGCTGCTGTCTCACAGCACCTGGGGAGGTGTGGAAAAAATGTGGGTTTGATTCCCCACTCAGTCTGTGAGGGTTTCTTCTAGGTGCTCTGGTTTCCTCCCACGGTCCAAACACATGCTGGACAGGTTCATCCATAGTGTGTGTGTGACAGAGAGAGAGTGTGTGTGTGTTCCACTGATGTATGGATGAGTGACCCATTGGAAGTAGTGTATCTAACAGTGTAAGTCACCACATTGAAGGTGGCATGGGGGCTAGGAACACTACATAGTATCCACTGTAAGTTGCTTTGGAGAAAAGTGTCTGCTAAGTGAAGAAATTTATTTACTTTTTTTTTTTTTTAACGCCAAACAGTAAATTCATGCACATCTTTTTCTTTGCGCACGTTAAAAGCACCTTAGACAACAAGCGTCATTAAGGTCAGCGCCTCAAAATTCACCGCGGTACGTAGCTACACGCGAGGCCCAAAGTACGGACCCGCCCATTTCACGCTCGTAGGTCAAAGGGGATGCTTCGGGTTCAACTCGCTCACCCACAGCGAACACCATACGTTGCATGGCGGAAGACGGGGTGTCGCGTAAACCAGTGAACAGCACCACGAAAGTCCGGCTATTTGCACTTTCGTGACACCGAACTGTATCTTTGTGTGGTTATGAGCGTCCCTCTATGACCATCTGATGCAGCAGGTGGTGCGGTGGTTAGAGCTGCTTCCTTCCTCTGCAGGGCCCAGGATCGAATCCCACCTCCTGCTGTAGGACCCTTGATCGAGGTACTTATCCTGAACCGATACAGTAAAATTTACCCAACTGTACAAATGGATAAATCATTAACAATAACATCGGCGCAGCGGGTTTGGCCTGTGCCTGCTCTCCGGTGGGTCTGGGGTTCGAGTCCCGCTTGGGGTGCCTTGTAATGGACTGGTGTCCCCTCCTGGGTGTGTCCCCTCCCCCTCCAGCCTTATACCCTGTGTTGCCGGGTTAGGCTCCAGCTCATTGCAACCCCGCTTGAGACAAGAGGCTTCTGACTGTGTGCGAGAGATTATCACTAACTTAACACGCCTTAACTTTGGGGGAAAAGCATCAACTTAGTGAGTAAATGTAATGTCTTCCTTGCACTACAGCTCAGGCATATTAAGACACTCCAGCCTCATCTACATTCGTATGAGAAATCAATATAACGCGCAAACCCAAAACGTGAAAGAAACGAGCGCCGCGCAAGCCTCGTGATATCATCCTCTTTTTCTTCCGTCTTCAGCTCCATATCCGTCCCCTGCCGAAGAGCCCCGAGCGGAGGAGGGGCAGGTTAAGAGCCTCCGCTCTTCAAGTGCCGCTACTGCGCGGACAGACTCGCGCTGTAATTACGGCACAGCCGCCGCTCGCCGGAGCTCCTGGAGCGGAGGCCACTTTGGGGAGGGGATCGAGACGATCGGCTTCTAAAGGAACGCGGCCCGGCGAAACGGCGCTCCCGCCGAAATGAGCCGCTGTTGCCGCAGCCCCGAAGCGCGTCTATAGCGGACGGGGTCTCCGGGCCGTCCGGAAAGCAAGCCGGAGCGTGACGCGCAGCGCCAGGGACGCTCGGGTTCGACTCGAGAGGGCTCCTAAAGATGCCACCCGAGCAGATTCCCGCCGGCGAACGCCCCGAAAAGTCGAAGGTGAAGGCTGAGTTAGGGCAGCGTTAAGCGCACGTATCTGCCGAAGACTCTCCTCTCAGTTGCTGTGAACTCTTGTTACCGGCTCACGGTCCAAAGGAATCCTTTTCTTCGCAACAGTGGACGGTGCCTGAGAGAAGGACTTGTGAAGAAAAAGTCTGCACGCCCCAACCCACCACATATACACACACACACACACACACACACACACAAATCCCCTGCTTTAAAAATCCTGACGCAGCAATAAACAGCAACGGTGCGAGGGAGGAAACCGTACGGAGGAGACAGAAACAAATTGGCAGGAAACTTTCATTGGAATTCCACAGTGAAAAACTTTTTGTTTTGCACAAAAGCTAGTTATAAACACACACACACACACACACACACACACACACACACACACACACACACAGAGGCTTCTTGCGCAGGAAAACAGCTTGAGGTTCTGCTAACTGTAACAAGTGGTCTACAGGGTTTCACAAGCCCCGAGTTAGAGGTTGGGCAAGGTGGTTTTACTTTTAGAAGCTACAGTTTCTTCTGTAGTCAAAGACTTCTTGTAAGATCTTGCGACCCTGCTGAGTTCCACCTCAAAACAGGGCTGGTTTCAGTCGGGTTTCACAACACGCTTCTCCGACACGCTGAAACTGAATAACCAGCCCGGAAAAGCATCGTTTTAAAAGGGCATGCTGACAACTGCAGAACTTTAAAATGAGTGCATAAACATATTAATTATCCCGTTTTTCCTTCACTTTTCCTGCACCGAATGCTTGTTTTCAAGCTCCTTTAAAGAAAGAAAAAAAAAAAAAATCACGGTTACAAGAACAGGTTCACAAATGCTGCGGTGCTGGTGAGAACCACGAGTGATTTAAAAAAAAAGAAAAAGAAAAAAAAAGATAGCACAAGGGGCAACGGCCACGGACGCGGGCTGGAGAATGGCACAGACATCTCGAACCAGCGCAGACAAAGGAGAAATCCTCGCAGCTGCAAACGGGGGCCACGGGCTCGGCGTTCTTGACGTCACGGGCCTGCGTCTGGGTGCCAGCTCACAAGTTAAATTTAGCACCCGGGCCCATCTCCCAGAGAAGAGAAACAATGTGATGCCCACAACTCTTTCTGCAGGACTCGCCGCATCGATGCTAAACAAAGTCGGAAAGAGCGAAGAACAAAATCAGAGCTGGCACCGTTCGGCTCATGGCTAACTGCCCTTCGCAGCAACACCGGCAGACCCCCCGCTCCCCCCCCGAAGCTGCAGCCGGACAACGGGGTAACGGGCCCGCGGACTCCCATCGTTGGCGGCTGGGTGTGAAATTCCCGAGAGAGGCGAACAGAGACAATGCCGTGAAGTCCTGGAGGAATTCAAAGGCAAACACCTTGGCAGAGATTTTGCAAATCATTCGCCTTCATGTCTACTACGGTAATTTGCCCCCAATTCACCAGTCGACAAGCTTCATAACAACGGTCTTGTTGCTGCCCCGTTGCACCGAAATTATATCAGTTGCAGAGTTGTCTTCTTCTTTCTGACAATTCTGTGTTTGAATAAAATTAATGCTGACACGTTTTTCACTGCATCGTATAAAAAAATGTATTGGTCTGTCAACGAGGGAAAAAAAAAAAAACAATACACACAATGGCATAGACTAATTTACTAAAGAGGAGTTCAGATTCTTTATATGTATTTTGCATTCAAACAATATTCTTTGAGAATTTATTGTCGGTCTGTCTTTTGGCGCTTTTTGCCTTCCCTGCAGTGACCACTTGTGGTTAGCAGGAGACCCAGAACATCCAAGGAGCTTTAGGTTCCAGCATTTCCTCTGAGTGAGGGAGTACCCCCTTTCCTGATGTTGGAGATAGTTTTGATGTAAGATCACACCACAGACATCAAACGCTGTTCCATGTAGATTAATGCTTAGAAAAACATTTTTTTTTTTAATCTTAAAAGAATAAAGACAAAAAATTCCCACATCTCTTCTTACTATAACCATTGTAAAACTGAACAACATCCTTCAGAAAGTCCCGCCCCCCCCCCCCCAAGACCAGCCAAGGCCAAAAATGATCATTTCAAATTTACGGGGAAACAGAAAAATGATCAATGCTCAGGCAAACAACTAAAAGTAAGAAGCCACTTTATCTGACATACACAACAAAGTATACACACTGAAACTTCACCTCTATTCATTTAGCTGACGCTTTTCTCCAAAGTGACGTAGAGTGTTAAACCACCTACAGTTATTTACCCATCTATACACCGGGGTAATTTTAGTGGAGCAGTTCAGGGGAAGTACTTTGCTCAAGGGTACTACACCCAGTGGTTGGATTTGAACCTACAACCTCTTGGCGCTGAAACAGCAGCTCTGACCACTACACTGCCAGCCGCCCCCTACTTTCAAGAACTTTCTAAAACTTCTGTCTTTACACTACAAGTGCTTGCTGACAGAGCAGTGAGTCCATTTGGGGATTTTGTCACAACTGCATCCTGCAACGGGGCAGATGCTCCAAATACTGCGAATAGCACTGTAAACACTTTCCTGGGCACCCTTAAGACACCCTACCCCCACAAACGCGTAAAAAGAGGCACACTCGGCTGTAAGAAAATGAGCTGGGGGGCGGGACGGGACTCGCTGCTCCAACCGAGGCTTCGATGCGCCGGCCGCAGGCAGAGGGGCACAGGTAGGGAGCACCATGCCCCCACATCACAAACACAAGGCAAGCGCCAGGAGGGCTGCAGTGTGGTCTGTGACCAGCTCCCGTCTCTTGATGGAAGAGGAGCGGCCAAATTGCCCCTTTCATGTGGGCAAAAAAGGGGGAGAGCTAAAAGCTGCAAGCAAGCGACACCGAGTGATGCGGCAGAACCCCGGGCCATCATGCCGGTCACTGCTTCATCACACTACAACATGAAAATGAGTGCGGGGAAAACGCAAGCAAAGAATTCCATTCCATGGCAGTTTCTATTACGATTGAAGAAGGAAAGGTGACCGTGGATGGCATTCACCAGCCACATGCTCTGGGTCCTTCCGTCAGCGCACGCGTAGCGCAGGGCCGCGATAAAAGGGCTGCTGCGCCTTTAAGAGGCACCGCGAGTGCGTCTCGTGTTGTATGTTGTGTCAGTTAAGGGGCGGTTCGGCGGAGGGTCCGCACGCTGCCGCCGGGGGGTCCTTTTCTCTCGCAGCCACCGCACACGCGCCGCCACGCCGTAGCCGACGCGCGTCTCGTATCCCTTCCGAATTCGCGCCTCAGGAAAAATGTACACGCGAGCCCCACAAATCGATCACGTGTGCGGAGTAAGAAAGCACGAGGTCAGCCTTTGGCTTTATTATGGCATGCGACACTCAGCAGCGATTGTTAGAGAACATTATTAAAGATTCGCCGTAATGGAGACCCACCGAGTTTTTCCTCGCGCTGCCCCATGGGCCATTTGCTCTTATGTCCCCTTCATCTCATTAGGCATTTCAAACTTCACACTTAATTTGAACGCGAAAAAGGCACTAGCAGTAACACGCCAAGAAACAAGGGACTATTTTAAGCCTCTCCACGCAGGACATTATTAACCACCGCGCGATTGTTTTGACAACCCGTAACACTCGATATATATGTATTATATATAGAGCGCGGTCACGCATCCACGCGCAAACAAAACATTTACTGAGCTCAGTTCCTGGGGGACACTTCTTGTCCTTCGGCAAGACGGGCGCGCGAAATTGGCACCTGGAGAGGAGCACACCTGGAAACGGGTACCGGCGGGAGCGAGCGCGCCCGCGCGCCCCACACACACCGCCAGACTGACGGTCGCAGCGAGTGTCTGGAAAATGATTAAAAACGCCCAGAAAGAGCAAAAGTGTGTGCGGTAGTCTCCCGAAAACAGAGTCCTCGACACTTTGGAAGTACCGCTAACTTTTTTTTTCGGGGGAGACTCGCACGCAGCCGCAGGCAGGGTCGACGTACCCATCATCATCATCATGTTTCATTTTCCAGCGAGTGAAGAAACAAAGAAACAACTGCAGTAAGAAGCGACAAACTGTGTCAACGTAAGGTGCGCACGACTTTACACACACACACACACAAGTCCCATGACGGCGATGCACACTCTCCGTGCGCGTGCCCGAGGCGACGCAGGCACTACTTCCCTCGGGACACCGAAACTTTGCGATTCCTCCGACCCTAAAATAAGAAGCCGACTTTTAAGTGGCACCAGACGAGCAGCGGTGCCGTGCCGTGCCGTGCCGTGCCGCGTCCCCGCGTCACCCCCACAACACAGTGTCGGCGCGGAGTGGTGTGGATCCGCGCGCGTGCGACACACACACGCACACACGCAGCACACTGACGCAGGAGCGCGAACAAGTTACTTGGTGCTCCGGCCGGGGTGTGTTGTTGTCGTTGTTGTTGTTGTTGTTGGGGAACGGATACTTCTCGCGCCGCGGACGCTCCAGGCTTACCGCGATGAGCGTGTTATTTCTCTGCTCTGCCGTGGCCGCCGACTCGGGCTCCTGCTGTTTGTTTGGCTGTTTACTGTGGACACACTTCTTAGCCCTCTGCTCCAGGCTCCTCTGATAGAGGCTCACCGTCTCCCTGCGCTCGAGCTCCAGCTGCTCCGCGTGCGCTTGCTGGTACCTGGTCTCGCAGGTGACGTGGTGTCTCCGGCAGCCCTCGATCCGCTGCCTCAACCTCTCCACCACGGTGCTGTGCTTGGGGATGCCCACGCTGCCGCTGTTATTGTTACCGATGCCACTGTTTATGTTGCTGCTGTTAATGCAAATGCTGCTGCCGTTCGCAGCAGCGGGGGTGGCAAAGTCCCCCATCATACGGTCCGCGCACAGTATTTTGGAAGAACTTTGTTAAGCCTCCTTCGCCAAAAAAGTGTTTCCCGGGCGGGGGGAGGAGGAGGGGAAAAAAAGAAAAGAAAAGAAAAAAAAAAAAAAAAAAAAACAAAAAAAAAAAAAAAAGAAGAGGAAATTTCCAATAACTATAACAAGCGCCGAGTGCGTCCCTCCTTCGCGGGGAAACGTGTCACTCAACCATGCGATGATGCCATTAAACAACGCAGAGCGCGCGGCGCGCAAACAGACAACAATAGCGGAGCGTGACTGACCGAACTCAGCAATCGCCCCCTTCCACTCACTTCCAGTGCCACCACAGCGCGACCACGTAACTCCACGGAAGATCCCGCCGTAACAAAAACGATCATCGCACGCGGCAGCCAGTGACAGTGTCGCGAGCCCTCGCCTTTATTGCGTTGTCCTTCGAGAAAAAGTTTTGCCGTTCGCGGCGCACGGGCTCCGGAGTAGTTCCGTCAACTTGCATCTCATTCATTTGCGTGGAAAAAATCCGCGAGTGCGGAGCGAGCAGGAGGTCCTTGGAAATCCGGGCCACTCGGAGGTGCGCGCGAGCGAGCGAGCGAGCGAGCGAGGGCCCCCCCCCGCGCGCGCGCGCCCGCTCAAAGTCGACGCCGCCGATCTGCGGGCTGCTCGCAGCTGCTGCCACCATCACAATGATCAAGTGCTCTCCTCCTCCTCCTCCTCCTCCTCCATGCCAGCGGAGTGATATCAGGACATGAAGCTGAGTAAAAATCAGCTAGAGGCTGTGAGTAGCCCTGCGGCCGCACGCAAAACCCGGAGCGGATCTCCGCGGACCTGCGGACGCGGACTTGGCTGCGCCGCATTGAACAGAGCGGAGCGGGGACGAGCCCGCTGTCCCTCAGCGCAGAATGCACCGCCGGCGCTCGTTCCTCGCGCTTCAAACGTGCGATCGTCTGCGCGTCCACGAGGGCAAACAAGAGCATTGTGGCAATGACTGAGCAAATCGTGCGTGAAAAATCATATTTCATGTTGGCCCTCTTATGCTGGACCGGGAAAGAGCAGGAATGGAGAAAAAGTTTTAATACCCTCTACTGCTTGAGGTTTTCTTTTATAAATGTGAGCGTGAGGCAGCACGTAGCCTACTATGACGTTGCTGGCTTGCAACCGGAAGGTGAAGGGTTCGAGTCCCACTTCCAGCTGTAGTGCCCTTGACTTACCCTCTTTACATTTATCCATTTACCCGATGCTTTTCTCCCAAGCCACTTACAATGTTGAGGTTACAATTATTACAAGCTTACAATTATTTACCCATTTATGCATCATATGTTTACGATTTGTTCGTTTAAGACGTGTTTTCAATTTGTACTGTTTATATTTATCCATTTTTGACTTGATACAAAGAGAATTTTGCTTAACTATGTCGTTCAGTGTAGAAAAGTTCATAAGAACACACACATAGGCTGAAAGCACTTCTCTCAAGCAGGTTCACAGCAAACTGGGGCCTAACCGAGCAACACAAGGTGCAAGGGACACACCCAGGACAGGATGCCAGTCCATCACAAGGCACCCCAAGCAGGACTGAAACCCCAGACCTGCTAGAGAGCAGAACCCAGCCAAACCTGCTGCGCCACCGCACCTCCCTTTCGTAAGAGTGGATACCGTCATTGGATTTGAACCTGCAATAATTTCGGCCCCAAGCTCATTCTGTAACCTGTGCACCGCTACACACAGTGTAACCCAATTTAGCCCCCTGCTTCCCAGAAATGTTCGCTTTAAACTTTAGAACCACTCGCAGCAGCTGAAGATATTTTTGTACCTGGTGTTATGATATCAAAAAAGTTAATTTTCCCAGATTTTTTCCATGGTTAAGGAATTAAAATGCTGAAAACGACACCTTTTTCTTTCTGGAATTTTCAATGAAGTTCCTTGTTATGACAACAGTTTCATCTCTCTTTCATATGCACCTCATATTTACAGTGTATGATTTTGCCTTATGTCATAGCTGTTCACTAACCAGGAAGTTTGTTTTATATTATGTGGCAGTGCGGTATGACCAGTTTAAGATAAGGACAGACAGAAATCGCCAGCTGTTCAGTGTGACTATGAGAATGATGGCATGTTGATCAAAATTTTGTGAAGGCTTTTAAAGTTTGTCAAAAGAAGTTTAGCTCATGTGCATCATAAAAACAGCTAATAAAAATTCTTTTGTCTGCCTGACTGGGCATCACTTTCTAGGAAAATGAGCCTTTCTTGACAGCATAACCAACCAGTAATGAAAAGAGGCAGGTGCAGTGTGGTACAGGTAGGACCATCCATAATATTTTCTCATACAACATGGTGACAAGACCTACTGTTCATCTTGGGCAGCTTGAAAACTTGAGATTTTCTGAATGTTCCCTACTTTAATCTATACCCCAGGGCAGGTGGGCAAATAGTGTACGTTTCCCTTTGTCCCAGGCTTATAAGGGCATCCATGGGGCTACCGCTAACCTCGATTTCACGTATCTGTGTTAAACCAAGTCACCGTCATTCATAGTCCCTTTGCTCCATTCAGATTAGCTGTAAAACCTTATTTACATTTATTTAGCAGAGACATTTCTCCAAAGCAACCTCCGACAAACTCTATGTAGTGTTATCAGCCCACACACCTTATTCACCGTGGTGACTTACACTGCTAGATACACTACTTACAATGGGTCATTCATCCATACATCAGCGGAACACACACTCTCTCTGTCATTCACACACTACAGCTGAACCTGAACAGTAGGTCTTTGGACTGTGGGAGGAAACCAGAGCACCTGGAGGAAACCCACACAGACACAGGGAGAACATGCAAATTCCACACAGACTACGGAGGGATCGAACCCACGTCCTCTCACACCACCCATCTGGGGGGAGACACCAATGCTACTCTCTGTGCCACCCTGATGCCCTCTGGAGTAATGTTCATTGGCACAATGTTGTGCAAATAAGTGAAATATCAGAAATGATATTTAAGTTGTTCTAAATAAAATGTACAGTAAACAAATCTTATTATTTTAATTGACTTGGTTTTGAAGTTGCTGGTCTGTCTGAACTAAATCCCTTAAGCAGTCGCCAACATTAAGGACTTATAATAATACACATGAAAAGGTCAGAAAACTAAAACTGCTTTGTTTTTACTGTAAATTCTTGCTGTCAAGAAAGAGATGTGTTAGTGTGATTAGCTGAAACCTTAGGGGTTAGGGTAGGCTATTGCTGGCTCCAGCAATTTACACAAACTGCTATTGATCATTCAGGGATGTCAGACTACAGGATGACACAGCAACTGCAGGACGATAAATGATACAGACGGGTCATCCTGCACCACCATACAGATACGCCACCAAGCGTAGTGCAGATACAGGCCGACCCTTGGAGACCTGGATCACAAAGATTTAAAGTTGAGGTACCTTGCACATCGTATAGCCGCCAGATATGTGCTCCACAGAGTGCTCGAGCACTGGATAATCCTGCACGATACAGGACGGCTCAGTCACTATGAACGTTGTGGAAAAACAGTTGCAGTTGTAAGAACTCCTTGTTTCTCTTAATGACATCATGTCCACAGTTGCGGTTACTGGCCGTCTACCGCTGTCAACCCCAGACCTGTCCTGGACTTACAAGCAAAAGCAAACTGTTTTTTACAAGCAAAAACAACTCATCATGCACGGGCAAGTCTTCGTATGAGAGAGTGGCGATGACTCTCTATGTAAGTAAATGCAAGTCATGCTTAAATCTGCAGTGAAATAATAACCAATCGGGGGGGAGCATGG
The DNA here is from genome assembly GCF_900964775.1 of Scleropages formosus. Taxonomy (NCBI): domain Eukaryota; kingdom Metazoa; phylum Chordata; class Actinopteri; order Osteoglossiformes; family Osteoglossidae; genus Scleropages; species Scleropages formosus. The sequence goes on along the minus strand of NC_041821.1, from coordinate 12,932,198 downwards.
CGGCACAGCGGGTTGGACCGGGTCCTGCTCTCCGGTGGGTCTGGGGTTCAAGTCCTGCTTGGGGTGCCTTGTGATGAACTGGCATCCCATCCTGGGTGTGTCCCTTCTCTCTCCAGCCTTTTGCCCTGTGTTGCCGGGTTAGGCTCCGGCTCCCCGCGACCCCGTATGGGACAAGCGGTTCAGACTCCGTGTATGTGTAATAACCAATCCACGTTCTCTGCTTGGTAGTACACTGCAGAACATGATTTGTGCACTGCACCACGTAGCACACACAGGTATGGAAGCCCATCACCAAGACGGTAGTCAGTCTCCAGATACAAATGTGCAGCAATGGCCAAATATATAAAATTGTAGCCAGTTCTGTGTGAAAATCAAAGCCAGTTTGATCGTTACAAAATGGAGCGAGATCAATTTATCCAACTGACCTTATCACATCAATTTGTACTTTGGATCAGCTTTGCTCTTTCAAAGGCTCTTCCCAGCAGAGATAACATGGTTAATGTAAAGTATTTGAAGGCCCGTGTGTTGAGATGTGTCTGTGGGTGATTTGTGAGGGTGTAGGGGGATGTGTGCAGTGGATATCACAAGGACTTGGGCTTTATTTTTCTAGGTACCCGTTGTGTGGAACAGTATGTGCAGAGCAGCATGTTAAGGAGCACGAAAACACTGTTTCGAGCGGAGCGATGATCTCTGCGTCGAGCTGTGTGTTGACTAAGGTGTTGAGCAATGCGCGATGCGTTGCCTACACCGTATCTGGTGTTGCTGCCCAGTCCAATGGGCCGAGCGCTGAAAGAATGACAGGAATGTCGGTCACTCCACCCCCACAGTCCTCAGCAGTAACACCGAGCCCAGCTGGCCCCCTACTGCCCCCGGCCATCCGCCCTTTCACACTTCGATACTGTGCTTTCCATCTCGCTGTCTTGGCGTCGTCCACTCGGTTTGTTTCCTGAGACGACTGTGTTTCCTGAGTTCGACAGTGCACGATGATTGCTGATTAGCGGATTCCTGTGGGGCGTTCGTGGTGGAGATCCTGGGAGGAGCGAACCCAAGGTCCGCGGTGCCAGCGGTCACATGCAAGCCGTTCTCCGCCACAGTGCCATGTGTAACAAAGATAAAGGAAATTATGAATACACTCTCCAAAAGTGACATATCCGCACATATCCAAAGTCCACAGCTCCCAGTTTGGACGAAAATGTGCTTCTCATTACAGTTTTTTTATATGGAATAAAGTAAAACAATCAGTTTTACTATAATCTCAGATGCAAATATATAAATATACAGTATGTAAGCCTTGGAAAAGTATTCAGACCCAGGACTAATTCTCTCATTTCACCGAATTGCAAATGGCACATTGAAGTGGTCTACTGAAATTCTCAGTAACATTTTATTTCAAAACACTGAGATTCCAAATGAATTCTTGACATTGACATTTCAGTTGCTTTTGTGTTACTAAATTCTCACTCATTCACTCACTGTTGATAACCATTTATCCTAAGGCAGGCTTGCAGCGGTCCAGAATTTTTGTGGGAAATAAGTTGCTGGGGTAGGCATTATACTCCGTACATGAGGCACCTGTGTGTCGTAGTCTAGAAAATTTTTTTGGTAAAAATAAAAATCTCAAGTGCGCTGTCTGTATAAGTGTTCAATCCCCACACAATAAGACTTAGTAGAGCTACCTTTTGAAGCAACAACAGCTTTACGTGCTTGGGGGAAAGGATGTACTGGCTTTGCACGCTGTTGGGTATATTCTTCTCGCCAGATTTGCTCCAGGTCGTTCTAGACACTTCTAGAATTTTCAGATAGTGCCACAGATTCTCAACTGGACAGGACTTCGACTGGGCCGCTGTCGGACGGTCACATCTTTGTATTTAACTCAAATGTTGTTTTGTCCTTGTGCTTGAGATTGTCTTTATGAAAAGTGTACATTCTCTTGAGCTTCAGCTGTTTGCTAGACTGAAGTAGGTTCTTTTGCAGAATTTCCCCGTGTTTCGCTCCATCTATCGTTCTTTCTGTTTTAACAAGTTTCTCAGTCCTTGCTGATGAAAAGCAGTCCCCCAGCATGATGCTGCCATCACCATGCTTCACTCTGGGGATGGTGTTTCTTGAGGCATGTATGGTGTTAGGTTCGGGTATAAGAGGCTGCCACAAAAAGCCATTACTCAAAAAAACCTGGAGTTTGCCAGGAAGCTTGAGAGGGATCCAGCTGCTTATGTAGCAAAGGTTTTGAGGTAATATGAGGCCGAAACGCAGCTTTTTGCTGAAATTCATAGTGCTATTTGCGAATCGAACCTAACGCCGCCTATGCCTCACAAACACTTGCGTGATCACAAATGCGCAAAAAATGCTGAAATATACAGCAAAAGAGAGGTTGCCGCGGAGTGTAAATAGTAAATGTGCGTCCACTGTGCTCCTCTGAAAGCAAAGCGTTGGACAAAACAGACTGAACACTGAGAGCAAAATTAGAAACCTGAAAATCCCTTTAAATCTGTTTGTCCCTGTAGCAAAGATAGGAACCTACTGGAATGTGGCCAGTTCAGCTGAGCCCAGGAGTTCTGCTACAGTGATGTTGTTACAGGTGCCCTATTTCAGTGTCAGTACTGTACTGTCTCCGATGAGCTGTGGAGAACAAAATCAAAGAACTTACTGCCAAGTACATGGGTTTTGGAGGAGAATCTGAAATGACTAAACTGGGCTAGAAAGAAGAGGAAAAGGAAAAAAAAAATCACACATGATGAAAAACAAAAATGGCTTTACCCTCTTTTTACTGAATCTTATTAAAAAGCAACACAGTTAATTTACGGTATTCAAATTTTCTTGTTTCTTCTACTGAATTCTCTTTCAGTTTTCACTCGCAGTAGAAATCTGCTGCTTCTTCAGTATCGGTTGCAGCGGTAGATCTGCACTTGATGTTAAATTGCAAAAAAAAAAAAAAAAAAAAAAGACAGTTAGCCTTTTGTCATTATTCTTAAAAGCTTTCGCTCAGTCTTAATCCAAGAAGTTTTAGACTGATTGTCTCATGTCCTATTTAAACAGTTCTAAGTGGTCCAGCAGAATGGATTGCTGTACTGTTTGCACTGTTACAAACTGTGGTTATTCCTGAATTTCACACACATTAAGCGCTCTTAATATTTCGTCTTGCAATGACTTATGAGATGACAGAACAGGGAGTGAGAGCCCCACCAGCTATTTTAAACAGAGGAACTGCAATGTGGAGAACATAAATCAGAACTCAGAGATAATGACATCTCCCACTCGCCTGGTATGAAGATACATGCTTGTTGGTTTGCCGTTAGTCCTCCATGAAATGTCTTTACTATACGGAAGCCTTTTCTCAAATAGTCTCCTCACTCATTTGTCATGCTTGCTTGTGAATCTAATGTAAGACTGTTGTAATTCCACTCTGCTAAGCTTGGGTGATGTCCAAAATCTTCAGGTTTGGTGGTACTGGGGGCTCTGTGAGCAGCTTGGCAATGGGGTCCTGGACCATCTCCACCCCCTATCTTTTCCAGAGAATAGGCCAGGCTGGAATAGCTATAACATTGGCTTGATACCTGGGGTTTTAGTAGCAGTTTTGTTTCTCCTCCTTTCCCCTTCAGCCACAGGAGGCAATTACGTCTTCTATGTATGAAAGGACACCACAGTAAAATGGACAGTAAGTGGTCCAGTCATGGAGAGCAATAGACCTGAAGGCCATGCCTCTGGCAGATCTCTGACTGTGAGTCTTTGGTGTTGGAAACTGCTGAAGGGATTTAACTCAGAGAGACAAGCAACTTCAAAACCAAGTCAAAATACCTTTGCATGAACATAAAATCAATTCGGCTTTAATGCCTACCTATGTCAAGATTGATTATGCCAGTAATTACACTGGCTCCTGCTGTGTGCCGGTGTCCTGGTTAAAGATGAGCTTCAACCATAGTGAGGATCACACCTCAGACAGGTTCAGCAAAGTTGGTGGTTTTAGAGAAACTTACATTGCATTTATTCATTTAGCAGAGACTTTTCTCCAGAGTGACTCCCAACAAACTCTGTGTAGTGTTATCAGCACATACACACCTTATTCACCAAGGCGACTTACATTTTTTCATTGAGCTGATTTAGTTCATTTTCTCCAAAGCAACTTAGGTTACAGTTATTACAAGCTTACAATTTTTTACCTATTTATATAGCGTGGTAATTTTACTGGCACAAGTTTGGGTAAGTACCTTGCTCAGGGTACTATAGCTGGAGATCAAACCTATGACCTCTGGATCCAAAGGCAGTAGCTGTAATCACCACGCTACCAGTTGTCCCCTTACAGTGCTGGTACTGTACACTACTTACTATGGGTCACTCATCCATACATGAGTAAAATCCTGAGAAAAAGGAATCTGCACGTATCTGCTGACACATGTAATTAATTCATATATCATGCGCTGTACACTACTTAATGTGCTTAACCAGAGCATGTACGATTTCCACCCCGTTCCACATTTTAGAATCAAAATAAGAGCAAGGTAACAATGAATGCCATTATGTTAGTCTCTAAGAATGAAGATCTGCAAGTTATACTTTCTTTCCTTGCCACAGACTTTCATATGAAGCATGGTTCATCATAATGCATGAACAGGCTCTTGTTCAGCAATCCCAGCAAGCAAGGGGCAGTAAAAGCATCCTACCATTACCAAAGGCACAGGTGCACATTTCTGCCGCAACACCCACTGCAGGGTTACGGAGCCTCCAGCCAGGTTGCCGGAATATTGCGTGAGACTCTCGTTAAATATTTAACGTGCTCAGCGACGCGTTAGGCCCCTGGTGGAGATGGAACCAATGGGCCTGATATATTGACTATCAGAGTGGGGCAGCGGCGGCGCTCGGCTCACACGCACTCTCCAGTAATATTAACATTCTTTTCATGTTCTCGTGAAGAAAAGTACCTGCCAACTGCACTCAGACCGTGCTGTGATGTTTGAGGTAGTGAGGGAGCGAGGGCGGGTGGGGTAGTGAGGGGAAATTGGTCGGGAAGGGGGGTAGGCTGGATGACATTCAGATTTTGTTTTCCAGGGTCAATACTAATTATACGCAAAAATGAATGGCCAAACGGACGAATTAAAAAGCGAAAGAATGAATGAATGAATGAATGAATGAATGAAGGCCAAGTGATGTAGCTAGGTGGTTAGAACTGAGATGGCCTGATTTTTTTCCCATGTGTCCTGGCTTGCAGGCTCCTCCCTCACCCAGTTAGAGCTGACAAGTAGCGCAGGATAATTATTACCTCACAGCACGTGTTCATGTAGAGCTACCACCACAGTTCACGCTGTTCTCCCTATTCTATTCCATTTACGCGGCACTTGCGGACTCCCTCGCAGGAAGTTTCCATCCATGCATTTGTGCAGCCAATGCGTATGTGCTTTATACAAAATTTATTTTCTGTCTCAGCTTCTGGGGACACCGCTTTCGGATGCTGAAAGAGGATGATTCCTTTGTGAGATGCAGGGTCTGCAGCCATATGGTCAATGCAAGCCTGGTCACACCTTTTGGTTCTATTACATCTCTCACAGCGAAACTCCTTGTCTGCCTCCCCATCTTCTTACCTTGGGTGGTGCACGCTGGGGAGCGTGTGGCTTGTGTGACTGAACGCCAGCAAAGAGCGTGTTGCACCTGCAAGTCAGCGTGGTGTACAGTAGTTGAAGGTGCCTGGGCAAACTCACCTCCACTAGGACACAGAAGGTTTGCCTTCCAGACCCAGTGACAAGAGCCATTGTCCAGAAGAATATCCTGCCCTGTGGATGAAAGGCTTGACATAGACAAATATCCATACATGTGTGAACAGACACTATCACAGCATGGTCCAAAATGGCATTCCTACAAGGTCTCCACAGCAAGTACCGTCAGCGATTTGTGAGTCGGAGGGATGCGTCTCACTCAGGGCATACAGGCATTTTCACAGCTGGCTATAGGTTCTCAGTTTCATTTGAGTGACATGTGTTGCCTTTGACCAAGCAGAGATTGGGATTCCACTGTCTCCTACCCTCCAAGGACGCAGCTTTTTGTTTGTGTCTTTTTTCTTCAATTTTAATGATTAAAAATGGGTAAAAGTGGGCAAAAACTTCTATCTAACAAACATTAGGGCATTCTTTTATAAAAGTAAGTTAACTTCTGCAAAAGACAGCTGAAAACAGACATGGACGGCACTTCTTCAACGCCACCTATTGTTTTACAGCAAAGATCAGCACTGTTTGGAGTCTGCTAATTATTTAATTGTGCTGTATAAATGACAACGGTGGCTACTCGCCCCTCCCATATGGAAGTCACATAAATTTAATTATTTCTATTTGAAAATTACCCCACAATTAAATTATATATTTATACTCTGGTATGTATTGTAATATATTTTAATTACGTATAAGTCACATTTAAATTTCTCTCCAATTATTATTAATATATGGGTTTACTACAGCTACCCTGCAATAGTCTGGGGTCCTGTCCAAGGTGTACTTGCTTAGTATTATGCTCCATGCTTTTGGGTTCAGCTCCAGACCGCCACGATGGTCACCACGGTATCCAGCAGATAAGGAAAACGAGCGAGCGGATTTTGATACGTGGGGTTGTTGTTTTCAGATATATTTGTATATTCTAAAAAATTCAAAATATATTTCTTTGCTGTATGGGAAACACAGAAGCCATTCTGAAAGAAAATTTTGATGAGCACAGTTACAGGTTGCGTCACCGATGATACTTAAGATATACAATATAAATGCTGGTGCCGGACTGTAACAACCACGAAAAGACTGGTTGAGAACTAGAGCTGGAAAGACAGCAGACAGTGCGGTGAGACAGCAAACGAGGCAGTGAGGGTTGGCAGCCAGACCTGCACCAAACCTCAGGGGAGCCCAGGAGGCGGTTGGGGAACAAGGCGCCCATAGGCTCGGATCAAAGGTTACCATAAACAAGGTTTGTACCAATGCTGACAAGTGCAGAATGTGTGTGTAGCAAAGGCCGCGAAAACTGACAAGGCCTACGGTAAAAACGCTGGCTGGTAGAGCTTGTGTTACAGTGCACAGGTGCCATATATGGTAAGACAGAGGAGGGCCCAGGCAAGAAGTCAACCCACAGTGCCTGGAACCTCAAGGAGACACATGTCCAAACCCCAAGCAAAACAGTAGGGTCAAGCGGCTTAAGGTGACAAGAAGAAAGTATGGTGCCAGTTCATTGAAGGTGTTGGCGGCAACCCCAAGCACTGACAAGAAGCGTCAAAATATAACAAGTGTCAGCTTAAACTGTCAGTTTAAACATTAGTGGAGGAAAGAGTAGCACTTGCAGAGTAGCGGTGGTCGTTCTAAGGAGGGCTGTCTCTGTGGATGGCAGCGTGGCATGGGAGGAGGAAAGAGGGAGCATAAAATCTGGCAGCAGTGCCAGGAGATGCCCTTGCGTTCAGTAGATGGCCGCTTCTCCGCTGCAAGGAGAAAATAAACAACTGTTTCCAAATCACGAATGGTGATTGTTCCGGCGACCAGGAGCCAGGGGCGTGTAAAGCCTTGATAGAGCCACAATGGTTCCTGGTTACCTTGAACCTATCTGGAAGGATGAGAAGCTGTTGGGAAGGCGAGAGAAAGCTCAGCCTCAAGAGCAAGGAAATCGGATTGAAAGGGGAACGCATAGTAAATATGTTTTCAAGCGTCGTATCGTTGAACATCATTTGAAAAACATATTGAAGAGCATCAGAAAAGCCATTTTTCAAATGTTAAAATCAAGTCGTCATTAATCATCATACCTGAAATCAGGCTGGGAATTTCAAGTCAAGTCCCATGCCCTTGGAAAAAGCAATTGCATTTAGGGGCAATTGCTGGACATAGCTAATGAAGCACAACTTAAGGAAGGACACGGAGTAGTAGATGAAGATGAGGACGTTTGGAAGAATGAAATGAAAGAATGTGTTACTATGTGTTTGCATTTGACAGCACCATAAAAACAGAGCAACACATTCAAATAGACTTTCTGGCAATAAAATGCCAACCATTTCAAGTTTTTTCAATGTAATTAATAATTAGGAAAACATACATAGGAAAACATACCTTTTTCCATTGTGCAGATTAGCAAATAACACAAACGGCTTGTCATCACCAAGGAGCTATGAGAGGACTGTGATAATCATGCTAATAAGCTGATAATAAGATGCATTTGGTCTTCTCATTATATCTGTCTATATTCACTTTTAAAGATATTCAAATGCCATTAATCAGACTGACATGTGCTTTACATTGCAAACACATTTAATCTCTTGAGTACACCAAATTATAAAGCAGACTCATAAAATCACAAGTGAACACCTCGTATTTTCTGCGCACGTGCATGCGTGTTTGGTTTCTTATGCTTTTAGGAGACTTTTGGCCACAATGTCCCAACAAAGATAATGAACTCTGAAAAAGAGACACTCTAGGGACATTCTCGCAAAATAAAGTACTTTTATAAAGCGCAACCAGCTTCTGAAAAAAAGCTCTTCTGTGTTGTCAAATTTCATGTTTTTGAGTTCCATTGGAATGGAGTTGCTGTGGGAACCATTTATTGTATTAAACTGGGAGTCAGTGTGTACGTGCTTGTGTCCACACAAAATATATCATGCATGTGGAAGGTATCAATGTATTGTATGTTAGAGGGTAGAATATTGCGTGTAACTAAACTAAATGTGGACACTGTGACCTCAAACAGGCCAAAACATGCATACAGGTTAGGCCAGCTGAGGCATAATCATACTCGTTCATTTATTTCATTAATATTAGTCCTGGAGAGAAACATGACACACATGGTTTTTTAAAAAGCTTCAACCGCATATCACCCTCTATTATCACAGGCCCGGCACTTAAATTACATTTTGAAATCATCACATGTGGCAAATTGGCAAGAGAAGTATGGAGAAACTGAATTTCTGAATCAAGCCAAATGAAACATTTCAGTTAAGGTATTGGGCTTTATTCAGTGTTGTGAAATTGTTTCAACCAAAAAATAATAATTTAAAGCTCTTATGGGAGAAGAAGCACTGGAGACGCTTGCAGTAGCTCTTCGAGCCTGTCGTGACAATTGGGAACAGACTCGTATGATCCTATAGAGCAGTGGAACAGAGAGGTGAAAGAAGAACGATTCTACACTATTTTCCTTAGGCAAAACAAGGGGACGTCTCCCCCCAGTGTTCATCCAAGCCCAGTTTGTCCCCGTCTCCTCTGAATTCTATTGTTAATACCATTTTGGTCCCCCAGTACCTGGCAAGTTGTTGCACCCCTGCTTTTTTCATTGTCTGGTTTGATGTGGCTCTACAAATCAACGTATTCCGAAATAAATCTAATTGAACTGGAATACCAAGTTCAAATTTTGGGCATGAATTCAGAGGCTCAGCAAAAGGTAAGGCTCAGGGATGCCTTCAGTTCAGATTTTCCTGTTTCTGATTTGATGGTCAGACTGCAACGTTGCTGGGTTTCTCAATGTTTTTCTTAATAATTAAAAACCTTTGATTTGTCAATGTCAAAACCAGTCATCAGAGCAGCATTCGAATAAAGGCATTCATGTCACTTGCGCTTATTTCCATTCATTCACACACACACACACACACGCGCACATTTTCAGAACTGCTTGTCCCAGAGGGGGTCACGGGGAACCGGAGCCTACCCAGTAACACAGGGCGTAAGGCCAGAGGGGGAAGGGGACACACCCAGGACAGGACACCAGTCCACCGCAAGACACCCCAAGCGGGATTTGAACCCCAGACCTACTAGAGAGCAGGACTGTGGTCCAACCCACTGCGCCACTACACCCCCTCCATTCATTCAGTTATTTATTAATAACTTATATACTATATCTTCACCACCCCTGTATTTGAACATAAAATCTTGGAAGACCTTGTTATAGACTCTTAACACTGAGGCTAAGACAAAAAGAGAGCTCTGTTAGTGCATACCTCACTGACATACGTACGCTCAACAAAAATGTCCTTCAACCTCCAAGGGTGGAATCCCTTCTTAATGACACCTGTAAATGTCAAATTACAGCGTATCCTTCACGTTGTCCTCCATTACGAGGAAGCATTTTATTCATCTTCCTTTCGGTAGTAACAATTTAAATGCTGTAAATACGTTTGCCCATAGAAATGTGTTAAAACAGCCCTTACTCTACTCCTGACTTCTCCATTTATGCAGCCAAATTGCCAGCAGAAAGACCAAGGGTACAGCATCAGCAATTATGGCGGACTTGGCTGCTTCACGGAGTAAATTTAACAGCACTCAAGCGCAAATTAGATATATTTTAAACTTGAAAGGGAGAGATAAAGGGTGCACTCTAAAGGTTACTGAAGCTAATTAAAGGTAGGCAAATGAATTGGAATCCACAGAGAGGGCACCTTTACACAGGCCTAACTAGTAATAGCACAAGAAACCTGGGGACTTGTGAGACGTCTTCCCTCAGAGCAGAGAATACTTTGATAGTAGCAGTGAAATCACAGTTTCGGTTGTTTGTTACTTGATAGGTCTTCCCAGAGCCTAAGACATACACAGAATTAATTTAAATTCATTAGTAAGTGGAAGTTAGGAGTGGCCCTCTATGGACGGCCAATCATCGCGTGAATACAACATTTTTATGAGCTTGAATACTGACAATCACATGTGACTATCTTTGATCACTGGCAACGTTTAAGGTTGATGAAACTCCGTCGAAATGGAGTTGGAAAAGATGTGAAAGGACTGTAGATGTTAATGACACCAAACGCGTGATCCCGTTTGTCTGCTTCGTGACAAGTGTTTGCAGATGTTTTAGATGTTTGTTTTTCCCACTCGAGGGAACTCATGTGTCAAGGCTCTTCTCAGAAAGTACTAGTTTAGTGCATTTTCAGGAAACGAATATTCATCTGATTTGCACAGTTCCACAAACGGCGATTGGTAAAGCTCAGCCAATCAGCGCCAGAGCGACAATGTCGCAAGGAGCAAGCAACAGATGATGGGATGCTGCGTGTTTGGGTGGGTGGGGCTGGCTTTATTTCTCCAACCATCTCTGCTTCCTGAGCAGCCCCACTCTTGCCTGCTCTTCTAATTCCTCTCCAGTATTACTGTACAGGAGCTCAACAAACAGACCTATGTTACCAGGCAACAAAGACAGTGAGCATCAGACAAGCCTGTCAGTCCATCAGATGCTTTCCCATGGTCAGAAGTTCAGCAAGCTATATTTAAAACTCTTTATTCACACGTATTTTAGCTTAATAATTTCCAGAGATGAACCCGGGGTCTCCTGTGTCATTAGGTACCAGATACCATACAGGAATATGAGGACAGGGTTTAATTTAACGTAAATTGCTTCCACTTTAGGATCATTATGGATAGAAAGAACTGAGGGACCTGTAATATCTGGTAAAAACTTCATAGATGGGAATGCATGTTAACAAAAGATGTTTGCCAAGTTTCGAAATCAAAAGTTTGGCATTATGAAATATAATCCCTAGTTGGAAAGCATCCAAGTGTTTAAAAAAGGTCACCGAAGCATATTTTCATTTGAGCTTGCCCACTAAGAAGAGAGACTTTCCTTTGCTCGCCTGAGACCTTTTTTGCAAAACCACAGACTTACTCTGATTTCAGCAGCGAGCGAGATAAGATATAAAAAGCGCAGTCGGAGACCTAGTGCGTACACTGCGCTGCATGTACCGTACATAATCAACATTCAACTTTCAAAACACCACGTATTTCAGTTGTCATGATCTTTTTTGTTGAAGTTCTAAAGTACACGTGTAATGAACTGCATGAAACCTGCTTTATTGTCACAATGTCTGCATGCTCATATATTAGCTAATATTCCATTGGATGTGTAGTACAAATCCTTGGCCAATGGAAGAGTAAAACCTTTCGTGTTGGTGTAAAGGTGTGTCTGTGTAGTGGGTCAACAGTGGCAGCCATGCATTCTGGTGATGCGAGGACTGTTGTGATCATAGTGTGCTTTTGAAATGAGACACTGAAATCAACGAGAGTCCCTGACACTTGGCAGTTGAAAGGGTTCTAACATCAATGATCCCCCGAAATAAACACCGGTTGGTTTCTCTACTGAGAATTCTATTGAGACTGCCGCCTTGTCGGACTGAAATCTGTCTCAGCTGGCTTATCTCTCAACTCCACGAGCCTGACCAGGAGACGGGATGAAGACTACGTTCACGAAGTGGCCATTCCACATTCAGCGGAAATGCCTTTCCCTGTAGACCCCCTGACATCGTCAAACAAGATCCCCCTCTTTGAACCTCTGTGACACTGTTGGAGGAAGAGATTACACCTTTGGGTCGGCTGAAACGTGTGCCTTTCAGAAAGCCTGTCATTGCTGTGATGTCTTCTCCAAGAGTGTGTGAGCTGCGCGGTTGCAAAACTTCTGCCTGAGATCCAGCTTGGGTGTAGTGTTGCGTGTGAGCAGGACCGCTTTTAAGGCTGCACCTCGGACAGAAACGGCGAAAATTAATTTAAACAATTATTTTTTTTCCTTCACCAAGAGTGGTACCAGGTCTCTCTATGTGTGTGAGCTTGTGTGTATATGAGTGCGTGCGTCCGTTCAAAAACCATCTCTCTGACAATTCGCCTTTGCCAGGCATTCGTTCGGTGATGCAAAGCATGTCTCGACCTGTCCATCCTCCCAGCCCATTTAGACACAGTTTAACCCAGCATCACAAGACAACCATAATATTTACGGTTCCTCTGCTGGGTGTGGATCTCCGTCACTGTGGGTGAGGTGATGCCATTAGCGCACAGGCAGCGTATACTTTTAAATACCAAATTACTGTTTTCATTATGCCAAGTCACGTTGTTTTGACAACAGCAAAAACTACATCTGATCTGGCATCTGAGTTCTGTACATTCAGCAGCTTGCCAAGCTCTTCGTAGTAGAACTAGACTGAAGAAAGAAGTACACTTTGAATTGAGACTGATTTGCCGTGTGCATCAAACAGCAGATTAAATCTACTTTTGGACAGGACTCTACGTCCAATCTCTTATTTTGGTCGATTCAGTCAAAGAATGAAATGCAATGTAATGTAAAGACCCCTAAACAATGTTCGGGCTCAAAACCCGTAGGCTTCCGCGGCTGGTGTCAACTGACTGGGGATTTAACTCTTCTGGATTCGACCAAAGTTCAAGCTCGTTCAGCACAAAGAGCTTTCGCATCAATTTCCGATTTCACTGGACTTAAGGGCTAAAGCAAAAAATGTAGGAATTATCCATGCGCCAGTATCAATAACCTCTAGTCCAATACAGGGTCGAGGTCATCCGGAGCCTATCGTGGAAGCATAAGGCAAGAGGCAGAGTACACCCTTCTGCTACAAGGCTGTCATACACATTCACTCACACACAGACACACACAGTGGCAATTTAGAGTCACCAGTTCACCTGAAGCAAGTCTTTGCACTGTGGGAAGAATCCAGGGTGCCGCCACAAGGCCACACGGTTCAAGAGCCGCGAGGCATCGGCGGTGCTTGCTGCACAACCCGAGAAAGGAATTAAGCAGTCTCAATTTGCGGAGACTGAACGGTTTCACAACTTATGTCTATTTCTTTATTGGTTTCATTACCTTAACTGCCCTGCAAGCCGTCACCCACCCATTTGTTTATATGGAAAAGTCATGTCCTCAGTTCCAGCCCTGCCACATCAGACAGCGCAGCCTTACTGTGCAAAGGGGGAATCAGGAGAAAGGCCCTCGGAACTGGCAGAAGACACGCAAAGGTCATAAACTGACACTGTAATGTCACGGTGTCGCCAAAACCCTGGGCTGGCTTGCCGGAGGTGGAGTCCGGGGCTCAGAATCCCAAAAGCTGGTTGATAAAGAAAACTGGATAGAGTCCAGTTAGAACTAAATGGGAAAAGAGCCGTGTGTTTTGTTGTAAAAAACCACAGTTTTAATGCTTATATATTGGACGTGTAGATCAAGATGGATTTTTTTTTTTTTTTTTTTACTAATTTTTCAGTGGTGGTGTGGTGGTACAGTGGTGCAGTGGGCTTGGCCAGGTCCTGCTCTCTGGTGGGTCTGGGGTTCGAGTCCTGCTGGGGTGCCTTGCGATGGACTGGGGTCCTGTCCTGGGTGTGTCCCCTCCCCCTCCAGTCTTATACCCTGTGTTGCCAGGTTAGGCTCCGGTTTGCAGTGACCCCACTCAGGATAAGTGGTGTGTGTCATTTTTCAGATTACCTTTACTCAGCACGTTTTTATAGAACAGTAAACAGTATCTTTTACGGACCGTCCAGTAATGTAAATTTTGCCCATTGGTATCAAAACTTAAAAAAAATTTTCATTGTGTTTTCCAGCTATAATATTGTATTACATGCCATTACATGCCTCCCTCCATCTTTTGCTGTGTGGCCTATAATTTCCCTCTGTCTTGGATAAAAAACTCCAACGTTTACACATTTACAACATCTGAATGCATCTGAAAATTTGCGAAACTTGCATAGGTAGCCAGCACAAAAAGAGGTCAGAATTGAAACTACGCCGGCTTCAATTGTCTATACTGTGCTGAATTAAATGCAAAAGAAATGTTCAGATAAAAGAAATGTTATTAAAAGATCTAAGAAAAGAAAATAGTAAAATATACAATAGATGTAAAATATAATAAAAGTAAAAAATTCCCTATAGACGTTAATTAGTTACATTAAAGCCCTCAGCATAAAAACAGACAGAAAATGTAGTCACTATTAGCAGTCACCTAATAAATGAAATCAGAAATTCGGTGCTGTAAGGTTAGGCATTTCATGATAGAGATATTGTAAAACCAAACCTATAACCCACAGTAATTTGCACAAGGGTTTTAGGACCTGATTTTATCGAGCATCACGAGCCTTCACATTCAAACTGCAGATCACCTCAGATTCCCCAACATCGCTCATTTCTGTTAGTCGCTGATTTACAGCGATCTAAGAACCTTTCCCAGCTATGAACGTTTTCTTTTTAATTCACTATTCTCATTTTAATACATACTGGCTATTTACTGAATGGTTTTACTGTTTTGGCCTCTAGCGAGGACACTTCTAGAGCAGCTGAGCAGTCATGAGACCTCAATACAACACTGTAATTCCTTTAATTCCAGCCTTTCTTGAATAATTCCAGTTTACCGAACACGGGTGCCATGAGGCACAGACAGCTGTCATTAAATACAGTGCATTCAGAAAGTATTCACCAGCCACTCTCATTCTGGCCCGTTAAACCTTCAGATTTGAAGGTATGGAGGAACGTTTTCCTTCATTTCTGAAACACCAATTCAACGCATTTATGAAGCAAAAACACACATACAAAAATATTTTCTTCCACAATGAGATCTATACACGTCATTTTAAAAAGTTAAGACCCCACTAGTGTCAGCATAGTCAGGGGAGCAGTGGTGCGGTGGGTTGGACCAGGTTGGACCGGGTCCTGCTCTCCCGTGGGTCTGGGGTTTGAGTCCTGCTTGGGGTGCCTTGCGACGGACTGGCATCCCATCCTGGGTGTGTCCCCTCCCCCTCCAGCCCTTTGCCCTGTGTTGCCGGGTTAGGCTCCGGCTCCCTGCGACCCCCTATGGGACAAGCGGTTTCGGATGATGTGTGTGTGTGGTTGGGTGGTGTCAGTATATTACAGGCAGGCCTTGTGTAGCAGTTTCAGCTCTTCGCAGGTTTGCCTCCAAGAGCTTTTAGAACTGTCTTTCTTTCCGCTAATGCAAATTTCCTGCCACATTAGAAAGCATCAGCGGACGGCAATTTTCAGGGTGCACCGCAGAGTGCCACTGGCGCTGGGATTCAGTTCTGGGTTTTGGCTGAGCCGTGCCGCCGTACCCACCTTCCTGTTTTTCAGTCATTCCTTCGCTCTGCTCTGCGTTTTGGGTCATTGTCCAGTTGGAACGTGAATCTTGGCTCTAGCCTAGAGATATCATGCTGAGTAAAACGTGTCCTCCAGGAAGAGTTGCCCGTATTTTAGGAGAAACTCAGTTAACATCAGGTTAATGAGATGCCTGGAAGCAAACAAAACACACAGAACGTACTGTTATTTGCTTCCTTAGAGAAGAATATCTGCTACTACTGGAGTCAGTCATGCTGGACGCCAAGGGAAGGAGCGTCATTCTGCTCAGTGCTCCATTTCAATAAATAAAAACAGCAGAAATGAGAAGACCTTGCAGAAGCGTGTGCCCGCTAACACTTTGGCTGCGTAATCTGCATTTTCGTGTTGCCTCTATTCTTTCGGATCCATACTTGCCGCACCGAGAGCCACGTTTCTGTGACGGTGAGCGTGTGCTTAAGTGGTTTGAAATGGACACTCTCTCGCTGGCTTTCATTCGTTTTCTTGCTGTAATTCAGGGAAATGCCTGAAAAAGGCTCTTTCCGCATTTCACCGGGTCTGTTAAAGGAGCTACATATAGCATTAAATGTCTTCGCTGCACACCTTTCAGCAGCAGTCAAGTTTCTAAACACCTCTCTCTTCTCGAGCCGACTCCGCCCGGCTGCGTGTCCGTGTTTTTCGGTGCATTTGCGCGTTTGCGACTCGTGAGTCAGCGTTTGTGCGTTTGCGGCATTCGTTCATCTCTCTGGTTAAGTGTCCACTTGTTTCTTCCAGTGTGGCTACGCGATTGTGGAAACGTGCATGTGCGGACATGTCTGCCGGCCTCCAAACGTCGTGTGTATCGATGGGATTAGTCTTTTTTCACTACTTCTTCCACAGTCCACAAGGCTACAGAGGGATAGGAGATGCAGGGCAGAAGAAAAGTGTTAAGTGGCAGAGGGGCGTGGGGTAAAACAACAGAACAGGGAGAATGAGGAGTGTGTGTGTGTGTGTGTGTGGGGTAACTGAATAGTGCAAATCAGGCCCATAGAGGCTAGAAGTCCTCGCTTGGGCCCTCTGTCCGTCGGAGTGTGTGCGGGGAATGTTTCCCAGCTGGAAGATGAGATCATGACATCGTGTCAAGCTCAACTGCATGTCCATGTGGATCCCGTGCCATCTTTCCAGCCCCGCTAGAGAGGCCCAGAGCAACGTTTAGGTGCCAGCCAAGGTAAGTCAATGTCCCTTTCATGCTCAAAGAAGGGCGGTCACAAGAACAGCCGTGACACCTCCTCGTGCCTTTTCTTTCAGGTCTGAAAGAGGCTATTTGAAGCAGGTACTTGAAAGAAAGTGTGAGCGTGTGGCTTCGGTAAAGACTGCGCACCCTTTCTAATTGCTTTGAGTAGAAATAAAGCACAGAATGTGCTGAAAGCTTTTCAAACTCTGCGTGTTTTCAAGGTCGTACAGTCATTTCAGGTTCATGCAGTCATACATCTACTTTTGTGTAGAGGGTGTCTCCGCTTTGCCTTGCCTACGCTGGACACCAGAACACAGGATAACTGTAATGTATATATAGTCTTATCCCACCTTACCAACATAACTGGTTTGAATAAAATCCTCTGGAAGGTGAATTCTCATAAACAAAAGATGTGATTAGTTTCAATGGTAAAAATTTTCCTGACATTTAAGGTAAAACATCGCGAAATCACAGTAATATGGGTGCTGTTACTTTGACATTTAACAACAGTTACCATAACAAGGCGGTTTCATAAATTACTACATAATACTGAACTCTACCTGCATTTGAAGAGCTCTGTCATAGCTATTATCTACCATGCAGTTAATAAATAGAAACAAAACGTACAGATACACGATATTCAATGTTTATGTATTAATTCAACCCTTAATTAAGAAACCAAACAGAACATTAGAGCCAAAAGTGATGAGTGAAAACAAGAGAAATGAGATCACATGCGCCAAACAAGTTGACATGGTTTGGACAGTCGAAAGGAGGGCCACGATTACTGAGTTTCTAACAGGCGAAAGCAGGAAAAAAAAGGGGGTAATGGAGGTTTAGAAGAAGAGCAGCACGAGCCAAACTATAACTATAAGGACTGCGTGGTGGCTTTGGTTACATTCAATTGATTTCTCATAACCCAGTGAGTCCATCTTGGGTTATGACAATTTATTTTCATTATTTGTGATTGGGGGGGTGTGGTGGCGCAGTGGGTTGGACCACAGTCCTGCTTTCCGGTGGGTCTGGGGTTCGAGTCCCACTTGGGGTGCCTTGCAACGGACTGGCGTCCCGTCCTGGGTGTGTCCCCTCCCCCTCTGGCCTTACGCCCTGTGTTACCGGGTTGGCTCCGGTTCCCCGCGACCCCGTATGGGACAAGCGGTTCAGAAAGTATGTGTGTGTATTAATATATTATTCAGTATTTCAGAATGAAACACGATCCCATGTAATCGCACAAACTTTCATAAGCGGGTGAGAGAACAGGCACTCAAAGCCAACCTACACCTCATCACTCCGCTGCTTCAACACTGATCTCCTGCTTAAATGGTCTCCTGAGTTAGATGGATCAATCAAGGCCTAGATCCAGAGCCAGTGCCTTTTCAAGGGTTACCGTGCCGTTTCCCAAACCCCACGCACGTCACATCACTCGCAGGCCTGAATCCCTGAATCGTCATCTCGTGCGACACCAAAGTCAGCAACGGACTCGTGCGGGTCTCTTCCTTACCTCTCCTCTGGTAGAACATGAAGCTTGTTACGGTGAGCTTCTGTCCACACTAAGTGCAGGAGCACCGTGAGGCACCATTCACCGATACTACTGTCACTCAGGACAGAGTGTACGGTAATAAACAAAATCTTTGTCTGTATTGGATTTGGCTGCCAGCCGAACGTGTAAATACACACCGGGAGTGTAAGTTAGCGCCACACATTTGGCCCCAAATCAGGGTTGTGCAGCCCGTAAGCATCGCTTCTTACTGATTTGCAGTGGTCTGACCGTTAGGAAATAGATTCCTCTTCTTCCGGTAGACAGTGATTGGAAAGCTCAGGCAGTTTGGATCCGGGGTAGATCACGCACAGGTGAAGCTGCCGTGGCTCTTGGCTCAGGAGAATGGCGCTCAGCTTCTGTGATGAGCACGTGTGCGCATGCTTGTGCCCCGAAATTATAGGTGTGTGCCTGCGCTTTGTACGAGTTCCCGTACCCTGAAACGTGCGTATTATGCGTGGTGAAAGTACGCAGAGATCTGTGGATGTGTGGGCAGCAGCGACAGATTGGACCTTGATGGGGCGCTGTGGTTCTGCTACAGGAGTGCGCAGGATGACTCCTACCCAGCCCCTCCTCAGCCCTGCCTCATGGTTCCATAGCTCTGGAGCAAGCGAGGCACTGGGCATCCAGATCTTCCATTTCCTGGCAGGAGAGCATGGTGGTGCCAGCCCGGCATGGGCGAGCATGCTGCAGGCCACCGCGGTCTGTCCCTAACAGGTGCTGCACCTTAGTTGGAGGCACACACTACTCCTACACTACTCCCACACCGCACCCAGCAGGTCTTAAATGGAAGAACTCAGACGGTGTTTACCGTCACCTTAAATCTGTGTGTCTCAGCAGCGGCACTACTGGAGAGAGTAGAAGGCCTGTAAATATTTCTTTATTTTTAACACTGAGGTGACAGGAAAGAATTAAGGACTTTAATATTTTTCTTTCCAATTGTAAAAAAGTTTTCTCTTTTTTTTGGGGAAATTTCTTCACTCATTTTGTCTTTATCAGCAATGCTTTGCATAAACACATGCATCTGACACTTTTCTCCAAAGCAACTTACAATGTTAAGGTTACAATGATTTACCCATTTATACAGCTGAGTAATTTTAGCGCACGTACCTTGCTCAAGGGTAATACAGCCGGAGGTAGGGATCGACCCTGCGATCTTTGAATGCGAAGGCAGTAGCTCGGACTACTACTCCACCAGCCGTCCCACATGCGATATGGACACAATAAATAATGCTAGCATTTTATTTCATAAGTAATCCATTCTCTGTATCAGCATAAGGTTTTAAATTTACTGTGTATCAGGCAACCAGTGGAAAAGCAGGGCTTCGTACTGGAAGTCCGAATGTTGCACGTTCAACTCACTGGAATAACCTGGATCAACGCACAGCTCAAACTGAAAGATGTTGCAGCTTCAGCTGTTCGACTGGGCAAAACTGTGATTTCCTTTAGCTGAAAAAAAAAAAAACAGTTAAAAAGTACAGGTGGTTTCCCACTTGCTTCATGTGCAACAAACTGAAGACGCAAGAGCAGGAAATGAATGAGCCAGAAGAGCAGGATATGGTACAAATAAGTTTCACGTTGCAAATATCTAACATCTCGCTTCTATATCATGAGTTGCAACGCAGTTCAACCATAATCTGGATTTCCCGCACTGCAGAACCAGAGCAACCAGAGCAACCAGAGCCACTCCTCATTGGGCTCCGAACATTGCCGCTCCCTGTCCTGGACACTCTGCCGCCACTCGGGCTCTCGGCAGCGACAAGGCCAAATAAGAGCATCTTCAGCACAACAAATACCTCATTAGAGCTCAAAAAGTGTCTGCTTCGTGGGGTCAGCGCTTCGTTACCTCGGCAATTACCCGCAAATTAGTTGGACCCGCGGAACCCTGCTGGGCGCACTTTGTACGAGGATTACGTTGTTCTAGTTAATTAATCCAAACGTGCGCTCTTCCTCTTGTCAGACTTTCCGACTTGTTTCCTCTCCAGCTCAAAGGGAGATTTGTAATTAGCACGAGTGTGCGCAAAAACGACGAACAATACGCAAAAGTCTGACTTTGCGTGAGGTGAACAGAAACTTCAGCCGCTCCGTCTGCAGCGCCTTCGCCGACAGGTGCCCTTTTGTCGCTCATACCGTCATTGAAACTCCCCTGGCCAGTCCTCAAGGTGATACCGAAACATTGCCCACTACATCTTGTCCAAAACCCATTGAAATATGTCAGGTTTGGGTTCTTATATTCTTCATACATCTTCATACATACATGTGTATATTAAACACTGTCTTCCTAGGGCTGCGATTATGTTTCAGCGTTCCTTTAAGCAAAGGTCACATAAAATACCTTTACAGTATTTTTTAATTCAGTAGCTTAGCACAAAGTATTTCATCCAGTTTTTCAGCATTTATTCAGCTGGACATTCTAGCAAAGCCATTTAAGTGAAGGTACACCAGCAGGGCACACAGAGTACAGTACCTGAAACCTTTTGGTAATCAGTCCACTTCCTCAACATGTACATTATCCATTGTTGTTTATGTTTAAAACATTTACATCTCAGTAGCTGAATGAAACTGAGAATAATTATATTGTTTTGGACAAACAGAGATCTCAGCTGACAATTGTCTTTCAGCTATTAAAATGACAACCTTTTTCAATTAGTTGGTAGTTTTTATATGCAAATGAAACTGGAAGGTGCCTTCGCACCTGATCAGATGTTTAGTGTGGCCCATGTGGCACTGAGCTGGGGCAAAGACCTGTCCATTATCCGAAAGTGCATTTTTTCTACAGTTGGACACAAAAGAAGAATTCTGCATTAAATACATGAAACGCATTCCACTCCCTGCTGGGGAAATGCTGCAATATTTTGTCCTTCGCCCATGAAAAGGAGGTTGAGTTAAATTCCTGGAAAATAATGGAACCGAAAAATCAATAATTGAGAGCAGACAATCCAAAAACCAATAAGCAGTAATTACCCAATAAGACTAACAGTTGACTGGTGGCTAGACAGGTTAGAGGGAGGGAGAGCAGGGGCAAAGAAAATGAATAGGTGCACAAAGGAGGGTAAAGAAGATTAGCACGTAAGCATTTCACATCTTGCAACACTTATGAATGTGGCATTGATTAACTTTACATTCTTCGGTGTTTTTATTATGTTGCTTCGAATGGAAAGAGGCTCAGCTTCAGCGATACAATAAAATCGTCAGAAATTAGCTCTGAGGAAAATACAACTAAACACATAGAGAGAATAAACTCTCCAGGAGTTACTTACTTCCTCCGGCTGGACCGTACGACACCCTGGCCTTCGCGGATGAAACTTTTGACAGCACGTATATGGCGCTCATCGAATCAGTATTTGTTTCAGAAGAAGCTACATTTTAATTTTAAAATGGTACGTAGGATCTGAATGAATCGTAAAATCGAACGTGAACACCATGAACAAAATGTACTGTCATGTAGCCCCAGATTTCCTCATTAACTCCGCTGGATTGCAGAAAGCAAGCGGGGCATACAAAGGTTGCCGTTAGCTGTTTCTATGAGTGCATTTACGGCGTTTACGAGCTTTCTTTGTCCTGCTTTTGGGCGCCCAGAGACCCCGAGTGCATCCTTGCACCACTGGAGCCCTGAGGCAGATGGGCCACGATGCTTCCAAATTTTCATTCTGCACTTGCAAATTCCAGGGTGGACCACTGCCAAACCTGACATCCAATCCCTACGTTGGCCAAAAAGAAGAAATGCCACAGAAAAGGCCTTCTTCTCGTGGACTGAGACTCTGATCCTCACCGAAACTTAAGCAGGTGAAAGCAGCAGCCTTACCGTCTCCAGGCGATCGGTCGCAGCTCTCCGTGGTACGAAGAAGGCGGTCAGCAAGCCGAGACTGTCTGTAGTTGTTTGGCACGGGAGACGGACCATTCGCAGCAGATGGAGCAGGTGCTGTCTCCAACAAAGACACACAGATTCCTGTAAGCGTGGTCCAGGCAAAGCTTGGACAATCGAGAGATAAATTAGCAAGAAAATCTGAGGAATCAGCATAGAGATGCTTCCATGTGCACCAAAGTGGAGGCACAAAAAACAAATAAATTGGAGCCATATTGCCAAGAAAATGGTGAAATCAAAACAGGCAGGTGGCCTTTTCCATTTCTTTTCATGCTAGAGTGAAGGCAAAGGATCCTCGGGAAGGGGGTCACACTGCCACCCTACCCCCCCCCCCAAGGCATCTGTTGCCAGCATGGCCATCTCCAGCCCCGACTGGGTGTATCTGAGCCACTTGGGTCTTTACTGTCCCCCTGCAGGTGCTGAATCATTGTGAAACACAGACTTGGGGGGCACTTTGTAGTCAGCAGTTCCAGGAGCCACGGACCTCTTCTGACATCTCCTCTTGCAGGACTAAGAGGCTTCAGTCAAACCGATAAGTGACAACGAAATGACAGCAGACAGGTATGTAAGCAGACACTTTTTATTTGTTCAATAAACTGGATGGGGTCATGACAAGAAGACAAACGCCAGTTTAAATTCAAAAAGTATGCTTTTCTGCCTGCATATATCCCACTTATGCTGTATAATGCTTCTTGGTTGAGTGAAGGCCAATGAGAAAGAGACTCTTAAGCCCTGAACCTTGTAGAGCTTTTGCCAGTAATGACCATATTTGAGACGAGCTGCCAGTACTTGTTTTCATATTATTGCCAGTTCCCCCGAAGCTGAATAGGTGAAGGTGTCCTCCACAAATGGCCATTCTGTTTATAAAACTTAACCCACCTGCCTCTGGACACCCAAACAGTAAAGCCCCAGATCAAGGTGGCAATGATTTACAGTACAGGAAGAACCGGGCAAGGAAACAAGCAAGGTCACAAGTCAAGTAATGTTAGTTTTATCCAAATAAAGATTTTATGCATCGTAAGCAATTTAGAGTTCTTTCACCTTTACGTTTTCAGGAGAATCTAGTGCTTTGGTTTCTTCATTCTTACGCTTGTAGTTGGCGCTCGATCACGAATGGGGCACATCTGCACACAAGCGGCTCAGTGAGGACTTCCATTTTGCTCCTGTCTGTGCAACAGGCTGGTGCTGCTGCAGTTTCCACTTCCTCACCGGGGCACAATGCAAGGGGGTGGTGCACGACTGTCCCCCGAATCTGATCTTCTGCTCTGTAAATGAAGTGAAACATCAGAATGTTCCCGAGTGTGACGTTTCGGAAACGATCTGGAGCGGAAGACTCATGACAGCAGATGGCATGTTCACATTTTTGCTACTTCTAGCAGGTCTCTCTTTCCACTTCTTGCATAACCATTTGAACTTGATGAGGCTGTTATGGTACTGCTTTGAGATGCATGGGACTAGGAGTGAGATCAGCTAAGTTGTAGGCTAGAATCTGTGGTGTCTGCAAGCAACTCTAGGGCCATGGCTGACATCCAGCGTCTCCTCCACCATCACAAAGGCACGTGTTGAAATCAATGTCATCCTCCTATGTAAAAAGAGAGCTCGGTGAAGGCCCTTGTAGACAATGTCAGTGACTCCATTCTTCTTACATTCTCCAATCCCCTTCAGAGTATATTATTAAACAAGACATGCAATCCAGATCTTGTCAAAGGCAGCTTTCAGGATGTGTTTTTCACAATCTGCTCAGGCAAATTTGACTCAAGGATCTAGATTCAAAGTTATGTTTCTAGCTCCCCCTCTGGAGGTAGCATACAAGAGATATGGAAAAGGTTCAAAACCTTCAATCACTGTTCATTACACAGTGTCACATGTTCAGGGCTTGAAAGCTGACATGGGCTTGGTTTACCGTTTAGAAGACGTGACCCTACCTCTGCTTGGCTGAGAAATATAAATGCTGGCAAAATCCTCACCAGTTTGCCTGAGTTTGGACCAGGTGCAAGGTGTAATGTGCTTCTTCTGCATGATCTGTGCCATGGTTTGACACACTTTGCAAATGATAACAGAAAAATGCATGCCATGGAAAGCACAGCAAACACCGAGAGTTCAAAGGCAAAGGCGGCGCACTTCCTCAAGGGACCAGCATGTCTTAAGGTTGTGTTGCTATGCAAACACAGCACATAGGAACCATTACTGTGATGTGGCTGTGTGTGGACTTTTACAAATACTGAATCCCAAACTCTCTCTATATCCCCACGCAATACCTCACACACACACACACACACACATCATCTGAAACCGCTTGTCCCATAGGGGGTCACGGGGAGCTGGAGCCTAACCCGGCAACATAGGGCGCAAAGCTGGAGAGGGAGGGGACGCACCCAGGACAGGACGCCAGTCCATCACAAGGCACCCCCCAGCGGGTCTCAAACCTCAGACCCACCAGAGAGCAGGACCCAGTCAAACCCACTACCCCCCCTACGCAATACCTTACACACTTTATTTATTTAGCCAAAGCTCTTATCCAGGTGATCCACTGTCACGAGAAACCTGATGAAATGACACATTTAGTTTAAACACAGGTCTGCAGACCTACCGATTCCAATATTATATCGCAGCTCAGTCTGACCTGCTGAAACGTTTGGCTAATAGTGTCATGGTGGTGGAATAATGTGGAATAACATTATTCCAGCAGGAGGTTTTTTTCCTTCGTCGGAGGTCCTACAGTTGGGAATGTTAGCTAGCGATGCTAGCCGCTCGATAAAAGTCACATGTTGTTTTCCAGAGAAACGGGCACCCTTTTAAGTCAAACTCCTGATGGCGCCTAATGACACAGGCGGTGTTTCTGCTCCCGCTTACACTGTAGCGCAGCTGCACTGCACATGCTAGCTGTCGTGCCAGTCACGTGGCGCCGCCTTGTCTCCCGCATCTCCCGTCTCTCCTCTCCGCTTTCAGCTACGATTGTTACCCGCTGCCTCCCACCCGGAGCCGAGGGCAGCGAATCGAGCGGCTCCCGCGCTCTCCCGGTGTCTGTCATCGCCCGTCGGCTTGACTGACATCTGTTGAAACTCCGCCACGGTTTTCGAGCCGTCTTCCCTACCCATCATGCACCGGTGCCCGGGAGCCATCACATTCGATTTTGTGTCACATTGCTCAATTATCTGCATTAGTCTCTCTTGCTTGTCGGCGGTGAATTTAGAAATGCTCCATCTGGTCTTCATTTCCACTTGACGTTGTTGAAGCGTTTTTCTTTTTTCTCTTGCTCGTGTTTCCGTGCACGACACGCACTCTGGGTGGGGAAAACATTATGAAAAATGCTATCGGTTTTCTTATCCAGCGGTTGTTCAAGCTTAAATTTGTTGTAAGCAAACAAAAAGTCAAACTCGGTAGTCTTTCTCCAAAGTAGCACGGGTGGGATTTCTTCAGCGAAGAGATGGCTGTGAGAAGCAGGACCGAACGCGGAGGCAAAAGTGGGCCCTGCTTCTGAGGACGACGAACAGAGATTATTTCTCCAGCTCTGTTGCTCCACTCATGACCCTGAAGAGCAAGAGAACATTTCGGAGCCTCGGGATGGATGAGAGGCGCCGGGTTCTTCTAGCTGAGGGTCCTTATGACAAGCTAGGTTTCCATGAGACTGCCTTCCTGCTAGTCGCTATTTGTTTGAACACGGCCTCCGCCTCCACCCCCCGCAACCCCACCCCACCCTCGGTCGTGCGGAGTAATGCGAGTGCGCTGAGGGGTACCTCGGGCTACATGGCGCTAAGTGGCTGAATGATGGCTCTTGCTCCACGCAGCCCGAGGAGGTGTGTAATTAATACGGGCACTTTGATTGCACATGCGGAGGGGAAGGTTGGAGGGGGGGGGCACTCGTCGCCACTTTGACAGGAGAGGTGAGCTAATGAGAATGGGAAGTGTCGGCGTGCTGATGCAGACTTTCTGCGCATGTTGCTCACTCTCTCTCCGCCCAATGCGCTGACTCAGTCAGATGGGAGACTCGCATGGGAACCGCACCCTGGACAATGGAGGCCAAAGCAAACAACGTCCACGTGGAAGCCAATCGCGCCGAATCCGTTCGACAGGAACGGACAGCGGAAATGGGACAGCGCCTCAACCGGCTGCAACCGGTTCTCATCGGATGACCAAAGCCGAACCTGGTTTTGGAGCCAAACACAAACGTTTCAATAGATCGTCTCGAGGACGCCGCTACGATATATTGCGCCTAAGCGTCCTACCCGAGCCGTTAAAAGGAGGGGTTTTCTTAAGCAAGGTGTATCCAGGGGCATCCATGCTAGGCTGGATCTGTTTCCCCCTTCCACGGAGCCGGTGTTGCAGACAGAAGGAAGGATCGCGATGGGTCTAACCACGTGGCTCGAGGCAATTCGTGCTCTGTTTCTTGCGGAGGCCCACGTGCTCCACCTGCTGCCTCCCAGACCTCCGTCGCGAGGAACACGTCTGAGCACAGTGTTGTGCGGAACAGCGGTGTCACCAGGAAGCAGCAGAGAAGCAGGAAGGTCTCACAGCGCTCTGAGCTGCTGCTCCGAGAGTCAAATGCTGCTCAAAAAATTTGTAGGAAGGTGATCAGGATTCATCTATCCTGCGCTTTATGCACCTACTGGAGCGATGAACATCGGCGCATCAAGTGGAAAGTAACAAACTAGGTTTACTTAAGAATCGCACGTCTGCAGCCATGTCTCTTTCTCTTAATGTAATGCACAGATTGTATTTTCGCCGAGATGTACGTCGCTTCGGAGAAAAGCGTCTGCTAAATGAATAAATGTAAATGCAAACAGGATTGCGGTGAGGTGATTCAGGTCTGTACCACAACAGCCCTCAAACTACCGTGAGTGGTACAGAAGACACATGAAGCGGCCCTGCCACCCCAGCACAGATCATTTCAGAGACGTTGGCCTGGTTAATGATACCTTTTCTGGTGCTACTGATACATCATCATTCTGCTTTTATGGGTACATTTCAAATAAGTCAAACTGAAATATTTAGCGAGTTCCAAATTCCAGTATGAATCACCGGAGACGAACGAGAGACTGATTCTTTTTGCTGCGAAAATTTCTTAACTACTCTTCATCTAGCCTTCTATGTCCATGATTAGTTGTGTCAACAGTGAAGAAATACTATGGTTTTTCAAATTAGCAGCCCCAGAACAGCATGCGTGTGGCCCTTGCCATCTCACTCCTGTGGCGCTCGAACAAACCGGTGTCTTGCAGACATCGGTCAACGTGCCGCTGCAAGGTGACCGACAGAAACGAGCACTTCGCCTGGAACATGCATCAGCAGAAGGGCTCTTGCAAACCTACCTGTTCACCAACCCTTTCCAGGGGCCGTGATAAAAGGAAAACAAGCTTATACATTTAATCTGCTCTTGAAACCCTCCTCCGCACTGGTGCGAGAAATCCATATCTCTCACCCAAAACATCACTCAAAGCTGCAAAATATACCTGCCAAGGAATACATTCATGAATGTGAAACATGACAGCAAAGCATCTTTTTATGTATAAATATATGTGGCTCTGAAAAAAATGGACCATCAGTACTGGGTGACCATGAGCACCAGGAAGTCTGATGGTCATATGTTTGCAGCCAGCCAATTTACCTGGAGTAAGGTAATTTATCACCTCTGTTACAGAGTAAACCTACAGAAATGTGCTGTACTCAGTTCCATTTACAGGATACATTCCTCCAAAGAGACTTACAGTGTTCAGCCTACTTGCAATTATTTACCCATTTATACAGCTTGGTAACTTTACTGGAGCAATTTAGGGTAAGTACCTTGCTGAATGGCACTACAGCCAGGGGTGGGATTCAAACCTGCAACCATCACAGCCAAAGGCAGCAGCTCTAACTGTTACGCCACTACACAGCCCCTGTATAACTGTCTAATAAAACCAGTACCAACAAGGATGAGGTCACATGTCAGTCCACAGGACTAGTGAAAACAAATAATTCAGTCCAAACCTGGGGCTTTCGCCAGAACATTGATCCAGGGAACTCAGGACATATGAGGGAGCAGAGTTTGTGCCTGATTGAGTCGCATACCTTCACTGATGTGGACGCTTTCATGGTCCCTGAAGCCCCTGACCGTGGCAAAGCACACGCTGCTCTGTCTCCATCACAGCATTTACCGGGATGCCAAATCAAATCAGAAGTCACAGTAATCGCATTGCATTCAGTGCAGATTGAATACCTTAGATTTCCCTGGGCGGAAGCAGTAGTTTTTGTGAAATGGGTGAGCTTAGAAAAAATCTTTATTATTCCGAGAAAGGAATGAGACGAAGTTCACAGCTCTGCTATGTGAATTTAAGACACAGGCAGTACTGACCGCTGAAATTATTACAATTAAACATTTATGAAGATCCTAGGGGAAGAGCCTGGGGAAGGATTTATCCGAGCATATTGATGTAACTGTCACCACATGTACCACTAAATGGCTGTATATTTACTGTTCATGCATATACACAAGTTAATATATGTAATTTTCAATTAATTGATTTTAATTATCAGTTTAACATACAGTAAGTTGCCTTTATTAGTAACATTCATCTTGAACTCAACTTCAGTTATACCAGTGATCAGTTGTTTTTCTCTTTGTGTTGTGCAGTGACTCACTGGGAGAAAGAAATCAGGAAGGTAGGTAGGCCATGAAAATAAAATATAATAATAAGCAGCAGCAGCCAATAAAAAAATAAATAAATTCCATGTATTTTCTTGCGTCTTTTTCCGTCAATCTCACTCACTGTTCATGACATAGACAGTTTGATTTAGAACCGCTGCCCTTTTCTGAATTGCTCGGTCGAAATGACTCTGTTTTTTTTTTTTTTTTTTCCCCCTAGAAAATGCAGTTAAATGTTATAACTGAGCTCCAGTAACCAATCTAGCTTTCTGGATCAATCAGTCAATAGGAGGAACGCACCACCAGAACATTGTTAGAGCACCTTTCACTAACTGATGGCCAGTCCATATCTGACATTCAGTGATGTAAAGATTTTGTTTCAGATGAGAATGCCAAGATCAGCAACATCTACTTCTACACAGCCAAGAAGGAGAAAACTGGACTGTAGTTTTCTTCACATCCTCTGCCAGCAAAGCAGGTAAATGTGAGCTCTGGCGCCACCTACAGGTGAGCTGAGCAAACACAAATGAACTGAGCGTCGCCACAAGGCATCAGAAATGAATGCATACAATGGAATGCAGCTGCTTAATGTGGCACATTTAAGATTTATAATTTAACTGTTTCTCCACGTAATGATTGGCAGTTAATGGCATCTAACGATAAGGGTGGCATGGGAATCTAATAATTCTAATAAAGTTTCTGTTTCTGTCGCTGGACACGCTCAGTGGCACTACCTACCTTTGAATGAGATGGTGATTTTTTTAAATGACAGAAATACCAGCGTAGCTCTTGCTTCCGAGTTTGTTATTCTTCTCAGTCATTTAATCATGCCTATGCTAAACCCAAGCATTGTCACGAAATAAGTGGACCCACGGATGTGGAGAACATGTACTTAGGTTAAACAGGCCCTTGTACCACTTCATTTGCATTAAGCCTCCTCCTTCTGAAAACTACAGCACCATCCATAGACTTCTAGAGTAGGGGGGTGGGGGTGGGGGTTGGGGTGAGGGAGGGGGGCACTCCTCTCTTGTGAGGAGAAGCTGGAAACCGTGACATTTCCAGAGCGGGGTTCTGAGTCTGCTGCCATTGACAGGCAGCGCATGAACACATGCACACAATTAGAGTACAATTTATTCATTTAGCTCACACTTTCCTCCAAAG
Source organism: Scleropages formosus (assembly GCF_900964775.1). NCBI lineage: Eukaryota > Metazoa > Chordata > Actinopteri > Osteoglossiformes > Osteoglossidae > Scleropages > Scleropages formosus. The sequence continues at coordinate 12,902,026 of NC_041821.1, read as the reverse complement.
CGACTTACAACGATTTACTCATTTACACAGCTAAGCAACTATTACTGGGGTAATTCAGAGTAAGCATCTCGTTCAAGGGTAATAACAGTAGGAGCAGGGATTCAAGCCATGGCCCTTGAAGTGAAAGGTGGCAGCGTTAACTGCTACTCGACCTCCTGCCACCCCTCCATGTCTAATATATGCATATGGTATAGTTCATATGTTTTTGCTATAAGACTAATTATAATATACGTGGCGGTATTTTGTCCCACTTTATTTTTTTTACTTTGTTCAGAGTCCAGTGTGACACTTGTACATATCTATGCATAAAAGATGGGCGGAAATAAAAGAAAGGCTTGATGCAATTTAAAGGTGTGCTATATCACATCTTAAGGAGAGACTTTATGGCGTCACTGACAAAGGTTTCGGAGCCTTAAGAACAAGAAGCAGGCAACCCGCATGGCAGGGGCACAGCATAGGCACATTAATGCCATCTGACATGATGAGTATGTCAGTCCTTCCACAGCAGTCCATTCCTTAAAACTGAAAGGCCAAGTTAAGGCAATGAAAAGTCTTTTCTCACACACACACCTCCGCTGAAATGTTCCCGTCTCTTCCGTCGCCTCGCACTGCCGCAGCGCTAGAGCTGTGTGGGCACCGTTTATCACTGACCACCAGATGGTGCTGTTGACGCCACCCATGACCAATGGACATGGCATCGTATTACACGCTCTCTGGTCTCCAAGAAACACTTAACAAGGATTTAATGACGGCGAAGATTTCGTTCGTGGCACATGAATATGCCAAGATAAGGATAAAATGTAGAAGGCACATAGTCGAACAATAGAGAAATACACGCGGTTTATGCCGTCAAGGTCTCGAGTGCGTGTTCTGCGTTCACTGTGTGTTTTCGCAGCTGCCAATTTTGTGGGAGAGATGAATGCGAACGTGGAGCGGCGGAGGGGAAGCGGGACCAGAACCTGGATCGGGACCAGGACCGCTCCACTCAGTGGCACATAGGTGGTAGGAGGGTGGGGAAAGGAGGGTAGGGGAAAGAGGGGGGGTGCAAGAGCGCCTCTTTTTTATTCGCTAGGCTAAAGGGCGCTGAAAAAAGAGAGGTGTCAGGTGAAGGAGCATTTGGAGGTGACTGACTCACGACAACGGAGAGGCGAGGTGCGGACAGGACCTGTATAACAGACTGACACTTGAGCGCACCCTTAACCAGCACTGGAACCTCTACTACACGACTACAGCCAGATTCATTTTTATCCTCCTTTACTACTTACTGCTGCGGCAATCTGAGGCAAACGCCCGTTTGCGCACCTCAGTATCGTGGAGAAATATATGCAGATCCGTTAGCACGCCTACGTTCGCGTATGCCGCATACGATCCCTGTTAAATTTCACCATAAACACTCTCTATACCTTTCCGCAGAGACTCCGCGAGACCTCGGTCGCGCGCTTCGCAGCGTGACGTCACCGCAGCGCACGGGCCGGCCGCCTCGCGCTGCTCACCGTCTCCCTCTGGCGGCCGGACGCGTAGCGGCTGCGCAGTGACGCCGGGAGGGAGTCGTCGGCGAGGAACATCCGCAGTGTGCGCTTCGCCGGGATCTCTCGCCGTCCGACGCGCCGCTCACCGATCGTTTCGCTTCTTCCGGCCCGGTAAGGCCACATCGCTTGGAACGGCGGGCCCTGCTTTCGTGCGCTTGGCGTAATCGATGTCGACACGCGCTGTGTGAGCAGCTTGTACACAAATGTCTTATTATTTCGCTGCAGCAGGATCCGTCGTCAGTCAGTCAGTCAGTGTGTGTAGTTTGAGCGTAAACACAGGCCTCCGCCTGTCATTGACTTGAGATCTGTAATTTAAAGCAAACCGATCGTGCTTTGTTGTGTGGTGGGAGAAACTCTGGTGTGTGTGTGTGTTTGCTTAATGCAGCGACAGCTGGAGGAGATGTCATGTGTGTTCCCCGAGCGCCTTCTTCTTCTACACGGGCATCCGTCCACATCCCGCCGTCCGCGCGCAAACACACGCAGCATCCGTCGTCCGCGCGCGCGCACACATCATCGTTTGTGTCCAGAGCGCGCGACGGGGAACGGATGAGATGAGAGGAGAGGGGCTGGGTGCATCATTGTGCTGTGCGTCCCGCTTCAGCCTGGCATCCCAACCCTTTCGTCTCGCGCTTACACCCCCCATCCACATCTACTGTACAGAATATTTATATGTGTGTATATATATACAGTATATACAGTATGTAGGTGAGGTGCACTGTACATGATACATCATACAGCCTCGATGCTTTCTTTCACATTGATTTTTGTAAAGGACCCGACCTGTGCGCTTTTTCCTCTGTCCTCTGAAAACGGTCCCGTCTTTTGCTAGGAGACATGACTGAACAGGAGAAGGAGGACGGGATTTACTGTACGTACTATAGCAAAGGGATGCGTTACGCAGCTCGCTTACGGTATCTTGTACGCGTTCTTCGCGAGAGCAGCAGCACTAAAAAGTTTTCACCCTGCGATGTACTTTGAGTTCATGTTAAGGAGGCCTGGATCTTTTAGTGTGAGCACCATAACAGCAAATATTTCATTTTTTCTCTTGTGCAGGAGGTCACTTAACATCGCATTTATTCTTCTTCTTCTTATTATTATTATTGTGAAGATGGAGAAGACATGTTAGTTTTCAAATACTGGTTAAGTGTCCCTCCCCGGTGAAGGTTTTAGCCATTGACTGTGCAAGTGATGAGGGAGGTCGTCGTTTTTTCTGGAAATTTATGAGCTCTTCGGAAGCCTGCGTTTACGTGCAGCGTGTCCTTTCTTTTCGGCAGGCAGCGCAACTGCAACCCTGCATTCCAAACGGGAGAACGAGTGCTTCGCCATGAACTGTGACATGGATGGTGAGTGCTGCTCTAAAGCGGAGCTTCGCTACCTGTCGTGTGTCCGTCTGTGACGCCCGCATCAAGGTGCGGGCTCTTGCGTTGGAGGTGTAGCGTGGAACCGTTGTTCTTCGCACACAGGAGATGTGGAGGACCAGCTGGAGATGGAGGAGAAGACGAGGCTCATCAACCAGGTCCTGGAGCTCCAGCATACACTTGAAGGTAGGAGATGTGAGGCCTCCCCCGCAAACACATCCCATACCAGCCTCCTAAATCCTTGCTGTCTTCTTTAGCTGACGTAATGGCTGCTTATAATTGCGTTCGCATTTAATTTAGTCCGGTGTAAAGAGCATTTCAGGAGTGCGTCCAGCAGGAAATTCACATTTTACTCAGCTGGTGCACTTAGAGAGATGCCCACGACCATAGTGGTGGATATGTACTCGGCTGAAACTGCGTTGACAGTGATCTCGTCAGATAACGCAGTCCATTGTAAGTCGTGATACAGTCATGGTTGTGCTGTTGTAAAAATATGGTTCGGGTGTGAAAGGCTGCGCGCTATGCGCTTCGTGTGCTTACTCATGAGTTACACGTATCCGCCCTGCAGATCTTTCAGCCAGGGTCGACGCTGTGAAGGAGGAGAACCTCAAGCTCAAGTCTGAGAACCAGGTACTGGGGCAGTACATCGAGAACCTCATGTCGGCCTCCAGCGTCTTCCAGACCACTGACACAAAAAGCAAACGAAAGTAAGGGACAGACCCCAACACCTTTAACAGTTCACCGAGTCCCGGGGGCCTCCCTGCAAGAGCCTCATTTACATCCTCTTAATCTCATAACAAATTCATCTGAAGTTTTCTTGAGTTTTTCTTTCCCTGTGTAATTTTTCAGATGTATGTATGTAGTATTTAATTTTTTATGGCTAGAATGATTCCCATATAATGTATAGTTATAACTCCTCCCTGGTACACAATTTTTACGGGTCACTTTTTTAGAATGTAAAGTAACAGTTGAAAACCCTTTTATGAACCTTGAGGCAACGACTTTAACCTTCACACTGACTTTTCATTCTACAGTTGTAGCCACGCTAACTTTTAAATGGAAGGGGCTGTTTTCAGGCAACAGGCTCTCTGAATTGTGATCTTGTGAAAGACACAGACTCTGTATGTATATATAATAAATTCCTGAAAGTATGTATACTTAATGTTAATAGAAAAAAATTATATAAGCCACTATGGCTCACATAATGAATAACATGCACTGAAAGTAATTACCTTTTCTTACTGGATACTGTAACAAAGACACTTTTGAAAATATTGTCATTATATTCTTTCATTTTTAGTAATGCTTATAATTTATTTTTTCTTCATGTGTCATATTTTGCAGCATGTTGCAAAAGTAAGTGCTACTGGATAGGTAAAGCACAGAACGTGGCCTCATCTCATGGCCTCGTTATCATTTGATTTGTAATGTGTTTTACCCGTTAAATATATCAGTCATGGAGATGGTGAGTTCAATGCACTGAGATACAGGGATATAAAATGCCAGGCCGTAATACTGAAACTCAGGCTGCGTCCCTCGCCATCTCTGGCCACCGCTTTCCCGGGATTCAGAGGCCCAGCTAGTAGGCCAGTGCAACTGGAAAACAGCCCGTTCCATTTCCCATCACCAGCGTTTGACTCAACAACTGCCACGAAGTCGAACGCCAACCCATCTCCGAGTCATTACAAGCCATATTATTGATGATTGTCAGCAGAAAACTCTCAGCCGGCTTGGTGAAAGATCTAAACTCAGGCCCTTGACAGTATCTTCAGAAAAGAGGTGGAAGGTGTGCGCTCAGAAATGATTGACAGGGGCCCAAACAGAGCAGCCACCTGTCTGAGGTGGAGAAACATAGCAGAGGACAGACCTGCAGGGGAAGACCTCCCAGGAGAGCGGGGCTGCTATCCTGCCCAGCCAGTCCATTCGGCATGGATGATTCCAGACAAAGGATGCAGTCGATCAGTGTTGCGTCTGTCGGCGTCCTGCGCCTTGGCATTAATGGCCTAGGAAGAAGGCCTCTGCTCGGAAATGGTGGGTGTGGCAGGCCTTCTACACAGGAGCCTCTTTGAGCTTGGAGAAGGATGGGGGTCTTTCTTACAGGGCATTCTGGGATGACATCCCTGCAGTACAAAGAAATAACCTCCTAACTTTGTTTTAAAACGTTCAATTTGTATTGTTCTTCACTGATTAGTCCACAAAATGTAATTTACATAACCTACACAACCCAAGGCATAATGGATTACTGTGTAGACTGTACATTTTATGACTGTGTAGCCAGTTTTGTTTTAATAAAGACATTATTGCTTTTGCATGAGTCCATAATTTGGTGGTTTTTCTTTAATCAAACTCTCGAGGAAAACTTCTTTACCCCTCCAATCGTGTATGAGTGATCAGTGAAACACACACACACACACATTTTCAGAACCGCTTGTCCCTTATGGGGTCACGGGGAACCGGAGCCTACCCGGCAACACAGGGCGTAAGGCCGGAGGGGGAAGGGGACACACCCAGGACGGGACGCCAGTCCGCCGCAAGGCACCCCAAGTGGGACTCGAACCCCAGACCCACCGGACAGCAGGACTGCGGTCCAACCCACTGCGCCACCGCGCCCCCCATCAGTGAAACAATGCACCTTAAATTACAGATGCTAAAATCTAGCATGGTCACCAGAAGTGATCCGTGTACTTTAAATACACTTACATGTGCCATTATATGATTAGTCACAGCGACAAAGACTTATCAGGCTACTGTTGCACACACATGTTGCAGTAAATTGCTGAAGACCCTTTCAAACAGATAGCTAACTATTCTGTCAGCAAGTGATGGCTGGAACTGTTAATTTGAGGGCTTTACATTCTACTACATTGCAGATCACAGTATAATTAAAAGCATAAAGCAATGTCCTCTCCAATCAGCTCCCTCCAACAAGCCAAGTACTTGCTCAAATGGCCATTTACATATTAGTTTGAGAAAAAATTCCAAGAGTGATACCAGAGTTTACTTCTTCAGCATCTAAACAGCCAAAAACCTGAACGAACATTGGTCCTGTAAGTCAGCATTGCAAAGAAATGCATCGAAACTCAGTTGCTAATATTAGATGTATCATTTGCAACAGTTCAAGCTTTTTAATTTATACACTGTAGACCCGATATGACGTGAATGGCGGGGTCTAAACTTTCATGCTGCATTATAAGTGAGTCTGCGTCGCAACGAGTTTCCGGCTTTGACGAAGCTTGAAGAAAGTTTAACTCCAGTTTGCTGCTGAGGAAAGATTATTACTAGGCGTCGTTCAAAAGGTTTTTCACAAAATGTCAACGTTTTTTATTTTTTCACTGTAGGTCTGTGTTGTACTAACCGCTATATTGCATAACTTTACCTTTCGACTTTTGGAAATGTGTTTGGGAACCAATCAGATTTGAAACACATGGAAAGCAATTGATCGCATTATGTATTATATGCGTTATATTGATATAATATATATATATATATCGAGCCATGTTGTATCAGGTCTACAGTATACTGTATGTAAAGCAATGGTAAAGAAACCACCAATGTTGTTTAGCTACCGTTACAGAATCAGAGGCTGCAGAGAATATTTGTATTAAATATTTATTTCCAAGAACAATGTATAATCTGCAAACATCTGTAAACAGGAATCTGCCAATGGCTGGCAAAAACACAAAAGCTAGAAAAGCAGAAAACGCTTGGCTACACACCTCTTTGGAGACACAGGAAGGAGCACTGCCATCAGAGGCCAGGCCAAGGTCCCACGGGAACATCTACTGGTGGCCAGATAGACTTTCTTGTGCTCTCGCTCCCGCAAGAGGCCTCAGCTCACAAGTGGTCAAAGCCTAGCTACTCGTAGAAAACCACCCTAACTTTACCTGAACTGCTTTGTTGTATCGGTGGAAGAAAACAAAAAACTAAGAGAATGATACATTTGAGTGCATCTTTGCTTTTCAGTGCATACCAGACCTATTTAATAAATAATAAACATACTTTCAACATATTCACTCTAAACAGTAGCATTATTGGCAAATATACCTGGGATGGGTCTGTAACACTTAACACCAGCAGTTAACTTGTATATAAACTTTCCAACAGCAACAGTAAATAACTATGGCTGAAAAGGAAGACTAAATGCAAGAGGGGTGGAGCCAGAAAGTTGGAAGGGTCGACCAAGGGGAGGGGCCAGACACGGAGAGGGAGAAGTGGAGTTAGGCCAGCCACGTCAATCACGGACTGGACAGCCTGCATGCTGAGGGATGCACCGCAGTGGGAATGTCGTCACAGGCTGAGAGGATGGAGTCAGTCTACTGTTAGCTCTCAGTCCTTCCGCACTCGCCTCCTACTCACTGTCTGCTTTGGCCCTTCCCCGGTGCCCTGGCTGCCCTCATCTGTGTCCTTCATCTGAAAGAGTGCACATGAAGCCGGAAATTGAGTCGTTGGCAAGTTTTCAAGTTACTACTTCTCAGGATGTGAATGTAATAACTATAACAGAGTGTCCAAATTGTTTCTACATGACATACACATTTTTAAGAGTTTCATTTAATCACATACCATAAAATCATAACAGTTCAGCAACAAAGTACAGTGATGAGCAAATGATCGTGGTCTTACCTCATCATTGAATGGGGTCTCACTGGACTTGCATTCATCTTCTATCTCTCCCTCTTCCTGACTCTCCTCCCCAACTTCTCCATTTTCTAACTCTTCTTGATTCCCTTCTTCCTCTTCTGGGATAGTAATACTCAGAGTTACATTACTGAAAACTTTCACGTATGCAAATAAATCACAGTGGGATCAAAATCCCCAAATTACAAGCTTACTTCAAGGTCCAGCTAGCCAAGGGGAGACCCTTGTAAACTGCAGACTAACAAGAACAGACTCGACTCTTTTTCAAAACGAGAATGTCTATTACTTTTGGATGGTTCCCCTTCTCTAACCTGCTCCAATGTCATGAGCCTTTTCAGCCTCTGCTTCCTGCTCTACTACACCTTCATCTTCTTCATCTGCATCTTCATCCTCCTGAGAACAAGGTGAATCCACCTTCTTGTGTGCATAGTCATAATCCGATTTCTAAAAGACAAAACCCACACAATGCACAACAGTATGGTTACATGAACAACCGATACATGTTGCCAAATCTACCCTTGGGCAAAAAAACTTGGTAGCAACAAGGTGATATTACATGTTTTACTTAAGTAATAAAAATAGTAAAATTTTAATCATTCAGAACAAAATTAACAGGTCATGTGGGGCTCCTATGAAAGGCCTGTAAGATATTTTAAAATCTTGCTATCCCTGATATCCCTCAACCTTGTTCTGTCCAGAATATTCTAACCATAGAACGTCATGCAAAGGCCAAAGTAAGCAAGCACACCTACGTTACAGATTGGCAGGAAAACGTCTTGACTCAAAGGGAAATGATGCTAAAGCCCCTGTTCTGGTATACCCTATGTGGTCCTACCAACCAAGAACATTCAAGTATTAAAGTACTGAGTGGTAAGACTTCTCAGTGTGAGTGCCATAAGCCAGTACAAAGATCTCAATCAGACATGTTATAACGATCTGTTCTTTACTAGAGTCTGAGCCTAAAATGATATGATTACTGTTCTGCAGAATTTCACCAGGTTATTATCCCGAATGTACAACCATGCTGCTATTCATGCGCCCATGTCCCGTGTGCTTGTAACTTACCTACCAGCACATCTCTATTACATTTTTTAATACAGCCTGAAACTTAATAATCAGTATGGTCTTAAAACAAAAACTAGTCAAGACGTTTCAGCAGCTATTCCTGCACTGTGGAAAACAAACAAGTTAAACAGGCATTCTGTATTCTGGAACTCTATACTGTGGAACTCCCGACAGCACGCAGTTCACAATAAGAAGTAAAGAACAAGAATAAAAAACATGTTATGAACAATATAATGAAGACCAGTAAATAATAGAGTAAAACAATAAAAAGTAGGCACACTCCAACAGACATTTGGCCAAGGCATGTTCAGCAGAGCCAGAGTGAATGGAATTTTTCTCAGAAGACACCTACTCACCCTGGGCCAGCAGAAGAGCACCAGCAAACCCACAGGAAGGGCCACTGTAAGGATGTAGATGACCCACAGCCAGGGACGCTCCTCTGCTGCCATGGTCAGCTGGGTGAACACACCCGGCTATGGCCCAGCACATAATTTGTTAATCATAAAAGCTACTTTAAAAACAATGCTTCCATTAACAAAAGGAAGTCAGGTTAAAAGACATTACATTCATCCTTGGGATATCAAACCAAAATACTAAAGATCTCCATTTATGACAATTTATATTATCACCCATTAACAGACACATACTGCATATTATTGCACTTGTGCACTTGCCCAACTTTTAAAACTGTAAACTGTACCCGAGCCTGAAAAGACACAGTTATGAACTACCATATATATACATGGTGTAACGTATGAAAAGTCACACAGTTGTGAACATGTGTGATATATGACTAGCACTCAACAGAACCAAGTTTGGGCTATAGCAGGGACCCCCACCTCGTTGGCACTAGCAACCAGCCTCTTCAGCCCCCAGCCATCTGAGGCCCAGCGGTCAGCCACCTCCTTGTCCTCAGTGATGACGAAGTTGTCGAAGTAGATGTCAGAGGTCATGGACCAAAGCTCAAGGCCAACAGCATTGAATGTTGTCATTCTGAAAGGGTGGAGGTCTTCAAAGTAGTCTGGATTTGGAATTTTGCGTGGGGTCCAGATTCCCTGGGCAGCACAATTTATATTATTGCCATGATGCCATGAGAGCTTCCATAAAGATTACCAGTCAAAACTTGGAATGCAATTGCCATAAAAATCTTAAAACGTTTCAGATTGCGCTCTATAAATTCCACCTGGTAGTTGGGGTTATCGATGAGAGGTGCCTTCCACTTTCCCTTGTACACAGGATTGTTGATCATAGGTGGCTTCCATTCTCCACAACCAGGGGCTGTCTCACAGACAGGGTTGGGCACCTGAGGGGCCTCCCACTCTCCATCCATCTCCTCATCCCTACAACAGCACAAAAATAACACTTTTTACATTGAAAACCTAGAAACACTATAGTCAGTCACAAGCTCCCACTTAAATCTATACAGGGCCTCACTTGTTCATTCCTTGTTAAGAAATAATATCAGTCAGAACCACTACCAGTATATGGCGTAATACTGTCAGGTTCAACTGTGCCTCACTTGAGAATAGCTGTACCGTTAGGCGTCACGGCTGGATTCCATACAACTATTTTCATAGGAATGAATTTCATGTAAGCACATACCAGTCCTCAGGCTTTTTGGCCTTGGGATCAGGGACTAACTCAGGCTCATCGTCCAGCCAACCTTCTGGTTTGAACACCTCTGGATCGGGGATCTTGGCTGGTGCCTCCTCGTCCCTGAGTTACAGACAAAGGCTGTACTCATCACTGCTTCCTCTTGAAGGTCAAGATTAATTTTCATATGTCTGACAAAAAACCTAATTCCTTTGCCGAGTACCTTTTTCATAAAAGCCAAAAGACTCGTAGCCTGGTCTTCTGTATATCATAGGTTTTATTTATGATCAATTGCAGATTATAGAAAACAGGAGCACTGCAAACATACTGTTAAATATAACCTTCCATGTGTTCATGGTGAGGGGGGCGCGGTGGCATCCCGTCCTGGGTGTGTCCCCTCCCCTTCCAGCCTTACGCCCTGAGCTGCTGGGTTGGGCTCCGGTTCCCCGCGACCCCATACGCGACAAGCGGTTCTGAAAATGTGTGTGTGTGTGTGTGTGTGTGTGTGTGTGTGTGTGTGTGTTCATGGTATGATCTTGTATGATCTCAGAAAACCCCATAACCAAAAATTGAATTTTTAATTTGTGTACTCCATTACATAAACACATGCACAGAGCAAGTAAGCAATACATCCTAAAGACCACTGTGTATATATCTTGTTATTCTACAAATGTTCAAGTCATTTCATAATAACTACCTTATGTGGTAATGCACGCAATATATTTGTTTCCAATTTAAACTATTAAAAAACAAATAAACAGCAGACACATTTGTAACAACAAAATTAACAAATTTTAGTACACAGCTATAAATTCATATCTTTTACAATTTTTTTGCATCTCAATTTACATGCATCTTAGCTTAGGCATCATAGAAATGTGTTCTGTGAATCTATCGTTCATAAGCACACATCTGACTTAATGGAGTCACAAGGCATTTTGGATTTGGTATTTACCAGTCATCAGGTTTCGCAGCCTCTGGGTCAGGGATTCTGGCCCGCTCATCCCAGTCCTCTGGCTTTTCATCATTGGGGTCATCTATCTCTTTTGGTGGGTTCACTGGAGGCACCACATCTGAGAGGAGACTGCCTTTGCTCACACTTGACTGGTCAATGAAGACCTCATAGCTGTTATCTGGGCTAAGCACTAAGAGACAGAAAATCATACCTCAGTTCGCTTCCAGGACAATTAAAGGTCTCATACATCGCACCTTTGCATCAGTTTTCAGAGAAAACAATAAGAGACACTTTACTTCTGTGATGGCTACTGACCTTACTAATAAGTGGTACAGAAGTGATGTGTATCTAACAGAATGAATGCATTAAAAAAACAGTATGCATTTGTTTACCCAAGGTGAACAAATGGGTCTTTCTGTCAGTGTAAAACTTCTTCAGGTCCACATCAGGTCGCTTTGCATGCTTTTCCTCAATGTCCCCATTCTTTGGATTCTTGTGTCTGAAGATAAAGTGTAGCTTGTAGTCTTCACCACACTTGTCTGGGCCAAACATGATGGAGTATGGAGTTCGGTCGTTGAACTGCTCCTAGGTCACCCAGTGATGACATTTTAAGAACACCGATAAGTTGATTAAACACCTCAACAACAAGTCAGCTTCTAATACTGCAAGTAATGTATTGGTTAAAGACACAGATGTGTGTCCAGAAGACTTCATATGAAATGATAATAAGGAAAAAATTAAACAATTAAAAAAGCTTGAACATTTTACATACCAAATCTAAATTGTCTGCTGCTGACAGAAGTTTTATGTAAGCCCCACCACAGTCAATTCCATTCTGAAAATTGACCTCGTACCTAAAACAAAAAAGCGTGAGATCATCACCTCAGACTGAGGATGAGCACCTAGTAAGGAACTGGAAATTTCAGGTTGCCCACCTACCTGCATCACCTTTATCAAGCAACATATAACCTGCAGTGTGCAAGGAAAACAACTGCAATGACAGAGAGTGCTTTAGATGACTGCACTGTCTGGTAGGTGTGGGAGTTCAGGAGAAGACAACATTTTCTTCTTATTTATTAAACTGGAGTCTGCAGAGAAGGACAACAGCAGTACTCATGGGGTGAGTGAAGGAAATGAGGACACACTAACTGGACAATCAGGGGTTTATCCTGGAAAATGAAGGGCTTCTTCAGCCAGGCCGCAATGGCATGGTGCTTTGCTCGGGATTTCAACACCAGCCCCATGTCTCCAGGGACCTTGTTCTCCTTCAGAGGTTCCACCTCCCACTTGCCTAGAAGGGGCAGAAAGAGCCAGTCAGTAGGAGGCAGAGCCATGCCACAATCAGGACACATACATTTACTGCAGGAGTCCTTGAAAATACTCCAGTTTTTGTGGCACAGATAGAATGAGCCTGTGTCAGATTCTTTATATACACTCTGAACTTTCTTCCAGATTAACAAAGGGAGTAATTAGATGCTGGAACATATGGTTGCTAATTGAACACAATAAATAAATAGTATTTTCATTACTGATTACTGAAAGTAATTACATGTGCTATTTGAAAAATCATTAACATTTTATTTAATCACAATAACCATTTAGAAAGTAATTTTTTCTTTACTAATACTGTTTACTAAAGAAATCAAACAAGATGGCACAGTGAGCAGCACTGCTGTCTCATAGCACCTGGATGGTGCGAGAGAACATGGGTTCGATCCCTGCTCAATGTGTGTGGAGTTTGTATGTTCTCCCCATGTCTGTGTGGGTTTCCTCCCAGAGTCCAAAGACATGCTGTTCAGGTTCACCTTTAGTGTGTGAGTGACAGAGAGTGTGTGTGTGTTCCACTGATGTATGGATGAGTGACCCATTGTAAGTAGTGTATCTTGCAGTGTAAGTCACCTTGGTGAATAAGGTGTGTGGGGTGATAACACTACATAGAGTTCATTGAGAGTCGCTTTGGAGAAAAGCACCTCCTAAATAAATATATGTTCATGTAAACAGGTTACAGTAAACAGTGCTACAAATACACTTTATTGAGGGATCTAAACAGCACAACACTAAAATTCCTATAAAACATTGATACTGACCGTCATATTTTGCTATGTCATCTTCTGCATCCTCTTTCATTGTTTTGGACAGCTGCCACCTGGATGAAGGTTAATATGATTCCAATTTTACATTTCACCACTTCAGTTGAGAAAATACATGGCCAAGGTAATAGTTTGAACATCGGCAATATGGGACAGTTGTTTCAGTTCAGAATGCTGACATACCCATCTAGAGTGCCTTTATCAAATGTCTCTGCAAAGTATACATCTCCTGTAGGTACAGGGGTCTTATATGTGATCTGCAGTGTAGAAAAAGAAAACGTAAAACATAATCAAGGCCTGCAGAACACACTATGCAACACAGTATTAATGCAAAATAATCAGGGAAATTCAGCATTTACAAAACATTCTTGTCGTTGCTGCTTTTATGCCACTCAGAGAAATTCAGTTTCACTCTTCTTGTTATTTGAACATGCAACCTTCAATTTACAAGCTTATCATGTTAAAAATTTGAACCACTTCCCTACTTGCATAGTAATTGTTTTAGCTTTTCTTTATCCCTGAAAGGGACTTCTTCACCTAGTACCTTGGTCCTACATATGAATTACATCATAGCACCACAAATACCCAACCAACCACCAGATTTATTTATTTAATTACTTCTGGGATGTTTTTTCTGCACAGGGACTTACAATGATTTTGCTATTTACATAGCTAGGTAATTTTTACTGGAGCAATCCTGAGTAAGTACCTTGCTCAAGGGTGCTACCGCTGTGGGACAAGGATTCAGAACCAAGTTCTTTGATTGGAAGGCAATGGCTGTAACCATAAATATTCTGTAACCATTATAACACCTGCAGGCAGCAGGTAGCATAGGGGTTACAGAACTTTTATGCACAGATCCATTCTAATTAACTAAGGTGTTATTAACTCAGCTGTAAAAACAACACCTTTCTTTGTATATATTCAGATACAATACAACTTTCAACTGAACTCAACATAGTTACATGTGGAGGAGGTAAGGTCAGTGTTCAAGTATGTGTACAACTCAGTGCAACTCAGCGCTGAAAGCCACTAACTAACCTGGAAAGAAACATCAGAGTCAATCTCTGCCATCTCTTCTTCAGCCTCGCTGGAGTCCTCAACTAATGCCTCCTCCTCATCCTCCTGTGCAAAGATGACTGTGGCTAGACAGAGCAGCAGCAGGCAGGTCCACCTTTTTCCATATCGCAGCTTCATCCTCAGCATTCTCACTGGAGGCACAAACGTGTACAACAGATATGTTCACAAGCAGACAGTCAAGCAGGGACAAGGCCCCTGCAACAACACATGGGTTGGCATACGTGGTTGCAGCATTAATTTCACCTTGTGATCACTGACAGTTATAACTAAACTTGAAACACTGCATCAGACAAACAACTTACAAATTTCAGGGACGGACTAAAGTAGGGGGGCGCAGTGGTGCAGTGGATTGGACTGGGCCCTGCTCTCCGGTGGGTCTGGGGTTCGACTCCCACTTGGGGTGCCTTGCGACGGACTGGCGTCCCGTCCTGGGTGTGTCCCCTCCCCCTCCAGCCTTACGCCCTGTGTTGCCGGGTTAGGCTCTGGTTCCCCACGACCCCATGTGGGACAAGCGGTTCAGAAAGTGTGTGTGTGTGGACTAAAGTAGAACACCGAATATGTGAAAGGTCTTGAAAAAGAAGAAAGATAAATGTGTTTCTGACCTACAGTTCCAATCACAGTACTAAATAGCACCAAAAATCAGTAATTGCACATTGATGTGTATGTATAGTGAAAAGTTTAGTCACTGGAACTACCACTAGAGCTGCAACACATTTTGTGTTATGAATTACAAAAAGAAATAAAAGATGGGGTGTAACTCTACAGAGTAACAGAAATAAATCGAAGGAATGTGTATTAATCTCCTCTACTCATTTCTCTGCACTGGCTTCTTATAGCTGCCCGAAATAAATTCAAAACCCTGGTTACTGTGTACAAATGCATCAATAGAACTGCTCCCAGCTATTTACAGGACTTAATCAACCGCTACACCTCAGCCAGGCCCCTTCGCTCGTCTACTTCTGTTCGCTTGGTGGTCCTGAGCACGAAAGGCAAAGCTCGGAGGTTCTCGGTTCTGGGTCCGTTGTGGTGGAACGACCTTCCCGTGTCACTCAGAACTGCGGAAACTCTGTCCGTTTTCAAGAAGGGTCTGAAAACCCACCTTTTCCAGATCCGCTTCGCCCAAAATCTCCCCAGCTCATATGGTGTAACTCACTCTTCACGCATCGTAACTTCATAAGCATCCCCAGATACAACCTTTATTCAGCCACTACTCTGGCATTGCATTTGCTTATTTGTGTATCTTATAAAATTTAATAAAAAAATTTTTAAAAAAAATGGTGGGAGGGTATCAGGATTTGTCTATCCTGCGCTTTATGCACCTACTTGATCGATGAACCTCGGTGCAGCAAGTGGTAGGTAACGAACTATGGTCTCTGTGTGGACCATAACCGTAACACGTGGAGCACGTGAGGGGGCACGCGGGTGGCGCTGGTTGGGGGTTGGGGGGGGAACGCCCCCAGTATATATTGCCCCGCCAGCCTGGGTAGCAGCTCGAGACACACGAATCACCTCGGACTAATGAACGTCCTCGAGCTCGGAGTCCAGGACAAAGCAATTAGCCTAGGAGGAGGCCCTTCCTTACTAGCAGAAGGTTCCAGCAATTCAATACGTCTCCAACTAGCCAAATGTTCATGTTACATGATTACATGTCATTATAAATCATGCACATGTCGAATTACAGATCTATAAAATGGCCGTAATTTCACCTCATCTTGGTGTCACCAAGTGAAGTGCCCGGCCGGCAGCTGGCAGCAGAACCGCGCATGCTAGCTATCATCATCATCATCATGCTATCAAACTAAATCAATTTCCCGTTATAAGTACTGCTAATTAAATATCATATGCGTCTATATATATAAGTTATATATTTTTTAAATATGTAATAGTTTTATCTGACGAAATGTAATTAATTTACAGTCTACGCTGCATCGCAAGTGGTCATAGCAACCAACGCAAAACATCCTGTCATTGCAGCATTCTGCAGATAATGGATGCGGCGCTTCATCAACAAACCTTAGCCTAGGCTAGGCCAGCGTGTGGAAAAACACCCAACAGTGTCGTCGGTTTTTCTGAAACTGTCACCCGACCGCGGTCTCCCGTCAGCCGTGGCCCGTCCGCACCGTGTCCTCGGGGTGAGATAACGAGCGACAAGCGGCGCTCCGCTGGCCGACCGGTTAGCTGGCGAAGCACCGAACCTCACGGCGCCACTGCTGCGGACGCGCATGCGCAGACGGCACCCCTAGCATTCACCCCCTTCACTTTCTCCTTTCCCCGGGGCGCGAAAGAACTTCCGAAAACAAAATGTGCTACTCTGTATCAGGCTTGCAACGCCGAGAACTGTTAATCACATCTGGAAACAGTTCAGCAAAATGGTTTCTAATACACAAGTCACTCAGTTCCGTTATCCACCCCTGCTTCCCTGTTCCGCGCGCTGAACCGCGGGTACTGACGACGTGCGATTCGCAGTGAATCAATGAATGTGGTGAATAAACGGGATGAATGAATAAAGGTCGCCAGGCGCTTTAAGGTGTGATCGATACCACAGTCATTTAAAACACTTTAAATGTTTACAATATTTAGAACATTACAACGGACATACATGATGATTTTACAGTAAATAATATTATCCAAATTACCTCATGGAGAAAAACTCTACACCTAATCATACGGTACTTTAAAATGCTTTTTTGTTCAACCCAGTCCAAATTTCAAGGTACTCACCACTGCGAAATACCGTAGCCCACGTTATCAGTGTAAGTTGTTGGTGCACTTGCTCTAATTTTTCAAATCCCGCCAGTAGATCGTAAACATGCACTGCGGCTGCGCACAACTGCGTCCGACATAAGTACTGTACTGTACGGTGCAGGAAGCGCCAAATGAGCAGATGTCTGCGCAGATGCGGCTGCGACAATGATCATACTAGTGTGGAGCCCATTCTAAAATGTACACATGGAACAATAACAATAACTTATTGGTCTGTCCAATAACCCTGTTCGTGTGGTATGAATGATCAAGAAGTGTGAGAACAATGCAGATTTTTAGCTGAATCCTTTTAACCAGCTAGGTACGTGCACTTGGCTCTGTTGCCTGCTCTTCTCCTCTTTTAGCTATGGACACATTTACACAGGTCCATTGTAACCACGGGAAGGGTGGGTTGCCACTGGAACTTGGATCCACAGAAGTGTATTTCTCTCCCTTTTCCCATGGCAAAATGCGATGAAATGAACAGGAGTCCCAAATAACCAGGACTTTAGAAAGCAATTTGAACACCAAAAACAAGGCATCACCCAAATGACCTGTACCTGTACATGTTGAGTAACTTAACAACAAGTAAACTGTGTGGTGCTATCTAATTGCATCACCTGGCACTGGATGCATTTTGTGCAAATTTCCAACCTAATACTGTCAACTGCAGTGTACATGTGGGCAATTTAGACTCACCAGTTCATCTGAAGCATATGAATTTGAGTGGAAACTAAAGCATCTGGATGAAATCCACATAAGGCAGGATGAACATGGAACATAGAAATTCCACACAGACTGAACTGTGTGGAAAGCTAAGGAGCAATGTCTAAACCCATAACCCATGAGATATTGAGGATTCAATGCTACTTGCTGTACATCCTTTATCACTAATAAGCAGAATTTAAATGATAGGGATTCATTTCAGTAGTCTGTTCATTATTCTTTTTTTGTTAGAGTCCAAATCTTCAAAGCCTTCATTTTCTGTTGTACATCCAGAATTTTTACTGAAAAAGGGGGTTCTGTGGGAAGCAATTGGCCAGAACTGTAGTTGGTTGCTGTCAGTCTTTCCCAGAATGTATTTGTAAATTGTGCAATTGCTGTTACCTAAAGTAAAAGCATGTCACCATGATGGTGACATAATTGGACCATTATGTCACTGTGCCTCATGTTTCAAGTAAACCTCAGACACCAGTTAAAAGAAGTGCTGGATTTTGGCCCTATAGGCAGGGGGTTGGCCAGTCATTCTATGTGTTGAAAAACATGCTGCATCTTGCTGTATGTATAAGACACATTGATGTAATTGTCTTTAACACACAGAATACAATCTGTTCATTGACAGCATCGCATCCCAGCCATATTGTGTCTGTAGCATATAGATAACAACTTACACAATGCAAGTGGTTAAACACTTTTGTTTCCTCTCATTTGTATATCACTTTGGAAAAAAGTGTGTACTAAACGAAAAAATATAAGGGTATTATTTTTATTTTTTCTTTACCTGATGCCTGTCCCAACCCCTTGGAACAGTACCCCAGTTTACCATCAGAGGCCCTCGCTTGGAACAAACTAGAGGACTCCAACACATCTTTTTTTTTTACTCTGTCAGTCAGTCAATATATGAACATTGTGGTCTTTAAAAGAGAGTGGCAACAGTCAGCTTGGGGATTCTCGGACAGCACATGTCAACATTCTTGCTCTACCTGAACTGCAGTGCCTTACATTTACTATCCCTGTATTCCTGTTCCAAATACCTGTGTCTTGCTTTCAAAGTCTTTTCTGTGTTCTCCAAATTCTTATGTTCCCTAAGTCTTCCAGCAATTGTTTTCACAGTGTCATTATTCCTTCATTCTTAAGTGATCTTTGCACGTCACACTTCTAAACAGCGCTATAAATAAACTCTGCACTCGAGTCCATGAACTTCCACGTCTCTGATCATAACAATGCTTTTGTCCAAGGCACCTTAAAAGAACAGTTTAACAAGAAATGTGAATACTTACTAAGCCACAAGATAATGATCAGATGATTATAATCCAGGATGAGACAAAAAATGTGGCTAATAAAAAATGTAGTGCAGCAGAAAACAATTGTTTAATAAGAGAATTCATAGGCTTAAAACAAAAATACACAAGGAACACAATGGAATACTAAACATAATGTGTAAGAGCCGTTTAAACATGTCAATGATTAGGGAAAAGTCTTCAAAATGTAGTGGAATGTCTGAAGTTGAGTAGCACATCTGAGGATGAGTGGATGTTCATTCCACGGCTTGGAAACAAGACAAGAGAATGAATGATCCTTTTGTGTGTTTGTAGGGAGAGCTGGTTTAGAGGAAAAGGCCAGTAGATGCAAAGCAGCAGTTCAGCTGAGGACGGTAGGCAAAGAGGCAGGGAGGAGCCATTCCACGTCGGGACCTGTATGGTAGCACGAGGGTCTAAACTGGGTTCAGGCAGTGATCAGGCACCACTGGAGAGACTGGAGCAGAGCAGAAGAGAGATGTGTTGTACACTATACAAGAAGCAGTATATTGTATCGGTTGGAGAGTGAGGATGGCATACGCAGTAAGACCAGATGAAAGGGAACTCTGCTTAGACAAGCAGTAGGGTAGGATAATCAATGAGGAAGAGACAAATTGTGCAGGTGTTAAAGGAATTAGTGACAGGTGTCAGCCAACAAAGCGCTATGATGATTGCATTTGAGTGGGCCACCCAACATCAGACTGTCTTTTTATGTCAAACGAGATATTGAATTCAAGGTCTGTGGAAAGATTTATATAGGGATGTAGACAATGTCAGATTCAGAGAGGTAAAGTTTCAAGTGATCAGATATAGAAAAAGAGATATCCAAGAGGATGTCCGATATCTCGCTTGAGACCCGAGAAACAAAAGAAGGAAATTACATGTAGGTTTCGGAAGCATCTATATAAATCCAGTAGGAGAAGCTTTGTGAGGTAATGAGGGTTCCCAGGGAGTGAATGTACAGGTAGAACTGTAGAGGTCTCACCATTGATTGCAGAGGTACACCTGCAGAGAGGATAAAGAGTTTTGCATAAGCTGGTAATGTTGTTGTTAGCACTGTAGCCTTTGGACCCCAAGGTTGCAGGTTTGAATCCCACCTCCAACTGTAGTACCTTTGAGAAAGGTATCCTAAATTACTCAACTGTAAGAATGGGCAAATAATTTTAAATTGCTTTGGAGAAAAGCGCCAGTTAAATGAATGAATCGACGCTTCTCTTGACTCACATGCATTAACAGCAGATGGCACTATTGCTCATATTTAAGACAACTCTCCTGGAACACCATCATTCAGCAGCCTTCTGTCATGTTGTACGGCATAGGACATTCATCCGATTTTTTTGAAGATGATGCATTAAAATTTACATGCATTTGCCCAGAGGTGCAATGTAAAAATGTTGGAGAATGACCTCTGAAAACTGAGAAACACTGAAGTAAAATAAATTTTACAAGGAAACAGATGCATACACCCCCGAAATAAAACTTAACTCTACTGTAATTATTTAGTTCAAACAGTTTGATACCTGATGACCAGTACAAGAACTTTAAAGCACCTTTAAATTTTTACTATAATGAAGCAATGACTCTTCAATGCAAAAATAATCAATATTATGAGAGCAAGAAGAGTGTATTTGACACTAGCCTGAACCCTTGATTAGATTTTAGAGCAGTGAAATGTATTGGTTCAAGGGCCCAAAGATCCAACACCTAAATGTGTGAGTGGGATAGGAAAACCATGGCTATGTGCTAAGTAAAGTAGATATGAGAATCTTTTTTCCATAGAGAATCCTGACTCCATTGTCAAACACCACCTCGGCTGATCCAAGAGGCCTTGGTACAAGATGCAGGGAAGGTTGAAGTACAGCTGAAGGGCTCTGCTTGGAACACCATTATTTATATTTAGGCTTTTCTCCAAAGTATGGCAGCATGGTGGTGCAGCAGGTTTGGCCTGTGCCTGCTCTCTGGCGGTTCTGGTGTTTGAGTCTTGCTTTGGGTGCCCTGCGATGGACTGGTGTCCCATCCTAGGTGTGTCCCTTCCAGCCTTGCACCCTGTGTTGCTGGGTTAGGCTCTGGCTTGCCACAACCCTGCTTGGGACAAGCAGTTTCAAACAATGTGTGTGTGTGTGTGTGTTTTCTCCAAAGCAACTTACAACATTAAGCTACCTACAAGTATTCACCCATTTACACAGCTGGGTAATTTTACAGGCACAATTTAAGATAAGTACCTTGCTCAAGGGTACTGCAGCTGGGATTCAGACCTGTAATCTCTGGGTTCAAAGCCAGCAGCTCTAACCACTACACTACCAGCTGCCCCAGATGCTATTATTAAATGTAAGGCTCTATCACCTGGCTTTTTCAGTTGTATATAATTTGCTGAATGAAGAACGGCCTCAAAAGTAAATAGCTGACATCACTGATTGTTTAGTTTTATCCTGACATGCAATAAAATTGCACATACCCTGCACTGGAAACTATTGTTCATCTTATAATAATGTATTTTGTTCCAGAAAACAAAAGCCATTTGGGAAGAGGGAAAAGCTAAGTATCGCATGGCTTAGAGATGGTAATTCTTGTAATTATTGCTGCTAGTTATCTGCGATTTCATATTGAGAAATTACAATGTATAATACATAACATTATTACAGTATGTTTTATAGCCTGTGTGCAGGTTCAATGAGCTCTGGAGATGAAAAGGGTGAATATTTGTGTATGGCATGCCAGAGTGCTGTTACACTTTGCTTGAGGCTTGAATTTATTTACTTTATTATTTGGAAAAGAACCATTTCAGAATAGTCACACTGCCGTGTTGCTGCAGCATCTATTCTGTGTCATTTACATTCAGGTGAAAGGGGTAAAGAAAACAAAGTACACTGCCCCCATGTGATAAAAATGCTATTTCCTGATTTGTTAGAACTGTGGGGGAGCGTGGTGGTGCAGTGGGTTGGACCGGGTCCTGCTCTCCGGTGGGTCCGGGGTTCAAGTCCCGCTTGGGGTGCCTTGCGATAGACTGGCGTCCCGTCCTGGGTGTGTCCCCTCCCCATCCGGCCTTACGCCCTGTGTTGCCGGGTAGGCTCCGGTTTCCTGTGACCCCGTATGGGACAAGAGGTTCAGAAAACGTGTGTGTGTGTGTGTGTGTTAGAACTGTCAGTGGAATGCAAACTTTTTGTGTTCAAGAATATCTCCAAGGCCTGTTTTTGTCATATAAAAAGAAATTGTATATTTTAACTTAAATATTTTATTCTCGGGGGGCGCGGTGGCGCAGTGGGTTGGACCGGGTTCTGCTCTCCGGTGGGTCTGGGGTTCAAATCCCGCTTGGGGTGCCTTGCGGCGGACTGGCATCCCGTCCTGGGTGTGTCCCCTCCCCCTCCAGCCTTGCGCCCTGAGTTGCCGGGTTAGGCTCCGGTTCCCCATGACCCCGTATGGGACAAGCGGTTCTGAAAATGTGTGTGTGTGTATTTTATTCTTGGGGGGTGCGGTGGCGCGGTGGGTTGGACCGGGTCCTGCTCTCCAGTGGGTCTGGGGTTCGAGTCCCACTTGGGGTGCCTTGCGACGGACTGGCGTCCCGTCCTGGGTGTGTCCCCCTCCAGCCCTCCGCCCTGAGTTGCTGGGTTAGGCTCCAGTTCCCCGCGACCCCGTATGGGACAAGAGGTTCAGAAAGTGTGTGTGTGTGTATTTTATTCTTAATTAAGTACATGACTACTGTATTATATTTATAAATACAAGGGTGAGCGCCCTTCATTATTGATGAAACAAATGTGAATTTAATGTGGGAAATTAATTCAGACCACACCGTAACTACGTACACAATTATAACCTAATTGTAACCCAGTGTATGAGCTATAGCTTAAATTAGTTTTCATCATGGACTGAAGCACTGTATCACGATAGGAAGCAGCGTTGCTTGATAATTGAATTTAGCCCCGTGCTAAATGGCTTTTCTATTCTATACATCAGAAAATTAAAAATCTGTCTATTCAGTGAGTGTATATTTTCATTTTGGACAAGATAAATCTTTAAGAATCAAACTCCAAATAGCCAAATATTGTTTATCATTTCCATATATCGTATACTTTAAGTAGATTACAAGGTCACTTTGCCAGACAAGGAGGTATATTTACCAAATAACTGTCAAAAGTATTGCATGAAACTATATTACATATACTACACAATGCAGCATATAGATTTTGCTAGACACTGCTTAAACTTTACATGTCCCTCCTTTTTTCACTGGTTTCTAAAAGAAAACAAGAAAAAAGACTTTGACCTTAGAATGTATAATGCACACATTGTATTTTTTTCTGTGAGATGCTGTAAGTCGCTTTGGAGAAAAGCGTTTGCTAAATCCATCATGTAACTGTAAATTAAAAGAGGGAGCAGGAACCTCTGCAAAATACGTTGTCGTGTTTGTATTTAAAAAATATATGTCATTATATATACTATCATGTCTAGAAACGTAGAATTATTTGTTTTATTTAAGCTTGAATTTTTGCAGCACGCAGCTAACTGAGAGGTGGGTCTAAGTGTACATACAAGACCTCTGGAATAATCAGAATCAGAACGAGCTTTATTGCCAAGTATGTTCACACATACAAGGAATTTGTCTTGGTGACAGAAACTTCCACAGCACAGACAGAATGACAGTGACAAGACACAGATGAGAAGATAGATCAATATGTGAATGAAAGATAAAAAATATACAAAAATATAAAGGACCCAATACAAAAAATAGTCACTAGACATTATACGTATGTACAGGTATGTTCTCTACAGATAAAAACAACTGAATAATTAAAATAAATACTCATAAAGCCAAAGCGAGGATTATACTGGAAATAAATATCTACGCAAAGGAAATGGCAATTAATTGTCTGTAGGCACTGAACCATTGTCAGCAAAACCCGTTGCGAGGAGCGCGCACTCACTTAATATGCACCTAGTGCGCGCCTCACATCTGGGCAGCGAGGACATTCCCTGGAATTAAGGATTCCTTTGATCGCAGTCGTGACGTCAGCGCACGCGCCCTCCGCTGTGCGGGCTTGGGGACCACGCGTAGCAACACACCGTCTCTTCGGAGCGCGAGCCCAGCCTGCACTAAGCATGTATAAAACACGGGGCGACGGCCAGATACAGATACACAGGTAAAGACGCCAAAGCAGAAGAAGAAGAAGAAGAAGAAGAAGAAGGCTAGTAGTTACAGTGTGTCCCCGCACTCGAGAAATGTAACAATACCAAGGCGTAACAGGGGGGCGGGGACGCGTCCCCCCCCCCAGCGTTGAAACAGCGAGCCTCACGTTCGTCGTCGTTCCCCACTAATATTTAATCATGTAACTGACTCCACTGCGTATTATTTCTAATATTTTTTGCTCCCCGCTATACCTGACTGTCAAGGCTGCCCGTGCGCCGGCGTCTCTGTGGAAACACACCGAGCCGTGACACACGTCGTCGAAAAAGCCGTCGTCGGCACCCGACTCGAGCCGGCGGTGGTCGCGGCGATCGCGCAGTGTCTCCGGCCGGGGCTGCGGGACCACACAGTGCGTGTAGAGGTGATCCCTCCTGCCCAGCAGTGGCTGCTTGTGTCTGTGTGCACCTAAGGCAGAGAGGCAGGCAGGCAGGCAGGCAGGCAGGGACGGAGGGACGGACGGACGGACGGACAGACAGAGGGAGGGACGGACGGAGGGAGGGAGGGAGGCTGAGATCGCAGGCAGGAAGGAAGGGAAGCGCATTGAATGCTAACGAGGGGAGTGAAGGTTCAAGCAGCGCTAAAAGGTGGGGGGTGGGTGGTGGTTTAACATCAAGCAATGGAGAAGTACAATTAACCTGGTATGTGCCAGATCGCGATTCACGCCGGTCGTCATCATCATCATCATCACCTACAATCGGTACAACCATCTTCATCTTCGTTTCTGCTGAGTGAGATGCCTCGAGCCTGAATGGGACCCGCGTTCTGACGATGGAGATTGAGAATATCGTGGCCAATACTGTGCTGCTGAAGGCGAGAGAAGGTAAGCAAGAGTTGCGGGTGCAATGAAAGGAGCATCCCTGCGTCCTTGCACTCACCACTGCGCTCCCCTGCGATGATGATGATCGCCCGCGAAACACGGGCTGCGCTCATCATCATTCAACAATAATAAAATGATAACTAAGTAATAATAATAGTAATGATAATGCTCGAAAGCCCGCGTCATGAGAAAGGCGAGAAAACGCCTCGTCATATGGAAACACAAAGCCCGAAAAGACCCTAGGCCAGCTATGTATTTTAGGCGTTATGAATGTTTAATATCCGTGCCGCTTGCAGCACGAGATCATGTTAGGAAATGCACATTTGTGATTTTTTTTTTTTTTTTTTTTTCATTGTTGTTGCTTGTTTTGCTCGATCATGTGTGAACTGCACAGCTCGGCTGGGTTTTTTGTTTCTGGCCAGTGAGATACACACACACGCACCAGCTCGGTGTGTGTTTTCGGTTTTTGCCGAAGCGACAAATCCACAGAGCGGTGTCGTCCGCGCGGCAGCACATCTCTTTCGTGTTTTTTTTTATTATTATTTTTTTTTAATCTGGACATTTCCCTATTCCTTCATTCAGGCCTCGTATATAAATATACCGTGGCGTGGGGCGAGGGGGGGGCAACTGCACGTACTGAGCCCAGCTTCGTGGTTTTCACCTGGGGATGGGGCACAACTGCAGCCCCAGGCTTCTGCATCGCCGCTATTCAACTAAAATATGCAATAATCGCGGTTATCATTATGGTACGGGCTCATATTAATTAATGCATGCAAAGGGTTTCGAATGACTTGAAGGCAGTGAGCGATCGCCTTTGATACATGATCGTTACATGATGTATCCAATTCCTTTGCCATGTTCAGTTGTGGGGGGCACCCTGTTGAGTCTTTTACACAGCTTTCGTGAAAGAGGATGGAGCTCATTTCTGTGTGGAGCCAATCAAACAGCAAAACCCCGTTTTTGCTATAATCACGATGTGCCCGCGGAAGACCCTGAAACTAAGCGCCGTTCATGCGCACGAACCGCTGCCGTGCGGCGAAAGGGCCGCGTACGGTTCGAGTGCGATCGGCGTAACGCGGAACAATGGATGGATTAATGATCACAATTGATGGTCGGATATGCGAATTATTCACAGGAAAGCGCACTGCGTGCGTTTAGATTTGCCGCCAGCGCGCCGAGGCACCGCAGTAAGAAGAGCGCACAGCCTGGACTGAGGGTTTCCTTCTCAAACCCCTGGGCAGATGTTTTGCTAAGCAGCAGCTGAAGCTCGCAGAAGCACAACTGGTGTCCGTCGCTGAGCGGATCTGTGACATGATGTTTTTGTGCGCGAGACGCACTGGAGCCTCTTGGCGTCCGACCGCAGCTAATATATTATCTGGGAATTAAAACCGCTCTTCTGTCATCTTGCTTTGTTTCCATGAAAAGAAGCATAGAACGGAGAAGGCGGGCCCAATCATGGAAATTAAATACTCTAATTTTCAGTATCCTAACCATCACCCTGTGCCTATGTATATGATATGTATCATACATTCAATGCATTTTTTATTTCCAGTCTGCGCATATTGTGTTGTAATCTGATATTTTAACTGAAATCATTAATTGTTCTTTTCTTTGGTGGGGGCATATTTGTACTTGACCACCAGCAAGGGTAATTTAAAATACCCATAAACCTTGAACAGCTCTATTGTTTGTCCTACCTTGCAGATACAACAGCAAAATTCAGTCAAACCCTTACATTACAGTAATCCAGCTATGGAATCAAACCTGTAACCCTTATTCAATGAGGAAGTGCCGCTCTTCAGTTATTGTTACCACTTAGATTGCTGTGGTAACTTGAGTGATTTCCTAAATTCAGCTTTTATTTCACACTTCATCTTAGCATGCATTTTAGTTTTATGGGCAGCAAATGAGAAGAAGCTTTACTAAGTGATCTTTTTAAAGGGTAATATTCTCTAACAATAACATCAACATCAGTGCATTCTCTGTAACTGGAAGCAGATGAGGACTGAAAGACTGCACCACATTATGTATCACGTGGGACATCTGAACCACCTACTTCCTCCACAGAGTGATTGTAATGTGATTGCATTGTTTGTACTGTACATCAGGGAGAGAACAGTGGTCAAGTGCATTTGAAAAGCACTCCCTTTTTTGTATGGCCTCTGCACAAGATGACCTTATGAGAATGCTAACTCGTTAACATTTACATTCACATTTACATTTATTCATTAAGCAGACACTTTTATCCAAAGTGGCGTACAACTCAGCAAAAACAAAACTGCATTTCACCAACATATGGGAGAGTCATAGATGCAGTAGTCAGATTTTATGATGTCACCGTTTAAACAAGCATACATCGGTAGCTGTTTATGGAATTTGTAGTGCAAAATTTTGAAAGAGGTCAAATTACCAGTAACATTGTATGAAAAGGAATATATACATTTGATAAGAAGTACAAAGGTATTCATGGCAAATCATGTAATATCAATTTATGACCCTGATAAGGGGTCTTGATAGAAGTCAATCTGAAAGAGATGTGCTTTGAAACCCTTCTTAAATACTGAGAGGGATTCAGCTGAATACTGAGTGTGAGGGAGTGGTCATTTTACC
Organism: Scleropages formosus; assembly: GCF_900964775.1. NCBI lineage: Eukaryota > Metazoa > Chordata > Actinopteri > Osteoglossiformes > Osteoglossidae > Scleropages > Scleropages formosus. The sequence goes on along the minus strand of NC_041821.1, from coordinate 12,874,355 downwards.
ACACTGGAGACAGAACTGAAAACCTTCGTGCTTTTTATTTTGGATCTAGTGTGTGGGACCACCAAGTGGCCAGAGGTGGAGGAGCACAGCAGTTTGTTTGGGGCGTAGAGAGTGATCAGATCTTGTAGGTTCAAATCTGTAGATGGTCTTATAGGTCATAACCGCAGTTCTGAACTTGATACGGGCAGCTGTAGAAAGCCAGTGGAGAGAGATTAGGAGGAAATATAGAGGAGGTACTTTTGTTCGTCAAACACAACTCATGAAGCAGCCTTCTTTATCAGCTGGAAAGGTTTGATGAAGGAGGTTGGGACACCAGACAGGAGAGTTGCAGTTGCCCAGGCAGAATATCATCATTGTCTTCACCTGAAGTTGTGTAGCTTCCTCTGAGATAAGGGCAGATCTTGCAGATGTATCTGCAGAACAAGGATACTTGCTAAATGTGTTGAGAGAAGCAGAAACATGAGTTGATCATTATTACCAGGCCCTTAAACAATATGGCAGGTGAATTAAGTGAGTTCTCCAATTTTTTTGCACATTCTTGACAGGTGGATGGACTGGCTGAGAGGTGAAAGATCTGTTTTGGATAGGTTGAATTGCAGGTAGTAATCAGACATACAGGCAGTCAGGAAATGTCTGTAGTTCTGGGGGGTATGAGAGATAGAGTTGGGTATCATCGGCACAGCAGTGGTACGAGAATCCATAGGAGACAATGAGAGAGCTAATGAAGGGGTGTAAATGGAGAAAAGTGGGGGGCTGAGTACTAGGCCCTGTGGAACACTAGCTGAGAATACAGGGAGTCATGCAAGACCACTTGGTAAGATCTGCCATATAGATAGGACTCAGACCATTTTAGTGCCGTTCCCTTGATGCCAAGCTGTCTATGAGAGGTGAGTATAATTTGGTGGTTGACAGTGTCTGGTGCTGCAGATAGGTCGAAGAGATTGAGGACTGGGGAGAGTAAGGCCACTGTGACTTACTGAAGAGCATCTGGTATTGCAAGGGAGGCAGTCTAGGTGGAATGTCCAACTTTGAATTTGGACTGGCGTCAAAGAGATCCTTCTGGGCAAGGAATACAGATACTGTTTGTAGGCTGCATGTTCCAAAGTTTTTGACAGAAGCGTCAGAAGAAAGACAGACCTGTAATTCTGGACTGAATTTGGATCCAGAGAGGGTTTCTATAACAGCGGTGAGATGAGGGCAGTTTTAAAGGCTGATGGGAAACAACCAGCGGAGAGCGATGAGTTGATATCAGAGACGAAAGTGTGAAGAAATGGTCTACAGAAGATGTGAAAGGATGGGCACCCTGAGCAGTTTGTGTGTCTTTGTGAGAGCAGAGGTTGAAGTTTACATTTTAGAAACTTAAACTGCGTTCCTGAATTGCTCTTATTATGACGTCCATTAGAATGAATAAATTTAATGTATAAATTTGTGTGTATGGAGTAGAATGTTTGTGATGACTAATGTCAAATCTGACTGAGGTTGCTGTAAAATGTGTGTGTGTATTGTTATAGAGATTTATGGTGAAAGCAAATATATCATTACTATAAGTACTGGATAACAATACTGAAATGAACTCTAATGCAATACACAAAAAAGTGAATTTCAGGAAAAAAGGGGATGTTAATGATACAGTTTACTGACGATTATACGTGTAATGTACTATTCCATTAAAAGCTTTGAATTTTAAACAATCAGTATTGAAGTTGTATATGTATGTATCTGTATTTGTGCATATGTGTATGATATAAAGCATCAGTATACAAAAATGTTTAGTATAAAATTTCATGGGATATTTTGGATAAATGGCCTTCTCCAGTTAAATGAACACATTCTGTCCAAGAGGTGTTATGATGAATGTATATTCTTATCTTTAAAGCAGATAATATGAGATTCAAGGCCATCATCAAAGTTTCCATGGCATCCAGAGAAAACCTTTACAGTGGTCAGTGTTAAATCGACCAGAGATTCAGGCATGTGATACACAAATGTCAATAAAGGCATTGTGTGTGTGCTCTAATGCTGAGATTGTGAATCAGATTTTCAAAGAATATATAGATTGCCCTGGAGGAGACATTAATTATTTCAGCAACTGTCCTGTGCTAGGTTATCCTGTCCCTGAGGGGCACATCCAACGTGATGCTGAGACTCAGCTGGGTGGACGAGAGATGCTCCCTTGAGGTACACAAGACAGTTGAGCTAGGGCATGACCATCCAGGTGCTGAGACCACAGTCCAGCAGGAACCATATGAAAGCTGGTTTTGTTCATCTGTTCATTAGTTCATTTCATTTTGTTCATTTGTTCATCTCTCCCACTGGTCTTGTGCAGTGTTTCGCTGTAAAGGGTTGACATGGTGTGTTCCTTGTTTGCAATGTGTAAAGTAACTGTAGCACAATTTGAAAGACAGAAGGGAAAAGGAAAACTTGGAGTTGGCCAATATCTGAGTGAAGGAACCCATTGAACTTCAGCAGGAGAAGGACATATATTATTGGGCTGTTATTTTGAGGCAATGTGGTAGCCATTGGTAACAAAGCCCAGAAGTTGTAGCATTATTGATAATGGGTCAGAACGGAGAAGAAATCTCAGATGTCTGCTGTACAAAAGGAGAAAAGGAAGGACTGTACGACTTCGCATTATCTCCGAGCACAAATTTTGCCCCATATCTGGATTCCTCTGCGCTCTCCTGCTCACCTCCAGTATTACAGCTAAGTGTGTAAAGGCAGAGATCTTGATTTTGTTTTACAAAACAAATGAACTCATCAATAAGACTGGGTAGAACCATGTAAGATGTAAACCATGTAAAAACTCTTCATCTTTGATGTGATTTGAAGAAACGTGGTTCTGTGAAGCCAAATCCCATTTTCCTGATACATATATGTTCTATTAATAAATGCAGACATTTGCACTTTTTTCTGTACAGCATATTGGCAGTTGCATAAATGGCTATAGGTCGATAGAAGCTTGAAAAAAAAAACGGTTTCTACTTAACGGTGAATATCCCTTCCACTTTATGTCTCTGTGTAATTAAACACCTAAATCATTGCAGCAGAAAGGTGGAGTGGGTCAGATGCCTCTTTCGGAGGGCTGCTTTCATCCTGCCTGACATAAGCCGTGCGTGTGGATGTGGATGTAGGGAGCCTGTAACTCTGCGCTGTCCAAAGCCGCAGAGCTCTCAAACTGCAGTTTCAACCCAGGTTTTGTCACAGTTTCAAAAGGGTGCTCACGTTTTTAGTCACTCTAACTGTTTTGTACTGTTGTGAGCAAAACGAATATTCTGGATAAGCTCACACTCCTGATTTACGGTATTACGCTGAAATAATCACTCTGTAGTCCTTATGGCCTGTCAGAAGCATGCAAAAATTGAACTACACTGATATGCTTTGCAGATGCAAGCTGGGGGGGGGGGGGGGGGGGGGCAGTCCAGTCAGTGAAAACTACAGTTTATACCAGTGCAGAAGGTTACACCACCCAATCGCAGCTGTATCCTTGTGTCAGTTGGCTGCCCTGGCTTTACCCATGCTTTGTGAGGTCAGATTAGTTTTCTGTATCATCTCTGTTTTTTCTGCCACAGCATGCTTTACTCTGTGCTCAGCCAGTCGATCAGGGCCGCCTATGGATAGGAAGCACGGTCCCTGGAGATGTGAAAGAGTCCATATCCCTCCCGCATTATAGTGTGCATCGATGATCCCTTCATTCTTATATGTCCTTCCACGTTGACGCCATGAGTGTGAGACTATGTGTACCACAGAAGTTATTACGCGTAGTGAACGACACGCTCAGAAAAACCGAGAAATGAAAAAAAATTCTCTGACAAACGTGTTCCTTATTTTAAGATACACTGTAAATGTAAAATGGGCAATGTTACATTACCTCTGCAGAGAGTTTTGAGTGATTTTTCAGTTTTTATATTGAAACTCCCTTTAGAACTGATATAATGCTGCTAATGTGCTGCAGTGATTGTATTCAGTGACATCAACAGAACTGCACGTAAAACACCACTATAACTAACAAACATCAGTAAATTGCCTTTATAGCTACAGCGTTTCAAGTGCTCTCAGTGATAAAATTATTATTGCTGATATTAATTTGAAAGGGGGGCATGGTGGCGCAGCACATTTGGTCCGATCCTGTTCTCTGGTGAGTCTGGGGTTCGAGTCCTGCTTGGGGCGCCTTGCGATGGACTGCCGTCCCGTCCTGGGTGTGTCCCCTCCCCCTCCAGCCTTGCGCCCTGCGTTGCCAGGTTAGGCTCCGGCTTGCCGCGACCCTGCTTGGGACAAGCAGTTTCAGCCTGTGTGTGTGTGTGTGTGTGTGTGTGTGTGTGTGTTTGAGATATTAATTTGCAATTAGTTGATGCCTTTGTTGGAGGAAACTTGCAATGCTAGACATACTGCATTAAGCTGCTTACAGTTTCCTGCCCATCCACACAGCAGAGCAATTCATAGAAACACACACACACACACACACAAAGGACAATTTAGATTGCACAATTCACTTAAAACACATGGGGTGTGGGAGGAAACCCACGTGAACATGAGGAGGACATGCGAACTTCACATGGACTGAGCCGGATTCAAGCGCACATCACAGCCCAATTTACAATCGACCGACGTTAGATTAAGTAGTTAGATTTTAGTTTTTGCAACTTTAAACAAGTCATTTTTCTGTTTTCTGTACATTCTCACACTTTTGATGGCATTCTGTAGAAGGGGTGCAAAATCTTTTTAAAATTCTCTTAAACCAAAATCTGTCTATTCCTGCTTCTTCAAGAAACTCTGTATTGGACTGCATTATTTGCTTTGTTTCGTAAAGATTTTTGCGGTTGACGATGAGACTGTATTTGCGTCGGCCGTTGATGATCGCGTATTTGTACAGCACTCGCGTCAGGCAGCTCGGCCTTTCCACCATCCTTGTCAGACAGAGCCCTTCACAAGACAGGCTGCTGGTAAACCGTGGCTGGTTATCTGGCTGCTGCAGGCCTGGAGATGGCTGGGTGTGATCATATCTGGAGGTGGAGATGAGAACTGAAAGGCACTGTTGAAGGGGAAGTGGTTTTTCTGTAGATGAGGTGTTTACCGGTTTGAGATCCTCCAAGGGCGTTTCCTTCCCTCACACTCCTTACATGCATGTCTGACCCTAATACCAGTAATCCACTTCTCTACTACAGTTACTGGGTGGGGGTAGTGGTGAGGATGGGTGGGGGGGACGGGGGGTGTCTTCGGTATGATGCTTGCAGATGCTCAACAGATTGTTTATTCTGGACTTCAGGAAGTACTTTACTCTGTTTTGTTCTAAGATACCCCACCAGCCTCAGAGGAGAAATAGTTCATGGGTAGACTGTGCCGTTCACGCCCGGCCCTCGCAGATCGTCACAGGCAACAAATGGTAGATTGCCACTTGCAGAACGATGCTGACGCCAAAGAGCGCAAATAAAATTTCTGTGGCGAAGTACAGCCTGGATGTAGACCGGTTCCACTGCGTGAAACCGCAGTGCCCGCCGCTGCAAGTGAATATAGCTTTGCATGCTTTAGCCAACATGTGATTCATCAGCACGCTCTACGCAGCTTCTCGAGCCTAGTTGGTCCGAACAGCTGTTTCACCGGCACTGGTTGCCGTAAACAAGGAAAGCCGACAATTTGCAAGGAAGCATTTTAACAAAATGGTGTTGTTCTCATCTCCTCTCCGTCCTCACGTGCGTTCTGCGCTAAGGAAATGGCAGGTCAGCGGGGAAGCGAGCGCTTTGTTTGCCTTGTACGGCGGTCCGGTGCGCAAAAGCGTATTCTACGACCGCGCGCTCGCTGCTCATTCGCCGGCGCCACAGGCTCATCTCGCCTTCGTTCAGACGTGGCGCGTGGCCGAGAGGACGCACGGGTGACGAGTTCTCGGCCCAGCAACTGAACAAAGTGGGGTTCGTCGCGCCTCCGGAGGGTTCGCCTACACTCGTGAGGCTGCAAACAAAGAGCACGTGTCGTTGGATGTTGACTTTAATGCGCTCAGCGAGATTGATTTACGTCGTCACTTCACAGGCCTGTCAGACGTGCTCGGTTTTTTTACGCACCGTGGTCTGACTTCCTTTGTGTCCTGATCTTTGCCAGATGAACGCCGAATCGCACGCCGGATCACGTTGTTCCTCGGGCTGACGTCTGCGAAACGCAGGGCTTTGTTCTGGGTTCCTTCATGTGGTCTCTGATAGCCTAGCAAACATATGTGGACTGTGCGCGCATCATTGACCAGCTGCTTAACTGAACTTACAGGCCACTTCGGAACCACACGCGTCATAAGTCTGTCTAATTCCCTAATAGATGTGTTGTCCAATCCAAGGGATTTGCAGTTGACCGCGCTGCATGTTTCTGGTTCATTCAAAACCGAACATGCTTTTATTGCAACATAAAAAAACAAATAAATGCCTTTGTCACACCATCTAAACTTTAATTAAATTTATATGTTGCCCTACACCTGCAACTGCCTGCGTCACTACAGTTCAACTGCTTTTCATTTTCATCAGTGAATAGTACACGTTTTGAAGTCTGCAGCATTTAACGGTTTTGTGTTCCTCTAAATACCGTTTGGATTTCCTTCCTATGTCAGTTTATTGGCTCATACTTTCTTGTGCCTTAAGGTAGTAAGAATGAGATCGACCTCTTTGTCAGGCGACAGATTGCGTTAAATTGTAAATTAATCCAGCGTATTCAGAATGTTTCTGTGTTCTCTAAGGAATGAATTACAGAAACACCCAAGTGATAAGATGTTGTTCCAACACAGAAATTTAGTGAGTTTTTTTTTTTTTTCTCCCGTGACTGAATGGAAGAGGTATGTGATAAAGTGAAGAGAAAAAGTTTTTCAAATCCTGGCACTACAAAGCCAATATTCATATTGGGAAAATTACTCAAAAGGCTCAGTAATTCTTTGTGTCATAAGATCATGTTATTTACATTGCAGATTTGACCTAAATTGGTTCTCCATCAATTATTCCAGTGGATGAGAGCTGATATCCTGGAATAATTTATGGAAGATGCATTTAGGTGAAATTGGACAAAATATAGGATTTTGTTTTCATTGGACTCCATACTGTTCCTACTGTCTGCTCAGTTACGTTCAGCCCCCCCACCAACTCCTGCTTCACCGTAAAAGTTACTTTACTGGAATTCATCTCAGCTGAGACCATCTGAACATTTGAAATCGAAGCTTCTTTGAATGACCACAGCTGTAGCCTTCGCCATGTAGCCCTTATTTTCTGCAACCTGTGTAAGTAATATACTGTTTAAATTTATCTGTGTTTGAAAAAATTCTCTAGACAAGGAAGGTTTTTAGATAAAAGGTTGTGTTGCTTTTGCCTTCCACGTCACACACTGCGAGCCTGAGCCAATGAACGTTCCGAGATGATGTGTCCAAATGGTGTTCTCATTTTCTGCTCTTTGGGTGCTATAAAGCCCTTTGTGGATGTAATAATCCAACGTTCCCCTGGAACATCTGGTGGTGAAACCGCAGTTACATCAGCAGTCACATAAGAGTGCGGCTCTTTGTCTCCTGAGACCATTTTGGAGTTGAGACACTAGTCTTTCACTGTGCTTTTTTTCACATGAAACAGTTTTCCGCACACCTCACCGCTACGGCCGTAATGAAGCAGTGTTTCTACTTCGGGTCCCTCTTTTTTGGTTCAAAATTTGGAAAATCAGGCTAGTTTTTATAACTCAGGGAAAGAAGTTGCAGATTCTTGATTCGACCAATGGTCTTTTGTCCTCTGCCATGGGAAATCCTCAAGGTCCCCACTATCCCCTTTGTTAATCCTTGTACCGTATTGCTGAGGGCAGCCTTCTGTAGGAAAATGCAGAAGGAGACAACCGAGACAAAGCATTTCCCAAAAATGAGAAGCAAGTGTTTTAGATAGCTTTAAGATGACATTAAAGAAGACAAAGTGTCTGAGTTTTGGAAAGAATGGTGGGCCACAGAGACCTAGAGAATAAGCCAGGCCAAAGAGACACTGCAGAGCCAGATGAATTTTCCTTTCTGATGCCCTTTATGAAAAAATAAACTTGAAACAGTTCTTTCACATGCATGAATGGTGCTTTGCCTTGCTTTCTTTCGCAGAACCTGTAACAAGTGGATTTGAAATATAGCATGACAACCAAAAACGTTAACAAGGCTGTGTAAATATAAGGAAGTGTTTATTTTTCTCGTAATTACTTTTTAATGTATAAAACACAAGGTGTGGAAGCCCATGCATGTAGGTTGACCTGGAAATCTATGCAGTTAAATTAACTGAACTTTGCAATTAATATGGTTGTAATGCCTGAACAGCCTGCTTGTCAAAATGGGAAATTCAGACAGGAACACCATTGTCTTAGGATATCTGGGAGGTCCGATAATGTCTAAAAAGGCATAATTACACTATGTCTAATCGTGGATAATTTTTCCTGCATTTGTGGTTTGATAATGGAGGCTCCACTTCCCATTTCTTTAACTCAATTGGAAAACCATTAAGTATCTTCCCTTGCTCACCCAGTGCTCAATAGTGTAGTCTGTTTCCTCTGAAGTTCCCTTCCATTTCATATCCTGCATTCATTCAAATATGTATGCTTTTGTTAATATGACCTTTTTGATATGTAAAAGTACACATTTCCAACCCCATGTTATGGGTTTGAATTTCTTGTCATTTTTGACACTGCTGCTTGCTACAAATGAAATATTTTCTCTAACATGTGCATTATGCTGTGTCCCCTCCCCCTCCGGCCTTACGCCCCGTGTTGCCGGGTAGGCTCCGGTTCCCCGCGACCCCGTATGGGAGAAGCGGTTCCGAAAATGTATGTATATGTATGTATTAGACGTGATGCAGTTTCTCTAATTTGTCCTTCTACTACTTCTACTTCTTCTCATACTCTCAGAATGGCCCTACTCACTGTCTAGAGCCCAGATTGATCAGCTACATGGAGAATAGTTTGTTGGTTAGTTTTTCTCATCACCCCAGGTGGAGTGTTGGCCATCAGTGGTTTGGCCAACAGTGGTTTGCCAAAGGCTTCCATTCTGTTAATTCCTAGAGAATGCCACATTGCTCATGGGCAGCATAGTAGCTAGATGGGGCATTTCCCTTTTTCAATTCTCAAAGATCTGGTGTTCCTGTTGTGGTCCTTCAGAACACATGACACAAGCACTCTGAACACATCCCTGCCAATCTCATGAGCTGGTATTTTGTGGATGAGGTCTCCTGTCACATGGTGAAGCACAGCCGTGGGTTCATCGGATCACTTAGACGACTGAATGATGTCGGAGAGTACGCCTTGATGGAGGCACGTTGGTGGTCAGTCAGCATCCTGTCAGCCTTGTTTCACGCTGCCAGTTCCCGTGACAGACTTCGTCAACAGGTTTCAGGAAAGGCAAAGGAAAAGGTAATTATGTAACAATAGGCACAACCCGTGACAACAGGCACAACCTGCTCGCTGTGTGACACAGCAGATTGTGGAACATTGCAGCCAGAACCCCAAACAGCACATTTTGTAAGGATAAGAACCAAATTGGCACTCTTTTGAAGCTGAAATCTGAAATGATTGAGACCAGTTGTCACCAGTGTGGAAGGGCGAGCGATCCAGGCCTTGTGACAGATGCTCGGTGACGTTTGCGAAGCATGACTGAGAACTGCCTGGTGGTACAGAGCAGCACACGCTGTGATTTGCGCGCCTGTTGACGTATGTTCCTCAGAATCTCTGTTCGGTAGTGTGTCACAGTTTGATCTGCATAGCCCTGGTATGGAAAGCGTTTTGCTCTTATATCGTGACTTGCAAAGTTTGAAAAAAAAAAAAAAAACATAAAAATGCTGGCACAGCGAAGTCATAAAATATTTTATATTATAGATCCCCGCTGGCTGTCTAGTTATATCAAAGTTTAAAAAGTTTAAACCAAAAAGCCAGGCCTGTTAAACTCCCTTGAATTCCTAACATACATGACTGCATAATGAGGCTTTATCAGAACAATTTTTCTGGAATTCGCTGGACTTGATCAAGCTCTGCTGTGGTCTGTCCTCACTGTGTGTGCAGCAGGGCTCCAAAAAACTCGAAAGGAAATATTCTCAATTGAAGGCAGGTCTAAACCTGAAGAGGATGGCATTAGAACAAAGGGGAAATTTGGCATAATGTTCAAACCTCTTTCTAAACTTGAACGGTCTGTTACGAGATAGGCAATGGAACCGGTAAATATGCATATTCCACATTCCATTTATTTGGTGATGTTGAAATTTACTGATGACATTTATCTGTCCTTCCAAAGAGCAGTGTTTAGAAAAGCATGTTCTGTTGGAAAGACCGTGAAAACATGCATGTTGAAATACATGTTGTACGAAATAAAAGGACATCTGAAGAAAAAGGTGTATTTTAAAGTGGTATTTTCCATTCTCATCTGCTCTCACACTTGCTGCTGTGTGTATTTTTAGGTACAATTTGGTTTTGTAGTAACCTCTTTAGGGCATTAAGCATGTCTGGTGCAGAACTATATCCCTCATACTGACTTTAACACTACCATGTAGGTCTACCTTGACGGGGTGAGGATTCATAAAACTACAACTGATTTTACACATTCAGATTAACCCCCTTGGATGCCTCACAGTCAGTTGCATAAAATATTCTATATTAAATATTTTCTTAATATTTTTGACTCATAATTTTATCATTGTGTAAAAAATTAAATGTTTTTTTTTTGTCTCGATTGTGCCTAATAGGTGGTCACTTTTATTGCTTTAGGCATACAAGATTTAATCTGATTTTAAACATTTCAGATAGTGTGTGGAATGCTTCCATATTCATTTAGAGTGCAGCATGTCTTGCCAACGCTTGAGGTGTGAAGTCAAAGCATATGTGATGATGTCATATTCTGGAATATTTAAAGCTACAGAGTCCTGTAATTGCTGTAACACTTGCCTCATCCTCTCACTACTTTGAATTTTTTGTGTCTCAACAGGATTTAAATGTCGTACGCAAGCCTACATTAATAACACTTCTTTTTTTATATTGGAGTTTTGTCTTAATGTAACCTCAGCCGTACAGACGCACACCATAGTCCTAAATAAATACTCTTATCCAAATCTTATCTTTTGTTTACTTGGTTGGTCATTGAATGCCTTTCTCATCCTGGTGGATCTACAATGATGTCACTGGTGTCCAGCAGAATGCTGTATTATGCTGTCCTAGTCAGTACTAGCGTGAGAAAGAAGATCCCATAGGAGGTGGTCTGAGAGGTCTAGCTGGTTGGGTGCAGCTGGGTGTTGGCACTTCGCAGCAGTGGTGCTGTCATTCCTCTCTCTCGGTATTGGATGGCAGCGTTTGGTATGACACAAGGTCTAACCACCTCTAGGATCATGAACTGTGAGCAGCCTTTACTCCACTTCCTTGTTTTGCATTGGGTCAGCGTTCTCCTAGCTTCCTGCATTCTCATGAAGGTGGGCATGAGGAAACCCAGTGTGGTCCCTCAGCAGGGTAGATTCTCAGGTCTCCGTTATGTTCCCTTATTTGGTGAGATGTGGTATCTTGGGCAGCATCGTGCCGGCCGTAACTTCACTTTGATACTGTAGCCATTGTGTGATCTGACTAACTAAATGCACAAAGTGGATTTGGATTAGTCGGGGAATTCAGTATTTTCTTCTGTTTTTCCAGAACATTGGTAGCCCTGGATAAATGATGCCAATGATAAACATTAGCTTTGCCCTTAAATGGAAAGAAACCAGCCTGTGGTATGGGAGTCACTCATTCACTCACCTAACTGCTTACCCCAAGGTAGGGTCATGGTGGTCCAGAGCCTGTCCTGAAGGCATAGGGGGATACACTAGAGAGGGTACACACTCAATGGGACTTCAGAACATTGCAGAGCAGCCACACAAACTGGCAATCACACACTACAGGCAAGGTAGAAACGTCAGTCCACCTGATTGTCTTGAATGTGGGAGGAACTTTTTCTGTGAGACTGGGATGGCAGTTTGAATGAAGAAATATTGCCCATGTACTGTATTGTATGATTCTACAGGGGTGCTGTATGCTTTATTGATCATGGTAGTAGCCCTGGTCATCAAGAGGTAACTATTGGACAGGGCTGGAATGGTTGCAGTGGACTGTGTCATTGTTCCTCCAAGTGCTCACCTCAGTTATTTCAGCTCACATTAGAAGGCTCCAAAGTGCCTGTACCCAACAGAAGGATGCAATGAAACAAAAAGTACGCAGATGTGCTAAAATTTGGGCTGTAAACATGCAGCACATGGTGTAAGCAGTTGATATGAGGAAGCCTCTTTTTTATGGTTCAGAGCTGTTCAAAGGACAAACTGAATTTATTAATTTAATTGAGGGTTCTACAATATTTACAAGTTTACTTAAGCTGCAGGGTTCTGATTGCCCCCGAAAACACCTGAAATGCTGGTTCAGACCATGTGGAGTGAATGAAATGATAAACTCTCAGGAGGTGAGCGTAAGCTACATTGTACCATGTGGAAAAATGGAAGCGAGTCGCATGCTTTCCACTGAGCTGCATACCAATGCAAATAACTGTTAAATCCAAATCTTCTCCTTTAAACCAAGACACAGCCAATTAGCATTAGCATAATGTCAAAGTTACTTGCTTTTTCCATTTGGATCCCCCACCCCCACAATCTTTGAGTTCAGCCTTCTCAAACAGAAACTTCACAGGAGGGCTGTCTGCTGTCTTATTATGTGTAACTCATAACAGTTTCCTGACCACTGGCTTCCATAGGTTGACATCAAAGGTCTCTTCATGTAGATTTGCTAAAGAGACAGCCTTTCTCACCCTGAAAAGTGACCCAGCCTTGCAGTAGTTTGGCACCCCACCCCACCCCACCACACGTCTTTTTTGTTTCCTGTCTGAATGGCAATGATAGTTTTACACTATTGACTCACTAATTTGTTGACTCTCATAGGGATACAGCAGCAGTTCCTCTCCTTGGAGCCAAAAGTGGGCGTTTCTCATTTATCGCTTTGTACAACACACACTGTATAGAGTCCCATTCTTATTCATTAGTTATTTCATGAAACAATCCACTGTTTTCTGTAAAAAAATCAGTTGTTATTGTGAATCCAAGAGCTTTCACAGAAAGGTTTTTGCTGCATGTCAAAGTTGCTCTAAACAAATGGTTTTATATATGATTGTTGAAGAGCAGATATTGTATATGCTATCTTTACATAGCGTGCATGGAAGGCTCTATAATTATGGAGGTTAGGTGAATTTTGCTTACATTCCAGAATCTGGGGAGATGTACAGACTCAAGGTCTGCCTATACTCTAGTGCTAATAAACCATTGTGGTGTCTTTCACAACCCATCAGAAACATTCCAGATCGTAAAGCTCTGATTGTACTTAGCAGGTCTGCCATTTCTCCACTTTAGTAATTGAAAGTCTCTTGGTATCTTCTTTGGTTGGCAGCCATTGAGAGACTGGGACAGACGCGGCTTTGTCCTTCATTTTCCCTCCAACGTGGCTTTGGAAGATCGGCCTTGTGCGCTCATCCAGCCTGAATTAAACAGCAGCCTCCTTCTTGTTTGTTTTTGCTGGGGCTGATCCCTCACTTGATGGTGCCTTAAAGGCACCCTAGCTCAGTCGCGGTGACGCCTCTTTTTGGTTGCCTTTAGGGCATTCCGGGACCAAAGACGCATGTGGGGCTCGTTGCTGAGTCATGCTTCCCGGTTATTCCTCCCAGCATCTTCTAGAGTGGCCCTTGAGACCCCTTTGCGCCGCCATCACTGCCTGTATGTGAAGGGATTGTTTCCCCTCCATCGACTGACTGGTAAATCGGCAAGTTGTGACATTGTTAAGATGAATTACGGCTCAGTATTCCATGCTATTCGTCACCCATTTTTTTGAGCGGTGATCAGTAGCAATGGTGTTGTCCAAATTCTGGTTACCAATGGCAACATTGTAGTTCTGCTTCCCTTGGAAATGGCAACAGCTCAGTTCAATACAGTTCTATAAGCTGAGTAGGTTGAGATTCAGCAGACAGCATATCAATAAATTAGCGAGAAGGACAGTTGCTGTTAACTTCAGTACCAATGAGCTTAAGGTGCCAGGCAGGCTGATGACACTGTCGAACAGCCGCCCCATGCTTAATGGTCTGTTAAGTCGTCACCATTCTTATTACACTGTGTGTGGCTTCATGGTGGCTGAGAATAAAAGAGTAAACTGACTGCACAGGGATTTCTATGACTCTGCTATGGCGTCTGCTTTTCCTCTCATCGCAAGCCCGCCCCCTGTGTGCTTCCTCTGTGGGATCACACTGAGCTGCTCTTTGGAAGAGAGAACGCTCTAGTGTCGCTCAGTTCACCGGGGAAGGCCTGCCTTCATAATGGGGAGGGAGACTGTGGTCAGCCCGTGTTGACGCGGGTAGGCCGCTGTGTGTAGTGTGTGCGCACGTCTGTGCAAACAGATGCTCCCTGGATTGGGGGGGAGCGGGCAGTAGGATTTACCTCAGGATGACATCATTTGCATGCTCCAGCGGTCTGGAACAAAGAGCCCAACTCGATTGTCTTGCAGTATTCCTTTCTGTGCTGTGGCATGTAGCAGTATTCCTGTACTTGAACTGTCCAATTAGGGACACTGAGATTGTTTTCTTGATGGTCTTTTAATAGACCAAACATCATTTCATTCCTGAAAGCAAGACATACAGTGTGAAATTCATTTGGGGTCCATCCTTGATCTCAAGGTCTCAACACTCTGCACATTCTTCTTTCCTCTCATTGGTCAGGTTTATTTAGATGGTTATTGAAGATTTTTTCTGATGGGGTTAATAAACATAAATGCCTGGATCTTTTCTCTTCAAGGAGATCTGGTATAACTCTGGTCTGGCTGGAAGCACCTGTGGTCCAGGAGCTTGTCAACCACTGTCTCAAGTGTTTGTGGATGGGATCCTTTGTATGTACATGTCTACTTCTATGACCATTCTCCTCAAGAAGGGAATTTCTCAGCCCTTCTCCGAACCACTACCTAGATGCTATGAAATGTTCCTCTAATATTTCTCTGGCAGCATCTGTAAACCTAACATATTGTATTGCTTCTTCTTGAAGGGCCTCTTAATTGCTCAGGGCCAATTAAACTAATTGTTTGATTAAATGGGCAGGAAATTGGTCCATTAGGCTGGCTTGGATACTGCCAGGGTCAATAAATGTGATGTACCTGCTTTGTTACTTTGTTCCAATGGACGCTATGCTTTCGTGAGATCTGTCACACCAAGAGCTGCCTGCGGTTCATTCTGGAAACAAAATGGAAGTGAAACGTTGCCGACGCAAATATGCTTTGTTAATACGGTATATTGCCTGAAGGGAACTATTCCTGTTAGACAGTCCATAAATATTGGTATAGAAGAATGAAAATAGCCACAACTGCAAAAGTCTGTGGTTTCTCTTTCATTAGCAAATGATCTGTATGCATGATATTTCCTGTAATGACACAGAGCAGCAAGCTTGCATTGATGTAATGTATCTGTGGGTTTTTCTAACAGCTGGTACCCTACCAGTATTTATTTAGTTTTTTTATTCATTTAGTTTACAATTTTTTATCAACAAGAAACTGCCATCTTTGCCATTTTTCTAAAAAGTTATGCTACTATAATGGTACGACCACCGTTGTCTCCGATGCAAACGTGGAACTGGAGACCTGATTGCTTGGTTTTTCCATAAAACTGATAGAAATATTAATTGCAGAGACCACACATGTGACCCTGCTGAATTGCTTGTTACACGGGAAGGGAAGTGCGAATAGTCAGTCTAAAGTGACCCGCTCTTAATGCCCTGAATGTTCCAAGTACAGAGAAGCATACTCCCATGGCCCCCAACAGCACTGCAGAGGAAATGCCCTAGCTTACCTGTTGCTTCCCTGGTTGCTATGGAATCTGGATTCCGTTGGCTATATCCACAAGTGACTGGGGTCAACTGGGCCTGGGAGGTAGGCTGGTGCAAACTGGCATTTTTCCAACCCTCCATCTGTGTGGTTGGACTAATTTACACGCATCCCCCACCATCTCAGAAATGTAGAATTACAAACAGGGTATTGTACCTTATTCTGGATGTTCTGTCAAATGAAAGATGATAATATTATGGTACTGCGAATGTTACAAAAATGTGTTTTCTGTAAGTTGGTAAACCTGTAGAAGCATGTTTCATTTTATTTGGCATATCCGGCGTACCGGAAATGATTTTCATGTCTGGACTCTGTGGTGTCTCTGTAGTGACGGACAGTCCCATTGACCCGTTCTGGCTTCACGTCACTTCTGGACCAGTTGCTCTGACTTTTTTACAGAGATGGTATCTGCTTTGCTTAGCAGGCGCCGAGAGGAATTTTGCAGAGGGTCACCGCTGATACTGTAAGATGATACTATGGGCTGGGCGGTCGTGTATGAGGAAACACGTTCAGAGACCCAGCTTCAGCAACAGGCAGAGCCGCCTGCATTCCTCCCCAGCAGCCACAGATAAGAGGCCCTTTAAACATGGCTGGTTGTGTAACACTTTCCACGCCACTAGTCTTGTGCCGTTAGTCTTCTGCTGGAAATGTTTGCTTATTGGGTAACTCTTTTTGGACAATTGGGGTTGCAGGACCTCAAGAAGTGAAACTATTGGACCCATTCATTCCTCTGTTCTTTCAGATGGTGCTGTTGCTATTTAGATAAGTGCACCATTGTGTCCCATTCTGTTCCCAAACCATAGTATTTGTTACTCCACCATGCAAAATCTGAGGCCTCTGTGTTACAAGTCCTGAAGGAACGAATCAAGGCAAAGCTACTCGCTGTTTGTTTATTATCATTCACACCCGTTAGCCTTGCAGAGCCGTCACACTGTGCATTAGAGAACAGAAGACGTTTTGTTGGCAAAGCAATTAATGAGATTTTTGTCGAGTATCGTGGATGGGTTTCTTGGATTAATAAACCAATTAGAAGGAATATCAATATCATAACTATCAACACAGTTTAACGTGGGTGTCTTGATAACGTGGGTGTCTTGAGCATGCTGTTTCGATGCTGTCCTCTGTTTAGCGCGTCATGGAAAACAGACGGTCTTCGGCGCTATCGCCGGGTGGCATGTTAAGTGCAAATAAACATAAGCGGTTAATGATGCATTCCCCAGCGGACGGGGCCGCTGCCCGGGGCTGTGTCGTGAGCGATCCGAGGAGGCACCACTGGCTGTGAAAGGCTCCAGCAAAGACCACTACTCATGCTAAGTGCCACTATTCCTGTCTCACTCTCAAGCAATTGGCTTCAGATTAAAGCAGATGGGAAAGGTAGCTTTTATTTTAATCTGCAGCCTTGACACACATGCATACATTTCAGCTGCTGTGCCAGAGGGTAGCGTTGTGGTGACAAACATAGGGGGTTCTGCTATTGAACGGTGTGTGTGTGTGTGTGTGTGTGTGTGTGTGTGTGTGTGCATTTAACAAATTGCTCCAGTGACATATCTAGTCACTGCTATTGAACGGTGTGTGCGTGTGTGTGTGTGTGTGTGTGTGTGTGTGTGTGTGTGTGTGTGTGTGTGTGTGTGTGTGTGTGTGTGCATTTAACAAATTGCTCCAGTGAAATATCTAGTCAACAAATGGACATCATTTGGATTTCACAGATATCAAAGTCTTTGGCTAAGCAACAAAATCATCTCTATAATGCATCAGTCACAGATATTATTGAACAGATCCGCATATATATGAAGTATGTTTTATAATACAAATTAGTTTATAAAGTTTTTAGGGTTTAAAAACTGTTTCACCTTCCATGAGATGTTCAAGGTCCGAAAGTCTGTAGGTTCTTAATTCTGGCTCAGATGTGGCGGAGTGAGCTCCCTTCTCACTCAGAACTGCTGAATTCCCTTCAGTATCTGAGAATGGGGTGAAAACATATCTCTTTCAGTCCCACTTCTCTCCTGATCTGCTAACAGCTACACAAACTTGCTTCACTCTACCTGTCACCATCATATTTGTTTATCCCATCAGAATCAATCCTATATGCGGCTACTGGTGTGATGTGCACTGGCAGGAACAGTAGTACTGGATGGATTGACTGCTTCAACAATCACATCTCTGTAACTCTTCGCCTGTTGTTGAAGCACTCCTGTTTCCTTTGAGTTGTGTGTCGCTTTGGGGAAAAGTGGATATATGTAAAATTCAATGCAACATTCCCAATCAAGACTTTTTAAAACACTTGCAACATTTGTATTGATGAACTATACGTCAAGCCTTAGAACAGGAAACACTACTGTGTTTACTGGCCAGTGTTGTCATTTTTCCTGCACTTATCCCTTGAGTCACCAGTGGGCTCCATGCCCAGGGGGCCACGTTGGCTGTGGGCTGCAGTTTGCAGCTCTGCTCTCTGCTCGGACAGCCCGTTTTAGGCACGTCACCTCCTTTTTGTCCCACCCCCATTGGACCCTCTCCCGAGGGTGGTCACATGGCCGAGGGGTTCCTGGACGCTGCAAGGCAGCTGGCTCCAGGCCGCGCTGGGGTCAGTGGGATCCATGCTGTTGTTTGCTCGCGCTCCATTGTCCTCTGTTCATGAGTTGAACGGGTAACTGCTGAGTGGGTTACATTGTTTTCCTTTCAGTCAATGGATTGGATTGTGAAATAGAAGAATAAACAAGAGGAAGTGTTTGAAAAGTTCTTACTTTCGAAGTATAACATTATAAAATAAACCCTGATTAGCCATCAGGGTCTTGTATCTAGTGATTGTTATGGATATACTGTACATGCTCTGGTTTTTGTATGTATACAGTTAATGTTCAGCCTTGGGAAGGGTCAATAGGAGAAAAGAGAGAAGTGATTTACTGGAGAAGTAACCTCTATCCTGGTACAAGTTACAATTTTGCTTTGTGGACAAATTCCTCAAATTCTCACCGTCTGCAGGGTCCCTATGATAAGAGCTACCTAGTCTCAGCAGGCTGCTCTCGCACTGGGTTGTCGTGGTGACTCCAGTTTCGCCTGTTCCAACCAGTGGTTTGCCATCTGGATGATGGCATCACAGTGTGTTAGGCTGGAGGGAGGGAGACCATGTAAACCATAACACTGCATGAAAAAGTGAACTACAGATAGCAGTAAACCAGTCCACACTCCTCCAATGTATCATTTATAGTTCCACCAGCGCTATCTGAGAATTGCATGGAAAAATATGTTTATAATGTAATTCTTGACGTGAAACATGCTTTATACAGTATATGGGCTCCTCACTGATGTCAGCATTGTGATCAATATAATTTCCTTCCAGCCACTCTAAAAAAACGCAAGGCGTATTAAGGGTCATACCAGTTTTCTTAACAGTGTAGATTCTGGTCTCTGTGACTGCAACCCTTATGGTTGGCCTGAACGTTGGCTAGAGGTGCATAGTAGAGGCCTCCGGACACCTTGGAATCATGTTTAGAGTGGCTGATGCCCTTAGCTTATTCTCCACTGTCACATAAAACTCACAGTCTAAGTGGATGTAAAAAATGAGCGATCTCTGGTATCTGCCACGCCTTTTGTGGAGCACTTGTAGCAATGGCTTTTTTGAACTTTCCGATCAAGTAACGTTGGGAATTCTGTGGTTCTTCCAGCAGAGCCTTGTTGAGCTGCTCTCGGGTGATGAGTATCTGTGGGCTGGCTCCGGTTCAGCTAGGGTAGGGAAGGAGCAGTGGGTCTTGCTGAGGATGGGCAAAGCCCACAGAAGGGAAGTTGAGTCTTATGCCCAAGACTCTTTGTGTTGTCCTTCACTTTGACCTTTGAAGGGGAACTGCTGAGGAAAAACAGTTGTTCTGTTGATCATCTTGGCAAGCTCGAGCTAGGCTGCTGCTGACAGGGGATTAGCTGGCTTTCCTAGAATTTTTACCTAAGCCGTAATAGGAAGGCCAGTCCTGGTGAGCATTCTGTTATCTCTGTGTCAAACACAGTTTTCAGGGAGATGCCTCTTTGAGTAGTTAGGAATCGAGGAGTACCTTTTCCCCAAGACTAATCTCACTTTCTGTTCTTCTCTCTGTCTATCTCTCTCTGCCTTGCTTGCTCACTCTCTGTCCCTCTCTCCCTCTCTTTCTCCCCTGGCAGGCGGTGGTGGGAAGAGGAACGGAAGGAGCAAGAAATGGAAGGAGATGCTGAAGTTGCCGCATATCAGCCAGTGTGAGGAGCTAAGGAGAACTATTGGTAGGTAGTGAGCGAAAGGGGGTGAGCCCAGGGGTAAGAATCCAGACAGGGTGGTTTATATGGGTATGTAATGGTTTCTGAGTATCAGCAGGACCAGTGACTCTATGGAAACCCATGGGTTCTGCCTCAGGTTGCGGGGCACCTCTGAAATGATTCCAAGTCAGCCTGCAGTCGCCAATTAGGCTCCCTGCTTTGAAACCATATGGGTTGTGCCTGAGTCAGAATTTGGCTCCTGCTACATTACCCCTCTATCAGGTCCCAAAGCCCACTTCCCCATGGGCACTGCCCAGGGAGCAGAAGGTGGAGCTCCTCCTTTAGAAGCTGTTTTGTTAACCAGATATTAACCAACCAAGATTGTCTTCATATCTTACATTTTGTGTCACCAATTTAAATTTCATCATCGCATTTTAAGTGTTCCCCGTTATACACACCTGATTCGTTCCTGAAAACGGTCTGTAAACCCTGAGGTCATTTCCCATTAATTGAAATAGGATATAAAAATATGCTTCCGTGGGCTTTATGGACGTACCCAAATATACCCAAAAACAGCCTCCAAGCACTTAAAAAAGTCTCAAGAAATAGTTATTAAAACATAGGAAAGATAGAAATAATCAAGAAAAAAATTAAAAATAATAAATTAGGGCAGAAATTTTGTTTCACTAGTGTACAGTAGGTACACTTAAACATCCGAAATACACATACAGTACATTTACATATTGTTGAAAAGTCCACGATTGATTGACTCAGGACTTTGATGTCATTGGTGAAAAGTCAGTGCTTGACTGGCTCATGACTGCTACATCATGGTTGAAAGGTCTGTTCCCCATTGGCTCATAACTATATCATCGGGGAGACGTCGGCCTCAAGCGACCAAAAAAAATCCTTAATACTGGGAGCAGTCAGTCCGTATACTAAACATGGGTACAACTTTTATATGGCTCTCATACTGAAAATCTGTAAACTGTATTCTGGGGTATACCTGTGTATGTTTTCCTCTCTATTTTTTTTAAATTTTAATAGAGAAAGAGTGTAGTAATGTACAACCTTCTATTAACAAAATCAGAGGGTTTTGAATATGAGACATCTAGGTCTATGTGTAGATGTGCAGAGATGCCCCTGTCACATGCACCCAGCCCGCACCTGCCCCTCATCAAGGTGGCAGAGGTTAAAAGGACCGGGAGTCCACGCCTGATTGTGGAACCTCTCACGAGCAACCGTGACTTCAGTCTCTCCAGCAATTCTCGCCTGTTATATGTCCTGCTCTTCTGGCTTCTGACCTCACTTCGTTGTCTCGACTACGTTCCTTGTCTGTCCTCGAAACTCCGAATGCACATCGCCTGACCCACACCTGTCCCGACTACTGCTTTTTCTCGTGCTTTGCATTTGTTGCTCATTAAACAGAACCCGCGACTGGGTCCCACTCACCTTCGCTCTGGCGTCCCTTGTTCTGGCATGACAGCGCCCCCCTGGATTTTGACTGCTTTGAAAGTACCTGAGAGGTGCCCCTGACATTCTGATCTCAGAGATGTTTTCAGGCTGTTATCATCTTGGATGCCAGTTGAGGGATTTGCTCTGCAGTCAAGCCAGATAGCAGCTGAAATTCCCTTGGTCTGCACCGGTAGGCATATTGCATTGGAGCAGGGAAGCATGCCTTACATCCTGCTGCTGACAGGACGAGTATGGGACTGTGAGCAATGAAATCCGGCCTGCCAGGTGCCGGAAGGTTCTTCCCGGAAACAGGGGTTCCATGGAGGTGTACAGCTGAGGAACTGGAGCTTGCTGCTCACCTATGTTTTGGCATGAAACAGATTTTGCACAGCGGTTGGAGTCCAGTGAAAGCACAAACCATCTAGTTCCACCATGTGCAGCTCATGTTGGGGAGTTCTTCACTTTGACAGTAAAGAAGAATGCAACAGAATGGCAAAGTAGCAGAGTAGTGTTCCTGGCAATGAGTATACATGATAGGGATTGAATGTCTTACTAGATGGGCTGATTGCATTATCATAGCAGTAGACACAGAGTCTGCAGTATCTTAAATAGCAATGGTTATTGATAGCACTATCAGAAGCATTGATGTTCATATGAACCTCAATGCATTACCGTCTTAGCCTGTAAGACACCAGGGAGTTTAACTTCCTTCAAAATGCTGTAAGATAAGTCTAAAGTATCCACGTTCCAAGTGCAGTTAGACAGAGTTGAAAAATACTAAACTGAAATCTCAGCATTTAAGTAGTAGTATCCAGAGGGTGGAGGGGTTGTGGTGGCGCAGTGAGTTTGGCTGGTGCCTTGTTGTGTGGTGGGTCTGGGGTTCAAGTCCTGCTTAGGGTACAGGGCAGCTCTGTGTTTGCCCCCCCACATATGGAGGAAGGGCCGGACAACTTACCTTTGCTCTTCCCTTGCCTTGAAATCCACACAAAGCAGTCAGGTTTGACTCAGCACCTTGCATGCATCTAGATGGTACAAGGGGTAACTACAAGCAAGGGCTCTTCTGCTTTTCCTTTTGGAAAATGATATTCGGTTGTTGTTAATATGGTTGCGGTCCATTTCTACTATGTAGAGGTAGTTAAATAATTAAAAAATATCTCTTTGAAGTGCATGCGTGAGCCATTTATGGTACTTTTAACTACTGACTACTAAAGAGAGGCTGAAGTGGCACACAGGTCCACCTGACAGAATACATATGGCCTTCTACACACCCCTGGAAGCTAGAAAATCACCTGGCTAGGTTGTCAAAGATGCTATAGGAACAAGGAGCACTGGTGGGTTGCCTGAAAATGTAGATGTGTGATGTAGTAGAACAGCATCACCATTGCATAACTGCAGAGTCAATATTCTCGCTGAAGGTCCTAGGCCCTGCTCTCATACAGTGAGGGCTGCCTTAGCAAAGAGGACAAAGCCACTTTGCTGAACCAAGAGACACCTTTGTGGTCAAACAGAAAAAGTCTGACTATTAAGGATGCAGATTTGTACCACAAAGAAAGAACCCTTGCCGTAGCACCCATGAGCAATGCTCTTAATCTGAATAACTTCAGTAGGTAGCCATCGGCAGGGCTGAGTGAAATGTAAGAACAATATTTTACAGATCAAGCAACTAAGCAATAACAATAATAAGTTGCTTTTCTGTTTATGCACCATTGTCTTATTGGTCTATATCATCACAATAACCTTGCTCTGACATCACGGATTGTGTTGGCTTCATGTTGTTATCTTTCAAATGAGTGATGGATGTGGATGATCTGTTCCGTGGCTGATTCCTTGTTCAGGACCTGGAAGTCTTCTGCTGTCCTTTTTTTTTCTGGAGTGGGGCACTGGGTAACCCCATCGTAGATATGTTCTACCCGATTGACAGCAGCCCAGGTAAATGCCTCAAAATACCTCTTTGTACAGGTTTGATTTAATACCCCATTGAGGGATTGTCTTGTCTGTGTTGCAAAGAAGTTTTTCCATATGTTAAAGTTCAGATGCACTAGATATTCTCTGAGAGGCTGCTTTTGTCAGCGCTGTTATTTTTTTCCAAAGAACAATACAAGGACACTCTAGACAGCACTCCGTTAGAACCTAGTTGATGTGGCAGGCTTTTTGGCCCCTTCATGTTAGATATAAGTGACAGGACTCATCTGTTGGCCAGTATAGTTGTTCTACTTTGGGAAATGGCTGGTCATGAGAAGTTTCTGGAAGCAGAATTCAGAGGGTAATAGCCACTAGACCCATCGACAGTAGCTGTTGATGTTTGTTTTACAACGGCTGCGGTCACATGCTAGAGATCCATGTGGCTTCAGGAGCGTGTGAGCGTGTGAGCCAATGACCGTGCCTTCACCCCAAAAGAGCAGACAAAGGGGACTGATGATGCTGCACATGCACAGGACTATAGCTGCTCTTCTGGATGACTGACACTGGAGACTGCAGCGTCCCTGAACATTGA
Organism: Scleropages formosus; assembly: GCF_900964775.1. Lineage (NCBI taxonomy): Eukaryota > Metazoa > Chordata > Actinopteri > Osteoglossiformes > Osteoglossidae > Scleropages > Scleropages formosus. The sequence goes on along the minus strand of NC_041821.1, from coordinate 12,850,324 downwards.
CCTCCCGGACACTCTGAAAGGAGACGTGCTGCTCCCTTCAGTTTGCCCGATCCAGAGCCAGGGAGGAAGAAAGGGATACTTGTGACAATTGAATATTTGATGCAAAAAGAAGGTCTGGACAACTGAGGTCAGTAACATCTCCATCTGCCCTGTTCCATCTTGTTCATAATTTTATGTTTTCTAGACATTTTTAGAACTTTGACAAAGTCAGGCAAGACAGTGACTGATGACATCTACCTTTCCCCCCTTGTGGTGGATGCTTTTGTTCCCTCCGAAAGGCAGCAGAGCTGAGTGAGCTATCAAATTATTATATTACAAGGATTTTCTATGAGATGAAATACAGTTGTTAGGGATTTTACTCTCAACAGGTAAAAGTTATGACAATGAATTAGCTTTTTAATCTCCTCAGTGAAGTGTACTAGTGCTTCGTGTCTATGTGTGTTTGAACCCTCCATTATGCTAGAGGGATGCAGGCCTACCGCTGTCTGCAGTATCTGTCATCATTAGGTGGTGAGTGGTGTTGTATACTGGGCACATGTTCCTACACTGAGAGGACTGACACATAGCCACGTGTTCGACGTTTCCCTCTCGTTAGTGTTGCTCTGTGCACCTTTTAAAATTTATTTAAATAGCCGCTGGTTGTGTGTTAAACTTCATTTTGTAACTCTTACAGCCCAGTCTAGGGTTGGACCGCAACACATGGTTATTGGGACTGACTGCCACCAGAAGGAAGTGCATCAGTTCTTTCAGAATGAAAAAGGGTTTGCTTCATTGACCATTGGCAACCCATAAGCCGTCTTTCCAGGGGTGAGACATGCCAACAGAACAAACAAAAGTGAACCCTACCCTTAATGACATTGTCTACCCTATCAAAATAAAGCAAACAAAAATACACCATTCTAACCTGACTCCTAACTGAAGAAAAACAGGAGAAAAAACAGTGCAAAAGAAAATAGCACTCACCCCTTTCTGGTAGTTGCTTGTTTATACTTACTTACAATGAACTATTTACGTATATTTTTCTCACAGAAAACACAGTTGAGGCTTTTACCAGTATTTACAAAGCCGTTACACTTCCTCTGCACATACGTACAAGTTCTCATCCCCAAATATAGAGTTCAATTACAGCACATTGATAGCAAGACCACGAATCCCTCTCTGGTCAGGTGGCCGTGATTTTTCAGCCTTCTTCCATTTCTGCTGGCCAATAACTGTTGGATGTCAATTAGTCTTCCCAGTTCTGCTTGTGAATAGAGAGGGACACGTGCCCACAAACAAAAAAATAACAGGTCTTTGGACCAAGGCCATAACAATAACACTTGCAAATACTGGATTTTCCAGCACATAACACAGTTTTGTTTTTTTCCTTTAGAATTTTAGCTTTTTCAGTTGCTGTTCCACATGGCCTCAGAAGCTTTTCTGGTATTTCTTCTCCAGAGTTTTCCTCCTGGTGCATTTTTCCTGTGAGCGATGGATACTCCCAGAAACATATTAGTATGATTTAGACAGCGTCTGAGGAGTATCTATCTAGTTCTCAAGCCTTCAAGGGCTTTTGAACATACACCACTAACATAAGATCATAACCTCTCTAGTACTCTTAGTAATTGAGTTTTCTTGCTTAACAGAGCACTTTTTTCAAAGCTGCAGATTTACAGTTATGATCTGTTTATACTGCGGAAGTGAACCAATGTAAAAATACCTTTCAACACAGGATTAGTTCAGTCTAAGAAGGAGAGTTTCTCAAGGGTATCATAGCTGGGGCCCTAACAGGACTCAAAGTTACTGATCTATTTTTAATCTGTTAACCAGTATGCCACTTGTTTTGCAAGCTAAAGTACCTTAAGAATTCAGATGAGACCAGGTACCATGTAATTACTTTAAGGAACGCTATAGATGGGGTAAAGTGACACGTTTCAAAAATGGGAGGTGTCATTCTGCTTACTCTACTGTGGGGTGCAGTGGTGCGGTGGGTTTGGCCTGTGCCTGCTCTGTGGTGGGTCTGGGGTTCAAGCCCTGCTTTGGGGTGCCTTGTGATGGACTGGTGTCCCATCCTAGGTGTGTCCCCTCCCCCTCTGGCCTTGTGCCCTGTGTTGCCGGGTTAGGCTCCGGTTTGCTGTGACCCCAACATGGGACAAGTGGTTTCAGGTAGTGTGTGTGAGCGCTCATCTAAATATGACATTTTTCTTTGTTTTTTAAGTGAATGTGAGACGCTATAATAGCTTACATAACTAAACAATGGGTGCAACCATTTCTGGCCTTTTGGAAATTTTGAAGGCCACTTTGAGGACTTGTAACCATTTTTTTGCCCGTGTACTTTGGGCTTTTGGTGCTCTGGGCAGACAAGCACTTTAGGCTTTACACTGGGGTGTCCAACTTTTTTTGACCAAGGGCCACGATCATTATTGTGGAATGGTTCGAGGGCCGCACATGTAAAAACCATTGTGAATCATAATAACATAAAAATCATAGTAAGTGTTATTTTAAATCTCTAAGATATAAACTATCACTAACACACACACACAACGTCTATAACCGCTCGTCTCAAGTGGGGTTGCGGCAAACCGGAGCCTAACCCGGCAGCACAGGGCGCAAGGCTGGAGGAGAAGGGGACACACCCAGGACAGGATACCAGTCTGTCACAAGGCACCCCAAGCAGGACTCGAACCCCAGACCTGCCAGAAAGCAGAACCTATCCAAACACGCTGCACCACCACACCCCCTGCTTAAAAATTATTATACATATAATTGTTTTTTAGGTGTGGTGTTTCTTCTTGTGGGTGTCTAGCTATAAATGAAAGTGGCACCTACAGTAGGTTCTTGGTGGTTCTTTCTGCACCTGACACTGACTGCTGTTTGCACTGTGCCATCAGTAGGTAATATGGAATATATAAATTGGTTTCTCTGCATGTTTTTCTGCAGGCTGGTATACTTGAAGGAGCTTATTAGATGCGTCATGTTCAATGTATTTTAATACCCATACTTATAGGCTGATATATATACACTATGTGTTCTTTTGAATAATGAAGGTTTCGCTGATGATGTGAAAAAAAAGTACAAAAATTTTTTTGGGTGAACCACTGAATGGATATTTCGATGGCCACTGTTGTGACCCTGGGCATGTCAACCTTAACTGTTCTTACCACAGGCCAGCGACACCGAAAGACCAGTGGAGGCCATCCCACGGTTGCCATGGAGCTGGCGGTCAACGGCACTTTATTTAGAAATTTCTGTGTCGTCCCCCTAATAAAGTTAGTTTGGCATTTGATGAAACAAAACTTGAATGCTGCTCTGTGTCATCTGGCTCTTGTTACAGTGTCTCCTTGTTTCCCATCAACCAAGCTTACGGTACACTAATGACCTGCTCCATCTTGCTTGCCTAATGCCATTACATTTCCCCATTAATGTAACACACTCTGTTTAAATTTCCACTGAAGCTAAATGGGGGACCCAGACAAGTGTAATCATGGGTGAATCTAGTATCACAAGTGCATTATTTAAAAAAATGTCTCTTTTGATAGTAACTCAGTGCTGGGTCAGTGTGAGAACAAACTCATAGTGAATTGATTCAGCCCTGCTTGCTTGGTTTCAGCCTTTCGTCGTTATGCTTTTACCATTATTTGCTAGGTCATTTCCCCATGTTGTTCTTGAACAGCTCACAGTTGGGTGCCACACTGTTGTTGTTTTATGTCCCAGTGCATTTTAGGAGGACATAATTCATTATGTGGGGACCCTCTGAAAACCAGTACGCTGGGTTGATGTTACACAGTGTGTGTTCTGTCCGGTTCTGGTCCACCATGATTTTCTTTCAACACAGTGTTTTATGAAGTATGAAGTGCAAGGAGGCAGTTGCGTTTTAAAGTAAGAGGTTTAAGTCACTTTAGCAGCTGAGGTACACAAGGTAGTGTGGGTGCCACCTATCGCCTATGCTGCACGTTTCGACGTAGGGTCCAGGTTTCTTGCAGCAGTCCAGTGACGTGTTTCGGGTGTACCTGTCACTCGTGATTGTCCATAGTCTATGTTTTTGTGTGTGTGTTTTGCATTGCTCCAGTATACAGGAGGTTAAACGATTGCAAGGGGTTCACTGGAGAGTGTCTAACACTGTGTGTGACCTTGGGTAAAGGTGCCAGCCTAATATTAGTTATAATAATCTTTTAATGATGCTTTGGAGAAAAGCATCTGCTAAATGAATAAATGTACTATGGATGTTTAGATGCAAAATGGACAGAGTGGACTCTCAAATGCGTTGGATAAAATACCCTTGTTTTCTGCCTGTTTATATATGTAGCACTTACTTTTGACTCTCGTTCCAGACTGCCCGTACTGTCACCAAATTTTTGTATTGGCTAGTACTGTATTGTTCCACTGACCATTGTCTTCATTCGGGAACTCTTCTGACTGCCTACAGGACTAATGCTTTTTACCCAGTGTGAAAATTTACTGAACTGTTGCCTGTTTCAAAATGGTTAATTAATATTGCGTTTCTCGTAATGATCACCAGTAGGAAAGAATAAAATGTAATAAAAACTTGAATCGTGTCTCGCTCAAAAGCTGAGTATCTGGTTCTGTATCTTGTCTGTTTCCGTCAGAAAGGGACTACTCCAGCCTGTGCGAGAAGCAGCCCATCGGACGGCTGCTCTTCCGGCAGTTCTGTGACACGCGGCCAGAGCTGAAGCGATGCATAGAGTTCCTAGACGCTGTGGTAAGAGCTTTTCCTTTGGCCCCAACGTGTCATTTCCTGCACGGAGGCCCTGGGGGTATGGGACTGCGGCCGGGCGGGGGGTGGGGTGTGGAAATTAATATGGCCCCTCGCCGTTCAGCCCTGCTGCTCGTGTGCAGACGCCCCACCGTTCATTGACATCAGCGCTGAAACAACATTCCAAGTACAGAGAATTGCACAAGACTGCAGATGTGTTCTGAGGAAGGCTGGCTTTCGACTCGGTGACGAGTTTACTTACACGCTCTGTCGGCCTCTAAAAATTACAAACGGCGATAAAGATATCAAATGTCTTCGAACAAAAATGTTTCTAAGAATTCTTATGAATGGACAATAGCAAGGCATCAGGTTGTACAGTAATTAATGACAGGACCTTGCAACCTGAAGGTTGTCCATCTGCATCCCACTCCTTGTTCCTGCCGTTGTACCTTTAAGTAGGAAGGTTACTCCTTAGCAGAATACACAGGTTTTATGGGAGGCAGTTAAACACTGGTGGCAAAGTGATTAGAGCTGCTCTTTTGCACCCGTAGGAACAGGGCTCATAAGCCCTTGATCCAGGGATTTACCCTGAATTGATACAGTAAAAGTTCTCCAGCTGAAAAAATGGGTAAATCACTGTAAGGAGCTTAACACTGTAAGGTGCTTTGGAGAAAAGTGTCAGATCAGTGAATTAATGCATCAGTGCTGGGTGTCCCTAGTGAATTTAAGCATGGGTTAGAGAAGAAAATGTGAGCAGTTTGGGCCTCTTAATGTTGTCCCCTTTGAACTGCCTCCACTGTGCTTCCTGGTGACAGTGTGGGTGGAGGAACAGACATCAGCGGCAGCCCGCGGGGATCGGACCCTGCCCAATCACATGTTTCCTGGCCCTGCCCAGTTGAGTTCCCTTCTCGCGTTCTGCCCCGTGCTTTGTTTGGGAAGTTGCTGCGCTGCTTTGTTGTTTCTGATGGTGCCATGGACTCGATTCGGGATGTTTGTTGGCGGTTTCTGGTTGGCTGCTGCCACCGGAGCTCAGAGGAGATGCCTCCCATCCCGCCCTCGTCTCACTCGGTACTGGTACCCTCCCACCTCTCATGTGTTCAAGTTTTGCCAGTCCTTTGACTGGGGTGGCCTTCGCTTCCTCTCGCTCTTCCCTGTGCTTTGTCCTGCCCTTCACCCATGATCCCTGGTTTTGTTAGCACCGCCTGTTTCGTTCAGTGTCCACTGCTCCTGGAATAGCGCCCCCATCTGACATCCTCCCCTTTCATGACTGCAGCAAGACCTCTGTGCCAAAAACGTGTCTCTTTGTGTTGACAACCCGTTTTTTTTACTCTACGCTTTACAATCAGAAGTCCTGGGTTTGAATCTCACCTCCCGCTGTAATTTCCTTGAAGGACACACTAAGCCTAACTTGGTTCAGTACAAATTACCCAGCTCTATAAATGGGGAAACTCATTGTAAGTCACTTTGGAGAAAAGTGTAAAGTCAATGAATAAATGAATGGATGTAAAGGAGTTAGCGCAGTGTAGCGTTGTATGCGCAGTGACATGTGGCACCTTCTCCTCAAGGATGGACTCTCACCAGGGTAACATGGAAGGAGGCCTTGGTAGCGGGGATGTGGTGAGTATTTTTAGGTACATTGTAACATCAGGTCTTTCTCATTCACAGGCCGCATATGAGCTGGCGCCAGACGAGAAGCGGAGAGACTGCGGCTTGAATGTTTTAGACACGTACTTTAATAACGGGGTAAATATGAACAACAATCTCTCCCTTCTGTTCTGTGACGCTCCCTGGCACCTCACCTCTCGTCACTTCAGTGGACTTGCATGGCCACTCCTGTCCTGTCTATGTTGTGGCTCACTGTCCTGTCCTCCCCACTTAAATCAGTCTGAGTGTGAAAGGCAATTATCTGGCGATGGTGATGATTTGGTTCGCTTTTATGGCTACAAATGTCACTCTGTAAGAAAGGTCCTTGAACCTGCTGGACTGAGTTGACCTGAGTTACTGGCCCTTGTAAAGCACCAAGTCTCACAACAGCTTGGACTTTAATTAGCCCTTCTGTTTCCTACCATTCTTCCACCAAGCCTTTTCTCTCTTTGTATCCTTCTTCCTATTAAGTCAGCGGCCCATTTACCAGAAATACCTCAGGAGGTCGTGGGGGAATGCCGAGAGAAGCTTGAGAGGAGTCCGTGCAAGGAGCTCTTCAAGGAGTGCACAAGGTAAAGCCCCTGTCTCATCAAGTGCTTCTTCCAATTTCAAACAGATGTCTGCAGAATTATGACACAAATGGGCCACAGTCGCACTATGGTGATGTGAGAGCCTGGTCAACAGCTACAGAGGGTGTTGACTTGCAGTCATAGCAGCTACAGGTAGTGCCACCAGTTATTGATTGTGATTGATTGATTGGGGCACATTTCATTGCCTTCCACAGCAAGGGATGGAGAAAAGAAAACAATACTGTCATTTTCTTCTCTCCCAGACTCAACCTATATGCTACTAAACGTGACCAATAGATCTGATTAAATTTAATGTAAAAAAGCTGTAAAAACAAAGAAAATCAGAAAGGGGCAAATATTTCTTTACAGCATTGTAGCTGTGCTCAAACTCTTCTCCCCATCGGTATGTTCTAAAACTCTTTTCCATTAGCTTCGAATTAAAATGTATGAAGAAGTCTTTTGAATGAACAAGGGTGTGCATACATGTATGTGGTGTGTTTGAGATCTAGTTGTTTTAACCATGCAACGTTAACTGAGTAACAATAGTGTGTCACAGCCCCTGGGATGAGTTTGAATCCACTTTTGTATGGAAATGGCACATTCTCCTTGTGAATGTTGTTTCTTCTGGGTGCTCTGGTTTCACCCTACTGTCCAAAATCTGAGTTTCAGGTGAACTGAGGAATCTAAATGGCCCTAGGAGCCAGTGAGGACACAGTGATCTGAGACTGTCATGATTGCAGCTGATTAGAGGTTACGGTCTCTTTTCCTGGAACTACAGTATACTCACCATTCAGCTCCATCACACAAGGCTATGGCCATGGTAACCACCTTTACTGGAGACTGTATTTCTACTTGCATGGATGTTAAATATTGTTGTAGTCACCAGTTGCCACGCCCACACCTGCAAGCTCAGCGACAGCACCTGTTGCCGATTAGCACGGCCAGGTATAAAGGCAGCGCCGTCACGGCAACGGGTGCGAAATCTTATGCCTACCTGCTCGGCTTGTGAATTCAGCGTCTTGTTCCCTACACCCTGTTCCCTGTCCTCGTTTCTCCTGGCTCCCAACCTCTGCATGTTCCATCATTTACTGAGTCTTGCCTCGCCCCTGAAAACGACGTCCGCACCTCGGAATACCCATGCCTGTCCCCAACCAATGATTTCTTCTGCTCCCGTGTTTGGCACAGAAATAAACACACCCGCACTTGGGTCCAACGCTTTCCTCCGGTCTCCCAATCTCAGAGCTGACACCAGTAGTGGTGTCGCACGAAACCGAGGCCGAGGGGAAGGCTGGACCCAAGTGCAGGATCGTTTAGTTGGAACTGAGGGGTCGGGCACGTTCTCGTTGTCGGGGACGGGCAAAGAGTCGGTCGATTCGACGGTCAGAGTGGAAGCGAAGATCCATAGACGAAGTCAGAGGGTGAGGCGAACGAAGAACAGGAACCAGGAACGAAGAAGAACGGGACATAGACGCAGATTCTGAAAGTGCGACGGGGCTGAGGAGGGTCTTTCAAAGCTGAGTGCTCTGATTGTCATCAGGTGCTGATGATTGCGGTTCGGATGTGCACGTGACAAGTGGTTGCACTGTTTTTAGAGTGGGGGATATTAGGAGGTCTAAATCCCTTTATATTACCGAAAACTTATAACCAACGAGCTTTGGGTAGATATAGTTTGATGGGCCGACAGTCTCCTCCACACTCGTTACTCACCCTTTCTCTGCAGTGGTGCCATGTGTTGTCATTCCATGTATCAGTGTTCCAGTCCCTGTTCAATGTGATCTTTTTCATTTCTTCCTGCTGCTGTGGCAACTGCCCAGGCTTTGATCGCGACCCACTGACTGTGAACAAGGCCCTGGATCTTCTACTTCTTTCTAGTCAGGCACCTTTGAGTCCATGTCCTACATGAGAATGAGAGAACCATTTGAGAGGTCTGGTCCCATCAGTCCAAGCATGTAGATGCTTACAGAACTGAGCTGTAAAACGGCTGCAGGGAACGGGGGTTGGACTGTAGCTGGAAGAGGAGGGCCAGTCCGTACTGGTCGGAGAAAGTCGGGGGTGTGTGTCTGAGGGCCTGGCGCGGGTTCGCACCCAGGCTGCGGAGGAACAAGGGTCCTCAGTGTTTAACTGACAGTGGCGCAGGTGTCCAGGACATGAGCAGGTCCATGACTTGCACACCCCTCAAGCAGCCAGCTGGCACAGTCAGACCCTAGACTGACACCCTTGACGGCACTCCCACCTCCTACCCCCAGCACACTGAAACAGGGGCAAACAATGACACCCATTCAGCCCACAGCTCTTTCGATGTCTGTTAAAAGGAACAGTGCTTTGACCGCCTCTACCCCAAAACCCCAGAAAGGCTGGTCTCATGAATGGAGTTCAGGCTTGAGTGGTGTCAATAGATGCCAGTGCATATGCAAGCAGGCTACCCCTCCGGGCCAGCCGTATCAGCTGTTCTTTTTTGAGGATGGGAGATGTGAGTCTATAGGTTGAGGAAGAGGATTCTGGAGTACTTCTGTTATTACTGTTTTAATAAGATTGCTCTGTTATATTTCTGTCATTCTATTTTACTTACTTTTAATTTTTTCCATTTAATTTCTTAATATTAGTAAGAGTCACATTTACTGTGAACATTCAGCAGTCGGATATCATTGGACTGTCTCGTATCAGATGGCCGGGGCATAATTTTGCTCTTTGTATTATTTTGTTTTTCTTTAAATTTAGTTAATTTTGTTTTATTTTAGTGAATTATCTGTTTCCCTAATTTTCAGTCTGAATACAGTTAACACATTTTCATAATGTTCCTAATGTTATAGGAAATACCATGTCTCCTCCAGGCTAATAAGGCCATAGTCCTCTACTGTCAGTGCCTCATGAAGACACCGTGGGCTCATGTTGTACTTGTCCTTATTCCTCAAGGCCCACATGTCCCTTATAACTACCACAGTATGTTATCTTGCCAGCATTCTGAAACCTAGTGGGTTTCACATTTTTGTTCTTTGAATTTGAAGGATCCTTCCTGGGTTAGCATCCCTTGTTGCAAGCAGCCCCTGACCTGAAGCTCTGACCTGTTCAAATGCCTGCCATTTCTCCGTGCTCAGTGTTGACAGTAATACAGCCTACTCCTTTGCATCATGTGCATGCAGTGAACCATCACAGTATATGTGCTTACTCCTCCCTTGCACACAGTTGTCATGGAAACACAAGCTGACGTCCCCTCTCCTGGAGCCAGTTGTTTTATATACCCACCTGACATCTCCTTCACCGCTTACACACCATCACTGAGATAGACAAACCAATTAAACTGGTCACAAAGATACCTTGGGCTAAAATTCATAGTTGTGCTTATACTAATGAACAGCAACGATCCAGAAATATTTAGTCCTGTTATTAATCCTTACTATAGCATTATATCAGTGGTTCAAGAGTTAGTTTTCTGTTTTGGTTCCGTGGCGTTCGGCCTTTGTACACTGCAGTTCATTATTGTTCCCTTTACCCTAAAATACCCCTACTGTGATGGGAAATGTTGTCAAACACAAGCAGGCACCATTGTCTTTACGCAGGGGAGTTCTAGACCCTGAAGCATTGGCTTCAGGACTGGGGATGTTTATGTAAACTGGACCACTGAAACAAACACATTAGTCTGAGGTCAGTGCCAGAAGCATAGCTGCAAAGCTCTTTTGTGTACCTGGTACCCTTTTGGCAAGCTTGGCTATTCATTCCTTTCAGAACCCTCCACTCTCAGCATTCGCATTGTTGTACCCTAGAAGAAGGGAATCCCATTGTGGTACGATTCATTTCACACTGCCTCAAGCGTTCATGCGCACCAGTATTCAAACAGATCCCTTCTTGGTTCATGCCTGGCAGTTTGAGAAGGCTACTGTTAGTGCCAGCCAACTCAACTGGGCAACAAGTCAGCTTATAACGCAGTGTGATAGCAAATCATGATGATGGATAACTATTAGCAGAGCTTCAAGGGGAAAGAGGGAGGCTCATTCATATTTCAAAAATGTTTGAGCCCCTTGGCTAGATTTTATTCATATTTTCTCACATTGTTAATTTTTTCATATAATTGGATATAATAGCTTAACATACTTCTGAGAATTAGTTTAATTTTCTTGCCTAAAGTTGAACAATGTACATCTGAGAAAGCTTTCAGGCCTGTTGTCTGTAAAAGTAAAAATTTGAGTAAGGAGTTCCAACAATATATCTAAAAAAGCATGGTTGTGTCACAAAGGGGGCACAGTGGCGGAGTGGGTTGGACCTGGTCCTGCTCTCCAGTGGGTCTGGGGTTTGAGCTCTGCTTGGGGTGCCTTGTGACGGACTGGTCCCCTCCCCCTCTAGCCTTCTGCCTTGTCTTGCCAGGTTAGGCTCCAGCTCCCCACGACCCTGTGTGGGATGAGCGGTTCAGACAATGTGTGTGTGGTTGTGTCACAGAATGTTGCCCTGATGTTATGGAACTGATTCAGAAAGTGTTATGGAAGAGAAGAAAAATCTGCTTTAGTATGTATTGATTAAAAGGCTCTGTTAAAGTCTTCCGTATTGTTTTTCCTACTGACAAATAAGAAACAACTTCTTCAGCAGTACATGTGAAAGTGATGATGTTTGGCCAGAGCCCTGTGCAAGCTAGTTTCCAGCTGAGCTCTTTATTATTTTTAATGGAGATCATTGAAATCTGTGCACGACTGAAAAAAATGGTTCAACTGAATGCTTTAGCTGAGGGCACATTGTTATATTTGATTGTTAAACCAAATGTGTGTTATATGAGGACTATCTGATCATGAAAAGACCAGCAGATACAGTACGTTCCTTAATTTTCTTGTGCTGTAATGAATAATCCAAAAGTAATTACTTCAATTAAAGTAATTAGAACTACTATGTGCGTAATTATTGAAATGCTAAGAAGTAAGTGACTGAACGATCTAGGTTCAACTGTTACTTATTCATTTTTGCCTAAGTGTAAAGAATAATCAAATAAATTCACATTTTATTTGCAAAAATACACTGCAAATAGACAAGACCTTTACAAATTTCAACAGCATATTTTTTCAGCAAGGCTTGTAAAATGGCACGATTTTTCTGCGTTCTTCAAGTCAGTGATGATTGCTGGGGTTCTCAGGGATCCAGGCTCTCTTCAGGCACCACTGAATCATCACTTTGACAGCAGCCAGGACACCATCGTACCAAACCCCAGCCCGAGTGAAGTGTACCTGAGTCCACACCGTTCACCTTGGACTTGAACCCATCCCAAAGAAGTTTTCACACCTGACTGAACAAACTGAACTGAGGTTGTAATTGGTCCTGGCTCTAGTCAGTCATCTAACCAGAAGCTACATTAGTAAAAATAGGTCTTAAAGGTAATTTCTGACCATTTGGTTCAGAAGCGCTTTCACAGTCGGGAGTACTTTATGCATCTCTCATTTGCCCCATTTTCATTCTCCTCCCTCGTCCTCCACTATTAACGAGTTGTTTGAGTCATGCTAACTGCCCAGAATGTCTCTCCAGCTGGTGTGTTTCCGGTTCTTTCTGGAGCGACCACCTCTCGTTTCGTGCCGCCATGAGGTAGCAAGGGTGTGCGGTCGAAAGGGGCCCCTGGGTCGGGTAGGAAACGCTGTGGCTTTGGGGGCACGTGCCGGCATGCACCACAGACGTTTCCCAACCAGAGAAACCCATTGCTTCTGCCAGCTCATCAGAAAAAAAAAACCCTCAGGCTGCACCCCCACATCTGTTCCTGTGAGCATGCTCACTGCGATTCCCCAGAAAACATCCATCTCAGAAGGCCTTGATTATACATGCATTCATGAAATGTTTAAAAAACACCATAAGCCATATTGCAGATGGCAAAGTGGACTTGGAAAGAGATAGTGCTGGCAGAGTTTTCCCCCTTGGGAGCTGCTTTCAGTTTGACTTTTCAAGACAGCCATTCCTTGTGGCTGTTGCTTGTGTTTTGTGGGAGGGGGCATTTTTATAGGTTAGCCATACATTTTATTGACCATCATTAATGTGTCCTTCCCAAAATTTGGCTCGTACATTTGTGAACGGGTGGCGCTTTCATGGGGATCTTGATGTATCTCCAGGACTGGTCTTTTTGAGGACACTGAACTATGAGCAACGTTAATGCACAAACTGTCATTTATATATAAGGATGCTGTTGGAATGTTGTATTTTCTTTATTGATTTTAGTGGAGCCAGAGTTCAAGTTTCATAGCCATCTTGCACTACTTGTGGGTTAATTTGAGCGGAATCAGATTTTTCCAATCCGAAATCATTTCTTCACCACATCCGTCCATTAATCCATTATGAGATGGACTGCTTGGCAGCTCTAACATTATTCGATATGCTGCTGGGCTATGTGAGGAAAGGTGAAGAAAGAGAGCAGCACAGTCTCTCTTTTGACACATAGCGCTTACAGCTCTGTGCTTTCAGCTCGGCCGACTAGGAGGCGAGAGTTATGACGTCACCTTTATTTACATTTACATCGCGTTCATTTAGCTGACGCTTGTAAGCAAGGTGACATACATAGCTAGCCTGGAAAAATATGCTGCTTTCAGCCTGCTTGCGATGGATGTTGGTAAAACTGAATCACTGCTGTTCATGTAGGTTCTCGAGTAAAAACGAAGCCATTACTCCTCTTTTGAAAGTGTTTGTGTGTCTGGGTCCGTCGGGGACGGACAACGCTACTCAGATGCCGAGCAAGACAGGATGGACCCGTGCCATCGGGCTCTGGGGGCCTCCGCTAACAGGAGCCATGTGTGCAAAGCATGCCGGTCCTGGACGCACATGACAGAGCGTGCATACCTGGGCCGTTGGTCGGAACACACTCTGCGTCATTCATACTTGAAGGGCCCGGGCTCTCCACTGCAGGATGGCCAGAGATGAAGCCCTAGGGAAGGAGGAGAACTTTCCAAATTGGATGGAAGCACGTTAGTCTCCCGGACCATACTATTCCTGTTTTACGTCCCTCCCATTCTAACAAAAGCCATATTGTGAAAGTATTTATGCCGATTCCTTGCATCCGTTCTGGTGCCGCGTAGCAGCTCGAGCGGATCTTGCTCCTGTTTCTGGGGCAGCTTGGCGATGGGTTCACGCGAACAAGCTAATGTACAGCTGCCCCGGACTCAGGGTCAGCCAGGAAGATCCAGCAGGGGTCGCAGCCCAGATGGTATAGAGACGTGCCTTTTTTTCTGCCCGCAAAAAATGGGCACTCACTTCTGGAAAATTCATTTGTGAACTACCTGCCAAGCTCCGTCCACGGTCGGCTGTTTAAAATGTGTGGTATTCAGTGCGGCGGCGGCGGGTGTGGGGGGTGCGGGGGGAAGTGGAGGGTGGAGCGGTTTAACCTTTCCTGTGTACGCTCAGAGGCCCCCGTGTCCCATTGGTGCGACACACCCTTCCGATGTCAGCGTTCGCGACTCTGCGCTCTCGTCGCCGTCACAGCGGCGACCTCTTGGCTAGGCCCGGAGCAACCCGCTCCCAGTGTCGTCATCTGCTCCAGGTTTCACTGTGGAACACCCTTCTTCGGGCCCAGCAAATACCGGACTCTTGTCTTCAAAGAATCCTCTATCAGCGGACTCCTAGTCCTTTCTTTTTCCTGTTCGTTTTGACAAGCTGCCTAAAAATGTTTGTTTGGATTTGTCTTTTTTTTTTTTTTTTTTTTTAAATTAGAAGCACTCACTTGTTATTCTGCTGCATAGTGTCCACCTGGCGGAGCAGCAGAAATCCCTCACGCCTGTCTTAGAGGGATTATGGGTGCAAGCCTGAAGGGTCTTAGTATATGTGAGTTACACCTGCAGCCAGCTGCTCCCCTCTTTTTGCATGGCATGGCTGGATAAGGCGATGTCTACGGAGCGAGGAGGGCAGATCGCACTCTTGATGCCTAGGACGAAGACAGCCTGCCGCCTGCCTGTTTCTCTGCAGTTGAACCTTTATCTGCAGCACCTCGTACAGCTTGTAGTCTTACGCTGAACTTGCTGCAACGCTTCCTTGACCGTTCTTGCAGGATGACGCTTAGACTCAAAATTGCCGAACTCAACAGTACGCTTTTCTGAAAAGATATGTGGCCAGGGCGTGGCCAGGGCGTGGCTGGGAGACAGGCAATCCTAAGGTCAAACATGTGACATAGACTTGAACTGCAGAACTGTGGTCTCTGCACCTACTCATTGTGAAGCGGGGTTTTAAATATGAAAATTGGGAGTCACAGTGAACAGGTGTTCGACTGCTGGATTCAGGTGTATTTGTTAAGGAGGCGAAGTAACAGCACGGTTGCCAGAAAGGTACAAGTGTTGGTGTTGAGTGCGTTGGTGTGCTTCCCCCTCACACCCCCCATCAGTTGATAAAGCTGGGCACTTACAAGCACAGTGTCACACCTTTATTGAAAGCACAGTGGTGAGGATCCTGTCCTGGGTCTTACATGTGTAGCTATTAGATTGCACAGTTACATCCTTTACTATTCCATACAGTACTCCTCGTGTTGCTTCTTTCTAAACGTGTGGTATCTGCTGCATGTGTGTATATTCGTGCTTGCCAAGAAGAGCCCAGATAAACAATTGTGATGCTCTCATAGCAGTCTTGAGTGAAAATAAAAACCTGCAACTTCTCACAATGTCCTCATGTAAATCTCTGTGTAAAGAGCAGAAGGGACGTTCACATTAAAGGAACGGGGAGGAGGGACGATACGATTAGGAGCAGGCGGCTCTCAGAGTCATCGTCCTTCGCTTTGGGGTTTGCCTTCATCGTCTGCTTCTCCTCGGGCCTCAATGCAGTGCAGAACCTGTTGTCGGTCAGTAAATTCCTTCTCTATTAGGTCCGAGACACAGAACAATTGCCTGTGTGGCCTGCTCCCTTGCCGTTGTCTGGCCCCGGGAGCAATCCGGTTCAAACCGTCCTTTTCCTGTGTTTGTTTATTATTTTATTCACCACTGTATGTTTTTGCTTGAATGGGTGAATGGCCTCTTTTTAACAGAGACCAGATGTTTGGTAGTACTTTGCACTGTACTGTGTAACCTTTTGCATATGTATGGGGAAGGGTGTATTTGACAGTGTATTCGTTCTGCCCTTCTTCCCATCGGTCACATTTACATTTGCATCTGTTCACTGATCACATGCTTTTCTCCAAAGCGATGCATTACATTAGCAGAAAGAGAGACGTAGATGCGGACACGTGATTCTTAAGTACAGTTAGTTACTTTCCAATGTATGAACCAATGTACATCACAGAAGTAGCTGCATAAAACTTTATCGGAATATCCACGATTCCTGATCACCATCCTAGTAATTTTTATTTTTTTTTGGAGATACAGATAGATATTTGCGTTACGTTACAGGAGTAGCTGCGTAAAGGTTTATCCGGGGATGATCTTAAAGTTATAGTGCATGAACATTTACACCTTATATGAACTTGAGAGATCAGGGGCGAAGTGAGTCTGAACAAAGTGAGGTTTAAGACCATTTTTAAATGTGGACAGAGAATCAGCAGTTCTGAATGAGAGGGGGAAGTCATTCCACCACAACGGAGCCAGAACCGGTGACGTTTCACAATTGGTCTGGGTTCGTTTGCACGGATTCAAAGAGTTTTGTATTCTTTATGCTCTGAAACTAGAAGAACTTTCTTTGAAGTTATGTACATTTATTCATTTATCCAATACTTTTTTCCAAAGTGACAAACAGAGATGAACTTGTATTTAGCTGATGCCTTTATCCAGGGTGACTGACAGTGTTAGATATACTACTCTTAACTGTATAAGGCAGTTGGCGGTGGAGTGGTTGGAGCTGCCGCATTTGGATTTAAAGGTTTCAGGCTCAAATCTCACCCCCAGCTGTGGTACCCTTAAGCAAGGTTTTTGTTGTTGATGCTATCGAGTCAAACCTGACCCATAACCACTGGCAAGGGAGGAACGGAATGGGGCTGTCAGTACCGTCTTCTGTATGTTGGAGGAGGGACACTCAGGGAGAAACACAGAACTGCCATGCCCCCTAGCAGGACTCGAGCCCATATCTGCCAAATAGCAAGGTACTGGTCAAACCCACTGCACCACACCCATTGGGGTGTGGTGACACAGCGGGTTTGGTTAGGTCTTGCTCTCTGGTGGGTCTGGGGTTCGAGTCCTGCTTGGGGTGCCTTGTGACGGACTGGCATCCTGTCCTGGGTGTGTCCCCTCCCCATTCAGCCTTATGCCCTGTGTTGCCGGGTTAGGCTCCGTCTTGCCACGACCCTCTACAGGACGAGCGGCTTCAGCCAGTGTGTGTTGGGGTTGAAGTATAAAGCGCCTCATCCCTTCAGAAACTTGGTGAAAATGACCACCAGCCTGTACCAAAACTTAAATATTTTTCAAACGCTCCACGTTCCTTTGCTCTCCCAAAAATTGTTGGCCTCCGACACTCGGTGATCTCCCGTCTCATGAGTTTGTTCGTTTGTTCCCAGTTTGCCGATGATCAACTACTCGTCTCTGTCCTTCGACCCGCAGGATTGTTTGTGAATACCTTAGTGGAGCGCCGTTTTCTGCCTACCAAGAGACAATGTATTTCTCTCGGTTTCTGCAGTGGAAGTGGCTGGAGAGGTAAGAGGCCCCCCCCACCACGAGCACATTCACCCTGTACTATACATGTGTCACATGTTCTGTAACGTGAACTCAGCACAGAAATGTTTCGTAAGTTGCAGTAAATAGACTATTTCTAGTAATCAGTGTAAAAGTCCCGTACATAGTTGTTTAATACAAACTTACTTTGGGCGAAGAGAAAGGCTCTTTGTGAAGCGGAACAGCTAGTACGATGGGCAGCCTTGCCTGGGGAAAATGAACCTCATCGGGTTATTTTCAGTTATTGATAGAACTTTCTCAGGCATTCAGTAACTGTACATGTGACTGCTCATTCAACGGGAGCCAAATATACTAATTAGTATCCATATCCATTTTGCACGTCCATTGGTTTCGCTCTGCAATCCATAATACTTCCATCATATTCATTTTTTAGGCAGCCCGTAACCAAAAATACCTTCAGACATTACAGAGTACTCGGAAAGGGTGGATTTGGAGAGGTAAGGTTCCGATCCGATCCCAGTGACATAAGATATATCCACAGATTGTACAGGAGATGTACTGTATAGTGCATGTGTGCTTAAGGAAAAAGTCTACTTCACCTTCCGCCAGCATGGGCTGCTAAAGACCCCTTTGCCTTCCCTCCACAGGTTTGCGCCTGCCAAGTCCGCGCCACCGGTAAGATGTACGCCTGTAAAAAGCTAGAAAAGAAACGAGTAAAGAAGAGAAAAGGTGAAGCCATGGCATTAAACGAAAAGCGCATTTTAGAAAAAGTTAACAGTAATTTTGTAGTAAGTACTATCTTCTTTTTTCTTCCCTTATTCCGACCTTCTCCAGTCACGTGGGTTGGTCAGCGTTGGTGGTGCCGATGCCCGTGAGGCTGCGCGGAGAGGGAAACGGCCCGCCGGGCCGTGGCAGCGGTAACCGGTGACCGGTACCCGGCCGTCCGTCAGCTCGGCTGGATGTGAGAGCGTTTGGCTCGTGAAGCGCGTCAGCCCGGCGATTTATCCAAGGCGTCCGTAACATCAAAAGCCGCGTTCTTCGGCATTCCGCGAGTCGGACAAATGTGGCGTGAAATTTCGATTTTTGTCGGCTCTCTTTTCAAGCCCCGCAGATGCTCGGCCAGAGAAAACTTATCTTGGCTCGAGGTCTTCATTTTTCTTAAGTGTGAGACAAGAAAATTGGCCGCCGTGTTTACTTAGCATTCTTGGAACGTTCCTTCGGCTGGATGTTTGCGTTAGCATTGTAATTACAGCCGCTCAAAGGCCTGTTTTCGTTTCCCGCCGTGTGTTTTCCTTCTGTGCTTATGTGCGGCGTCCGGTAAGAGGTCGCGCGGTGCACCTGCAGCCCGCCAGTTCGGGGCAAGTGCCGCACGTTAAAAAAATGGTCGTTCTTGCAGCGAAGCTCACCGGACATGAGCGGAACGCCTCGGGACCGCAGTCTTCAGCGAGACGGCCACCGCCGCACTGTCTCCCCGCAGGCCTTTCAGCGGCCGCCCACACGGGAACGCACCTCTCCCTCGCGCTGCGAATCCCTCTGCTGATCCTCTGCACCGTGCGACCCGTATGCTAATGACTCGAATTTAAATTCTCCGACTGTTGTTACTGTTCGCGTGCCCTCGAAGCAGACCCCCGTGCGGCGGCTCCGCTGCTCGGCCTGCGGCCGTTCTTCACGCGGTGCTTCACGTTCTGGCAGAGGCTCTGTTGCTTAGCAACCCTGACCAAACACCAGCAGTAGAAGAAGCAGTCAAGGGCTCTACAGCAAGCCCACTGCTTTTCCCTCCCCCACCTCACACTACTGCTGTGGCGTAGCGGTGAATTGTGGGTCCGAGGGCATCCTGGCGACCCTCTCTGTCAGAGCTCTGTGTGCTTCCATGGGAAAGTATTGGATAGGGGTGCGTTCAAACCCAACAATGCCGGCAAAAGCGCGTATTTGTTCGTTTAGCAGATGCTTTTCTTCGAGAGAACGTGCGGTGATTATGTTGCGGGATTTAGCTGACGCCTTCATCTAAGGTGACTTACACCGTTAGATACGCTGCTCTGAGCTCCAGACTGTCATTCGCACATCTATACACCATGTAACACATATGTGTACACACACCGAAGGCAGTTTAGAGTAATTAATTGACCCGAAACACATGCCTTTGCGCTGTGGAAGGAAGCCCAGGCGAAAATGTGTAAACTCTGCTTGGACTGAGTGAGCATCAAACCCACGTCCAGTTGTACCATATAGACACTGTGAGGCACTGTATCCACCCCCACAAAGTGCAGAGTGTTACACCAAGTTACAATTTGTATGTATATGTGAAAAATTAAAAAAAAATAATAATTAAAAATACAGCAGCACATTTAATTTAATTGCCTGTTTTTTTTTTTTGTTACGCCACATTATTTGTGCGAATCCCCACGTGGCACTTCGCTCCTCACGGTGTCTGCGAGAACAATTCTTCCACCTTCATCTACACTAATGGTTGTCATCAGTCTTTCTGGAACACGTTTGAAAGAGAAGGCTCTGTCATCAGAGCTGCGCAGCTCTTGCTCTCTGTGTTCGCCCTGCGCTCCGGGTTTCCCTGCGTGCCCCGACTCATTGAGTTCGGCGACCTGTCCGTCAGGCTTTGTGAAGAGTTGCTCCTGTGGGCACAGCAAGGCCTCTCCAAGAGCTGGCTTTCTGCTCTAGGGCCCTCGCATGTTTATAAGAAGTGCCCTTGACTGTAATGAGGCCAGGGTGACCCTGTACCACCTCCAGGAAAGGGGCCCAGGTCATCCCACACATGTGCACGTTCACTGGAGGGTGGCAGACACAGAGCGAGGGCATTACAGCCAAATGTGACAAAAAATAAGAAGCAGCTGGAAAACATTTTCGTGGTAACGGACTGTCTGTTATAATTAGACGGTGACTCTCATTTCAAGTTTCTGCTGCAGTCTTATCAGCGCATGAAACCATTATCCATGAGAGCTGTGTGTGTGTGTGTGTGTGTGTGTGTGTGTGTGTGCGTGTGTGTGTGCGTGCATGTGTGTGCGTCTTGCAAAAAATCTTTTTTACCATATGGATTTTATTATTCTCTCCACCTGATCTGACCTTCCCTCCAATGTGGTGATTTCAAACCGCTCCTCCGCAGTCCCTTCCCTTGAATGCACCGGCTCCAAATAACCTTGCATCAGTAACACCGATCTTATGGCTGTGGTATAAAGGTTGGATATACAATTTTTCTGTGTTGTACCGCAGCATTCCATCCTAACGAAGTGCTCTGTTCTCTTTTTCCATCACAGGTTAGTTTAGCATATGCCTATGAAACCAAGGATGCCCTGTGTCTAGTCCTAACCATAATGAATGGGGGAGATCTGAAGTTCCACATCTACAACATGGGAAACTCGGGCTTTGATGAGCAGCGGGCTATTTTTTATGCAGCAGAAATCTGCTGTGGCTTGGAGGACCTGCACCGGGAGAGAATTGTCTACAGGTACCAGGCTAACAGGCCCCGCCTCTGCAAGGGCATCTCACTGACGAACGTCTCCGTATTGCTCAACAGCGCCCCCCAGGAAAATGATCTCATTTTAAAAACAGCAAAAGAAATCACTGCTTGTTACCGCAAACTATACGCCTGTCTTTGCTTTCTTCCAGGGACTTAAAACCTGAAAACATCCTTTTAGATGACCGTGGTAAGTTTACTGTGTCTGTAATCTGTGACTGTTTGTATGAGCTCCAAAAATGAGGATCATAATGGAACCCAGCCCTAAAACTGCTTAATTCTGTTTTCTACTACAATCAATGTGCTTAGTATATTTTTATATTTGTAAAAGTTCATATAAAACGTATTGTTATAAATATATTGAAAATACGTAATGTTTTAAGTATTATCGCACTAAAATCCAGAAAATGTAAAAGGCATAGCTGGTCATGCTGTAACCGCTTAAGCATTGCGGTAACGTGACTGCTGAGCGGTGGAAAAAAAGGTTATGTGAATGTGTATCATATAGAGTGGGCAGGAAGGCTCACCGCTGCGTTGTAAAATGAGGATCCTTCCATCCTTCCCTCCGCTCCCTCCCCAGGTCACATCCGAATCTCTGACTTGGGGTTAGCGGTGCAAATCCCAGAAGGAGAGACGATACGAGGCAGGGTGGGCACCGTGGGCTACATGGGTGAGTGACCGTTGCCACATGTTTCCTTTTCCTGCCCCCCACCTGCAACACCTGCCTCCCCCAGCATTTCCGCCACAATGACATCAAAAGCGAAAAAGAGAAATGACATCACCGGAAGCCTTGCTTGCTCATCTTCGGGAGGCGATGACGACGAAAGGCGACTCGATACAACGGAATCGTTGGGGCTTCCGTGGCAAGAAGAGTTGGCCTCAGGAACCCAGCGACATGTGTTTCTTTGTGTGAAAATGCAGACTTGTTCACACATCTGTAGCTCACGTGAGGGGACAGCGCAGGCTGGGAACGCGGGAGATTTGGTCCGTTTCCAGGCTCGCCGCTAAATGGTCTCCCTGCTGTGGACCTGGAAATGGCTTCATTGTTCAGGTCTGTAATGAGGGCAAGGTCCCCGACAGAGACCCCCTGGGATGGCCGTCAGCTCGGCGCTGCGTGATCACACCCTGCGTGACACGCAGGTCTCCTCTCATCTGTTATGCTCTTGCGAACTGCCACATTTCCTGTAGAGCCACCCCTAATGTACTCGTGTTCAGTGCATTAAGCGTTAACCCATGGCCTGACTTGATGTTTATCTGCCGACAGTAATGCAAATGGGGAAAATCCTATGCAAAAGAGCTTTTATCAAAAAGCGTTATTGCAGCTGAAGGGTGTGTTCTGAGAACACCTTCTACCGTATGTTTTGCTTTATTAGTGCTCTTTTTATTGGTTTTGCGCTTGTTTGTTTTTTAAATGATATGGTTCAGCAGGTTGTTGACGACAATGCGGCTTTAATTTTTCCGTTAACCTGAATTGCTTTAGAAAAATATGTATCCGATTAAATCAGTTAAGTTCCTTTGTTTAAGGAACAAAAGGAATTGTCTTGGACATGAACTGACAACCTTTTCAGTTACGAGGTACTATACTGGTAATTCGTACCGGTACACTGGTAAACCGACGATTGTTTGGGTGTCTAGCGATGATTGTGTTTTGTTTACAAACTTTTTCTTTTGTGATCCCCTTCAATTTACTCTATTTTAGAATGGCTAGCAAGCAAAAAGTGACTATTCTGATGGTGCCCAAATGAAAAAGCAGAAGACAATAAACAATTTAGAAATAAAAGTGAAAATAAAAGTGCAGCATTAAAATATATTTATCATATTGCACTATGTATTATTATTCTACACACACACACACACACACACACATTTTCAGAACCGCTTGTCCCAAATGGCGTCGCGGGGAACCGGAGCCTAACCCGGCAATTGAGGGCGTAAGGCCGGAGGGGACACACCCAGGACAGGACGCCAGTCCGTCGCAAGGCACCCCAAGCGGGACTCGAACCCCAGACCCACCGGAGAGCAGGACCCACTGTGCCACCGCACCCCCATTATTGTTCTATATTAATATTATTCTAACTTTTAAAATAACAGTGCGTGAAAATAATGATGTGTGAGATAGCAAAAAGAAAGCAAAACGCTTCAAACTAGCACTCATGCATGTTAGTTGTTTATATATTCCTGTATGTAACATATAATACAGTATACATGGATTTTCAATCACCCCAAAAGTCAATTTGTGTCGAGGTTGTTGGAGCGGAATCTTGTCATAAGTCAAAGACTACTTGTACATGTTACTGACTACTTCGAAAGATGTGGAGTTTGGATTGTCAACCAAGGCAGTGGTTTCCCATCTCCCACATGGTCCAATGAGAGTCTCTGTCATTGCCTGGCAGCTCCGGAGGTGATTCAGAATGAGAGCTACACCTTCAGCCCAGACTGGTGGGGCTTGGGCTGCCTCATCTTCGAGATGATCCAAGGCCAGTCGCCCTTCCGCCGGCGCAAGGAGCGTGTCAAACGCGAGGAGGTGGACCGCCGTGTACGTGAAGACCAGGAGGAATACTCAGACAAGTTCTCCGAGGAGGCCAAGGACATTTGTAGGCTGGTGAGTATTATAGCCTCTTCCACTGGAGGTGACCTGGACCTCCTATTCCCCTGGATCTCCAGTGGTTTCTCAGCATGCCTTTGCCAAGCCAAACTTCTGAGCACTCTTGTACCAATGTGCAGCCAAAGTTTTACCCCCCATCTGAACCTGTTACTGTGAGAATAACACCTATTGATTAAGCACAGGGCAAAACGATTGATGGTGCAAGTTGGCAAAAAGTCCAAAGTATATGTGGAGTCTTTGCCGTAGAATCCCAAGGTAAAATACTCAAAAACACGCTACTGGAGGACCTTTTGGGAGATCAGGTTCCAGGATGGTGTTTGATTGCCGTGAGCAAAACTGCACTGCATCAGTACCTCTTACTATACAGGTTAAGGTGTTTCGTGGTCTGCTGAATGGTCTCATGATGAGCGAATGATGCTCTTTCAACCTTCTTTGCTAATATTAGACAGTACAAACAGTATCAGCCCTGTCTCTTGAGATGCCGTTTTGCCTAAGATGACTTGAAATGATTAAGCACTCTGTTGGTAAAGCTGGAATGGAACATTTTGACCTCGGTTTTGCAGAAGCCAAACACTCCCATGATAGATATCAGTTTAGAAGAAATTGCCTGAGGACAATGAGACGTTCAGAAATAAGCAATTTTTATTTAAACCTTTCCTTTTAATGAAAACGTTATTTGTTAAATGTTGTATAACAAGCAATTCATGTACCAATATAAAATATATTCTGGAACGGGTTACATCACAGGGTTTTTTTCGTCCGAATATTGAGTGAAGAATGGGTGTGTTTTGTAAAAGTAATCCCTATTGGGTTTTTTGAGTTTTGCCCTTTAAGGGCAACAGAGCCTGGTCACATTTTTAACAAAAAATGCACTAAAATCTTGTTGATTGATGCCATTATTAACACACTGTGGCTTTTCATTTGCACTTTACTGCTTTGTAGTGGCTCACAGTTTACTTTAAGGACAAAACGCTCACAGACAAGTTCATCTTCTTTCACAATACTTATGGTTGGATAGATTGTGTTAATATTAGTGTGTGCTGAAGGTCATTTGAAAGCTGGATTTTAAAACATGATCCAAACAACTGGAAGATGCATCGGATACGTTGCAGTCGGTGTTTTGTTGCGAAGGTTTCGTAAAATACGTGATGCTGTAGGTAAGCAAAGTAATGACGCAGTAAAGAATGCAGGCAGCTAGGGTTGGTCTTAGAGGTGTGGCTCTGACTTCGAGGGATACCCAGGCCCTGTTCATGGTTCGCATGCCGTCTTGCAGCTGCTAGCTAAAGACCCGAAAGAGAGGCTAGGCTGCCAGGGCCGGGGGGCGGTCGAGGTGAAGCAGCACCCCATCTTTCGCAACATCAACTTCAAGAGACTTGAGGCCAACATGCTGGACCCACCCTTCATCCCTGACGTGAGTGTCCGCCTCCTCTCCTCCTCACCCGTTCTCACCACCCGCTGACCTGCCAACTCTTTAGTGGCTCTCACAGAATGGTCCTTGTAATCCCTTTCGTGAAAGCATGAAATAAAAATAAATACAGCTCTAAAAAGAGCTCTCCACCCTCACGAAGAGAGAATGATAATATACACACGCAGCCCGTAAAGTAAAACAGTGCAGGTTCACTCTGGAACTCTTTTAACGGTCGTCTTTCGGTGCACCTTCTTGTGGTGTCCGTCCGCTACGCCCCGCTGCTACACTCAGTCTGTGGTGTGGTCACCGTGGCAACGCCCCCAACCTTCATTTCCAATCAGCCGTTCTGTCTCTCCTTCAGCCGCGGGCAGTCTACTGCAAGGATGTCCTGGACATCGAACAGTTCTCCACTGTCAAAGGAGTGAACCTGGACCCCACAGATGACGACTTCTACCACAAGTTTGTCACAGGAAGTGTCTCCATCCCCTGGCAGAATGAGGTACTGCATCTTCCAGGGAAACGCAGTTAAATAAACCACTTAAATACGGTGTGTCCCGGATTCCTGAATGTTGCGGGGGATACTTCCTGTAAATCCAAACAGTATGATAACACTGATGAAGTTATTATGCTCAGTCCTACTTACAACCAACTATGTATTTACTTAGCCTCATATCGTCCCGCACGAACACACTTAATTTTTGTCACTGTACAGATGGAAATAACAATAAGCATTTTACTAGAATATTCACAGTAGCCTAGCATCTGAGGCTACTTCTTGTAATAGTGTTTTTTCTTTATTTTTTTTTTAAATCACAGAGGAATGTCTCATGTCCCACAGGGGGCCATGCAGCTGAGCGAGCAGAAAGTACGCAGAGCAGGCTTGCGACTGGCTGGACAACGTTCGTTGTGTTACAGTGGCACAGGCGTTGTCTGTGATTGCAGTTTATAATAAGGAGAAATAGTTGAAAACCCAATCTAGTGTAAAAGACATCTTAAGAGGAGGGGCTATAAAGGACAGTTTCGGGAGGTTTGTGGAAAAGCCAGAGATCCGTTATGGCTGTATTTTACATAGATTCACTGTGTTCATTAGCTTAGTGGGTGTATTTGCTCTCGCTGCTTTGTGCAGATCCTTGAAGCTCCTCTTGGAGACAAGTAAAATATAAGTTAATATTCAGTTTTATTTTCTTCTTTGTGATTTAGTCTTCTGTGATGGCCTGGCATGCTGTCAAGGGTATACCCTCCTGCCTTGTGGCTTTTGTTACCAGGGTAGGCTCCAGGCCACCATGACTGCGAATCAGACAAACGGTGACAGTGAACAAATGAATGACGTAGATTCCTCTTACTGACT
Source organism: Scleropages formosus (assembly GCF_900964775.1). Lineage (NCBI taxonomy): Eukaryota > Metazoa > Chordata > Actinopteri > Osteoglossiformes > Osteoglossidae > Scleropages > Scleropages formosus. Next base: position 12,824,062 of record NC_041821.1, on the reverse strand, counting down.
GATCTTACCACACTAACCCTAACCCAGCATCTCTGCACCCTATGTGTTTTCTATCAACCGCTGTATTTAGCTTTTGTAGCTAATTAGCCCAGGGTCTTTAGTGGAATCGCAGCCTTTTTAGTTCCTATTCTGAAGACGTGAGAAACGGTAAAGAGTTTTCTGGTCTGAAGGACCGCTGCTGGTGGAGCCACACCTCTGTGTGATTTTGGAGGTTAATGATATGGCCTCTGGGACGGCTCTTTTCTTGACAGATGATCGAGATGGAGTGCTTCAAAGAGATCAACGTTTATGAGACGGACGGTGCCCTGTGCCCTGACTTGGACGTGAACAGACCGAACCCCCCGCCAAAGAGAGGCTTCTTCTACAGGCTCTTCAGGAGAGAGGCAAGTTCTGCCCTATGTGGGACACGTTCACGGCGGGAACCCTCAGTGCACCTGAAAAGCATTCCAGCAGTGGCTGATGTGTGCCATTAGATCACACTTGCAGCCAGAGTTTCAAGAACTTCTATTTCCCTAATTCCAGGACTAATGAAATATAATACATTATTATTAGCAGTAGTAATAGTAGTAGTAGTAAAACTTTACTCAGCCTCTGCTTTTAGCCAAACTCATTTACATGTTTACCTTCTAGCTGATTATTTTAATACACCAATTCATTTCGGGGTCCCGCAGCAACCTTAACCTTACAGCTCTATGCCCTTCACTACACCACGCTTCCAGCTGCCACTAGTGTGTTAGGGTAAGGTCAGATGGGGGAAAGCTGCCGTGTCCAAACTCTAAGTACAGTAGCTCCGATCCACAGAAGGTGGACCGGAGTCTCCCTCGGAGGGCCAGTAATTACACTTTTCCCTGTTCTCAGGTCTGCTTTAAGAGTGGCTACAGCGACGAGGAGGAGGAGCCCTCCAGACTTTAAACCACTCTGTCCGCCAAAAGATCGCAATCTTAACAAAATGAATGTGTTACTGTATTTATGAACTGTATCAAAAATGTATTATAATTAAAGAAAAAATATGACTTTAAAGATTTTGTACATTTGTACTTGAATTATGTCTAGATGTATATTTTCACTAAAGGTTGTATTGTACAAAAAGCCATATAAGTACCACTTGAATGCATACATTGTTTTTTCCCTTTGGAATGAGTATGAAAATGTGTATTTAAGGATTGTTTTTAAAGCACAGTATGATATCTGTCTTATTTTTTTAAGTAGCATAGGGCTTAATGTTTAATGTTGAGTTATTTTTTTGGTTTTGGACAAAAAAATGTTAGCACACACCCTTTGCCAGTGTATAGCTGCAAGACCTTTAAATGCAGCGGTCTGACACAGTCTAGATGATGTGAAAGGTACGCTCCAGAACAAGAGGAGGACCAGGCGTGATTGGGCCTTCACTGTACGGAATGTTCCAGCAACTGAGGAAAAGATCGTAACCTGGCAACCGCTTCAGTTTTGCCATGATAGAGAATTGTCCCCTAAATGCAGCTGATAAGCAAAGTTTATATGACTTTGCTGTACATCCCCGACACCAATCACATGCTGGATTTAGGGTGGCCGTTCACTCCATCTGAAGGAGGACACGTTGAGGCGGGATTTTTGGATCCTCCTATAGAATGCGGGCCTATAAAGCATCAGTTAATGTTCACATCTTTGCTGATATGACCGAATAGACCAGTTGTGTTCAGAAAAGATGGGATGAAATTTTTTCCTAGAGATTAACTGAGAAGCCTTCAGCAAAATCTTTTTTTTGCATTTTTATTTGTTTTTTTCCCTCTTTATTCACAACTAGTTAGCCACTTAATTTTACCCTTAGAAGTGTGACTCCCAGGCAAATGCAGGCCCAGCCCCTGATATCTTCCAAAGTGTGAGCTGTGAGCCACGTACTTCCTTTCACTCCACGGGCAGCAGAATTCAGCTGACTATGTAAGACACTTTCAAGACAGTGCTATTTTACCGATTTCATCCAAATCCAGTAGGCACGATGGTGACTATAAGGTTCTTTGTGAGCTCAAGGGTGAACAGGACCCAGCTATCTCATCCATCCAAGGGATCATGGATATCGGATCACTTTGTGTTGCCTGGGCCTTCTCACCTTAGAGCCTTTAGCAAGGGCTCAATCACTGCATAATGCATTAAAGGTCAGTTTCAAAATCCTGTCCCAGCTCAAAGTGTCCAAAGTCAAACTGGAGGCAGTGGCCACCCTAACTGGTTTCCCTAGTAGTTATTTAGAGGAAAGGCTTAACAATGGGTCAGCTGAACACCTGTCCTTGGCGCTGTTGGGTCCATCGGGAGAGGTTCTTTTCAGTTCAGTTGAGAAAGTTGCTAGGGGTCCTGTTTTTTTTTTCAATCTTCACATGCGAGTGCCAATATACGTCATTTTTGATAATTACCCCGTAATTATTCTGTCCTTTTTTGTGTTTTCTTTTTCTAAAGAAGCGTGCTTCGTGATGTGAGCTGTTAACATTATGCTTGTTGCTAACAAATTAGAAAACCAAGTCTGTTAAATCTGGGAGTAGTGTGTACTGGTTTCGTAGTTATCCGTAGTGGTCAATGAATTACATTCCAGTATGTTATGATAAGATTAGAAATACAGTACAGATGACAAGGTGCCTGATTTTTTTCCCTGTTCATTTTGGTGAGCAACTCGGTGTACCCATGCCTTAAGCAATGGTAATAACTGATCCTGATGTAAAACGTTCCTAAACACTCCTTCGGAGACCACTGTCTTACACACAGCCAACACCTGTCAGAAGAAAAAATAAGGCTGGCCTTAGCATTTTTCAATAGTTTACTTTTTTTAAAGACTAGGGAAAATATAAAATCTGAATGGACTTTTAGAAGAAAACAAGTCTGTATGTACATAGTATAATTAAATGTATTTAGTGCTAGACAGGACTCTAGATTTTGCATCGTTGTGCGTGTTTTAAGTATCATTGCACACATACAGCCGGCCACACACAATGCTATTGTGTCTGTAGCGCTAAGCCAATAAGCTGGTTAGCATGTGTGTGTAGCTAACTTGTAGGTCTACATGGCTTGTTAACATTCATTCAATTTGTACAGTTTCCGGTGAGCCACGCTGTCTGTCTCTTTTCCGAGTCCCAAATCTTTACACGCACCACCCTCGCCTGGCGGTGTTTGGGACAAAGGCCATTGGCTATTTCCTGAATGAATGGGAAACAGAATTTTGCTGCAAAGAAATAGCCAAATCTGCCATTTCTGTTAAGATTACACTTGCCGTCACTTTTACCCTTCCGTCCCAGTAACTTGTACTTGTTAGCACGACGAGCTCTGTCCCCTCTCTATTTCTCATTCTCTGTCGGGGATTGCTTAGAGCATAGAATTCATCCTAACCCTGCTGCAATGGATTAACGCAGTAGATACTCCATGTTGGCATGTTGCACAGTATTTTAATTCCTAACCCGTTGAAAAGCAGTGCTGCCATTTGCAGTAAATGTGTCTGATTGTCAGAGATGCTCCTGCCATTCATGTACCAAAGGGATATCTCTGTAGTATGTACTCAGAGCTGGGTACATGTATTTATATAAATCCGCTTAAGTGTAGATCGCAGTATCGTTTCACTTGTGCTTTGTCATACTAGCGTAGCATCATCTAGGCGAGAAGCTAATGCTTTTCATGTGATTGGGAGTCGCACATTAGCAGGATGTGCTGTTTTGTTCCGCTGTCTTGTAGTTCCCGGAGCCTTTTCACGGAGTGTGAAAGGCCTACCTTTAATGCTGTGAAAACACCTGCAATATCTACCTATTGTACACTGGCAGATGTGTCACTGTAATGCTTTTTTGAGCAGTTCAGGAAGAGACAGTGGATTTGAATTTGTTCTCTTTTCACTAGTGCATTTTGTTTGTATTTAAGAACACAAATGTTAGCTTTCTCCGGAACTCTGAAAGCCACACATCCTCTTGTAAACCTGTTAAAAACCGAGAGTTAACCCAAAACTGAGGACTGTCTGAAAAGACGTATAATCCTTTGCCTCCCTTTACAGTCACACTTGTTTCAATGCATAATTTTGTGTACCAGTTGAACTGCTCTTTGCGTGTGTTGAAATTGTGGAGTTCTTGTCTGTGTAACTTGGGAACTGTTTCTGTTTGGTTTAGTAATGGGCTCTGGGTTTAGGTCAATGCTCTACATGTACGTATGAATGCACGGGTCACACATTGTCTCTTTCCTTTGTGAACAGGCAAAAGACCTGAAAGTACTTTTAAAGGAACAAACGGTTACTTGACAATGCAAGGTTGTCCTCAACACCCCCAAGGGAATGTACCATGATGTAACAGAGTTTTAGCCATGATTATTGTCTCTTTATTAGCGTGTTTTTGTAGTATCACAGACACAACTGAAGACGCTTCCGGGGCTGAAATGTTTTGAAAGTAGTTGAACACACAAGCACTCAAACTACCGTAGGCTGGTTTCAACACACCTGGTAACTTCAGCAGAAAACATTTTGATTTACGTCAGAACTAAGATTTAATGCGATGAGTTTTTCTAGACATGGTGAACGTCTAATTAAGCAGCTGATAAAATTACATAACAGCATTCACAAGCATTGTTTAGCAATCAGCAGATTAATACGCATTTTATGAGTGACATGTATGCTTATAAATGTTAATGAATGACTGTGTAAGCCTTTGTGTCTTGTGAAGCACTAAAGTCATTATGTATGTGTACATAAAATCTCATGTAAGAAGTGTCTTTTCTAAGAGATCAGAGTAGGAAATCTGTTTTGATCTGTTGCAAAAATTATCAAAATGAGTTGGATAATTTCTTTATTTTTATAGTTGATGTTAAACCAAGACGTTGGCCTTGACCTGAGTGCCAATTCACTTTTCTTTTTTGTGCTCTTCTCTGAATAATGGGCTTATTGTAGGGGCAGTTTCCATCACATGTCCCCCTACTTGCTGATGAGGAATTAAAGAAAAAAGTTTGAATGTCTGAAAAAAGTGCATTTTAATGCCTGTTTTGAAACATTTTACTAATCAAGCATGTACTGATAATAACCTTCAGGTTTCTTGTTTGTAAATGACATTCCGGTGCCAATGTATCGGATGGATCGGATGCCGCCTTTATTAACTCCAGGTGACCGATTTTGTAGGTGTACAGTCATGTCTTTCAACCACTGCAGTCAATGTAATTCTTGTACAAGTTCGATCACTGGGTGTTGTACCATATCTGACATTTGTATTTATGAAATAAAACACTGCCGTTTGTATAAAAGATGATGTCTTTATTACTGGATCTACTCATCGAGTGTGTTCTGTAATTATTTTGAGCATTTTATTTACTTCTTACAACACCAAATACAATAACTGTCTTCACAAATGCCCACAAAATGCAGCAACATGTTAATAATAATAATAATAATAATAATAATAATGAATTGCATCTCACTTTCAATAAGGCCTTAGAAATTACATTTATATCTATTCATTTAGCAGATATTTCTTTCACAGCAAAATGTATGCAGTAAAATCCAGGAATTAAATGTCCTTGTTTTTGGCCTTATTAATGTTTACACGGTCAGTCATTCCAAAAGAACACTATCCCAGAATTTACCTGGCGAAACTGAAATGGTACATTTTTTTTGCTGGTATAAGTGATGCTCACAGTCTGTCTTTGGTGACCAGACAACGCTAAAGCAGCCTCGTCATTCATGATCAGAGGAACAAGAAGGACCGTAAAATAAATCTGGCGTACGCTAATTTAGCTGCATCTGATTTGGCCATTGCAATTGCCGACACATTAAATGCACCACTTTCTCAAGGCATTTGGTTACATGCAACTTTAACAACGTGCTGTATTATTCAGATCAGTACAACTTTCCTCCTGCACGCAATCTGCTTGTTATTGTTAAAACTCAACTGTAGTGGATTAGCAGAGAAGGGCTCATTGGCCCAGACCACCATCACGCTCCCCAGCAGACTCCCGGGTCACATGATTTCTGGGATGCGAGGCTTCGAAGTAAATACGGGACTCTTTTGCGCTACGAGGACGCTCCCGGCAGCCCATTGGTCAGCACCGCTGACAATCAAACCGAGGTCTCCTCTGAGTGGCTCTCGCCGTGCCGTCCGCCCTCGGAGCTGTCAGAGCGCCCACTTCCTCGGGAGGTCGACGGGATGTATCAAAGATGGCTCGCGGAACTGGACGTAGCTCGAACTGCGTCCCATTCATTTGAGCGCGGCGCCGCGGACACCAAGAAGGACCCGCGGTGACGGGAGCGAGGGCTGCGGGCCGGGAGACTCTCGCTCGCTTCGGCACGTTGGCCTGCTTTGGTTTCCGACGCGCTGCTGCGGCGTAAACATTGGTGCCCGCTAAAATGGCCACCCTGGAGAAGCTGTACAGGGCCTTCGACTCGCTCCGGACGCTGCAGCAGCAGCAGGGGCCGCCGTCAGCCGAGGAGCTCGCGCAGAGGCAGTGAGTATCGCGCGGCGCCGCAGCCGCGTCTTCGTGATCCGGCCGCCGGGGCTCCGTGGCGACGTGGTCGTGGAGCGGCTCGACCGCGCTGTGCGCTCGCGGCGCTCCGCCGGACCGGTCCCGCGCGCGTCTCGTGCGTCTCGTGTCGTGATCCCGCTCCGCTCCTCCTCGGTCCTCCCGATACTTCACGCAAGTTGTTGAAGTTCGGCGAAGGACAGCAGTGCAACAGTATTCCTCAGTTATACTTGTCGTCGAAGTTGTTGTACCTCGTAGATAAAATAACATGATGATGATGCGCTCACACGTGGAGGGACAGCCGACCCGACAGGTTGTACAGGTGCCGGGCAGTACGAGCGGTGCTGCTCTGCTCTGGCTGTTGTGTTGGGGACCGTGCGGGACACCTGTGTGACACGTGTCCCCTGTTGTGCGGTGTCCCACTTCTCTAAATAAACGTGTGTGCGTTCATCATCACGTCGCCCGTTCGTTCCCACAGTGAGTAAAGGCGCGGATCGGTGTGTCCGTTTCACACCTGAACCCGTGACATGAAACCCGTGTGACTGCGAAGGCTGCGCAGCCCGTCTGCAAAGCAGCCAATAATTATCAAGTGCTTAGAATCATAATGTGCCTTAAATGTACACCCCCGCGGGCATTTGGGCTCTGGTATTAATACTTTCTAAATTATTCGTTATTAATTTCTAATTAATACATTCTAAGCAATTTGATTTAGATGGAGTTCCTGTATTCCTGGTAAGAACCTGGAATAACCTTAACAGGTTGTGGACCCTGTTGAGGATGTATATTATTACTTATGATAATAAGTGTTAGCGTAAGTTTTTTTTACTAAGTCGCAACACTGTCTGGGACTCTGTGCCTGTCTTGACAGGGATCAGTACAATCAAGCTTGAAAAATTATAAAAATAAATGCCTGGCTGACGAAAAAAAAGACGGCGACACCGGTGCTCCGTAGGTTTTACTCTGCCGCCTCTACGCTCCGATTTATGTTTCTCGAATCTTTCTGGTTATGCAAATGTCAGTCCGCGTTTATCAAAATATTGTTCTGTGGCCTTGGTTCAGCCGCACGCCATGTATGTAAAATTATCCCTGAAGGTGGCCCGGGGACCTCGGCTCGGGTTTTAAGCCGTTTCCAGGCAAGGCCAAGTTGAGGTCCGAAGAGAGCTGCTAGTGATGACTTACTTTCTGTCTTGCTGGTGTAGAGCTGAATGCTTGCGGGGACAGCTGTTAGTCTAGTGCCTAGAGCTGCTGCCTTTAGGCCCGAAGGTCTTAGGTTCAAATCCCATCTCTGTCTGTAGTACCCTTGAGTAAGGTACTTACTCTAAATTGCTCTAGGGAGAAAATTACCCAGCGGTAAAAATGGGTAAATAATTATAAGTAGCTTAACACTGTAAGTCACTTTGGAGAAAAGCACCAGCTTAATGGATATATGTAAAAGTAGGGCTGCTAGGTGTTGTTAACTATAGCAGAAGACGGGGCTTTCAGTGGGGTTTATTAGGATTGTATGAAAATCTGGTGTTTAACTTGCTGTTTCCATTGCAATTTAGTATTTGTAACAAGTTCCTAGACCAGGTGTGTAAGTTTTTATATCACAACACCTTCCCATGGTTTTATCGCTCCTCCTTAAGGGCATATGTAATATAAACTTCCTCTGAATGGTCTTTGCAGTGCAGTGGTACTTCAGTAAGTAACACAAATGGCTTCAATATTCACATCTACAGTCTAACTGCAAAAATTGCAGTAATTATCCAAATTGAGTCATTCGCGAATTTTCTTTTAGCAAAAGTCTGGGTACGCCGAGCCCTTCGGCAGCTGAGTTAAACCCCGAGCGCAAGCGCTGTTTTCAGAGAAGGCATCACCAAAATGACATTCTTTGCAAACTCATATAACACTGTATAATATAGAGGGATGGAAAAAAAAGTTCAGTTTTTGTAGATTGTATTTTGGAACGAGGAAGTAAGTGGAAAAATAGCAACAAAAAGATTGTGGCCTTCGTTCGTCGGGGCCGCGGGAGAAAAGACAGGTTCTGCCACCCAGAACGGTTTCATCTGCCCGCATCCACACGTCTCGTCGAAATGGGCCCCGAGTGTCACAGACGCCCAGAACCGAGATCAGGCTGCTTAAAAACAGCAGAGCCCACCCGTGTTCCAAGTGTCTTCCCAGCAGTCTTGAGCCCTAGGGTCCACGCTGACTCTGCCTATCGACGCTCTCTTGCATCACTTCTTTTTCTCTGGACTTCTGCTAAGCAGGTGTCTCCTGTGCAGCACCATCGGTGGGTTTTCTGGCCGTCACCGCCCCCTGTAACCCATTCGATGGGGGCAGAATTGTGCTAACATTCCTGTGTACTCGTACTCCCGTGCTTGCGTTTCGAAACGCGTAAGGAGCAACAAAGGAAAAAAAAATCTCTGACCTGTGTCTATAAATGTTGTTAGCAATTCTTAGAATTTGAACATTTTCATAGATGCATGACTTCTATTATGGTTTGTGGTGTTGAATCAGTACTTTTTTTTTTTTTTTTTTTTTTTTTTTTTTTCCCCCTGTTTCATATTTTTTTAAAAAGTTTTATTTTTGACTGATTTCTTCAAACCGCTCCTCAACAAATAGTTCATGTTTGTAGCTAAGAGGTGATGATTCATAATGGCAGATGTAATTTTCGGGTCATGGAAGAAGGTGTGGGCAAAACGGCAGGCCACCTGCCTCATACTGCTGTAGGTCTGCGGCACATTTTAGGGGAGACTGGATGGGTGCAGTGGCTCAGCAGCCTGACATTACATCACCACACACGTTAAAAGCCCTCCGGGGCTGTCTTTTGTGCTGACGTGACTGCTGTCTGCCACTGTTTCAGTGTCAGTGGAAGAAGAAACAAAAATAATTATGTAAGGTTACTTATAGAAGTCCTGCTTTGTGAGAGGTGCCAGTTTGCCAGATATTGTTGTAAATGATGCCTGTTAATTAAAACAGTCTAGTGTATAATTGCCTTGATCTTATGCATGAGGCTCTAAAATGTGATCTCGATGTTGTTAACCTGGAAGATGCTTAGCAGCCCCCCCCCCCCCCATAGCAGTGCTATGGGAAGAGGTCAAAGCACCATGTGTGCACCTGTGACCAAAGCTGTCCGCGGCCCTGGAGGCCTGTGACCTGCGCCGCAGGAAGCTGCTTACAGCCATGGCAAGATCACGCTACAGGCGCCCGGCGCATTAAAAACATGTGCGCTGCCAGCTTGTCTTGACTGACATCAGGGAATAGGCACCAAAAGATTATGGAAATAGAGGTACAGAGCAGTAATGGAATGAAAATGCAAAAAAAGGTGGGTGATGAAATATTTCCGACTGACACATCAGTGCTGCTGTCATCCCACAGCACATGAAAAAATCATGGAGTTTAGTGCTAGAGTGCTTATGTTCCCATCCCATACGGATTGCAGTGTTTTCGTAGTCATGTTTTTATTGTCTTACTCTTGTAGGAAGAAAGACCTCGCTGCCACCAAAAAGGACCGTGCAACTCACTGCTTGACAATATGTGAGAACATCGTGGCCCAGTCCTTGAGGTAAGTCCTCTCTCCCTCTAGTGCCATGCCCCTGGAACTAGCGCCGCAATCGGAAGCCGTCGCTTAAGGGCTAATCAGCTTTTGTGACGTTGTCTTCATCATATGTAAAAGCACACTGATAATTACCTTTGGTTTTAAACAATCACATTACTTTAGTTGGATTAGTGAAGTGGAGGGTGGTTTGCCCATAGACCCAAGTCTTCAGCAAGGTCAGTGGCAAGCCTGAGAGGAGGGGGAATGTCTGGTCTCTTCAGCTTTCTGGTCCTCCAGGATTGTGATGGTTGGTTTGGAGTGACTTTGAAACCTGTCTCTTGCCACCTATGGCCCTGGGATCAGGACATCCTTTGAGTTCCAGAAGTTGCTTGGGATGGCCATGGAAACAACGTTAGTATGCTGCGACGACGCTGAGTCTGATGTTAGGATGGTGGCAGATGAGTGCCTCAACAAAATCATCAAGGTGTGTCCCTTTGGATTTCTAGATCTGCAATAACATTATTCTGGCCAGAATCATCATCTGCTCTGTGAGCTCCATCACATTGGACATTTTCTCCAGAACTTAAGTAATATTCTGTCTTTATGCTGCAAGGTGTTGAGTGACTGCATTTGAGCTTAATGTTTTCACAATAAGGCCACCTTCTGTGTCCCATCAGGCACTTATGGACTCCAGCCTTCCCCGTCTGCAGCTTGAACTGTACAAAGAGATCAAGAAGGTATGCCTGTGTAGTCTTTACTGCCTAATGTCAACTTGTTTACAGCCATCATCAGTTTTTTTTCTGATCAGTGTTGCGCAAAAATACGCACTGAAAAGATATGCATTGGATGGTAATATGCTTGAGTGAAAGTGTCCACCAGTACATGGGTGACAAGGTGGTGCAGCAGGTAGTGCTAGGGCCACACAGTGTCTGGATTGCTTGATTGGATGTAGGTGGAGCTGTCATGTTCTCCCTGTGTTCATATGGGTTTCCTCCCACAATCCAAAGACGTATATTTTAGGAGAGCTGATGAATTTAAGTTGCTCACTGTGCACATCTGTGTGTCACTTTGCTCTGTTGTGTGTATGAGTAGACCCTCTTAAGTAGCTTACTGTATTTAGTGTTTTAAGTTGCCTTGGACAAAGGCACCAGCTATATACAAATTAATATTTAATAATTATACTGCACCTCTGAATCACACTGAATAAAAGCACTGGATAAACAGAGAGTATACCTGGAATTTGTGCACCATGCCACTGGAGTGTGTTTATCACTGTAGTTGTAGAGGCTGGCTGTGGTCCTCTGTGCCAGCGGACTGATGCATGCTTCCTGTCTTTTCAGAATGGTGCATCGCGAAGCCTCAGGGCCGCGCTGTGGCGATTCGCTGAGCTCTCCCATCTCATTCGCCCACAGAAATGCAGGTAACTCCTCTCCCTGGTGCACCATCAGTGATGTCACCACCAGGGGCTGTTCCAGTGCACTCACCCATTTCGCCTCTGCCCCGTCTCCATCCCCAGGCCCTACCTAGTGAACCTGCTGCCCTGCCTGACGCGCATCTGTAAGCGACCGGAGGAGGCTGTTCAAGAGACGCTGGCTGCCGCCATTCCAAAAATCATGGCAGCACTTGGGAATTTTGCCAACGACAGCGAGCTCAAGGTGCGCAGTGATGGCGGTGTAGCTTTTCTCCTGGCAGGTTGTGGAGAGGAGGGTGATCTCGCCAAAGTTACAGAGACTGCTGCAGTTTGCACTTCCTCGCTCTTGTAAATCAATATGCTGTTGCCCTTGAGTGTGAATTCTGCTGGACTTGGACATGGCCACAGTTGATAACTCAGTCTGGTGGAACACCAGTAGAACCCCAGGCACCTCTCAGAGAAAGATGGATTTGAACAAAGAATAGAACAGTCACCACTAGGATCATGTTATAAAACCTGTTTTGTGAAGGTCACAATATAATAGGATGGGTAAAGCTGTGATTTATGACTTCTGTGATTTATTTAAGGCAAAAATCCTTCCTATCAGGTCATCAGGGTGTGGAGGAAAGCAAGGGAAGTTGAAGGCCTGATTCCAATAGAGAGCAGACTGCCCCATAAGGGACAATTGTGTTTACTCTGCTGGAGGAAGAAAATTTATATTAATTCATTTAGGAGACACTTTTCTCCAAAACGACATACATCTCAGAAAATAAAACAAAGTGCATTACACCAACAGGCAGAGAGGTCTACATGTAGACATGTGATTCTTGAGTGCAGTGAAATTGCCTCATACCACCATTAAATATACAAGTAGTTGCATATAGAGTTTTTTAAAAAGCAGATGACGTAGTACCTGTTTATTGAGCACACAAGGAGGTCAGAGGGGAAGTGAGGATCCAGAGGAACTGAAGATCTAGAGCCTTTGGGATGTTTTTCTTCCAGCCAGCTGAACCCAGACTCTTTGCCAGTGAAGCAAATGGTGCTGCTTAGACTGGGACCTCTGGGATGGTTTCGCAGACTATGTGGAGCATGGCAGAGGTTTGTGTGTACATGTGCATAAAGAAAACGGAGGATTTGCACTCTTAACATTTGTTTTATTGGCCAGTAGAATTGTTGTTAGGTAGGGTGGCACAGCGGGTAGCACAGGTGCCTTGCAGTGCCCGGACTGTGTGACGAGACGTGGGTTTGAATCTGGTTCATTCTGTGTGGAGTTCACATGACGTTTCTCCACGTGCTCTGGTTTCCACCCACACTTCAGACGTTTTACACTATGCTACGTTTCGTTGCTGTATAGATACGTGAATCATCATAGAGTTCAGCGTGGTGTATCTAGTGTTGTGAGTTGCCTTGGATAAAGGTGTCACTTTTGTGAATATGTAGAGCACAGAATATAGTACTTTTTAAAGTGTGCGTTGTTGTGGGGGAAAAAGCCACAGCTGCACAGCTGAGCTTCCGGGTGCAGTTATATCACGCTATGGGAAGTGGACAGGGCGGGACCCGTTTGCCGGGGGAGACGAGGATAACGGGAGCAGCGTTGCGCAAGCCTCTGTTCCTAGACGCCTCGGCAGGGTTACGTCATGCACTGAACGTAATCGTACACAGAGCGGTTTCCTTTGCTCCTCACAGGCTGCAAGGCCTGACGCGGCCAAGCCCGCTGGCTCTCCTGCTGATCATCCCTTACGATCGCAGAGAGCAAGCGAGAGTTACAGCCTAATGGAACCTCACCAGACATGTGCTGGTAGCTCTCATCCGCAATGGATACGTGGCTTAGCTTGTCTGTCAAGTGTGAAAGTGCTGTGTGCTCACAGAGGTGTTTCTAAGCAACGTGCTTCTCTGTAATTTGCAGCGATTCTCTTGTCTTTATTGCTCAGTCAGTATCTTTCTGCCCGAAACCGTGTGCAGAACAAGTTTTGCTGATGTGATTCATGTTGCTTTTTATTTTTCTCAGTTAATAAACAAAATGATTTGCAGTTTCTGTAAGCGTTATCTGATAGTATTTAGATTAGGGTTTCGTATAAGATGTTTGCTGGTTTCATTAATATTGGTTGTAAGCACCAGCGTTGCTTCCGTAATTTTTTTTCTGCTTTGTGTTCAAGGCTAAATTGTGCAGAAATAGATTTTTCAAGCTTTACTACTGTTGTTGTTGTTGTTGTTGTTGTTAACCTGGAAGGTTTTCTTGTGTGCTCCAGTTTTTTCCCGCAGTCCAAAAAAGCATGTTACTGGTGAATTGCCCATTATGTGTGACTATGTGAGAGTGAGTGACAGTGATTACCCAGTGATGGACTGCTGTCCCATTCGTTGTGTTTCCCGCTTCACAAACGGTGCTTCCTGGAATGGGCTCTGGACCAATGGACAGACAATTAATGAACAGGGATAAATCAATGAATTCTTATTTATTAACAGTTGATGAGCTGACAACAATGTATAAGTTGAATTGCAATGTTAAGTAAGCAACTTTACAATGATTTATCCATTTATACAAAAGTGTATTCTTCCTGTGTCATTTCTGTAAATTTATTGACCAAGGGTATAAAAGCAATAGTGGGACCTACTGATTACAGGTTAAATACCCTAACTGCTGCAGTACCTGCTATCCCTATGTAATTGGGACCAGTCGACAGACAGGGGTGAGTGTTTGCTCACTCTCTGGTCCCAAGTGCCACTCGCTCCGCTACTGTTACAAATAGGGGTTAAATAGGGTGAATGATAAGGTAGGTGGCTGTTAGTCCTTACTCCTTAATCCCGCTGCTTCTTGATGCATGTGTGTGCTGCACCCAGCAGTGAGTTAATGAATACAAAACAGTGTGAAACTTTTCGATAAGGCACCCTCAGTAAGCACTACAAACATAACAAAACTTGCATCAACAACAAAAGGCTGTCATGCTCAATGAAGGACCCTACTTAAGACCCTCCATAACAATAGTAACCTATTACAGAATCATAAATGTTGCATGAAGCGCAGTAAACAATACTTTTTTTTTTTTTTTTTTTCCTCTTGTTGTAGGTGCTCCTGAAGGCGTTTGTGGCAAACCTGAAGTCGAGCTCCACCACGATCCGGCGCACAGCAGCCAGCTCGGCGGTCAGTGTCTGCCAGCACTCTCGTCGGCCCCAGTATTTCTACACCTGGCTGCTGAATGTGCTACTCGGTGGGTCCGCGGAGCAAGCTCCTCTCAGATGTGTTCTGTTTTCCTGTCCCACTGTTGGTACAACCATTCTTTCAGCCTGTGACTTAATAGGGGAAGCAGCATTGGTAGCTTTCTTCATCGGCATCTTTTCACCCTGTGCTTACTGTAGTTCTGCTAGTTGTAAAGCTGTTGCAGCTGTAGAAGTTTGACCGTGACATGTCTCCACGGCTGGCGCTTTATGTTCTTCTCAGGTCTCCTCGTGCCTGTGGACGATGAGCACCCTAGTCCCCTCATCCTCGGGGTACTGCTGACGCTGCGCTACTTGATGCCCCTCCTTCAGCAGCAAGTGAAGGACACTACAATGAAAGGCAGCTTTGGGGTGACACGCAAGGAAGCAGATGTCTCCCCTTCGCCAGAGCAGCTGGTGCAGGTAGCGCATCTCTTGCCTTTCCTAAGGAACCATTCTGAGCCATGTAATTTACAGGGGTCAGTGTTTTAGAAACAGGTGGAAGAACTATATGCAGTGGGATTATGACCAGAGCTGATTCGTAGCTATGATATATTAATAACACTGGGTCACGGTCTGCACTAGATGGATTTATTTAAATCAGTAGACTGATTTAAAGGGTTTTGCTTCATTTGCTGTATTTTACTGTAATTACATACACTCATACTTGCGATCTTGACCAGTGAAACCCACTCACCCGGCCATGCACAGGTACCGTGGACCTCACTGTGATCTGTGTGTTCTTTACCTCACGCGCAGGTGTATGAGTTGACACTGCACTACACGGAGCACTGTGACCACAACGTGGTGACGGCTGCCCTGGAGCTCCTACAGCAGACGCTTCGAACGCCTCCTCCTGATTTGCTGCACGTGCTCATCGCACCCGGGAGCATGCTGTGCGTTTCCGTGTCCCGTGAGGAAGCAGAGAACCGCGCGCGCAGCGGCAGCATCCTGGAGCTCATCGGTAAACCTCCTGAACCCCATAACCCGTCATTCTCACACACAGTTGTTTTTGTCCATCCATCGCAGTCAGAGGACACAGACCTGCGTCTCCACATGTCGGTTGCACGCACATCAGACATTGCCGTGATAACAGTAAGCCCTCCCCCTCCTCTTCTCCGATCCTGGCTGCCCTGTGCTATTTTCTTCTTGACCTGTGGGGCTTGGGTGACAGTGACCATCCCCTGTGGTTCCCGAGGCCTTTTTTCCTTGTCTCTTTATCTTTTCTCTCCTGTTGCTTGCAGCCGGAGGAGGGTCTTCATGCAGTCCGCTTCTCCTCCGGAAACAGAAAGGTGACTATAAGCCATAGTGTCCCACAGCGTCGCCTAGCATACCTCTACATCTTCTGTTTACATAGAGCGTGTCACCTCGTGTTTCTGTGGTCGTATGTGTTGGACATCCATATTGAACCAGTCTTTCTTCAGAAGTTAGAGCTTGAGGCTCCACATTCAGATGGATTTATGCTGCTTTCCTTCAGACTGTAGTGTATTGAAATGTTCTAAAGATACATTTGATCTCTAAATTTCTTAATCAGTCATGTTGTCTTTTCAAAGGAAGGTGTTACGTGTAGAAGTTGTCTGTATAAAATTTGATGAGCCTGATGACGACTTCAGCAGAAATCCTTCCGAGCAACATTTTTGCCTCCAGTAGTTTCTCTGATCATAGACTTTCAATTCTAGGCAAACTGCTCTCTGGAGAGGAAGAGGGGCTGGAGGATGACCCAGAGACCAGGTCAGAGGTCAGCACTGGAGCCTTCACTGGTACGTGTTTGGGAGATTAGGTGAAGAAAGAAGGCTGACTTGTCATGACTGCAGTGCTAGAGCCAGCCATGGGTGTGCCGTGACAACAGTGGATGATCAGTTAGTGAGGGGAAGCTGATTTGTGCAATCCCTTTCCCCCCACCCCCATCATTCAGCCTCAGTGACCAGTGACAACGCGAGTGATGCACCTTCGTCCTCGGGGGTCTCTACCCTGGCCTCCGTGGACATCATCACGGAGCAGCCGCGCTCTTCGCAACATAGCCTGCAGCCTGGCGACTCCGTGGACCTGAGTGCCTCCTCAGAACAAGGCACGGCCGACACTCCTGATGAGGAGGACATGCTGAGCCACAGCTCCAGCCAGGTCAGCAGTGCAGGAGCGCCCGACGGCAACCGCCCGGCCTCCTCCCCACCCAGCGACAGCTCCCAAACCACCACGGAGGGGCCTGACTCTGCTGTTACACCCTCCGACTGCGCCGAGCTTGTAAGTGTGCTGCGGCAGGCTGGTCCACCCTCTCCGACCTTCACCGAGGGGCCCGACGCCTCCTCCAGCTCGGACTTCGGGTCGTCCAGCACTACTTCCTCTTCTTCCTCTTCTTCCATCGCTAGTGGTAGTGACAAGGTTAGAAGCCACAAGGGAGGGGGCCTGCAGAGAGCTCTCCCTTCACCCTAAACCCTCCTCTTCCCTTTCCTCAGCCTTTCGGCCCCTTCCATGGCTCGTCTCCTGCCCTGAATTCCACCCTGTCATGACCGCAGCCAGTGCTAACTGTCTTATTTCTCCCTTACCAAACCTGCCTGCTTTTTCTTCTCTGTTATGGCTGCTGCTGTTCAGAGAAAATGAGCATTTGTCAGTCTGAAGTCACCTTTGTACCAATTACAGTTTTAGCTTTTTCTCAGTTATCCCAAACTTAACCTTCTCGGGCCTCGGCATTGACAGTTTGCTTAAATCTGAAAACTTTAGCAGTCAGTCACACAAGGGTTAACTGCACTAGTCCACTAGCAATAAAACCCTAATCCAAGAAAGGAAACTCCCCCCCTTCCCCTCTCTAACGCCAATTAGTAATTTATCTGACTTTCTCTTTAACAGTACTTTGACAAGTCATTCTTGCCCTGGTTCTCATTTTCTCGTATACATATAGCAGAAATTAATTTGGCTGCCTTACATTTAAAATAAAATTATGGCTGAGCACCCAACCCCCCATTATATCAACACTTGTTATGGGAACATTCACTGATCCAGATTTCCCAGAATATAGACTCCGTCCCAGATTTTCTAGAGTTTTTGCTCTGCGAGTTCACCAAATTTCAGATGCAGCATTTCCGACCAACTGAAAGAACCATGTTCTCGGAGCAGCTGTGGAGGAACTGCACAGACAAGTGTGCAGTGCTGCGAATGGATGCCATTATGCGCCATGCTTACATGAAATGCTGCATTGTGTTTTGTGTGCATATTATTATTTTCATTTTGACGTTTTTGGTTTATATTTGTCTTTCATTTCATCATGGATCCAAAGACAGTTTAAAAAAGCTTGAGAAAGTAACGGCAAAAACGGAAAATCCAAAATGAAAATGGCTTTGAGCTAGCTTGAGGGGGGGCGCGGTGGTGGAGCAGGCTTGGCTGGGTCCTGCTCTCTGGTGGGTCTAGTGTTTGAGTCCTGCTTGGGGTGCCTTGCGATGGACTGGCGTCCCGTCCTGGGTGTGTCCCCTCCCACTCCAGTCTTACGCTCTGTGTTGCCAGGTTAGGCTCCGGCTTGCCGCTACCCCGTATGGGACAAGCGGTTTCAGCAAATGTCTGTCTGCCTGACTTGCTTGTGGGGTCATGGTTAGGACACAGCCGTGTAAAGGTTACCGGTTTAAATCCCTCTCCTCCTGTACTACCTTGAACAGCTCCAGAATGAATAACTGGCTATGGGTAAATTTACTTCATGTTGCTTAGTTTAGAAAACAAGCATTATATTAAGTTACCTTTTGAAAGAGTCTTTAGCTAAATAACCAGTAATACATCTTAATTAACAGAACAGCTGAGGGTCAGAACAGCGCACTGAGGTGGAAACGGTGCACTGAGACACTCGTATACATAAAACAAGATGAAAAGGGAACAGTATTTCAAAGGTGTGATCTGTACCACTGTCTGAGGTTCCAGAAAGGACCTTTACCTCTTGGGCAAAGTGCTCTCAAAGCTGTTGCCTGGTTATTTTCTAGCTCTGTATTGTCCCAGAGTCTTTACCCTGGCCTTCATGGGCTTTCCTATGGTACATTTTGTCGAGATTCTGCCTTCCACTTTGGCATTCGATTCAAATTATGTGCACTGCATACATACATTCCTTAAAGATCCAACAAGCAAGCTTTTAAAGTCAGTCCTGACTTAGTTTGTGTGTCCGAAAATTTTCGAGAGTTGCTCTCCTCGAATCCATAGCATTCGCTCTTCAGTCACATCAAACTGCATAACAGTTGTGCCTCGTGGACTTGGTAATAAGGACAACTATTTTGATAAGGAGCCTTCTTACTAAAGCTTAGAAAAATTTTCTTAATAGTTATGTGGACTTGTAGTCTTTTTTGAGTTCAGTCTTTGAAAACTTATTAAACTTATAATAAACTTATTGGGGGAAGCTGGTAGTGTAGTGATTGAGTCTGAAGGCAACAGTGCTAGTGGTCACAGGTTCAAATCCCACCTCTAGCTGTAGTACACTTCAGTAAGACCCCAAATTCCACCAGTAACATTTCCCAGCTTTCTAAATGGGTAAATAATCATAGGTAGCTTAACAGTATGTAGCAGCTAAATACAAAAATAGAGCTAGTTTTCTTGGTTTCCAGACCCCTGCTTTAAGAATTGATTTTTGGGAATAAATTAGGTTTGGATAAAGGGGGATATGTGTATTAGAGTTATTTTTTCCCCCTCCATCCATTTTCAGTAACTGTTTATTGAATATAGCCTCAATGGGACACCAGCCCCTCACATGTGGCACTCACATATACTCACTCACAAAGGCGCACACACTAAAGAGTATAGGCAATTCAGAGTTGTCAGTTCACGTAAAACACATCAATGGGCTCCGATAAGGGGAAAAAAAGGCTGTGCTGGGTTTGGACCAACATTTGAACCCACAGCACATTAGCTGTGTGGTGTCGCCTCTATCCGCTTTTCCGCTCTACAGCCCAATTCATCTTTTTTAAATCAAAATTGCAGCACTGGCAGAGTTTTTACTCGGAATTTTACTATGAACATAATGCCTTCTCCCCGTTATGTTCCGTACCTTTCTTAATTCAAGGCTGCTAAATGTCCACCTTCCCCTATTTTGGATGTGATGGTTTGCTTGCTTGTCTGAAAGCTGACAGCTCCGGAGGGGTTACGGTCAAGGTCTGCTGCGCTCGCTCTCCCTGAGCCAGGGCTCAATGTCTCACAGTCCTGGAGGGCCGAGTCTTGCAACTTTTCCAGTTCAAAAGTAAGCTCAGATGGTTCGGTCAGCAAGTCGAATCAGTCGGCCTTCCCGGACCTTGAGTAGCCCTTCCTGAGGCCATCTGAGCCAGCGGAAGAACTGCATGGATGCTGGCGTTCACAGCCACCCAAGAACATCTTGTATCTTTCATTTGCTTCATTCTTACCTTAGCTCAGCTTTGTTTGTTATATGCCGGAGTGTACTGTGTGCTGGCTACTGGTTTGTTTTTTAAGATGATGTGTCTGAACTTGTGACCCCCTGTGCTGCTCTGAATCGGCTGAAAACGCACAGTGTGAAACTGCTGCAAGGCCAGATTCAGTTCTGTTTGTGGTCTTGCTCGCTTCTGTTGATGGTCTGCTTGTGTGTGATTGTAACCATTATTCTATGAATGCCGTTGTTCTGTGTCTCTGGTCTTTTTCTTGCAATTTCATACTATTTTCTTATTTACTGTTTGAACAGTAGTGTCTCATGCTTACTGTACCTAAAGATGCACAGTAGCGTAGAGCAGTCTGCAGAGTATTAACCTACTATTTCGTGATACACGGAAGTGCCACAGTATCCCACTTTATAGAACTGTTTCGAAACTCATCTGTGCCATACATTAGAGTAAAGGTACTGTAGGATTTGTTATTGTTCTGCCTTTCTTTTCTGCTGAATACAACTGAGCAGTTCCCCTCTCCTCTTGATAAATTTAGCTATTGAGTCAGAATTAAAATGCTCCACCCACACCAGTATGTCATGCAGAGCTGTTTGTAGATTTATTGTGTAGATAAACTTCTGAGTTTGCGAAAGAAGAAAAACTTATTGCTTTGTGCGTCACTTCCCCTTGTTCGTTTTATCATATCTCATTTTGAAGGACTTTACCTGAGGATCTCAGTGGCTTTAGATTACTTGAGAGGGATGCTAGTATGGCGGCGTTGTTTCTAAGTTGCGCAGTGCTGTTGCTAGGTGTTCCGGCAGTTTGAATGTTTTATGCCTGTTGTGCAGTAGGGCTGAGTCTCTGTGTATCTTGGTGTTAGGTTCTTGATGGCAGCGAGAGCCAGTACTCTGGGATGCAGATTGGGACACTACAGGATGAAGAGGAAGAGGCGACCAACCCCACCCCTGAGGAATCCCTGGAGCCCCTCTCTCGGACTGCGCTCGGTAGGACCTCCAGAGTATCCCCAAAATGGGCCTTTTTTTCCCCCCTCATTGTTTGGGGGCTCATCCCCTGCTGCGCTCTGAATGCCAACTGTTTTCTCTCCCTTAAAATCCAAGTGACAAGCCAAATAAAGATGCTCTTGTGAGAAACTCATCCATAGTTGTCCATGCTCTCTTTTGTAACCATGTTTGCTCTTCTCTAATTTGGTGTTCAATGAGAATTTGGAGTTGTAGTTTAATAAGTGCTCACCAACCACTCTCTGCAAGAAAGATGCCCACAGTGTTTGTGAGAACCAACATGTGTGCTGTTTTGCCAACGTGTTTGTCTGCAGTGCTGAGCAAACCTCACTTGATGGAGGGCAAGGGGCACAGTCGGCATTCCTCAGATAGCAGCGTTGACAGGTTCCTGCCCAAGGAAGAGGTCATGGATTTGGCAGAACTGGAGAACAAGGCAAGGGTTCCCGTGTTACTTGGTAGTCTGCTCTGTATTTGTTGTATTTCAAATTTGCTGTGATGATTATTATAGTTATTATTCTTAAACTTTATTTAGTTGACAACTTCACCTAGAACAACTTTTGGATAATATGAGGCAAAAGTGCTTACAAGGTCACAAGGTATTAGTTGAGTGATAATCATCAAGGATGAAACTGTGTTGCAGCTCAGACACGGTCAGCCTAACATTTGACTAAACGCGCTACTTCGGGGAGAAAACGCACATCAAATGTAAGGGAAGATTTCACAGCATAAAGGCAAGTCAGGCTATTGCAATCGAACCAGGGTTAAGAGCAGGTAAAGGTCTTGAGTAACAAAAGAGATGCTTTTAGACAGGTCGAAGATAATAAGCAATGAGACAAGTCTTCAAAAGCAGGCAAAGGACTAGAAGACCTGTAGTATACCTGTTGAGTGGAGGTTTATTCCACTGCTTGGGAGCCAGAAGAGAGAACAAGTTATCGTTTTTTGTGTGTTTGTAGAGGGAGGAGGTTTGCAGACAAGGTTTGTAGATACAGCGGTGATTTGGCCAAGGTTATAGGGAGAAGTGAGACACTGGAGGCACCGAGGAGCCATGATATGTAGGGAGCTGTATCCTAAAATGAGGGTCTAAAATTGGATCCTGGCAGTGATGGGGAGTCAGTGAAAAGACTAGAGCAGAGGAGATGTGTGTTATACAGCATTTTCTATGAGCAGGACAAGGAGGATGGCATATGGAGAAAGACCAGAAGAAAGGGAGCTGTAATACAGAACAGAATAAAGGCCTGGATAAGGAGCTGGGTGGCAGCTGGAGTGGTGTAGGTTTACTAATGAGACTGGAGCAAAAAAGTTAATTTCCTGGAGTTTTGTGGAAACTCAAAGTTTAACTGTACCACTTTTCAGCCGTCAAGAATAAAAGGTGACATTGGCCACTATACAGACCAGAAAGCAGAGCCACTAGTGCACTGCATCCGGCTGCTGTCTGCTTCGTTCCTCCTCACTGGACAAAGTAGTGGTAAGGCTAACCGCACTGGTCATATGCAGCACAAACTCTGTCGTGGGTTTGAGGGGTTTAACATCAAGAGGAGTGCTCCAGAGGCATCTACACGTTCTTGATGTCTGTCTTTGTCCCCTGGGAGGCCTGATCCCCGACAAGGAGGTACGGGTGAGTGTAAAGGCGTTGGCTGTGAGCTGTGTTGGTGCCGCTGCTGCCCTGCTCCCTGAGGCCTTCTTCAACAGGCTTTACTGTGAGCCCCTGGAGGGCCAGCCCCCTGATGGTGAGGACCACTATAGGAGGAGGGGCTTCTGGCATGTTTACTTCCTCCCAGTTACACTGCTGGTTTACACTATTTCCTTCCTTCTCTACAGAGCAACAGTATATAACTGACATTCTGAAGTACATTGACCATGGGGACCCGCAGATCCGTGGGGCCACTGCCATAGTCTGTGGAACTGTGATCGCCTCTGTTCTCAACAAAACCCGCTTCAACGTGGAGCTGTGGCTTGCCAGCATCAAAAGTTCCACAGGTTGGTGTTCAAAATGAAGACGCTGCAAGGTATTGTTAAAAAAAAAAAGGGTGTTTTCTGAAATGAAACCAACCAAGAGGGTCATTTTTTTGATGGAAAGTGCTCAACCATCTTCTTCCTGTTTGTCAGGAAACCCCATCTCCCTGGTGGACTTTGTGCCTTTGCTGCAGAAAACCTTGAGAGACCCATCCTCTGTCACCTGTAAGATGTCCTGTGCTGCTGTAAAGGTAAACTTGTGGATGGAAGTTCATTTTGAAATGAAGTTTACTTAATTTCTCTCTTCTTGCTTGTCAGCAGCATGAAGCGGTGTTGATTGCCTCTCAGACAGTTTTAGAAGTGCATCTTCTGTGGGGAAAATATTTTTTGACAAGAAATAATATCTTCTGTGTCTTGCAGCATTGCATCATGGCCCTATGCTGCAGTAGCTACAGTGAGCTGGGCCTGCAGTTGATCATCAACCTCCTGACCCTCAGGGACTGTTCCTACTGGCTGGTCAGGACAGAGTTGCTTGACACTCTGGCTGAGATTGATTTCAGGTAATAGTGTCTCTGAGTCCTCTGACAGCAAACCTTGCAATGCCACTTTAATACATACGCTTTGGATGGCGATGATACCTGGCTTTTAATGTCTCTAGATTGGTCAGTTTCCTGGAAAGAAGAACGGAGAGTTTGCACAGAGGAGACCACCACTACACAGGAGTAAGTGTGATCTTGGTTTCCTTTTTCCTTCTATCTGATAAATAGTATTCTACTCTCAAATTCTGCAGAAGGAGTTCTTCATTGCTGATACATGAAAAGAGTAACGTGGAATCATCGTTGTGCATGCAAATATGAATTTCAGCGTTCCTGCACTTGGTGGGAATGCATTTTTCCTGCAGGAGTGAAATGGTTTTTAAAAAGTACTTGAATTTTAATGTTAAATTCCCTTGCATGTTGATTCCTGCTGTCTGTAGCTGCTGAAGTTGCAGGACCGCGTGCTGAACGATGTCGTAATTTACCTGCTTGGGGATGAGGATGCCCGAGTTCGCCATATGGCAGCCGCGACAGTGAGCAGGTGGGCACACCTCTGCATACTCCCCCAGTACTGTACTGATTGTTGAGCCTTCTGCTTGCACTGAACATGGTCTCCTTTTGTGCACTAGGCTGGTGCCCAGGCTATTCTACAACTGCGACCAGGGCCAGGGGGACCCGGTGGTAGCCATTGCTAGGGACCAGAGCAGCGTGTACCTGCAGCTGCTGATGCATGAGACGCAACCACCCTCTCACTTCACTGTCAGCACCATTACCAGGTACGCGGCATAGGAGGCCTCAGTGCCGTCGCTGTACTGAACGAAGAAGGCCCTTCGTAGATGGAAAGCATACACAGAAGAGAAGTGCCTTTCACTGGGACCTACTATAGCTGATAATGTTTCAGCAACCAACATGTCTACATATACCGTACTTTGAGCTCACTGTTTTTAAAAAGAGACAAAAAAACAATATGTTTTTATTTTCTGATTTTGTCCTAAAGATAGTCAGTAAACTCATCAACACAGCAGTAGGTGCTCGTGTAGTTGATTGTACGTTGCATTATAATGTTAAAGTATTCTCATATCTCTCCTCTGTCTCCCCAGGACATACAGAGGGTACAGCCTCTCTCCGAGTGCCTCTGACATCACTCTGGAGAACAACCTGTCACGCGTGATCACAGCAGTGTCTCATGCCCTCACTTCATCCACCTCCAGAGCCCTCACAGTGAGTTTGGTGGCAGCTGCCATCATAGCCCTCCCGAACAGAGCACTGTTGCCTGGGAGATGTCAGGAGGGGCGTGTTGAATTTTAGTTTCTGTCAGCAAGCTGTGGTCTTTACAAACTTGGGGATTATGCTCAAAAGAAGCAGGATTTGTTTTTTCAAACAGTTTTATGGAGAGTTCTCATAAACTGTTTAGTGATTGCTCCTATGGGATACTATTTGGATGAAGTCTTTTTTAAAGCATTTTTATTAGAATCCACTGAGTCATTTTACCAGGAAATGGTTTCATTTGGGAATATAACAGTCATCCCACACAAATCTTATCTGGATCAAACCCATAAACAAATTGCATCAAGTAGTATTTATTGAAAAAGTGAAGTAAATAATGACTCTTATTAGTGGTTCAGTGCTCATTATACAAATGATGATTTATCTCAGTAATGCACTGTGGTTCTCCGTATTTGTGTGACTGTCTGCCTCCTTTGATTGTCTTTTACAGTTTGGTTGCTGTGAGGCCCTGTGCCTCCTGTCCTCCGCATTCCCAGTGTGCAGCTGGAGTGTGGGCTGGCACTGTGGGTACGTCAGCTCCTCTGCCGGTCATCTGAACCGCTCTAGTTTGTACAAGAACAGGAGCCGTTCTTTCAGGTAGCAACACCTCCTGTCAGTGGTGACCCTTACCTCAGTTGGTGATGATCTCATGAAATCTTTGTCTATATTGGTTCTTATTGTACTGGTGAAGGTTTATTCCATACAGTGATCTCTGATTCCTAAGCAAATTGTGTATAGATGTTGTAAAATTAACAGACTTTAGCGGTAACCTTTTCTAGTGAAGAAATATGAGTGTTTAGAGCTTTGTTCTTATGGTCTCTGATGTACTTTGTGGCTATGTCTGTAGCATGTCGCAGCCAGGCACCGGAGACGATGCAAAGAAGACCTTGACCGTTGGAATGGCCAATGTGATGCTGTCATTGCTTTCCTCTGCCTGGTTTCCCCTCGATCTTTCAGCACACCAGGATGCCTTGGTGCTGGTGGGCAATCTCCTTGCAGGTAGTGACTTTCCACACCACTTCCTGTCACATTACACTGCATGCCCTCTTGGCCTTTTTCAACACAGACTGCATCTCAGCACTCATTACAGCCCTTCTGGTTCTCCCCATGTTTACACTCCTGTTTTATGGCAACTGGTCGTGTAGTGTTTAGAGGTGCTGCCTTTGCACCTAGATGTTGCAGGTTTGAATCCCACCTCCAGTTGTAGTACCCTTGAACAAAGTACTTACCCTAAATTGCTCCAGTAAAAGTTGTCCAGCTGTGTAAATAGCTTAACACTGTAAGTCACTGTGGAGAAAAGTGTCAGCTAAATGAATAAATATAAATGAAAATGTCAATGTTTCAGCAGCTGTTGTTCCCAAGTGCATGAAAAGCCCCTGGACAGGGGAGGAAGAGTCCAGTTCAGGGAACATCAAGCAGGAGGAGTCATGGCCAGCACTTGCTGACCGCACCTTGGTCACCATGGCGGAGCAGCTCTTCTCCCACCTGCTGAAAATCCTCAACATCTGCGCACATGTAGTGGATGATGTGGCTCCTGGTCCTGCCATTAAGGTAACCTGGACGGAGGTTACATTTAATTAGCACCACTATCCCGGTTAGCGTTCCTGCTTTTTAAATGGAAATACTATGCGCTTAATGTCCAGTTGATCACGGAGCTTGGGATTTTGCAACAAGTTACATTTCGTCCTCAGTTTGGATACATGTCAACACATAGAAAAAAGGGCAAAAATGGGAAGAAGGTGTTTACATAGGCTTTTCCTAAGTCATCTGGATTGATGCGCACTTGTGGTTGGTTCTTTGTTATATCTCTCATCCTAGCCATTTGCTGCTCTCTGGGTTTTTGGTTGTGTTGAACCCAGTTGCCCTATTTGGGGCTCCATTATGAGAGCTCCTTATCTCTTATCGACTTGCAGACAGCATCAGATTCCACATGTTGGTGAACTGAATCCTGCCTGGACAGTAATATACTTCAGTAAAGTCCCTGTCTTGTCTGTAGGCAAATTTTAGCCACCCCAACTAATAATCTTCTTTTTTTAAATCTAACACTGAAGGGCCCAGTGTTGCTGTTGTTGCAATAATAATTAAAAAAAAAAAAAAAAAAAGTTCAATTAGATAAAAAATGAAGGGTCCTTTGTAAGACATTAATAACATCTTTGTGAGCTATGCACATCTTTTAATTCATGAATTAATTAGAGATTTGCTAGGAAATACCATACATAGCCTTTACATATTTTTGTACGTACCATAGTAAGTATTGCATAAATGTTAATAAATAATGTGTGGTAAAGATCTTAGGAAGGGTCTGACTATGTTCTCTGCTTTCCCAGGCCACACTCCCTTCACTTGCCACCACCCCATCCTTAAGCCCCATTAGAAGGAAAAGCAAAGAGAAGGAGCCTGTGGAGCCCAGCACGGCCCCCATGAGTCCTAAGAAGGGCAGCGAAGGCAGTCAAGGTGGGAGGTTGTCATCAAACTCCTGGCAGCATGTGGTAGCATTGTGGTGGGTGCTGCCTTGTACTGGACCAGACCTGATCATCACTAAGGTGTGCACATCTTTCTCCAGCATCTAGACCCACGGAGAGCACAGCGACGACGACTGTCAACAAGTCCACGTCACTGGGTAGTTTCTGCCACCTGCCCCCCTACCTGAAACTGTACGAAGTGTTGAAAGCTACTCATGCAAACTACAAGGTGACCTTCCACACTGCCTGTTCCATTCCATTTTGTGTGCACATATACCCAGTAATGATTTACTAATGGGGCCCATGTAAAACATTTGTGAGAGCTCTCAACTACTGAATAATTGTCTGTATAAAACACATTAATAGTTTGTCACACAATTTCCTTTTTGTACATGAATTTTGAAAACTGACAATCATTTGTATGCTGGTGATCAGAAACATGCATCATTTCGTTCGTTTATAACAAAATGTCCATGAGACCAAGAAGGGGCTCATGTATAGTTTTTCCTCAGTGATTAAGTATCTAATTGTCTAATATTCTCTAAGTATTTAATCTATCAATCAGTGAGCTCTTGATTCATATTTAGGATCTCAAGTGGCACAAGCTAGATTTAAATGTGTCAAATGTTAGTTTCCCAGTAGTTCTGAGATGAACAAAAGGATACGATAAAACCTTGAATGAATGGGTTGAGGTTTAGTACTGAGGTACTCTCAGGTTGCAGCTCTTCAGTGAACATGCTAATTTGGTCTGGGTGTTAATGGCACTTTTCCTGTTGCCTAGGTAACGCTCGACCTTCATAGCACCAATGAGAAATTTGGCAGTTTTCTCAGGTCAGCTTTGGATGTGTTGTCTCAGCTCTTAGAATTGGCCACGCTACATGACATCGGAAAGGTGAGGCTTTGCTTCTTAAGTGGCAGTTAGAGAGTGTCAGTGTCGTGTTGTGTGTTCTGCTTTCTGGCCTTCATGTGAATGAACGTGTTTGTTACTTACCACCCTTTAGTGTGTCGAGGAGATCTTGGGCTACTTGAAGTCATGTTTCTCCAGAGAACCCACCATGGCCACCATCTGTGTCCAGCAGGTGAACTTGTTTGCCATACTGATGTTTGACAACTGCCGGTTAAAATTAGCCGTGATGTCAAATTACTGTCCAGAGATTTTTTGCACATTTGACAGTTGAAATGTTGGGTTTTCATACCTTTTTTTTTTTTTTTTTTTTTTTTTTTTAAACCCCCGTTCTTATGGGACTTAGCTGTTGAAGACGCTCTTCGGGACGAACCTGGCTTCCCAGTACGATGGTTCTTCGTCCAATCCCTGCAAGTCCCAGGGCAAGGCTCTGCGGCTGGGCTCATCCAGCCTGAGGCCAGGCCTCTACCATTACTGCTTCATGGCGCCCTACACCCATTTCACTCAGGCACTGGCCGATGCCAGTCTGCGCAACATGGTGCAAGCCGAACAGGAACAGGACACCTCAGGGTGAGTCCCAGTGCGACTGTAGTTGCCCTCTCCGTCTCTCGCAGGCTCAAACTCCTCCTCACATGTCCACTCAGACATTTTACAGAATTCCGTCTTCCCTGTGGTGCCTTCTGAACAGTTATCCTTTTCTTCTGTCTCTTGAACAGTGTAAATTTTCTTTCTTCATCTATGTATCCATTTTGAGCAATAGCAACCCAACCCTTTTCTGTATGACAAATATTAGATTTCTTGCACATTTTTTCAATGAGTAATAGCAGATATGTGTTCTGCATTGCAAGTCTGTATATATGTCTCAACATGGTTACTAATGAGATCCTTTTGACCCCCCTCAGGTGGTTTGATGTGATGCAGAAAGTGTCCAACCAGTTGAAATCCAGTATCACCAATGTTACCCGCCACCGAGGGGATAAGGTAAAGCCATCTCACTGTTTCTGCCACTGAATTGGTGCATGTTGGTAGCTGTCAGGGAACAGATAGTAGTCGACAGCTGTACAAATGGAGCTGAATGTCACCGCTTTGTTGGTCAGTGAAGATGTGATTGAAGCTTGATTAATATACTTGCTGTGTTCAACAAATACAGGTGGTGCTCAATGGTAGCAGTCATTTCTTTCACACACCACTGCACTAAATGCCTCCGGTTCAACAACATACCTCCATTATTGTGACTGACCAGCTTAAAGTTTTACACTGCTGCATGCATGTCGTAAGTGTTAGGCCACCTGCTGGCTCCCTGCAGAGTGTAGAACTATAAATTGTTTCTCCTGTCTGCAGAATGCAATCCACAACCACATCCGTCTGTTTGAGCCGCTGGTGATCAAGGCACTGAAACAGTATACCACCAGCACCTCCGTTCTCCTGCAGAGGCAGGTCCTGGATCTGCTGGCCCAGCTTGTGCAGCTGCGCGTCAACTACTGCCTGTTGGACTCAGATCAGGTCGGTAGCTCAGCTGTAGTCTCATCTGTCATATACGTTTGACATTGCATACTAATAATTAAAGAAAATCTGTTGTTATATAGTTTTTACAGATTTTCTTTTCTAGCATGGCCAGATCATGTGTTAAGTTCTTCCTGTTTCTGACTTTATTTTATTTACAGGTGTTCATTGGCTTTGTTCTGAAGCAGTTTGAATATATTGAAGTTGGGCAGTTCAGGTAAGAGCCTTGGAATGACGCTACATTATTCTGAGATTAACATAATAAAATGATGTGAAATCTAATCTTCAAGGCTTTGGGCCTTAGTTGGGTTTTATAGCACAGCATCTTATGTTTGTGGATGAATGAACGAGTGATGCCAATGCTGAAGGTGATGTGTTTACACGCTCTTCTTTGTCAGGGATTCCGAGGCCATTGTACCGAACATCTTCTTCTTCCTGGTGCTGCTGTCATATGAGCGGTACCACTCCAAGCAGATCATCAGCATCCCCAAGATCATCCAGCTGTGTGATGGCATCATGGCTAGTGGCAGGAAGGCTGTCACTCACGGTGAGCTCTGCCCAGTGTTTAAGAGAGAGGTATACTTGGGGTCAATCGGCATGTTTGCAAATGGGAAAATATCCACTTCTGAAAAAATAGAACCTCAGATATTCAGCACTCTCTCCCCCCCCCCCCCCCCCCCCCCCTTTCTTGCATTTGTATATGGTTCCTTGATGTAAGAATGAAGCTAGGACCAGAATTCTGTTCATAACTGCATAATTCCAACCACTGTGTGGCAAACAATAAAAGCTTAATAGTACAGATTCATTCTTTTGATTAATTCGTGGGCTAGGTTCTGTAAAAATGTCAGCTAAAGCTATAATTAGTTGAAAATTCACTGTACAGCTTCTATTTGTTCCATTTTCATCAGCTAGTCGTCTTATGTGGGTTGCTGTGCTCCAGAGCCTATCGTGGAAGCATAGGGTATGAGTAAGGGAATACCATGGATAAGATATCAGTCAGTCGTAGGCCTTTTAGAAGCTTTTGTTGACTTGTCTCAAAGATTTGTAACTTGAGGAACCAATGCATAAGGCCAGTTGTCACCAAATGATCACAGAACTTAAAATGACCTTAATTCTTCTTAGAAGAATGCATTTAGGCCTGCCAGTGGAAAGACATGAAGTGTCAATAAATGGCCATTGTCATGAATAAAAAAATTGCACTTTATTACACGATGAATCCTGGTGTTTTGCCCTGAGGTACAGAGCCGTATAGTATTAATGCAGTAAATGCGCTCATGAATTTCTCCCGTGGTTGATCTTGGCCTATGTCACAGTAGCAGACTGTAGTGCTGTCACTAGAGGAGCAGACAGCACCAGTGCAGACAAGTCACTTTGGAGGAAAATGTCTGCTAAATAAATTAATGTAAATGTAAGCCGTTATCATCACTATTCAGTTGTTTAGTAACAGCACTCAGTCTCTGGGAAGTATTGGTAGAGCCTTGGCCAGGCTTCGCTTGGGTTTCTCCTGTGACCGTGGCTGATGTGCAGTGAACCTGCACAGTGTCTCCATAACCGCTACTCAGAAAATCTATTCAGTATATCTGGTTGCCGTTTGCTTCGTTTCCTGAGTCGATGCTGATACCATAGAGTTCTACGACAGGATGTTATTGTTCCTCTTTGACCTCTCTACCTGCTGTTTTTTGGCTCCCTGTTGAAATACTGCTTTACTTTTACTTACCTCTGAATGAATCCCTCATCCAAATGCGTGTGCAGGTCTGCCATATGGCTGAATGGCCTCGCCAGACTGTTTCATATTTAATGAAGCATAAACTCACAAGTGTAGCTGTGCAGTGTTCTGGCTGTAAATTTTGTTTTTCTGTGCTTTCCATTTGTTTTGAGGTTTTTGGTTTTGCCCTCCTCTCTGTTCTCTGGGTATCACATTGTTCGTTAGCTCATGACATCTGTTGTTCCCCACAGCCATCCCTGCACTACAGCCCATCGTCCATGACCTGTTTGTGTTACGAGGCTCCAATAAGGCCGATGCAGGCAAGGAGCTGGAGACCCAGAAGGAGGTGGTGGTCTCCATGCTGCTTCGCCTCATCCAGTACCACCAGGTATACTGCTTCTACCAGCTCCTTCTGTGGTCCATGGCTAGTTGCCGCTGCAATGTCTGAACGTGTGTTTTCCTAACGTATCTGCTCATGCGTGCTTCTCGGCCGTCACCTGCAGGTCCTAGAGATGTTCATCCTGGTGCTGCAACAATGCCACAAGGAGAACGAGGACAAGTGGAAGAGACTGTCACGCCAGATTGCCGACATCATCCTGCCCATGATTGCCAAGCAGCAGGTATGTTTGGCTTTGGTAGTCTAAATCACTGGGTTCTTTCCATTTGTCCCAAAACACAGTTACTGAAGTGATATGAATGTACTTCTCGTAGTTCATAACATGGTTTTCGAACACCCAAGGCTGAAAGGAAGAGGATGCTTTTCTGTGCTGATTAGCAGAGGATGTCAGGAAGCCTTGTTCTGCAGATGCATTTGGACTCTCATGAGGCACTTGGGGTTCTGAACACGCTGTTTGAGACGGTGGCCCCCTCCTCCCTGCGGCCGGTGGACATGCTGCTGAAGAGCATGTTTGTGACCCCAGGCACTATGGTGAGTCCATTTGTCCGTGTCTCATTATTTTTATTGATCTGTGTGTGTGTGTGTGTGTGTGTGTGTGTGTGTGTGTGTGTGTGTGTGACTAGCATGGCGATCAGCTGAGTGTTTTCCCCTTGTTCCCAGTCGTCAGTCAGCACGATGCAGCTGTGGATCTCAGGCATTCTGGCAGTGCTGCGGGTGCTCATCTCCCAGTCCACGGAAGACATTGTGCTGTCCCGTGTGCAGGAGCTCTCTCTCTCGCCCTTTCTCCTCTCCTGCCCTGCCATTGAGCGGCTCCGTGATGACAGCCACCGTACAGTTCCACCTGAGGAGCTCAATGGGGATCCGCAGCGGCCTCCTCCGGAGGAGACTTTCGCAAGGTGAGCCACCGAGACAGGAATGGTTAATCAAGAAAGCCTAAATCTCTGGAAATTAAGCGACTGCTCAAAAGCTGTTTTACGTGTTTGCCAGGTCATTTTAATACAAATTCATTGTTAAATGAAAAAAACTGTCCCTTCAGAAACAATTCTTTTAATGTTGTGCAAGGGTTACAATGAACCTTTCCTTGCTCTTGTTACATCATTCCAGTCTTTAGCTAAAGCCTTGGACACCTCTGATGGTTGCTGTTAATTTGGGTGCTGCCTTTGTGTGTATCTGTGTCAGGTTCCTGCTACAGCTCGTGGGTGTGCTCCTGGAGGACATCGCCACCAAACAGGTGAAGGTGGACATGAGCGAGGAGCAGCACACATTCTACTGCCAACAGCTGGGCACCCTGCTCATGTGCCTCATCCACATCTTCAAGTCTGGTAATTGCTGCCACTGGTGTCTTTTTGAGCTCTGTGTCTGACAAGGGGCTGCATATGTTGAGTGTTGGTGAACTATCCCACACTGAGTGGCCATTTTTGTGCTGTCTTGATGTTTTGCTAATTCTTTTGGAAATTGAAATGTGAAGCTATCAG
This sequence comes from Scleropages formosus, assembly GCF_900964775.1. Lineage (NCBI taxonomy): Eukaryota > Metazoa > Chordata > Actinopteri > Osteoglossiformes > Osteoglossidae > Scleropages > Scleropages formosus. The sequence continues at coordinate 12,790,951 of NC_041821.1, read as the reverse complement.
CAGAGATCTTGTCACTGTAGGTCAGTGGAGCTGCTTTGGGTTAGCTCTTCCCAGCTTTCCATCAACAGACCCATTCAGGACTACTCTGGTTAAGTTTTTTATTTTTGCAGGCATGTTCCGGCGTATCACAGCTGCAGCCACCAAATTGCTGAAAGCAGAGGGTGGTGACGGTAACTTCTATACTCTGGAGAGGCTCAATAACCTGGCGCAGAGCCTCATCACTACCCACCCATCCCTAGTGTTGCTCTGGTGTCAGATCCTCCTCCTCATCAACTATACCAACTACGCCTGGTGGTCAGAAGTACACCAGACACCCAGGTATGACGTATTGCCATATGGGGGGAAGCTCATGATTCAGAGTCTTAATGCAGAAGTCTGTTAAGGATCAGTGCTTTTGGGTGGAATGGAGGTTAGGGTCAGATTGCGAAAGATGCCATCATACTGTCGTCTTCTCTTTGCAGGAGACACAGCCTGTCCAGTACCAAGCTGTTGAGCCCGCATTCCTCGGGGGATGGGGAAGAGGACAGACCAGAGTCTCGGCTCGCCGTGTGCAACAGAGAGATCGTCCGCCGGGGAGCCCTGGTCCTCTTCTGCGACTACGTGGTGAGCTGCCTGTACTTTGCATTTCAGGTTGATCTGTTGGTCACTTCTGGTGATGAGGAGGTGGCAGATTTCTTGAGATTAAATGGTGTCTCACCTCACTCGCTTCAGTGAATGATGTGTCAAATTTGCCGCTTGCCCTTCCCGCTCTCTCAGTGCCAGAACCTGCATGACTCGGAGCACCTGACGTGGCTCATTGTGAACCACGTGCGGGACCTGATCAGCCTTTCTCATGAGCCTCCGGTGCAGGACTTCATCAGCGCTGTGCACCGCAACTCTGCGGCCAGCGGCCTCTTCATCCAGGCCATCCAGTCGCGCTGTGAAAACCTGTCCACTGTGAGTCTGTCCCTCTTTGGACTCCTTCACTCCTGCTGTAAAGTTTTAGTGCAGACATCTGTTTCACTGTATCTCAGCCCTCAAGACTTGATTTTTTTTTTTTTTTTTTTTTTTCTTGGCTTCAGAAAAAGGAATTGAAATTCTCCTAATAATGTTTTCAGAAATATGTCCAAGTCTTATAAATCCATATTTTAGCCATGACTATAGTTACTTCACTTTTTGAAAATCATGCAACTGTATTGTCAGGTATTAGGCTGTGCGTGCGTGCGTGCGTGCGTGCGTGCGTGCGTGCGCCATATTCAGGATCTGCAGTGTGACCCAGTCTGCTTGACCTGTGTAGCCCACAATGCTGAAGAAGACTTTGCAGTGCTTGGAGGGAATCCACCTTAGCCAGTCAGGGGCGCTACTGATGCTCTATGTGGACAAGCTAATCAACACTCCGTTCCGTGTACTGGCACGCATGGTGGACACTCTAGCCTGCCGGCGTGTGGAGATGCTGCTGGCCGAGACTCTCCAGGTATATTCTCTCCTGAATTACATTGTCTTAATGACTACAGTACATCCTCCCAATAGGAGATTTTCACACTTCCTGCCTCCCGTTTTCCTCCAACCCTTACAGAACAGTATAGCCCAACTTCCAGTGGAAGAGTTGGATCGGATTCAGGAGTACCTGCAGAGCAGTGGTTTAGCCCAGAGGTAGGCTTCCTGCTGCATGGTATGGGCTTTGAGGCCCCAGCATCGAACTAAGCAAAGTGAACTTCATCCGTTACCTCATCTTCCTCCCCAGGCACCAGCGGCTCTACTCCCTACTGGACAGGTTCAGAGCCACCATCGCAGAGGACACGAGCAGCCCCCTGCCACCCGTCACCTTGCACCCTCTCGATGGAAAACCTCCACCTCCACCTGAGACAGTCACACCTGATAAGGTGGAGCCTGGAGGGCATTAGCTTTCAATAGCTGCTTTTTTTTCCGCAGTCATCATCTGCTGTTTAGTCAGCTGGATTTGAGTCTTGCAGAATTATTTCCAACATGTATTTATGGTGGTGTTTTGCTGGAGCTGTCTAGTGCTCTGTCTGTCACAGGACTGGTATATGGCGCTGGTAAAGTCACAGTGTTGCCTGTGCTCTGACACTGCCTTGCTGGAGACAACTGAGCTGCTGACCAAACTGCCCCAGGAGGAACTGTCTTCCGTCATGACGTGCAAGGTGAACTGTTTGTTTTTTTTTTTTTTTTTTTTTTTTTTCCCTGCATGTTCTCAGGTGTGATGTCACAAGCAGCAGGTAGCATAGTAGTTAGAGCTTCTACGTTGTATTTGAGTCACCTGGGTTCAAATCCCACATCCTGCTGTAGTACTCATGGTCATGGTGGTGACCCTGAATTGATAGAGTAAAAATTACACTGCTCTATAATTGTAAGTAGTTTTGGAGAAAAGTATTGGCTAAATGAATTAACATTACGGACTGGTTACCTGTCAATGGTTTTAATTATCTTCACTGGATACATGATTTCTAAATATGAATGGATGGAGGTGGGTTTCTAGCTGCCGCACTGACCATGTCCGTGTTGTTGTGCCACTAGGAATTCAACCTGAACTTTCTGTCTACATGCCTGAGCTTGGGTGTCCAGCGTCAGCATCACGACCAGGACGGTGTATTGCTGGAGACCACACTAAAGCTTACCCTGGACCATCTCTCAAGGACCATACAGCTACTGCCCAACCCACACAGGCCATTTTTGCCTCCAGCCAATCCAGGTGACCCTGACTATTGGGACAAGCTCTCCGACATCTATGGTGAGCTCCCCTCCACTCCATTGTCTGGCTCATCCCTTGAAGCTCCTGTCCGATCTCATATTCACTGTCTGTGTCCCAGGGGAGCCGGCTTTCTACCACACAGTGATGAGCCTGTGCAGAGCCCTCAGTCAGTACCTGCTGGCCCTGCCCAAGCTTCCTGCTGCACAGCAGATCCCCAGGGACCAGGAGGCCCTCATCGTCAGGTTCACTGTGGTGATCATGGAGGTACATGCTGAGACCTGTACTTTTTACAGCTGCACTGTTATCTTCTATATTTGCTAAGGGCAAATATAGTTATAAGTTATATATATATAATATATAAGTTCATAGAAATACATGGGGTGCTGAACTTACAAACACGTTTGGGAGCGAAAGTCTCATAGTTACTCTAATTATTGATAAATCCAACTGCTACCTCACAGACAATAAAAGCTTAATAAAAACTTCTCTTGATTTATTTGAGGGTTGAGTTTGGAAAAAAAACTAAGACGAGTAATAATGAATTTTAAGAAAATCCCCTAAGACTTTTATTTATTCCATTTTCACCAAGAGCTCAATCAGTGGTCACTGTGGTCCAGAGCTTAGGCTGGAAACAGCAGTTTAGAAACAGGGTGCACTGGATAGAACATCAATCTGCTGCAAGCCTTTTATGTATTTGAAGCGACTTTAAAATTAACAGAACGGCAGGTGACATTTATTCTGCAACAAACATTTTTAACTGAAGAAGACGCAACAAAAAATAAACTGGATCTTGAAAAAAATAGTATTTCTTATTGCACTGTTTTAAGGAAGCATAACTAATGCAGTGATGTTAATATAATGGACAGCCGAGTCCATCGCGTTTTTTATAATTCTCCCTCTTCTTTCTCTGTCCATGTTTTCCTCAGATGGTGCTGTGGCGTCTTCTGCAGGACCGGGTTCCCCTGAGCATAGACTTACAGGCAGCTCTGTCCTGTTGCTGCCTGGCTCTGCAACAGCAGGCGATATGGACCCTCCTGGCCTCGGTTCCCTATGCCAGCCATGCCTGCTCGCTCATCCACTGCACACGCTTGCTCATCGAGGCAGGTTCGCTCCAGACTCCACCTCCTACCTGAGACCCCTACCTAATTTGTGTCTAGTCTTCGATGAGTTCGTTAGCCTGATAAACTGTCTGCATGGCATATGAGCAAGCAAGTATTTATTAGTGGATGATTCACTGTAGGAAAGTGTTGGCCAGTGTGTCCCCGCTGTACAGATCCTCATGAGAGGCACTGATGGAAGTATGTATCCATCCCCTCAGTGGCAGTAAAACCTGGAGAGCAGCTCCTGCAGCCAGACAGAAAGAAGGGTTCCTCTGACAGGAGTAACGAGGAGGACCAAGTGGACTCTCTGTCTGGAGATGGTGAGTCTCAGCCTTTCTCTTGATATAGAGCTTCTTTGGCAAACAATGGTTGGTGAAATGTCTTACTGACTCTGGTCCTTCATACCGACCTCCACCTCTTTCCTTCCAGGTGTCTGCGTGCGGCGGGCGTGTGAGGTCATGTCGGAGCTGGTGGAGGGTCTGCAGAGTGTGCTGGCGCCAGGTCACCCCAGGAATGCCAGGATCCCAGCCTTCCTCACCCCAACGTTGCGCAACATCGTCATTAGCCTGGCTAGGCTGCCGTTAGTCAACAGCTATACCAAGGTGCCTCCACTGGTGAGGAGGACCTTTTATAATTCACATCTTTTATACATTATTTAGTTTCAGCTGCCAATTAAGAACTGTTATAAGCTCTTCAGTTTACTCCTGTGAAGGTAACTTCTGTTTCTGCACTGAAAGTGGAGTTTGTTGGTGATCCAGGAAGCAAAATCGTGTTGCTCTGTATATGATGTGCCACTCCGCATGTGGAAGGACACTATGTGAATGTTGTTCACCGATGTCTCCTCAGGTCTGGAAGCTAGGCTGGTCCCCCAGGCCGAGTGGAGAGTTTGGCACGTCCCTGCCAGAGATCCCTGTGGAGTTCCTGCAGGAGAAGGAGGTCTTCAGGGAGTTCCTGTACCGCATTAACACCCTGGGTATGACAACAAGCAGTACTGGAAATGTTGAAACTTCACCATGTGTTAGCAGTGCCTTATGACCTTGTGTACACCACTGAATACAGTGGGGTAATGGTGAAGGACTGAGCTTATGCTGGAGCAAAGAAGCTTTGATAACTGAGTTCAGCTGCAATGTGTGTGGCAGGGTGGAGCAGTCGTACGCAATTTGAGGAGACCTGGGCCACTCTGCTAGGGGTGCTGGTCACCCAGCCAATCACTATGGACCACGGGGAGGAGAGTCAGCAGGAGGTGGGTCAGATAAGTTAGGCAACACCTAAAATTCTCCACAATGTGTTTAATTCACATTTCATATACTTTAATATTTGGTTAGTTGCACCCTGTTGTGAAAATGAAAATACTATTTCATACCTAACAAAAAGAGCCCAAACTGTCGCCGTGTTCAGAAACACTGTCTAGCTTGAATGATTATGTTGATGTATACGATTGTAGTCTTTTACATTTCTTAGGATTTAGTGTTGATTCACATCAGGCCAAGCACTGCCCAGTTCTGCACCATCATGTACTTGGCTGGACAGTGGAGAGTCACAGTCCTGATGGGTGAAGGATACTCTGTACTGCATGTCACAGGAGGACCTGGAGAGGACCCAGATCAACGTGCTTGCTGTGCAGGCCATCACGTCTCTGGTGCTGAGCGCCATGACGCTCCCGGTGGCTGGGAATCCTGCCGTTAGCTGCCTGGAGCAGCAGCCCCGCAACAAGACCCTCAAAGTGCTGGACACACGGTAAAGAGGCTGCCCGCAGAGTTACCGCACTTGTCCCACCTGGGTGTATTTTCAGTGTGTAAACTGGCACAGTAACAAGTTCTCAGGAAGAAGGTGCAGTGAGCCATAGTTTGTTCAGTCAGTCAGTCAGATTTTATATAGCATAGTGCATGAAGACTGGCATGTTGTCACAGAGCATTTGATACTGCAGAGGGGATCAGTGATGAGAAACCCTTCTTTCTAAGTACAGCAAGTAAGTAGAGTGACAGTTTCTCTAAATGTTCAAATCTCAATCAACATTGATTGAGGAAAGTTCAGCAAACTCTGCTAATTTGGTGGCCTGGGCACCAGAAGGCCAAGACCTCACTCGGAGCCATGTGCAGTATGGTGAAACAGGTGTTGACATTCCTGGTAGCTGGTGTGTCCAGCATCTCTGACACCGCACCTTGTGTCCCTTGTAGGTTCGGGAGGAAGCTGAGTGTTATTCGTGGCATGGTGGAGCAGGAGATCCAGGCCATGGTTTCCAAGCGGGACAATATTGCTACACACTTCCCATACCAAGCCTGGGACCCTGTGCCCTCCCTGAGCTCCTCCTCCACTGGTTGGTTTCTCTTTGTCTCAAACACACTTGTCACAGACTGGGCAACTGCTCACTGTGGTGAAACTCCTGTCCTCTTGTAATGACAGATAGTGGCCTCGATATGGAGTTTAAAATATACCCATATAATTTTGAATCAAGTTTTGTTCACTATCACCAGTTGCAAATGATTTCGATTGCTAATGATGGGGCAGCAGGTGGCATAGTGGTTGGCGGTATTTTAAGGACCCAGGTTTAAAACCCCGTTCCTTCTGTAGTACCCTTGAGCAAGATACTTACCCTGAATTGCACCAGGAAAATTGCTCTGCTGTATAAATGTGTAAATCATTGTAAGAGCTTAATACTGTAAGTCACTTTGGCGAAAAGCCTGCTAAATGAATTAATAACGAATCATGTGTCCTACTAATACAATGGTTTAGGCCTATATTAGTGTTCACTCTAGCCTATGAACATAATATACTAGTTTATATGTATGAGCAAAGATACATGCTATAGTAGTGCAATGATTTTATAGTTTTGGTTTAAATTGATCTGTGCTGCTGTACTGGTTTAGGTGGCCTGCTTGCATACGTGTACCTGTGTGTAGGTGTGTGTACTTGTACCGATGTATGAGCTGATATAAATGCTGGATGTTGTGTCCAGGGACCCTGATCAGCCATGAGAAACTCCTCCTGCAGATTAACACAGAGAGGGAGATTGGCAACATGGAGTACAAATTGGGACAGGTGAGAAATTGTGGGACTTAACACTCACGGAAGACTTTCCTGTGTCACTCAGTTTTCTTGCTTGTAGAACACACCATGACCTCTAGTTGTAGTAAGACAGGAAGCTGCATTTTAGTAACCAAGTCCAAGAGAAGTTTTGTTCCGCTTTTGAGCCATTTAAACTGACATTTATTCGTGGTGTCAGATGCTGTGAATTCTGTAAGGCCCCAGAGATCTGACAAGCAGGGGCTGAGAAGAGATTTCGAGCCTTTAAATTAAGCATTTGCATGTGTTTTCCCCATGCTGAGGAAAGTATATTACTTAAGATGTATGCAAACAAGTAATGGGGCTGCCAGTGTACTAGAAGTAATGCCCTGCAACTGTTTCTATGGACCACTTGAGGTGATGTACACCCAGCCTAATGAGGGAAGAAATTGTTTTGAATTCTTTGTTTTTAAAAAAAAAAAGAAAAAAAAAGGTTGTTTTGGAAGAGTGTCTGTGACTGTGTTGTCTAAAGCGGATGTTTATGCTGGAATGAAAATGAAATTGATGCAGAAAAACTTAAGTTGCTCACTGGACTGCCTTAAATTTTTAAAACGTCACACTACGTACGAAACTTTCTGTATACGTTTCCGAAGCACTGTGCAGAACACAGATTCTAGTCTCATGCCATAATTGTGTACTTGTTCCAGACTGTTAGCTGCTGGCGATGCGTCAGCAGTGTGCGCGTTACCGAAAACGGAGCTATGAGGAATGGGGCCGAGCTCCTGCGCAGCCCCTTTTGGGGATCGCGCTACGGTTTTGTTGACCCTGTTAAACTGTGACCGAGATGTTTGCACCCCATCAGGTCTCCATCCATTCTGTGTGGCTCGGCAACAACATCACGCCTCTGCGGGAGGAAGAATGGGGTGACGATGAAGAGGATGAAACGGACGCTCCAGCCCCAACATCACCCCCCACCTCTCCCATCAACTCCAGGTGCGGACACACATCCTGTCCATTACTTTTCACTCTTAGTAGTACAGGTAACAAACACACGTACGCACACCCTTTGAGGAGTGCTTATACACTCTGTTCCCCCCAGGAAGCACCGGGCTGGTGTAGACATACACTCCTGCTCCCAGTTCCTGCTGGAGCTCTACAGCCAGTGGATCTTGCCTAGTAGCCCAAGTCACAGGAAGACCCCAGTGGTCCTGATCAGCGAGGTGGTGCGCTCGGTGAGTAGATGAGCACCTCAGTGTTCCTCCCGGTGCCACAGGATCAGGGCCTGTCTCATTGTCCCACCTGCCCTTCTGTCCCCTCGTAGCTGCTGGCCGTGTCTGACCTGTTCACGGAGAGGAACCAGTTTGAGATGATGTACAGCACGCTGAGCGAGCTGCAGAAGGTTCACCCGGCCGAAGATGAAATCCTCAACCAGTACCTGGTGCCCGCCATCTGCAAAGCAGCTGCAGTACTGGGCATGGTGAGTGTGTGCGCTGTCTCTGGAGTCACTGTTTCTTTTTTTTTTTTTTGGTACCACATTTGGCTCTCTGTACAGAGTAATTTTGTTTGAGATGTACTGGTGCAGTTGTTTTTTTCTAAAACTGCACGAAGAGACAGGAATGCATTTCCATACACGATTGTACACTTTTATAAGGTACTTAAACACACTATATTTCTGTGCACATTGATGCTTGTGATGAAAGCTTTTGACAGATATGATGGTACTGAATGTGATAACTGATGAAAGGTTTCATCGCTTACTGTGTATTCCCAGCGTTGAACAGCAGATATATTCTTAATGCGTGAGTTTTGTGACTAGGAGACCAGTGTTTGACATCTGTGTGTTCCTTGCCTGGGCCCATGACCCTTCAGGACAAGGCCACAGCTGAGCCGGTGTGCCGCCTGCTCGAGGGAGCCCTTCGCAGCACCCACATGCCCAGTCGCATTGGCGCCCTGCATGGTGTTCTCTACGTGCTTGAGTGCGACCTGCTTGATGACACTGCCAAACAGCTCATCCCTTTTGTCAGCGAGTACCTGCTCACCAACCTGCGTGCTGTTGCCCAGTGAGTCTGTGTGTACACACACACACACACACACACACACACACACACACACACACACACAGAGATATACATGCAGAACCTGTGAAAGTTGGTGTTGTCATTGTTATGCATAAAATACATTTTGTCTTGGTATCTTAATTTTAGGCACCATTTTTCCATTAGAAATAATGGTAATTGGACCCTCTTACAGCAGAAATTCACCCACCGCAGTGATTACATGGAACAACCGATATGTAAAGAAGAGATGTGTGTGTTTTACACATATATTATCTGTAAATGTATTTAAGTAAGACTTGGAAACATAGAACTCGTACCTGTCTGGCCTGATCCAAACTGTTTGTGTGTGTGTTCCCTTTTGCAGCTGTGTGCACCTGCATAATCAGCAACATGTGTTAGTGATATGTGCAGCTGCATTCTACATGATGGAGAACTACCCGCTGGACGTTGGGTCAGAGTTCACCGGCGGTGTAATCCAGGTCTGCATACTTGGAGAACTAGACGCTGACGTTGATGCTTCATTCTGTGGAAATATAAGAAAATGTTAGGAGACTGCAGTGATAATGTAATCTGCACGGGTGTACATGGCAGTATGTAGGACAGTGGCATTTCACGACAAAGGCTGCTGTCTGAGTCAGGTTGACTTTTCTTACGTAACTTTGTCTGAACTTGATTACATTTTTTTGCCACATTACTTTATTACATTCATTTAGCTCACGCATTTCTCCAAAGCAAATTACATTTTACCCATTACACAGCAGGGTAATTTTTACTGGAGAAATTTAGGGTAAGTACCTCGTTCAAGGATACTACAACAGGAGGTGGGATTTGAAACGTCACCCTCCGAGTTCAGTTGTGGCATCTCTACCCACTGCACCACCTGCTGGCTATTTGTGCAAGTTGCATATCCCAAATGGCTTCAATAAAACACTAAGATGTATAGAGTCAGTTACCTTAGATATCTAAGCAACAGCTGGAATTGCATTATTTATCAGTATTATTCCAAATATAAATATGAAGGTTAAAATTCTCAAAAACTGGTGTCATGCCCCCTGTAAATTAAAATGAGTCTTTCACACTGCATTAAATGAAAATTGTTGCAGAATAAAGAGGGATTTTATAGTTTGTCCTTCCTTCCTGCTTATTCCTTCAATAATGCTAGGCGTGTGGGGTCATGGTGTCAGCCAGTGAGGAGGCCACGCCCTCGGTAGTGTACCACTGTGTGCTGCGTGGCCTGGAACGCCTCATGCTCTCGGAGCAGCTCTCCCGACTGGATGCTGAAGCGCTGGTGAAGCTGAGCGTGGACCGTGTCAACATGCCCAGCCCCCAACGAGCCATGGCCGCCCTGGGCCTCATGCTCACCTGCATGTACACAGGTGAGCACATTGTATTTCTTGGGGGTCTCATGTGCCCAACACATTTGATCAAACATGTCTCGTGTTGTGTGTTAGCAGTAACAGGAGAAATCAGAGCAGGTTTACTTTTAGTGTTTTGTGTTGTACTTTGCAGTAGTTTTTGATGATGTGATTTAGACTTCTGGAATTAGTGAAACAGATATGCCACCTGACAAATTGATGATGGTAATATTAATTTGAAAACAGTAATTTTTGCTGCTACAAAGAACAAGTGCTGGTTTATTACAGGCAAAGAGAAATGCAGCCCCGGCCGGACCACGGATGCCGACCCTACGGCCCCCGATAGCGAGTCGGTCATCGTGGCCATGGAACGCGTCTCTGTGCTCTTTGACCGGTACGCACTGCTGCCTGCCATATGGGACCTAACGGGGTCTACTGTAGATTTCACACAACCGGTTCCTAGGTTGAGTCATTTGTGTGAACAGTAATGGATATTTATGCATTGTTTTGATACAGCTAAAAACATAAGGGATCCGAAAATGATGCGGTTTCATCACTTTACGCAGCTTCTTATTTCTCTGTAGGAAATGTGAGCCTGCTCTCAGTGGCCTTTGGGCTTTTGTCCTTTGTATCCCACTGCAGGATCAGGAAGGGCTTCCCGTTTGAAGCTCGCGTGGTGGCACGAGTTCTTCCCCAGTTCCTGGATGACTTCTTCCCCCCGCAGGATGTCATGAACAAGGTCATCGGGGAGTTCCTGTCCAATCAGCAACCGTACCCACAGTTCATGGCTTCTGTGGTCTACAAGGTTAGGGTTCCGTAAGATCCACCTCACTTTGAATGTCTCCTCACAAACAAAACTGATTTAGATACCAGATGTCTGCCCTGGTCTGTCTCCTGAGTATTGTTTCCTATTCAGATGAACACCATATGTTCTCTACTTGTGCAATCATGCATCATAAAGAAAGAGAAAGAAAAGCATGTTGTTATTGTGTTTGTGTAATGAAGCTCTCTACTTGGCTGAAAGTGCTGCTTTTTTCTGCTTATCTATTTGTCAAAAGTACTTTACCCAAGGGCTCCCCAGCGGAGCTACATAGGACAGCTGACTGACTCTCTGAAAAGTGTTTGTGTCGCTCGCACATCTAAATGCAGTGTGCTTTTGATAAGAGGCCTGTCCGTCACAACAGTCATCCAACCACCCTCACCAGGTGTTCCAGACGCTGCATGCCACAGGCCAGTCGTCCATGGTGCGTGACTGGGTGCTCCTGTCGCTGTCCAACTTCACCCAAAGGACCCCGGTGGCCATGGCCATGTGGAGTCTGTCTTGCTTCTTCGTCAGCGCCTCTACCAGCCCCTGGATCTCTGCTCTGTATCCTGACGAGTCTCCCATCTCTCAAAAGCTTTTCGTTTCACCTGCTGTTTTCCTTTTTTCTTTTTCTCCATCCTGCTCCACAAGGTTTTGCATAATTATGGCTACATTAATAAGGCCGGCAGTCAGATCATCTTGAACATAAGCTCTGGACGCTTGAGATTTGAAGTTCAGAGAGAGCATGGGTCTTATATCTGACACTTCAATGTTTCAATGCTTGTTCTTGATATGACACTGTACTAATGCACAGGGATCAGTAAGGGTGCAAGTGTGTGTAGAGTGTGGAAAAAGTACCTGTGTTCTCCTTAACCTGTCTGTCCTCAGCCTGCCTCATGTCATCAGCCGTATGGGCAAGTCGGAGGTGGTCGACGTGAGCCTCTTCTGCCTTGTAGCCATGGACTTCTATAAGCATCAGATCGATGAAGAGCTGGATCGCCGGTCCTTCCAGTCCGTCTTTGAGATGGTTGCGATGCCTGGCAGCCCTTACCACCGGCTGCTAGGCTGCCTGCACAACATCCATCAAGTCACCCCCTTCTGAAGAGGCGCCTTGATCGGGTTTGCGTTCGAAGGTGAGGGGTGGAGGGTGGGCGTCATCGCTCTCACCCCTCCTCCAGCACCGGAAGGCATAGTGTCCCACTGCCACTAAACTCGCATCTCCTCCAAGAAAAATATTGTCTTTTAGCCCCTCACAAACAGTCTGGCTGTAATGCTTTTCGGTTTGGCTTTGGCCCCTGCACTGACCTGTACATAAGAGTTTTGTCAGCACTTGAAACTAAAGTACATATGAATGAAAATTAATTGAGACTTTTCTTGAAGGGACTGCAGAAGCCATGTCTAAGAGGACCTCCTATAGTTAAAGGAAAGTACTTCTATTTTTGGGTGAGCTTTCTTACAGAGATTGAATTGATTACTATATACGATGGGCCTGGGAAGTGCTAGAAGCCTGCTTGATATTGTCAGTGGTTATCCTTGTAGTTTTTATTTTTATTATCACTGTTCGGTGCTGATGAAGAGCGGGAGAGTCCAGGGTTCAATATTGTTGTGAAAATGAATTTTCTAAATAGCCATAGTGAACTGACAAGGCTGAGGCTGTGTGACTGTGTGCTGCAGGGAAGTCACAGGTCGTTCTTGGCATGTTGCAATCATTCCCTATATGCAGTGATTCGGCAAAGTATGTGTCTGTGAATCTGTAAAGAGGCAAGGGAAAAGAAAATGCTTTTTTTTTCTTGTTTGTGCTTTCTTAATTCTCAGGATGTAAGAAGTGATATACTGACTGGAAGTATCTTTCAATGGAAACATGTCTATATCTTGTAAAGTATGTACAATTGTAAAACCTGTGGTGCACGAGATCTGTGTTTAAAAATCAAAAAAAAAAAAAAAAAAAAACACAAAGAAATCCTGAAACTGAACACGACGTTGTTTCCGAGGGTCTTTCCACCACTCCAACTGTGTGCGAGCACAGGGACTCGCCATGTTAGTGTCGCGCGGAGCTGAGAACGGCCCTCCGTGCTCCTTCAATCCAACACGTTCCACACTAAGCAATAATCTAACTACTCAACAAGTACAGCTCACTCTGTGCAAACAAATTATGTCCAGACAGACTGAGCGACCGACCTCCGCTTTAGAGGTGTCTTCATGTGTGATGGGTGGTCACATCTGGAGTGGATACTCAACTGTAAATATGAGCATTAGTTAAGCGAATCAATATTCTGTGTATATTTCAGCTGAAGCATGCTGTAGTCTGCGTTTGAATTGAAGCGGCTCTTTTTCCACATGGTGTTGGTCTTGTAAAAGGGGGCTACTGCTTTGGCAACAGTGGTGCAGGAACAGCTCAGTCTCATGGAACTGGAAGGTTTGTTAGCAGTCAGCACATAATACACAGTTGCTTGCCGCAGCGTTGAACAGGTTGTCTTGTTCCGGTATCTCAGAGCTTTAAGCTGTATTTCCTTAGTTGAGGATTATAACAGCACCCCCATTGTTGTAGTAATCAGATTCAGCGCTGTTTAGCACTCAATTTACATAGAGCTATTGTGTCTCAAGTGTGTTTTACTCCTTCTCAAAGCTCATTTGCTGACAGCGGGTCACTAGCATCACACCACAAGTACAGCTGTTTTGGCAACAGGACTAAATGGTTTTCCTTTTCTTTTTTAAAAAAAAAAAAAAAAAAAAACTGTAATAGCTGTAAGTATGTTGTTTTTCCACAATAAATGGGGAAACTCACTGATTGGAAACTGTGTCCAAGAAACGTATATTCACAAATGCCAAGCAAGGCTTAGGAAAATACTGTATAGGGTATGGAATATTTTGATAAGATTGATAAGTATAAGAGAGAGATGTCCCAAAGAATTTAAAAGTATGAAACTGAGCATGTCGCAAGGGTGTGGATTATAAGCTTTTTGCTAAGTGTGAAGTACTACAGCTTTAAAATTTTTCCATGCCACCTTTTTCCCGGGAAGTTTAATTACTTCAGCACAGATCAGATGAAGGTAGTTCCATTCCTCCCCTTCATCATTATTATTATTATTATTATTATTATTATTATTATTATTATTATTATTATAATAATAATAATAATATTTTTTGTTTTGTTCCCCTTTTTTGCCAATGATAAAATGAAACGGGAGGATCGACTCCACTGTTTCCTGCGGGAGCAGCTGTATGCCCTGATCCCATGGCGTTTTCCTTTGTAAGGCAGTGATGGGATTAAACCGGAGCCTGGACAGGAATCCACTGGCACTTGTGTTTTCGTGCCACTAGAAAAAAAATTGTATTTAATTTTGTGTCATGTTTTAACACTAAGTGAAAATATGTAAATCAATAAATTGTTATAAATTTAATTTTTCCTGTTTCCCCCCCATATTTTCTTTTTGTTTAATTTTCAGTATAGTGTATCTTAAGGCTGCAGAATTACAGGGCACAACTTTAATGAATGCCTTATTGAAATGATGATCATTAAAAAATTGATGAGTACTTATGAAGTCAGCAGCTGAAGGCTGAAGTGGAGATTTATTTACAGTGTTGGTGTCTTGGGGACAGTGTGTATGGTCACGAGAGCAGGTGTTGGCCTCCCTAACGTATATTAACTTTGTATGTTCCCAGAAAATGGATGGATTTTGCTTAAAAGTTTATCAACCGAGGTCAATAGAATTGGATTTTTTGTGATTGCCAGGTAGGCTCCGGTTCCCCGCAACCCCGTATGGGACAAGCGGTTTGGAAAATGTGTGTGTGTGTGTGTGTGTGTGTGTGTGTGTGTGTGTGTGTGTGTGATTGCCCAGAAAGTGCAAAGAATGGATTCCCTGGAGGCTAGATGAAATATTAATTTGCTGGAAAAAAAAATAATTTGAGGAGACATTTCAAAATGCTAACTGGGTGTGTACTTTTTAACCCATTCTGACACCAGCTGTTGAAAAACTGAAATCAAATTAAGCAACACAAACAATAAGAATGGTAAAATTGCATTTGTTGCCATTACAGAGACAGTGTCCCTATGGGTTGGTGGTGCCTTAAAATTACTGTGTTTTGTTCTAGTTGTATTTTATTTCCACCAAATGGATATATTGTTTTAAGAGTGTGTGTGCGTGATAGAGAGATGGATGCTTTGGGCTGTCGCGTCACCCGCTGTCACCCTGACTTAGTCCGCCTGCAGCTGCTGTGTCTGTCTGCCATCTGTGTGGACTGGTCTCCAGTCTAGCCTTATGGAGGACCTTAACTGGGAGGACAGAATCCGCAGGATACGGAGTCACCCGACTCCCCGTGAAGTCATGAGCCCCTTTCAATTTGTAAGACATATTCATATACCCTTGTTTACTCAGCTGTTTTTGTTTGCACTTCTTATTTAGAAAAAGTACAGATCAGGCTAAATCACCCTTTATGAGGTGAACTGTAAACAGCGCTGATAGGAATGCTTCCACTGCAGACAAGGATGCTCTGCTGGCGAACAGCTTGGGGTCATAATCTCTCTGGAGGGCTACACATAGTCTGTCCATCTCAGCAGGGTTCCATAGGCAGCAGCTGTCTGCCCCAGGCAGGGTCTGGCTGGAGTTCATTTGTTTATTAGGCTAAAAGTGATTTGGGGTTAATTAGCATCAATCGACTCCATCATCACAGCTTGCCTCTCTCCCCCATGCTGAAGCTGGAGGTGGGTGAACACGGAGCAAGATTTACATCAGCTCTACCATTTTTTTGAATCCGAGTTCACTACGCTGCATCTCCAGCGGCAAAGTGAATTTAAATTGAGAAAAACAATGGCATTTTATGTTCTGTCCCTTTACGTAACATTTACTCTGCAGTAGTCAAAGTGCACAGCACATTTTCTTTTCTCTAAAGTGACTTCTAGTGAACACTAACTAGTCTATATATCAGTAGGACAGAGCAACACTATGCTACACTGAACCAATGAAATAAGTTTATTACTTCATTCTATTCACAGAGAAACTATTGGTTAACAATAGAAATTGGAGTCTTTCTCAAGTTATTAGATTATCTCTTGAGTTCTGCATTCTTTTCCTCTGCTTTGTGATGCAAAATCCAAATACCATCTGTCTGTGACATCTCACATAATGCTCTTATCTTTCAGCCTTCCTCTTGCTTCTTGCACTTTTGCACAGTGTATTATTACCATTGTTATTCAAGTTGTCAGGACTGCCTATTGGAAGGGATGCTGTCGTCCAGTCACGTGTATAAAAACACGGCATCATCTTTAATACCGAATAAAAAAAAAAAAAAAAAATCTTAACCTGTGAGAATAAAGACAGATTGAAAAGATGAGACAGTGACGAAGTATGGATTTATCAATAATGTCAGACTTCAGCAGAGAGAGAGAGTCTGAAGCAGGGGTCTCAAATTCAGAATGTCAGAGAGCTTATGCACAGCAAGGGGACCAACAGTGCATTTACTCACCAGTAATGTACCAGGAAAACAACTTTATTACTGAAGAACAATTTAAAACCTTCTCTTGCACATAGATATTTGTGCATTATACAATATCATTCTGAGCAATGTATATCCATACTCAATTACCATATCGTCCATGTGTGTCTTAGCTCACCTTGGCATTTTGCATATGTATAAGAAATACTTTGCTATATGTGTGTGTGTATATATATATATATATATATATATATATATATATATATATATATATAATATATAGTAAAGGCACCTAATGCTGTATTCTTGCATAACTGCTCTTCCCTGTAAATAAAATAGGTTTCGTTTGCATCACACTCGACAAAAAATAAGTCAGTTTTTCTTGAAAGCGTGTCAATTCAATTCAAGATCAACTTTTCTTTTCGGCTTGGAAAGGGCCACCTGCTAACTTCTGAAAGGTGTGTAGTTGAGAAGGCTTTGCTTGCTTGCTTAGTTTTAACAGCAGAACAATAACAGGCATTGGAAGCAAGCGGGGCAAAGCGCTTTATTCAGATGTGTGGACACTGTGCAATGTAGTGGGGCCGGCGTTGGCCTGCGGGTTAGCAGTTTGAGACCCCTGGTGTGAGGCTTACATGAAAAATCACATTTGTCTTCTTAGTACATTGCAAAAAAGGCAGCCAAGTGTGCCCACGTGTTAAAGGTCCGGTGTAAGAAGTGAAGGTTAAGTTCAAGTGTTTCTGATCACAACCAGCACACCCCCCCCCCCCCCGCCACTTTTTTAAAACAAATTTTAATTCCATTTTAATACCCATTTTCACACGTTCTCTGTTCATGTTTGCATGTAGAGTACTGTTTAATTGTCCACACAAATAAACAGAAGCACATTAAAGTAAGACTTGTACTGGTGGGATACATTTATCAGATTGACGTGGCCAGAGCTGCGAAAGTCCAACGGGAGGTTCGTTGGCCACAGCAAAGTGTTCTGTACAACAGGCTCGAGATGAGCTACGCCCATTGACTCGAGCCCCAGCTGCCAGCTAAAGCGTACATTCCGGTGTCCTCCATCATCTGCGCCCCACGCGGGGAGGCGTCTTGCCTACCGGCTACGTTCGGGGAGTCCCCCGCAGCAAAGAGGGTCCTGCCGGGGCGGCAGCAGCACAAGGCGGAGACGGGCTGTCCCTGCATCTTGCGTCATGGAGAGGGTGCTGCAGCGCTTCATTGGGCCACTCATTACTCAGGAATGCGTCCCACGTGTGGTGCACCATGGTAATCGGAGGCCCCGTACACCAGTGAAACATAAAAGCATGCTGCTCGCGAGTAATTTCAGGAATGCTGGATTTACTGCCCTGCAAATTAGTTACTGCATTTTTAATGAAGCCTTTTTAATTAATTTTCAGCAAAAATCCTAATTAAAAAAAGTTTACCATTGCATAAGAAGGATTATATTTCTCCACCAACTTCATTCCTGACCTCTTTTCAAGTTGCGATAACCTTTTAATGGATGTGACAACTTCTTCGATGTTTATTTCAGTCATGGTTGGAGTTTTGAAAACAATTGTTTCTTTTTCGTGGACGGAAGCGCATTCTGTCTCTCATTTGACGTTTTTAAAATGTAAGCCATCGTACTTTTGGCACCATTTGGACTGAACGCTCTGGAAAACACGAATGCCTGGAAGGGCTGCTGGAAAAAGAAGAGGATGAGCATCAAAGGATGGGTGAACTCGGTCACAGTGACAGTGAGCACAAATGGTGGGCGGAATGTTCTGGAAGCGTGCTCTCTGTGGTTGCCAGCTTGATGGCACTGAACAAGTACTCGAGCCCTACCCAGTGACCCATGCTCCCTTCCTAACTAAGGGATGACTGCACTGTACTTAAATTTCTACCATTCACCCTACGTGCTGTTTTGCAGTTGCCAGGGAAACCCCACTAATAACAAACAGATCAAAACAAAGTGCATTCCCTTTTAAATCCATTCACTGATCAAAACAAGTACACTTCAGAACTGGGGCGAAACTGCGAGCTTTAATGCGAGACACACGCGCCCCACACGGACGGACTGGTACCCCGTCTCGTCCAGTCCCGTCGCTCGAGGGCTGGTCACGTGACCGTCGTCCGGCGGCCACTCTCGCGGCGCCGCCTCGAGACCATGCGAGCCGAAACGGGACAGGGGGTAAGTACTCCGTTGCACTTCCACATCTTCGTTCTTTTCAGCAAAGCAGCGCAGCTTGGTTATTAGCGTGATATGATTATCTAGTATTAACGTTAGTAATTCATTTTGAACCGGGAGGGCCTTGGTCCATCTTACTAGCCATGGCATCGTCAGCTCACTTAACTTTTCAAACTTAAGTTACGTATCAGACGTCTCGTCTGAGCTTCTAACGCGCGTTTTACTGAAAACTTTTATATCTAATGGAGGATGTAAAAATTGTACGAAACATATGCATTTAATATTGCATACTTAATCAGGTTGTAAATTAAACACCTGTGGAAGAAGGGCTGAAACCCCCTTTTAGCTGAGCTCAAATCAATAGTTGTTTGTTTGGGAGGGTGAGCGTGTTGAAAGTGATTGGCAGTCGCTTCAGCCAATAACAAGCTTCGAATGGTGTGTGGACATTTTCAGTGTCATGGTTACGGGGGTTCGCTCATCCCGACTGGAGCAATGGGAAAATGGGGGTGGGGACTGTTGTCAAGCAAGGTTGGCTGAATTTTCCTGGGCTATGGAATTCCACACATATAAAAGAAAGGTAAAAGGAAAAAAGTTGCTTCAAAGAAATACATATTTTACTTCTCTGCATAAACTAAGGAACAAAAACTTAGTTTGTGAAGCGAAGAAAATACTGTGGCATGCTGAAAAGTTAAATTAGCGGGGAAAAAGTGAAGTTTGTGGTTGTCGAGTAGTTCGAACTGTGCGGGGATGATGAATCGCTTTATTTATTTATATAGGTGGTTTAGTTAAAACGTTTTCTAGCCAGTGAAACGTCACCTGGGCTTCGTCACTACTAGTGAGTGGGGCTTTGCCTCCAGTTCTGCTGAACAGCCGCTTTGTCATTGTTCCCTTTCTATCTTCTTATCGTTTTCCACGTCTCACTTCAGCCGCCGCCGTTCGGTGAGGCCGTTGGACCGCGCTGGTCACGTGGACCGCCGCTGTGCGGTCGCGAGGTAACGGTGCACCTCTGCCAAGGTGTGGCGCCTTATCGTTGAAATAACGGTTTACTATTGGAGAACTGCGCGACTAACTCCACCCTGCGTGTTTTTTATATGCTAATACCTCGTTCAGTCAAGCGTAAAACAGCAGGGAAATCAGGTTCGAACCAGCAACCTTCTGCTTGCAAGATCATGCTTTTAACCACTACGCCCCTTGCTGCTGCACCTTTATGCAAATCGCTACTCAGTGATTTGCTCGTGTATTTGCATATCAATTACGCGGTAAAATGATGCCATCAGGCCTGCTTTTGCGTAGCCTTAGACGATTCGTGTGAGTTCACATATAATATGCAGCTCGTTTCGAGTTTTTAAGCGGAAATACTCATAGTGATATAAACGAATGCTTGTATTCTTCCTCGCATTTAATTTGAGTAAACCGGAATGTTTTCTGAATTGCTTAAAAGGAAAATTACTTGTGTGTAAAGTTGAACCCAGATTTTCTTTTTATCTTTTAATTGATATGTGCAATGCTGATTAGTTAAAATGATGCTTTACATTTTTATTTTCATTAAAAACCGCATCCGTATGGATTAATGTTTGAATCCGCATTCAACGGATGCGGATTTTGATGAGCTCCATCATCACATCTCTAGCAGCAGGTATAGCTCATGCCTTGCAACCCCATGGCTACAGGTTCAGATCTGCAGTCTGTGTGGAGTTTGCATGCTCCTGTTTTTGCGTGCTTTTCCTCCTGCAGTTAAAAGATGCCTTTTTTAGGTGAATTGGTGACTCTAAATTTCCCTTAGTGGGTGGCTCTGGTTACGCATCCCATCCAGGGTATACCATCCTAATCACTCTGTGCTTCTGAGATGCACTTTGGACCTCTGTGGCCCTGCACTGGACAAGCGATTATTGATTGTAGGTGGATGGATGGTAATTTTTGTTTAATACCTGCCCATATTTGTATACTTTAGTTATTGTGAGAGTAGTGGCGGTTTATATCGTCACTGTTTTGCATGAATGCTCAATTTATTGGTTCTTAGTGGGCTTATGCCCATTTTCATTGGTAAGGTACCAGGGTAGATACAGTGTTTTTGCTAATGTTTTTCAGTATGTTTTTAAAGGTGCCTTAAGAAGCCCAGTTTGTGACACCAAGATGATCATGCGATGGTGACACTGGCATCAAGGACTGGTTTCACCGCAGTGTTACATTTCGCCGCATCACTCTGCATTTCGGAAAGCCGCAATAAAACTGACAATGTTCAGGCAGGCTGAGACTGGGAAGAGGCGCTTGAACCTCCAAGCCGTCACGCGAGTGAGGAGTGTGGAGGTGGCGCGCGGTCGGACTGGGTACGGCTTCACCCTGTCAGGCCAAGCCCCCTGTGTGCTGAGCTGCGTCCTCCGAGGCAGTCCCGCAGACTATGTTGGCCTGCGGTCAGGAGATCAAGTCCTGAGTGTGAACGAGATCAATGTGTCAAAGGCCTCCCATGAGGATGTGGTTAAGCTGATTGGAAGGTGCTCGGGGGTCCTGCACCTGGTCGTTGCGGAGTGTCGCGGCCACCTAGACTCCTGCTCCAGTGATGAGGAGCTTGGCCTCCACGATGCCAAGAACCACTGGTTGAAGCCCAAGGTTGACTCAAAGACCCTGGGGATCAACCGGGCTGAGAGGGTGGTCGCTGAGATGCAGTCTGGGGGCATTTTCAACATGATCTTTGAGAATTCCAGCCATTCCTCCAGTAGCTCAGAGAAGGCAGCTGCTCCCAAAGCAAGGCCGCTATCAGAGCCAGACTGCTCTCACAGGGCCAGGAGTCACAGCTCAAAGAGTAACCCGGACTTGCTGTCTGAGGAAGAGATGGCCAGAGTGCTTAACGATGACTCAGTGTTTGTGGAGATGTTTGAAAACCAGGATGATTTTGCTTTGGATGCGAGCATCCTCAATGTAGGCATGATCGTTGGGTACCTTGGCTCCATTGAGTTGGCTTCCACAAGTTCCAACCTGGAGAACGACAGCCTTCAGGCGATCCGCGGCTGCATGAGGCGCCTTAGGGCTGAGCAGAAGATCCACTCGCTGGTGATGATGAAAATCATGCACGATTGCATCCAGCTGTGCAATGACAAGGGCACCATTCTGGCTACGTACCCAGCGGAGAAGCTGGCGTTCAGCGCGGTATGCCCCGATGACAGGAGGTTCTTTGGCCTGGTCACTATGCAGGTTTCAGATGACCACAACCTGGTGAGAGAGGAAGACGGTGGCCTGAGGACCTCTTGTCACGTCTTCATTGTAGACCCAGAACTGTGTCATCACAAGATCCACCAGGGCATCGCACGGCGGTTCGGTTTTGAGTGCACCCCAGACCCAGACACCAACGGTTGCCTCGAGTTCCCGCCAACCTCCCAGCCCCTTCTGCAGTTTGTCTCGGTGCTGTACCGCGACATGGGGGAGTCTATCGAAGGAATGAGGGCCCGCGCCTTCTTAGACGGTGATGCAGACGGACAGCAGAACAACAGCACCAGTAGCAACAGTGACAGCGGTATTGGAAACTTCCTTCCAGAGGAGAAGAACAACCGGGTGCTCCTGGTGGACTTAGGGAGCAATCCCGGGAGACACGTTCCCAACGGCCTGTGGGAGAACCCGCCGGCCAGAACCCCGGGACAGCCGACCGCACATTGGAACGGCTATCGCTACGACCACCTCTCAGAGCTAGGTCACCCAGATCCGTCTCAGCTCTCGGGCCGACATCTAGGTCCTGCTGGCCGGATGGAGGTCCCAGCTCCTCCCCCGAGAGCCCACTACCCTCACGCCAAAAAGACAGGCGTGGCCGGGGCCGCCCAAGGTGGTGGCCAGCGCTGGCTCCCTGTGCATGTCCTGCGGGACTGGCAGCAGGGCATCAGCAGCGACCAGGAGTCCTACGCCGAGTCCACGGATGGCTGGTCTAGTGCTAACTGCAGTACCCTGCCTCCGCCAATGAGTAAGATCCCTGCAGACCGGTACCGGGCGGCTGGGGAAATTGCCCAGCCTTCCAGGCTCACTGCACAGAAGGATGAGTGGGCTAAGAAGCTCTTTGGAGCAGACAAGGCCTTCAGGGACCACCAGCATGGAAGGCGCTCAAAAGATGAGGAAAAGAAGGAGAAGGTAAGAACTTTTTCTGCACTCCTTTCAACACACTTCTAATTTAACAAATGCAATCATGGTACTTACATGACTTTATACTATGTTGTATTTTGTAATTTCTTGTAAAATTTGTTAATGTATACCCAAGGAAGAGAATGCAGTTATGAAGTATTTCTCCATTGCTTAATTGTTGCAGGAAGACAGTTTGTGTCAGTAGACCTGTTCTGTACACCGCAAAGTGTGGAGTGAGGGTTTTATTTTAATGGTGAAATACACACACACACACACACATTTTCAGAACCGCTTGTCCCATACGGGGCCACGGGGAACCGGAGCCTACCCGGTAACACAGGGCGTAAGGCCGGAAGGGGAGGGGACACACCCAGGACGGGACGCCAGTCCGCCGCAAGGCACCCCAAGCGGGACTCGAACCCCAGACCCACCGGAGAGCAGGACTGCGGTCCAACCCACTGCGCCACCGCACCCCTTAATGGTGAAATAATTTCCATAAAAATTTTTCAGGGTAGATGCAGTATATTCCTCAACTGTCTTTGGTGACTGTAGACCAGCTGTGATATTTTGTGTAATTATTCTAAATTGTGGGTGGTACAGTGGTGCAGCAGGTAGTCTTGGTGCCTCAGAGCTCCTGGACTTGGGTTTAAATCTGACTCCGTGCTCCTGTTTCCTTACACAGTCCAAAGATATGGTTTGGTACATATAATGGGTTTTTTTTTTTTTAATGAAAGTAGCATGATAAGTTGGACAAACAGAGGGTATTGTGTTGTTTTAATGGACTTTTGGGAATGTGTATATAATTTCACTCTGATAAGGTACAAGTATCCTGCTCTACACTGCAATGCTGAATGTGTTATTTTTACACAAGAGTTTGGCTGTATTTCTGTGTATAAAGGTTATTTAACCGTTTAGCCACCATCCCAGATGGAGCATGGCTATAAAAACCTACAGGAACTCTAATGAATAATCTTTGCTTCATCCTTGTCTGCCAGATTTCGGAGGAACTCCCCTGGGAGGTTTACCAACACACACTGAGATAAACATGGCTCCTGATCTTTATTGTTCGCAATCATCTTTCTTCTCACAGAGTGGAACAGACTAAATATGTCCACAATATAAGGAAATGCGGAGCTATGGAGAAGCTCGCTACACACAAGGAGGGTTATTCATTGCAGAAGCAGCATTGTTGAGGTTGGCAGAGCAGCAGCACAGTGAACATACTGTCAGTTAAACATATTCAAGTAAACATACAGTTAGAGGATTCACGCATTGTCGAATAGC
This sequence comes from Scleropages formosus, assembly GCF_900964775.1. Taxonomy (NCBI): domain Eukaryota; kingdom Metazoa; phylum Chordata; class Actinopteri; order Osteoglossiformes; family Osteoglossidae; genus Scleropages; species Scleropages formosus. Next base: position 12,766,960 of record NC_041821.1, on the reverse strand, counting down.
TTCATCTCTTGCACATGGGCATGTAAGTTTTTGCAGTAGCTCCTGTTTGTGTTCTAAGGTGGGGAATTACTGAGCATGTTGTACTGTAGACCACAGTAACCTAGGTGATCTGGCTAGTAACGCAGACCTGTTGCTCACAACCTTGCTGTTATGATTGGCACATAATCTATAATTATTTCTGTGCCGCAAATGTGCAGTGTCCTTAAATTTTTCTCACGCTAAATGCATGTGATATGTTTGGTGTCCGTAAGCATTTTGCATACATTGCACTCGTTTGTGTCTTGCATATATCGAATTTACGCTGCAAGTGTACGTGATTTGTGTCACATAGTTTTTCCACGTCGTTTCGACGTTATTTTTCGCTGCATTATAACCAGGCAATACAGCTGTATGTTACGTACTGATGTGACTGACTGCTGTGAGAATTCAAAAGATGTGCAGCTTTCCGACAGCAACTCAAAGTAAACACCGTTGCCATGGAAACACCTTCTGTCTCTCAGGGGTCAGATTATGGCATGCTGACTGTAAAGGGTAGAATGAACAGTCAAGATGTCGAATGGCAGCTCGTTACACACTGCACATACAGGTGAAAGCCTGTCCTCAGTGGAGATCCAGACAGGTTATTGACGTTCACAAAATGGGCACAGCTTTATTTTTGACCCAGAGGCACCGCAAAGGCTTTTTTTTTTTTTTTCTTCATGAATAATGAAATCGTAATGATACATCTCTGGTGGATGGACTTACAGATCCCATAATTTCAGATGGATTACCAGTGGGACATGTTGCTTCCTCCAATGGATTTTGTAACTCCAAATCTTACCACACCAGGGGCTTGGACGTGACAGGTGATTCACTCACAGCATAGCTACCGTCCTGCTCATTTTTGGTTTTGAAAGTGGTCTTGGCATCACCTCGGTCAGCCGGTTAGATTAACCAATGACATTGTGCACGGTAGCAGGCTTTAAGTGCTGGAATTGTACAGATAAATTAAGGCATGTGTTATAATCCATAGCTACAGTGGACCATCTAGGGGTTAGAAATGATCTTTTTGGAATTCCTGCATCACACCCATTTAGTTTTTTTATGCTGCTTTGCACTGGGTTAATTTTTTTTTTATTGACACATCTTTGTATTCTCTTTATAACAGTGCAGACAACTCCGAAAGGGCTCCTGAAACGTCGTCATGTCAAATCATGGTGAAAAAGAAAGAAAAATTAAAGATCTGCAGCTTAAACAAGCCTCTTAAATGAAGAGCTCAACTGGAACAAATAGCGTCATGCACTTGATGGCCAGCAGAAGCATGTCAGAGAGCTCCTCCTGTCTCACATGTTGATGCTGTTTTAAGGAGAGTCACTAGGTGTCTCTGTTTCATCTACAATAAGTTCCCTCGAAAAGCTCTTAAGTCGTTCTTTCTCTTCTGAACGCGGATTACCAGTCACACAGAAAATACTTCTTAAGAATAGCTTTGTGCGGCATTAAGCAAAGGCTTTCTTCGTAGTACCTCCCTGAGTTGACACAGTTTTATCAAATTGCCTGCCAGCCGCGAAAGGCCAGACGATTAGCGTGTACTACGTTACTGTGCTGAACATCCACCGTTTGGTTATCGGGCGAAACGTTGCTTGTTCGCTCCCCTGTTGCTTAAGGAGAAGCTGTTTAAACATGCTTTGAACAGGCCTCACACAGCCCTTCTTAGTCTGTAAAATGCTGAAATGCAAATTCCTCCCTGTGACGAGAGCCCAGACATGTGGTGTGGTTAAGCGGGGAGGGGGAAGCGGGGCTGGTCCGTGGATCAGCGTTGCACATTTGTGCCGCGGTTGAAATGAACCCGGCGTTGGCGTGTTGGTTGCTACGGGCAGAGAATTCACATGCTGCCAGTATAGCGACCCGCAGTTGCGCCGCAGTGCGGTTGTGTGTTTACTTCGAGTGTACCAGTCTGAAAGTCACGTAAACAGGATGGAAGAATTTTCAAGACAGCCGAGGTCAGCCGATCCTCAGATATGCGGGGAGACCGAGCGGTTTGAAATGAGGAGTAATTGTGGACTGGGCTTCAAAGCCGAGCTGATCGTGTCCCCACCCTCTAGACCCTCAGACGAATGTATTCCTCAGTCCGCATTCGACAGTAACAACTCGGGTCATTGCAGAAGTGTTGTCAGCGGTGATTGGTGTTTTTGCTGAAGTGCGTTTGTCCAAAAGGAATATTTAGACAAGTGTTAGTGCCTGTTTTAGCATCAATGCCTTTGTTATCCCAGAAACTCTTGGATAAATGAAGAAGCCAACGCAACCTTTTTAACTTGCTGTACGTTTCGACGGCGAAGAAGGCCAGCGGACACATTTTCGAGACGGGCACCATAACGGGTTCTTCGTTGCTGTGTACGGCTCACTTGGGCGATCGGGAGCACGGTAATGGATCTGCCTGCTCGCTCTGGTTCATGAGCCCATTAATAGCCTACAGCTCACCTGCCAGGTGGCCGAGGCACAAGAGATGGTTCTCGCACGTGGCGTTTCCGTGGGGCTGACCCTGGGGCTCGCCCCTCCCTCCCTCCCTCTCTCTCTCCTCTCCCTCCCTACCTACCCCCCAGTTCCCGTCAGTACAGCCTGGTGGCTGGACACGGGGGAGCTGGGGCACGCGAGCTGCCAGTGGAGGAAGATTAGCTCGTATCCTGGCAACCCTGACAAGTATCTGATTATCCTGCACTCGCAGGAGCTAAATAAATAAATAACATGGCATAAATGTCACAAGTTCATTGCGCAATTATTTTATCATCTTCACTGGTGATCTCTGCTTGTATGCACCGAGAATTCTTCCGAGTGGGTCAGGCCATAATTATGTGTTTGTAGCTATTTTTCTGAATTTATGTGGACAAAAAGTATGTTTCGTCTGGGGCGCCGATTTATCACGTTTATTGACACGATCGCGTTCTCGTGGCGTCTTCGTCATACGTACCGACACGTGCTGTTCTCGAAGGGCTCTGTGCTGTTCGTCTTCTTCCGGCATGTTGGGAATAGTGGAAAAGCAGGAGGGTGTTGGGAACGATGAAACAAAGCAGCAAAAATGCTAACGCGTCCCGACATGCCGGCGGTCCTGCAGCGCGCTTTCTACAAATCAGCCGCAGACTTGCAGACTGTATTCCGCAGGGGAAGGGCCAAACAGCGTAGCGTTTTGGTAAGAGTAAGCGCTTCAGTGCATCGCTGGTAAAAAATGTTTGGGCTGTTCGTTTGTCTGTAATTACATCTGTTTCTGGCCTGCTTTGGCTCAGAAAGAAGTGGATTTTGTGCAGGGAGCCAGGCAAATGAGAGGGTAGCGCCACACACGTGGTTCCGTTGTAATTATTGGTAATACTTTCATTCAAATTCAGAAATGCACAGCAGCCTCTCTTACTCAGGCTGCTGGTGTAATTGCTTAATTTCTTCTTTGGCAAGGCCGTCTTGGGTGGTGAGATTTGAGAGAGATGAACATGCTAATAGCCATAAATACACTGGAGATTTTGTGTGAACCCTTACTTGAAAGAAAATGGCAATATAGGTGTACCACAGCTGTTTATTTTGCAAAGGTCCGTGGCGGCTGTATCCAGTTTTTCGTCCCGGCTAGACGGGTCCGTGCGATCAGCTTGGTCTCTTCATGGGAAAAAGATATTACGCCACCGAGAGCCCAGGAAGGGGAAGTATAGCCAACTCAAACCTGCTGTACTCACTCTTTTCCAGGCCAGGGGTTGAATAGCTCTGCTGTTCAGATGAGGAAATGTCTATCCGGTCCTTCCAGTTTCAATAACAGCTTGTCCTCAGCAGGGACGTGGTGATATGGAGCCTATCCCGGAAGCAGTGAGTGCAAGGCTAGGAGGTACATCCTGGACGGGATGCCAGTCCGCCGCGGGGTAGCCACTCACGCACACTTACCCGTCCACACTATGGTAACTTAGCATCATCAAGTTCACCAGAACAGCATGCTTTTGGACTGTGGGAGGAAACTGGAGCGCTTGGAGGAAGGCTACGCAGACACGGGGAGAAGATGCGAGCTCCATGCAGACTGAGCAGGAACCAAACCCATATTGGATACCACCAAGGCGCTGTGAGGTGGCAGTCCTACTCACTGCGTCACGGTGGCGCCCATAAGGGAATTGTTTTTTTCTTTTTAAAACTGAACAATGTTTGATTGTGAGTAGTATAATCGGGGGTAGCCAACAGATCCTGCCTTATTAGAGATGACCCTCTAGCTACCCTTTTCTTCCCGTGATCTTGCAAGACATGATGGAATAAAAGGAAGTGTGGAAGATGCTGTGGTGTAGCTTGGTGCTTGGCTCTCTTCACTTCTGTAATGCAGACATGGGGGGCCTGGCTTTAATAAGGCCTCCGCAGGGAGGAGAGCACAGAGCCACCTGCTCTAGCTTGTGTTAAATTACAAAGCTCTGCACAGCAGTGGTTTCTCGACTCTAACATTGCTCCACACACAGGGTTTCACCACGGTCCCTGAGGGCGGATCAAAGGGGCGTGTGATAGTGGTGGACGGCTGCTAACGTTTTCCTCTTCCTCGTCTTCCTCCTGGCAGGGCTCACGGTTCGGGAGCGTCGCCGTGGGCCTCCCCCAGCCACCCCAGCGCTCCTCCGCTAAGCGCTCTCTGAGCCGCTTCAAGAGACTGAGCCTGGCACGGTCCCTGGATGACCTGGAGGTAAGCGCCCGGAGGCTGCAGCCGCTGGGAAAGTTGACCCACCCCCTTTTCCCTCGCACACTCTCCAAAGTTTAGCAAAAGCACCATTTGTTTACCAAAAGCATCTGTTTTAATTTCTCCGATGGGAACTTTGACTTGCGCATCCATGCAGCGGTGGTGCTCGGGAAGCATTCGGGAAAAGAGGACGCTTACTGAAACAGAGCTACAGTATGTGGGTTTTTGATAGCATTATTTACTCTCCAGTAATCCTAGGACTTACACCTACTCCTTACAAAAACTCCTACCCTTAAAACATTTTTTTTAATATATGGATAAAATAGACTACATTATTATCTATTGCACATACCTCCAATAAGAACTAGCGGTTATTGTTTAGCAGGCATGAGCTGGCGTGGAAAAATGAGTTTTTACAGTGTCAAATAGACCGGGAACTGCAGGACAACACTCAGAACAAGTAAATGGCTCTCAGTGGTGGGAAACGGCAAAACAAGAACTGGAAGGACTGTTCTACCTTTGCTGCACAGAGGTCAGCTCTGAAATAAACACCGCACAGTAACAATAAACAACATTGTAAACAAGTTTCTCAGCGCAGCTCGGAGGAGCACTTTTCTTCATAGTCCGTGTAAAATGTTTTTTAAAAATTACTCAATGTAGACGGTTTCGCAGCACACGAGTTCTGTTAAGTGACGTAGGAACGTTACCGGTTGATTTCTTATTTTGTAGCTCAAGTTGAATTAGTTTGCAGTCCCAGCTTGCGCCGCAGTCAAAGGCTTTCCGCGTTGTCTCCGCTCTTTCGGAATGTGAATGAACGAACAAACGGCGATTGTCGGAGCATGCTGGCGTTCAGCACTCAACGGTGACTACGATGCCGGAGAGGGAAGCGCTGAACAGCTGGGAGGATGAGGCTTTGTCACACGAGGAGAGATACTTCTTCCACCGGCTGGCTCAATATGTAGAGCCAGAAGAAAAGGCCCTTTTCATACAAGTCTGTGAAACGGTTTCATCTGCACGGCCAGTGATGTTTGTAGTACGACTAACAAGCAGTTGTAGCGAAGAGAAGGGGACATTACTGCGCTGTTTCCTTTGTCCAAGGCAACTTTGTGCGAGGGAAACGGAAGTGCTTACAAGGCTGAGCCATGGGCGAAAAACTGTCCTCCCGACCCTTTCCTGCTTCCTTGCTGAAGGTGCTTAGTGTCTGAAAGTGTTGCTGTGCCGGGGGTATGAGGGCAGCCCAGACAGTGGGATTTATGCACACAGCCCTTTAAAGAAACTCTAAATGCTTGCAGATACAATCAAGGCAAAAGTTTCCTTAGTTTTGCTGCAAACACAAACAGAGCATAATTGGATTAATTGGCACTGGCTGGACACGGATGGAGGTCATGGTGCATTTCAAATGCGAAAGGTGCTGGGCGCCTCGTCGCTGCTCTGTGAAGAGCTGAGCAAGGCCACGCAAGGTTACCGTCCATTAAAAAGTGACTCGTACATAATTGTGTTGTGTTCGCTGTATTCCTTGTGATTCGTTAATGGTCTTCGATAGTCGTGTTACGGCTCTTTATCCTGTTGAAAGAGATGTCCCAGCGTGCACTGCTTCCACGCACTGCATTTGGGGGCACCTGGTAGCCCAGTGGTTAGAGTTGCTGTGTTTGGACCCAGACCTCGCAGGTTCGAATCCCACCTCCAGCTGTAGTACCTAGCACGGTACTAACCCTAACTTGGTCCAGTAAAATAGCCAAGCTGTATAAATGGGTAAATAGCTTAACATTGTGATTTGCTTTGGAAGAAAGTGTCAGCAAAATGAATAAATGTAAATGTACACCAGGACGATCTGCATAGTGCAAAAGTGTCATATATGCTGGAGAGAAAGCAATGGGCCAAAATGGGTGGCTCCTACCCAGTTTGTAACGATAGCACAAAGTGTACCGTGTGCGGTCAGGCTGATCTGTTTGCTCATGCGGTCGGGTATTTATTGCCTCCCGCCCTGGTCTCTGGGGCCGACGGAGCGTGTTTAGTATGGGAAGAGGAGCTTCCCCCTCCGCCAGCCCCATTAATGAGCGCTGACGAGCAGCGAGCCAACATCCTCCTCGTTAGCGGAGCCTCGGGACCCCGACTGTGCACAGTCGCGTAGAGACGCGCACACACACGCACAAAAATGGACAGATGGCAGTGTTCTCCGTCAGCACTCATGTTTATGGGTATTTTTCATTGTCTTCCTCTTTAATGCACTTAATGTTTTTTTCACCTTTATTGAAACAACCTGAAAACATGAAAGCCAAATGACAAACAACTGAGAGGGGGTTTTTTTTAAAAGCTGAATACAGTTTTCAAAAGGGAATTTTTTTTTTTTTTTTTTTTACTGGGACATCCTCATCACTTTTATAGTTTTTTCTTTTTTTTCCTCCCCCAAAAATTTTCCATGAAGGTAAAAACGCACACATACACACTCGTACCCCCTGCACACACTATGAACACCTGCAGGTGAACCTAGACATGGGCACTGAGACGCTAATTGCTCTTCTTCCTTGGCACACTCATATTGATATCCACATGTTCATGCAAACACAAACACACATGCCTTGCCCCACACACGCACACTCAGAAATATTAATTGCAGTTCATTGTTGGTACACTGAGGAGCACACACGTACATGCTAATTGCTTGATCAGCACGCTTACCCCACATGTCACCCACGCTTCCACTGGGCATTACCCTGACAAAGGCGTCATCTCGCTCTAGCGTGTCAACTGCAGTGAGCCAGCCACCCCTCCCATGCCCTACACCCCATGTGTCATCTCTGTCTCCATCAAGTGTTTACTTGCAATGATTCACATGTCGTTCATTGTGTTTCTGGGTTGGCACAGTGTGCCGGTGGACTTACCAGGAGACTTCCCTGGTGTTTCTCAGGGATGGGGTTTCATTTGGCCAAAGTAGTTGTGGAAGGCTCTCGGGATGGCTTTCCTTTGGTTTGCTTTCGCATAGCTGCGTTTCAGGCTGAAAGCCCTCATTAGATGGAAATGTAATGGGCTGTAGGTCTGCGCCATGCGCTGTGGATTTCCTCTGGGGAGCGTTAATTTCTGGTTGAAGCCCAAATTCGGAGATGGTTTGTGTTGCGGCACACACTCTCGATCTCACCGTTTCTTCACTTAATTACTTTTGCAGTTTTTTTTCCGCCCTTGTGCAACATTGTCGCGTTATCACCATCTTTGTTACATGAAAGTTTAGTCACTCACTGTCTCCATCACATGAGAAATGAGTCATTTTTAAATGGAACAGATGAAACGCCTGCCTATATGCTCAGGAAAGGGAGGAAGTCCTTCGGAGAGCACAGAACGACCTGTGGCTCACTGTAAGGAAATCCGCTCTTTTGGGACAGTGGGTGGCACGGTGTTTAGAGCTGTCACCTTGCAGTTGGAGTGTCCCAGGTTCGAAACCTGTCCCGGTTATTGTACCCTTGATTTGAGTGCTTACCTTGAAAATCTCCTGCATTTCACAACAGACAGGGCTTTTCGATAACTGTTATTCAAGTGCAACTTATTTTGTTCCGCACAGCCGTCGTCATAGCGCACATTTTCTAGTAACTACCAGTTGAAGTGACATACCCACGGGAAAATAGGTCGATAAAAATATGTTTAGATGCAATGCATGATATGATAATAATAAACGGCTGTGTCTCACACCTCCTCGCAGCGGCACTGCTGCACAGCTCCCACTGGCTGGGTGTTTCTGCTTAAATGTTTTTCAGAGGCTGATTTGGAAAGCACAGCATGTCTTACAGATAGGGAACAGGCATGGTGAGGTGAAGGGCCTCCCGTTAGAGGAGCCCACAGTCCTACCCAATGCGGCAGGAGCGGCAGCAACACCGAGAGAAGTATCGAGTGCGGGGTTTGATCGTGCATCTCGATAATTGCAGATGAAACTCGCGGCCTATCATTTCATCCAGTGTGGGGCAGGAGGAGATAATTGCCCGCAGAACCAGAATGTGGGCAGCAGTGCTCAGCAGTAAGCGCCAGTGCTGCATCATTAGTGGGGTGCGCGACATCAGGTTATATATAGCTTGTTTTACAAGGGGAAGGGTATGATTTTGTAGTCAGGATTCTTTAACCAATCAAATGTGTGCAATTACAGAGCCACTGCGTTCTCTCTTCGTTGCCAATCTTCTCCAAAACTCAGCATCCAGGCTGATTTTACTTGAACTTCTCTCCCATTCCCTTTTGACCGTAAACTTTAAAGCGACTCTTCTCTGCTTAGCCGGCACTTGCCCAATGGTACCTTATTACCCGTTTTCACATCTGGATACATTACCGAAGCGATTCCGGTTTCACGTTGCAGGATCTGTCCGAAAGCATGAAGTTCCAGCCTTCCCCGTTTAAAGCTTCTGTCTTTAGCCGCTACCTGCCCCACCGCCCATGATACAGGTCTCCGGTGAGGTGTAGCGGTACACGTTGAAGTTGCAATGCCAGTACCTGTTTGAAACGTGGGTGGCGTGGTGATGCAGTGAGTAGCACTGGGACTTCACAGCTCCCAGGCTGTGGGGTCTCATGGGGGTTTGAACATGGCTCAGTCTCTCTGCAGTTTGCGTGATCTCCCCATATTCCTGCGGTTTCGTCCAGCTGCTCCGGTTTTGTTCCACAGTCCAAAGACTTGTGTTTCTGGTGGTTTTGTGACTCTGCATTGCCTGTGGTGTGTGTTTGCCCTACGACAGACTGGTGTTCTCTCCAGGGTGTACCCTCCCTCACACCTTATTCTTTTGGGATAGGCTGTGGACCATCACAGGCCCACATTGGACAAACAGTTGCTGAGAGTGGAAGAACGAGCGTTTCGAACGTCCTTGCACTGGCCCCTGCTGCTGGTTTAATCTGAAGATCATGACATATAGCGCTTCTCCAGAGCTTTGCATCAATAGTACACCTGTGTGCTGTGCACTTTGTCACGTTGTGACCAGCCAGCAGCTGGAGTGTAAAGTTCAGGAGAACTTATGCAACTGCTCCCATGCGCAGTGCTTTTCCTGACAGCAGCCAGGCGTTAGAAGGGAGCGCAGATCCCAGGAGTTTTCCATATGGTCGTGCCGTTCCCTGCTATTTTCCGCAAAGACGTGAAAGCGGTTTGAAGCCGAGACGGCCCGAAGCTGATGACATCGAATCTGCAGAAAGAGGAGGGGCCATCCCCGGCTCGTGGGAGCGGCTCTGCTGTGTCTCTTGGCAGAGTCTGCAGAACTGGTCGCAGCAGGAATGCCCACGAGCTGAGGTTCAGCCGCCTCCAGAGGCTGTACTCACCTTGGAAACGAGCTACATTTCTGGAGTTTGAAATGAGCTCAGCTTCCTGAGATGCACAAGAGAAATGCTTCAGTACAGTTGTACAAATGTGGTCAGTGCCCCCAGCTCAGTTTAAGACCCAGCCTACTGATCAAGTATATTTGTATTCCCCCCACCCCCTGAGAATCAGCTGGTGCATTTGATTTGTCACGTTTTAGTACTAGATGTTTATCTCCAACATGGAGAACACAAAACAGCTTTTCTGTGTGTGTGTGTGTGTGTGTGTGGTTTTTTTTTTTAAATTTTTTTATATAAAGTTAATCGCTCTCCTGTAATCGCATCCTAAGGGGCTTTCCCATATTCTAATTTAAGAACTGTGCCCTCTCTGGAAGTTTACACAAGATATTATAAGACTAGAGACCAGATGTGTTTTTCCCATTTGGGCAAGGATTGGCCCGCAGGTTCTCGGGCACTCGGGGGCACCCTGATGACTTCTTGCCATGCACATTTATCACTGTCACAATGTCCTCTGTGGGTACATGAGTCCTTTAAGTGGTGATTTCTTCCAGAGATAATTCATTGTTCCCCACCCAAGTGGAGAAGATCTCTGCCACACGAGGTCTTTGATGCCGATATCTGAGACTGCACCGAGGGAATAAACGGGGCACATGTGTGCTGTGGGCATCGGGGGTGTAGGAGACCAGAGGCACAATCTTGTGATTTTTGCTAGTCTTGTCTCATGGATTTAACATACCTCCACATTACAGAGCTTTTGATGTCCCCACACACACATACACAAATATACATCATGAGAGTCTCTTTGTTTTCTAACTGCGTGGATCAAAATGTGACTACCCACACCCATTGAATGTGGCCAGCAGCACACTTCTGGGAGTGGGGCACACAAGCTCCTCCAGCACACACCTCTCACAGTAGCACAGCCATCATGAGGTCCACCGAAACCCCTTTGTATGCAGAAGCGCCTGGCTTTGGATCTGAGGAGCTGCCGCCATGTGCCGCTGACACGTTACACTGCTTTTTCCACACAGAGATGCACATCAAAACATGCGGTGTTTCTCACCAAGTGCTGTCCTCTCCCAGGAACCCACGTATGAGCAAGAGCATGAACTTTGGAGCACGTGCCTGTGTGTGCACCCCTGTCTTGTTTTTTGTCTCCTGGTATGCATATGTCATTTGAAGTGCCAAACTCATAAAGGGAGATTTTCATTTATTCCAGCGCGCCCCCCTCCGTGGCAGGGAGAGGCTGCTTGTTGAGTCCTGCGTACTGGTTTTCATCATGTTCCTCTTGTGTTTGGGCATGTTGAGGAATGCTGCCTTTCGTATTTCCGGAGTTTTCGGGACACTCATCAAAGCACACAGGTGCATACATACGTATCTACCTATTTACACATACATTTTGTCCCCCAAAAAATCTGCTGCCTTCTCACCTCCCACATCTCATGTCTTGCCCCCCTTCATACTCCTGCTTCCGCTGGTGCGCTCCTCTGTAAATCTGAGCCCTTTGCACGAGGAATACCAAGCAGGCAACGTGCTGCTGTGTGGCCTGTGTGTTTGCGATCAACCAGCCGAAGAGAGTCAAAACCCAGCAGTCTGTCTCTCGGTGCATCACGGTTTCCCACCTCCTGTCTCCGAGTGTCCCTTTGCCACTGAGCGTGTCACCGGATCTCTGTCTGCCAGCGCGGCCGTCCCCTCCTCGGTGGGTGGAATAGGAATGAGAGGAGGCTGGGCCGGGGGAGGGAAGAGGGTGGAGGAGGAGAGAGGGAGAGAGGCAGAGCAGCGCTGAGACACGCGGGCCGTTCCAGTGCCCGGCAGCGAGCAGGCGAGCAGGGATCTCCAGCCTGGTGCACGCACTGACAAACGCGCACACACACATACACACACACACGGAGGTAGTGCACTGCAGAGGCGGATGGAGGTGTTTACAGAGAGGAACCGCCTGTCGCCGAGCTGAGCGAGACTCATGGAGCCAGCGCTAAGCGTCACCTCGGACGGGGTGAGTATCTTCGCAGGAGAGTGATATGGTGTGGCGTGCACGTCTCCGCCAGGTAGATGTGGGGGGGGCATTCGGGGCCAGCCTGGCAGGTGCTGCGATTGGCCTACCCATGTAGGGACATGATCTGTGAGCAACACGCTGGGAAAGTTAGCTTTTTAAGTGCCGCGCTCCGTCAACCCTGTCCATGCTCGATAAAGAACGCTTTCCGTCATCAGCGACCGTGTCCTCGTGCAGTTCTCCTGTCCACTGCTTAGTTATTTACTAGACAGCGATATGGGCTTGCCTTCTGAAAAAAACATGTATATATTGGATAGCTTGTGTATTGGAGAGGGAAACTCTCCTGACGACTGTCTGCCACCCCAGAGACAACTGAGGAGGTGTCCATTAGTGCGGAGTCCTCGGAGTGTGAAGTCATTACGTGATGGGCACTAAGCGAGGGAAACTTCAATAAACAAAACAGCCTTTTTGGTGCTTTTGTTCTTTGATAACTCAGATGACCATATGTGGACTTAATGAAGCCACTGGAATGGGGTTTTTATGTTTCTTTTTTTCCTTCCTGGTTTGGAGGGAGGAAATGTTAAGACAGGCATGCGTTTAAAGAAGCTTTTAAGTTGAAGATAAACCGCGTTATCTGCGACGATTGTCGGTGACGCGGTACGCAATATTATAGATGGCAGCGCTGTTCAGCGGGCCACCGATGCCCTGTCATTAGTACCTCGGCAGGGCTTTAGCGGGTCAGAGCGGTCGAGTCCTGTGGAGCGAGAGCGAGCGGGGAGCGAGCGCCTGGCTTCAGGGTCCTTCCCATGAGCGGACAGCAGAGGGTAGTCTCGGAGAGCGGAGCAGTGCAGCGCCCCCCACATGGCAGGGCCACCGAGGTGCACAGAGCGAGCTCAGCTGACATTTTGTGGATGTCTCCAACCTCCCGCTCACACACACACACACACACACACACACACACACACACTCGCATGTCTCTGGGGTGGACCCCATGTGCCGACTCCCACACTGGAATGTTTGAACCCCATCCTAATTTCGTGGGCCTTTGCACTAAACGCCTCTGCTATTCTGCTAGACCCTAACATCTGGGGTCATAAACGGCAGCTCCAACTCCCATTAAGTACTTGTTTGTGTCAGTGGGCTCAGAGGCACAGGGATGTGACATTTCTCCATGGCACTGTGATTTGTTGTTTGCCTCTTGCAACTTGACACTCAAAACACGTATATCCCTTTTCCCCACTTTTCGTCATAGAAGTGCGTTTACTGCCAGTCAGCAGTGAGTGGATCTCTCAGGTTTCAATGAATCCCTGCAAGCCTGCATTCGACCCGCTGATTGGCCTTCCTGTCCAACTGCTCAGAGCAAAACCCGTTTCCCAACTTGTGCTGCTGCTCTCAGTCTGTGTCGCCCCACCCCTCGGGACCCCAGGCAGCCGCCTACCTGCCTGTTTCCGCTCCTACCCCTCGCGAAAACATCATGTCACGTTGGTAGCATTCCACAGCGTCACACCAGCAGCTGAGTGACATGGCCATCACATGTGTCACCGGCATGGCAGGCTTCTTTGTGTAACATGGGGGTGAGCATCGATAGGTGAAGCAGGATCTGGACTTATGGTTGTAATACAAGGGTTGTAGACACAGGCCTGAGACAGACAGGGAAAGGGCTGGTGTGCCTGCTGTCTGCCTCAAGGGCATTGCACAGTAGAAAGGCAGGAATTGTAGGTATGGGAAAGGGACATCAGGGCCATTGCGGTGACACCTCTCACAAGCGGACTTTTTTGTTTTGCATCATCACCTGTTCCTATGTGGACAGTCAGTTAAAGCGCTGCATGCTGATGCTCTCAGAATTAATCTCTGTGCACAGACATTTTGGAAGCCGTTCTTTTAACACAATGAAATGTGTTGGTAGGAGTACAGTCTGTGTAGTAGTTAAGCTTCTGGCTCTTAAGAGATATGTACAATTTATTCCAAGTTGTATGCTGATGATTCATTTGGTGCACCGGTTTCTTCCCACACTCCAAAGGGGTGTTTCAGGTTAATTGTGCAATGTAAATTGAGTGTGTGTGAGAAAGGAATTGCAATCCCATCTGGAATGTATGCATTCTCATGCCTTGTGCTTTCATGATAGGATCTGGAACTCCCTGTACCTGTTGTGCAAAAGCAGTTTCTGACCATGAATGAATGATTTTTTGGCAAATAATGTAGTAAAGTTTCGTGCTCAAAGCTTTGTTTAAGCTGCCTGCAGTTCCCGTCTCCTTTAGCTTTAGTTCTTTCTCAGGCTGGAGAGTTTGGAAAACAGAAGGATATAACATTACAACACCTGTCCCTTTTTCCACCTAAAAACTGGGAAGGAGTGTCCGGCTAGAGGTTCATTTCGGGACGGGTGGTTTTCAGGAGACCTGGAGACCATGATGTGTTGGGCTCCAGAGTGGGACAGCCTTGTGTCCGTACAAATGGTGCTCAACCTGAGCTTTTTCGGCTGTGTTAATGGACAATGTAGAACTGTAGAAGGCAACCTCAACAAGTATGTGAAGCAACTAAGCAGAAAGAAATAGTAAGGCCCTCTAATGGAACATGGTGCCATGGTAAACCCTCTTTATTATGATTTCTTTTTGATTGCAGTGTACATGGAGCTCTTCCATTTTGAAATATGGCAGTAATGGGAAGTGGTCTCCTTCCAGTTCAATAACCAGTGTCCCATTTCTGCTGGGAAGCACGGCACTGCGAATTCCTCAAGGGTTTCTTTGGAGTCAGAGAGGCGGGGGATTGAGTCTGACATCTCTGAAGGGAATGGATGCCTTGGATGCATACTGCATATTCTTCTCCTGTGTCAGACGTTCATGCATCTGCCTGAACACGACTGGCTGGCCAAACGAGTGTAGGTCACTGCTGGCTCTGCCTTTAATAACGGGGATCTGAGCTTCCTCTTATACAGCCCCCTCACATTAGCCCAGGGTTCTTCTGTGACCCAAACCACGGACAATGAGAGCACAGATGAGGGTCTTTCATTACAATCTCATTTACCATGAGAATGGATTAGAAAGGAATGTTGGGTAAAGATCATTGGCGCAAATCTAATTAGTATATGTTTGCCCAGAAGGACAAGACAAAAACCTTTTACACTTTTATAAAATGCATTAGGTTTTCAGAGGGCAGTGGAGTGTTGCTGATAGGGGCAACAGTTAGTGTACTGGTTCAAGCCGGTGTCTGTTGACTCGGGAGGTTGCAGGTCTGAATCTCGTCACCTACTGTAATATACTTGACCAAGGTATCTTCCCTAAATTGATACAGTAAAAGTTACCCAGGTGTATAAATGGATGAATCATTGTAAATAGGCTGAGAGCGTAAGTTGTTTTGGAGAAAAGCATTAAGTAAATGTGATGTGGGCCCCACACAAAGCAAAGAGTTGCTGAGATGCAGCAGAATGTCCACAGCAAAGGCATTTGAATGCGAAAGAGACAAGCTGCCTTTTACGAGCTTTTGTTTCTGTAGTTCACTTGCACACCAGGGAAGAGCTAGTGTGTGCTCACAATGGCTCTCGCCTCGCCGTTTCTCCAGCTCGAGCTGGCTTCATTCCCTCATTACATTCCCATCATTGCGTCTCTCGTTGGGTACGTTTTGTGATGTGCTTCGCTCCTGCTCTCTCTTCGTATTGGAAAGGTCATCTCGTCTGAGCAAAGCCTGACTGCTTTACTCCCCGGGACCATGTCAGTATTGGCAGTCGCATCACTGGTATTCAAATCATGTTTCTTAAGACTGCATCAGTATTTATTTGTTTAGCCGAAACTTTTCTCAGAAGGAGCTGACAACGTTAGATGTTATACACTAGGTCCCCATTATGAAGACCTGAGTCATGAATTTCCAGAGATATTTTTTATTTGTTTATTTATTTAATTTTAATAGTATTTACTTTTCTGTTTTCAAAATTTTGCTGTGGAGCAAATGTCGCCAGCATTTCTGTTTTGCGCCATTAGTTGGCAGTAAAGTGCACCCAGTCAGAGAAGGAGTGTAGGAATGGATAAATTCTCGCTTCTATAGTGTTTACAGGTTTCGTCTGTAACAAGTAGCAAGATGATAACCGCTGCACATGTTTATGGGAGAACCCTGTGCTGTGCTCTTCAAGGAACCCTGCGTAAATTGAGTCACTTAGATGTTAAGTTCACTGTTGCCTACATGGCAAAGAAGATCACAAAACAACCCAAATAACGTAGCTAAAGAAGAAAATGAGTAAACGGCGTGCACAAGCCACATAAATATCTCATGTACACTCTGTAACTAAGTAAAAATGACCAGCTGCGTGAATTGAAAACGTCTAAAACCGTAAGATATGTTAATTGCCTGCATGAAAGCATGTCAAGTAATAAACGATAAGCAAATCTCTCTCTCTCTCTCTCTCCCCCGCCACATAACATAATCCTTAAAATATCCACTTCTGTACTGCTCATTAGAGAAGCACACTAAAACTGTGGCACAAAAAACAAACGCAGAAGGAAATGCAGTTAAACATTAATCGACCTGGAGCGGACCTGCAGACGTGCGGCAGAGCAGTGACGTAACTTGCTTTTCAGGATTTCCCCTCTCCTTCGTGTTTCGGCAAGAGATGCTCGTCATCCATTCCATGCCATGCTTAAGTATACAATAAATAAGAGCGTAATAATACAGATGTACCCTGCTTTATTTGCCAGGTAGTCTTTCTGTAAAAGTCTCAACTATAGCTATAGTAATAGTAAAAGCAGTAAACTGTTTAACATTTTACTTAACTTCAAGCTACATTAAAAGTAAAACAATTGAAAAAAGAAATGTCATCTCCACAACTCCGTATTTAATGCCAGTTGTTGACTGATTATGAGGAAATGTCAAATACAGCTTGTGTTTCCTTAAATGAGCCGTCTCCCCAGCTGTGCGGTAAAGGTGCAATTTGCACAAGTCGTATGGCCCTTCAGAGAACACGCTCATGTTCGTGTGTGCATGAACAGTTTGCCCAGTCCTGTGTTATCAGTGGTCCCACCCTGCAGTTTCCGCCGAGTCTGGCATGAAGGAAGAGGCTAACCATCCCTGGCATGAGATTTCAGTCACGATTTGTCGTCCGCCTCGGCGATAAGACCAATATTTCCTTTGAAAATGATCGCTTTCGAACCGCATTCTCGTCTTCACCACTCTTTTAACATGACACACTTTATGCAAGCTCTCTTTGTTTATCTGTTTAGAGACTTTATTTAGGGCCTTTATCTAGTTTTTCTTGTTTCTGAACACAAGAGCCGTGGTGAATCCCAACTGCCTTCTGGGGTATCCTTAGCTGTATTATCAAAGCCATGCATTTCAGATAAGGTAGAGCAGCTAAGACTAGACCCTTATTTGCAATTTGGATGAGTTATGAACTGGCTGTTCCTGCTTTGGGGCTACATATTTTTCCACGTCTCCATCACCCCTGACAGCAGTGACACTGAGACAAACCTCGGTAGCCAACTTCCAGAATTCCTCATTCTTCGGCAGCCCAGCCCATTCTCAACGGGCTCGTCTACGACAGTTATAACATTGTTGCTGGCGGCCTTCGGCGGAGCGTGCCGTCGTGCGACAGGGTCACGGCTGCAGTATTTGCGCTTGAGGACGTGGCAGCCATTGCCACAACGCAGTCTGGAAGTAGGTGGCACGGGTGGCCAGTTCCCCAGCACACGCCATTTCAAGGGTTCACAGACTCACACTCCTTCTCCCTCAATTGTCCTTGTTAGTGCGCTTGACCCAAGCACCGATCCCACCTCAAGGTGCCTTGAGGTGACTGGCTGGTACTTCTGCCAAAGGTGGATTTTTGGTTGTTTGAGTATTTCCTTCTCTTACATCAAGCCGGGGGGGATGTCTTAAGCTGAAGATTTAAGGTCAAGTCTCAAAATTTCTAGTGGGGGAGGGGCATCCGGTGGTATAGTGGTAAGAGGCAGCAGGGGCATAGGTTTGACTTCCATGTCCAGCTGTAGTACCCTCGAGCAAACTACTTACCCTGAATTACTCCAGTAAAATTACCCAGCTGTATAAATGGGTAAATACCTGTAGGTAACTTTGCACTGTAGGTTGCTTTGGAAAAAAGTGTCAGTTAAATAAGTAAATGTAAATGTGAATGTTCACAGCATATTTATTGGATAAGCTGATGAATTTGTACGTAGTACTTATTTTAAAAGAATTGGTAATTGTGTCTGCTTTGACTCCAGCATATCTGGAATGTACAGTGGTGTACAAATAACAGCCCCGCCGCCAAGAAATGGTCAGCTGGGTTTCAAGTGTTAACAGATAACCATGTTTTTGTAGACAAATGGAGCAACATTTGGGGATGGTGGGGTAAGAGGTTGCATAGTGGTTAGAACGGTTGCCCTGCAGTCAGAGGACCCAGGTTTGAATCCCACCTCACACTGCACCTTAATTTGCGTGCCAAAAAATGCTGTGCTGTATAAATGGGTAAATTGCTCTAAGTAGCTGAGTATGCGCACCTAAGAATGGGTTGCTTTGAGGAAAAGTATCAGCTACATCAATAAATACAAATAAGTACTGTAGTCATAATTAATGTTGGCCAAAACAACCTGGACTGCTCTTGTGACAAATCTATGATTACTTTTTTGTTGTGCCTTCGTCTGATTCTTAGCTAATGAAGTATTCTGAAGTATTTATCGTCTCAAGCAAATTCACATTAGAAACAAGTGCAGTGCTGAGGTTTTTTTTATGTAGTTAACTCCCCTTTACCACACTCCTAATAATGTCAAACAGCTTATTTCTGCACTGGTGATTCCCCACATACTTTCAGATGCCCTGCTGTTCATCTTTATGTAATCCCAGCAAGACCTGTGGTAACACCATGATCTTTCCCAGATCGCCATAGTGAGACCAGTCGCAGCACATTAAGGCCGGCGAGAATGTTTGTGCCGTGGTTTCCAGGGAGCTCGTCTCCGTGCGGATGGATGGAGATGGACAGCTGCACGGTGAAAACTTATGTTTGTAAGTCAAGGGATCAGAGAAAGGCAAACGTGAGGAATGTGGGACATGCAGGAGTCCTCTGGGCGGTCTTCAAGAGTCGAGCAGTTGCTCGACACAGGTACTGGCAGTTAACTGCTCATGTTCGGTGTTGAGACTGGCGTGCTGGTTGTTTTGACTGGACGGTAGAGCTGTCACGAAGATAACCGTGATAACGTCAGGGAGATTGGAAGAAAAACTCCATAGCAGGATGTTGACCCACTGTAGTCACCTCAGGATGAATCTTGAAATATAATACATATTTAAGAACCTCCAAGAACTTGGGAAATAGCCACCCAGACAGTGTCAGGGGTTTTAAAAAAAAAAAAAAAAGTCCCATTATAGCCCATGAGTAATTCCAAAAACAAGAACGCTGAAACGGAATAAGGTGCGAAAAGTTTTAAAGAAGGTTTTTTCTTTTTTGCTTGTAGACGGGAAATTGGTAAAGGGAACGCTGGGACATTATTACTGAACCATGTGGATCGAATCAAATGCAGTCTTTGTCTGCAGTTCACTGGAGTTTATCATTCATAAGAGTTTTTATTTTCTTTTGACCTTTATAAAACATGCATTAGGGTGAGTCTTTTGTGGATGTTCATTGTTTAACCCCAAACTCCTGGCAAGATGCCTGCGAGCTCGAGTTGAGCGCTCCGCTTTTTCTTCCGATGTCCAGGGTGTGGACTTTGGAAATATGTCAGATTCAAAAGTAAACTTTTTGCCTTGGTAGCTGTAGCAATGAAATGAAATGTACACCGCAGTTAAATAAATTTTCTTAAATGTTGCTCCGTGGAATTTCTGATAAAATAATGACACTATTGATTACTTCAGTGTTCTGCTGTATTAAATGTGCTGAAAGAGGAAAATGTGATTTATTTAGCTTGAAACTCAGCCAGTGTTATAACAGTGGAAAGAACAGTATAACCTTCTCATATTCCTGCAAACGGTGTAGCTTCTCAAAAATAGCCCATGAGTTTGCCTCTGCGTTTCTCAGTAAAATTTGAAGCAGCCCACGCTGAATGTTGTTGTGGAAGATGAAATTGTTAAATAATACTCGACCCGAAAGAAGTCTAAACAAAACCAAGTGCGCGGTTTGATATTTGGGCAGAGCGTTATGACTTCATCTGAATCCCTCGCAAATCGACGGCTTCCTGCGGTGGTGTGTTGCCATGGGAACCACACGGGAGTAGAATGGAACTTCCTAGTCAGCGCCTAGTCAAGTCTGGGGCTCGGACTTGTACAGACATGGCTGCGGCGTACTGTTACTACTCACACTCCGCGCCACTTCCTCAGGTATGTTGCCACATGCAGACCTTCCTCTCTGAGCGGAGCACAAAATGAGTCTGAAGAAGAGGCTGTCTTTCAAGAAAGTGTGGTACTTTAACACCATCACGGTGAGTAGCGCTGACCTCCGAGTTGGATGTCTTTTGTTCACGCACTTTTCTAAGTCACTTCTTCTGTCTCCTTCTGTTTGTCTTTCCCCAAAGAGATGTTTTAGTGCTAGTCATCCCGCTTCGTGGCGTGCACACGTGTAAATTCCGCTGTAAAGCCGCATGCTTTATGCCAGAACTTTGAAACAGTCGTCTTCGGTCTGTCCGAACAGGGCCGTAGTTCTCGGTGTCCATGCAGAGGCATTTAATCCGATCGTATCACTTTCTCTTTCCTCATCTCTCCGTTATATCACTGCGAGCACGCCAAGACAAACAGGGAAGTGTTCTGCGGAGTAACTACTGTCCCTTCGAGATTTCCTTCATTTGCGGAGATTTTTGCTCTCAGTGCCAGGTACTATTCAATTTCAGATTCAAAAGTAAACCGAGAACTCTGTGAGCTCTGCTGACTAATGTCTGTGCATTCCCGTGCGTCCTGCTGGAAGGGCTGCGGGATTCCTGGATGTCCTCCTTATTCGCGTGTACCTCGCCCCGTCGCCCGGCTGTCTGGATTCATTCTTCAGTCGTACTTTTGAACTTTCCTTGGGAATCTCCGTGACTTGAATGCACAGTTGAAAAGTCTGCCTTAAGGTACCATAAAGAAGTTCCTTCAGGCTCAACAGTCTCGCCTTTGTGGAGCTGCGTTTCACGCTGCCAGCAGCTCTGAGGCTGGACTGTTGAACGCTTGTGACAAACACATGTCAAATTAACACATTTAGGATTAGAAACTGGGTCCCATTTTTCGTGGTGGAAGTGACAGCATGGAACGAGTTCTGTAGGCGAAGCTGTTCTCCGTGGTATTATTGGAACTGAAAGGAGCTTTACACTGGAACTATTATTCCCCCCCCATACACCTCACACTTTGGACAGTGTAAACACCGTTCATGTGCCAGCATGTCATATATATATATACATATACATAAGAGTAGGAAGAATGCAAATGATCACACCCACATAGAAATCTGGAGAGCTCAGAAATTCAGTTGTTTTCCTAGAGTTATGTGTTGTGTTATTTGTGCAGTTACTATGAAATAAAGACCTCCAAGCAAATTTTTATTAGCGTTTAAGATGACTGACTGAACGATCCTGACTTGTACTCAGTCAAAATTGAAATTAACGCTACAGTTCATTTTTGTCCTGTAAGACTTTTTCCAGGCAGCACTGTGTTGAACGTTTCCTCCCACAGTCTGGGGCAGCATTGCCTTGCACTTGGATGACCCCAGGTTCAAATCCCACCTCCTGCTGTGTAGTAAATAGTAGGTACCCTTGAGCAACGTACTTATCCTGAATTACTCTAGTAAAGTTTACCCGGCTGTATAAATGGGTCAATCACTCTTAAGTCGTTTAACATTGTAAGTTTTTTTTTTTTTTTTTTTTTTTTTTGGGGGGGGGGGGGGGGGGGAAATGTCAGCTAAATAAATAGATTTAAATGAAAGGCATTACTGTGTGAACTTAGCTAATGAATCATCTTTGGTATGACACAGTAGCAATTTTTAGCTGCATAAAACTGATCTCTTTAGCAAACCGTGTAATACTTTCCAGGTCTAGATTTTGGTATATGTGTCAAGTTTATTAGTCTGGAAGGGCACCTCGACCATATGAGCCAGTCAGGAGGTCTATTTCTTGTTCCTAATGGTATGTTGAGTATGAGTAAGATTCAAATTGTGGTCATCCAGGGTCACAGTGGTCTGGAGCCTATCCTAGAGAGAGCATGAGGTGGGGTACACCCTTTATGGGATGTTAGTCCTTCACAGGCAGTCACAGACACGCTCAGTTCATTCATACACACACACACACACACACACACACACACACACACACACACACACACACACTAAAGGCAATTTGTAGTCATGAGTTTACCTGAAACACATCTTTAGAGCCCTAGGGGAAGAACATGGAAAAGTCACATAAAATCAAAAACACTCTGCAACTGATTTTGCAGCATCTGCTGTAATTTTAGAGATTTACATTACATTTAGCTGACTCTTTTCTCTGAAGCGACTTAGCAGTGTTAAGCTACGTACAATTGTTTACCAATTTATACAGCTGGGTAATTTTACTGAAGCAATTTAGGGTAAGTACCTTGCTCAAGGGTACTGTAACTGGAGGTGGGGTTTGAACCTGCTACCTTAAAAATTTACATTAATTATGTATTCATACAGTGGTTTTAATGTTTTGTCCCTGAATTGGATGACCTTTACGAAGCTGCATGTGGTGTGGGCTTGAGGAGTGTGTCGCTCCTTGGCATATTCACACACTTCTTCCACTCTGTGCTGCCCTTGTGGACACATGATTAATATGAACTTGAAAAATAACCCTGGAGCTTTGATGCAAAGCCTGCTGATGTTGCTTTTTGCATGTTTTGGAACTGCAGTCATGGTTTCTTCACCCACAGTATTTTCTCCTCTGTCACTTCTGCCATTATTTGCAAAATTGCATCCGTTGCATATTGCCACATTTGTTAATAAACATTAGTAACCATTTCCATGAACTTTGAAAAATGTATCACGAAACACAACTTTCACAGGATGAGCGCTTTTACACGACATCCGTAACTATTCAGCTTCATTAGTATGAATTTGGGACCTCGTGGCTGCCTGTAAAATAAGTAATTTAGTAACCTATCTGCTCTTTGCTTTGTCAGATTTTAATAAGGAACATATTACATTACAATATGTCATTTCTAAATTTGTCTTTTGGAAAACCCACCCAGAAGGTTTTCTAACCATCTGACTGACATTTGGCTTTTCCGCGCATTACATTTGATATGACGGCTTTCTTTAATTACAGAGGTACAGATCGAATATGGTTGCTCCTAATTTGCTTTGACCGTAGGTGGAGTCTACCATCAGGGTGATGGCTTTTGACAAAGCGGCTGGATTTTGACTCGAGAGGTCACGAATTGCGTGTAGTACTTGCTCAGAAAATTTGAAGCAGAGGTCATTGTGATTTTAATGAATTGTATCCTTCTGAAGAAATGTGCTGTTAAACAGGAGGATTTATTTGCTTTATCGCTGTCTTGTTAGATATGTCACTTACAATACGTATACTGCACATGAGATCATTTTAATTTTGAAAGCAGGATGAATGAATTAAACTCATGTATGTTAATATGTCCACATTCAGTGTGTAGAATATCTGGTTGGTTCAGAATTTTACTTGTTCGTGTTAGAAAAAGGATAAACTGTTGAGTACGGACAGACAGCGGTGAAATTGAGCTTGAGTCTATAAATTCTCAGAGGAGAGCCAGTCCTCTTTAAGGAATCTCACGTACGGTGCCAACGGCAGCTCCGCATGGCCCACACGCACTGTCGAGGGTGTGAAGAGGCCTGTCGGTGGAGGAGAACGGGAGCTCAGGGTGTGTGTGGTAACACTGGTGAGAGAAATGCTCTTCACTGTAGCCTGACCGCGAATCAGGCTCACCGGCTTCCTTTCAAGGGGATTGCTATGTACCGCATTGTTTGAGGAATGACTGTTCTCCTTTCGTTCGGTAGGAACATCCATATTTAGTTGTAAATGTAAAAATTAAATTATTTTGTTGACTCTGGCTAAGCGTTTGTGATTATTGTGAGGGAATTCAGCTGAATGAAGAGACATTGCATGAAATCCTTCGAACGGCCCCGGTGGAAGCCGAGTAGCCGCTGTGCTCGACGGTGGAGTGTGTGTGCGCAGATGGGTCGCTTGCCGTGTCGATGAAATACCAGTCGAAGTTTTTGGGGGAAATGTGGTCGCGCGAATCCAGCACTGGGCTCTGCTCACACAGGAGGCCTCCTGTTCCACGTGATCTGTCTGGTGAGCTGGGGGCTGCTGGACCCCTTGGGCCGGGCCCCTCCGCTCCCTCCGTTGAGGTCTTCACGTGAACTACTATCCCAGCAACCACCCGCACCATGGGACATAGTCTGTTTTCCATTTAACAACATACAGATCCCATCTTAGTGGTGCACTATAGGGGCACAGTGTCGGTCATATGGCGTACAGCTGTCTCTGGTTTAGGAATAAATGCAGTTGATGTTTTCCGAGTAGGTCTGTGGTATTTATAGTTTGAATCGTCCTCTTGAAAATATGTTGTATGTTGTAATTTACCAGACCGCGGCTTCAATTTCTAGTAGTTAGAACCGTTTTCTACTTCTGATTATTGGAGGCATACTTTTTTGGCGTGATGGTGATTTCCGTCATTGCGAAGGCCATTTGTTTATCCGTGGTTGTGTCTACCAGATAACAGGAATGCAAATGGAAGCACTCATATGGGAAAACCATTCTGTGACCCACATGGTTTCACCCGTCCTTCTTTATAAAGTGCTCAGCCGAACAGAGGGCTTTGAAGGCCCAGCTGTTGAGTTTGTGCGCTGTTTGTTCTGTTGGTTCCAAGTGGGACAGCGTGGCCTGAGTTCTTAAGTTTGCGGTCTGGGTCCTGCACTCAGCCCATCCCCCCCGGGTCCACAGAAGAGGGTTCTGGGAGCGGAACATCCATGCAGTGCTGAGGCGGTGGGCTCTTTATGTCAGTGGGAAAGAAGCTGTGTGTTCTTTGTTTCTGTGAGCCATGAGTACCAAGTGGTTCGAGGTGCCCGCCCTCATCCAGCCTCCAGACCTGGGGTGTCACGGCGGGCATTGTTCAGCCTTATTCGTGCGGTTCGTGAGAGCCTCATCCATGGCTCAGTGGAGTTCTGCTTCACGACGTAGCCGCGTGGCCCCATTTCGCCGTGCGGGAGGACGTAGGAGAAACGGTCTCGTGTGCCCCCCGCCACGGAGCGCATGCGGAACTGTAGGGAAGCGGGTTTCACTGGTAGGCTTATTCAGACTTGAAAGAAGCCACAAAAAGATGGCCGGTGTTTGCAAGTGTGCCCCTTGGAGGGTTATTTCACTTAATTCTTTTTAAAGAAGCTGCGTGCTGTCAATCATCAGTGGGTTAACGGCGTCTTCTTGTCTCCTTTCCCAAGTTTTACCTTTTCATCTCCTATCATCTGAGCCCTGAGTCCTCAGTTCGCTCGGCCTGCAGCGGGATGTTTTTTTTTTTTTTCCTGCTTTCTCTTGCTACGTATGTCTTGTTCCAAAATGGAAACCAGCCGTGGGCCAAACACCAAGGACAGCTTATTTAATACCAGGAGATAAATGAATGTATTCCTTTGAGAAGGATGAAATTTGTACTTTTTAAGAGAACCTGGTATGGTTTAGCTGTCCAATAGGCAGTATGTACAAAACAGTGGAAACGCAAAACAATATGAATATCAAATTATCAATAAGAAGCATTGGGGGGAACAGGTAAGGCAATGCTCATGGATGTCGACTTGTAACCTGATGGCTGCTGCTGCATCAGGTCATGTTGTATTAAAGTATTTAGAAGGAATTTCTCTGGTAAAATAACCACTGTGCAAATTCTGTAAGTCACTTTCAGTGAAAATGTGAGCCAAGCAACAAATTATTAGGAATAATACGTTTACATAATAAAAAGGAGTAGGGGCTTCCGCATACCTTAACAGTCAAAAGTCAAACAGCTACCCCAGCATGACTCAATACACTCTACAAAACGGTTTAGTTTACAGCCCATGTCCCGTGTATTTATTGTCCTGGGTATCTACTGTTTTGTTCTGTATATTTATTGTCCTGCACTCGTCTCACACTGTTGTGTATTTGCACTTTATGTAGTCTTGTGTACTGTTCTGTGTTGCACCGTGGTCTCGGAGAAACGAAATTTCGTTCCGCTGTATACGACCTTACATAGAGGAATGACAATAAAAACCACTTAAACTTAAGAAGAGCTTCAGTTCTTCTTTGTTTCAGGCTGTATGCAGTGGGTCTTCAGGAGAAAAGTCTCGGAGGGCGTGCAAGTGAATCCTTTCTCTCATGCGGTGACTGGGGAGATCGTGAAAAGTGTGTGGCTTTGTCCAGATGTTCATGAAACCGCAAGTGACTCTATATAGCACGGCATATGTATGGGACCATTGTTGTCTTGTAGTGTTGCGTCGTCACAAAGGAACGTTGTTTCAGCTGTAAGTGCCACCTAGTTCCCTGAAATACCTTCAGTTCCATGTCCGTAACGGAGCGTGCAAAGGAACCGTAAGACCCGGTGACTCCAACAAGATGGCTGTACTGCTCGTTGGAATGTGGGGGATGAAAGCATCTTGTGGTTTTCTCCAAACGTGTAGGAAAAAGAGCTCGAGACTTCTCATCGGACCATGTGACTCGCGCTGCTCCTCACTGCAGCTTTTCAGTTTGTGTCTGCAGGTTGTGTTTTTGGCACATTTTTCATGGCTGTAAATGGTCCTCGCAGTTTTTACTGAGTTCACAATTCACATCGCGTTGACAGCGGGTCAGAGACGTCTATTGAGTTTAGAGTTAATTTTGAGGCTCTTATGTGGTTCTTTTGCTGCTCTCCTGGTAAGAACCACTTCTTCTCTGTGACCTTCCACTTGCCACCATATTTCCTCTTTTTTCTTTTTGCAACTGTCGAACCAGACACTTGCTGTTTGACTTTTTTCATTCTTTTGTGGTGCCTTAAGTTGCCTTTAAAAGTCTCAGGAATTCGATAATTGATATCCTACTTAATAGTCACCAGTGTAGCTGTCTTTGTGACTGACTGACTTCTAAGTTCAAGTCCTTTTTCATGTGATGTTTCCAGTATTTCATCCACCCCCGTACAATCCAACAGCTGCTGTATTAATGATAGGTTTTGGTTATGGGCTCGGTGATGTTTTTTGACCATGCGTGCACTGACAGTGTTGTGCTGCTTTGGGCCCTCTCGGTGTCCTTGTAGCTCTAGTGGCTTGTTTGTCACAGACATGTGACTCATTGTAGGCAGCTAACAATGATGTGGGGGTGTTGGGAGGCCTGTCTCTTCTCAGTGAAAGTCTGCTAGGCAGAATGAGGTCATCTTACAGTGGTGGAGACCAACAGAGGGAAGGGACATGGAGAGAAGTCCACTCTGGTAATCGAGGCTCACGTGGTTTTGAGCCTTCTCCTTTTCAGCGGTGTTTATTCGAATTAGTATTAATCGATCCATCGGTACATTATGAACAACCACTTGTCCATTACAGCATCGCAGTGATCTGTAGCCTATGCTAAAAGTGTAGTGCACAAGGCAGGGTACACCATGGATGAGTCACCTGAGTCCATCACTGGGCAGTTTATTTTAATAGTACTTTCCAATTTCATTTGTGTGAAAAGTGTTGTACAGTTGGGCTTTTTTGTGAAAAAGGTGCAGTGAACATGACTGTGCAGGAACTTACAGTAAATATTAGTACTGAATTTAGTGTGTATGTATGTGTGTGTATTTTATATATGCAGTGATTTCAAAGGTTTAAATATGTACAGTATGTGTTGATGTATATTTTATTTGTTTACATTATGTCAAATTATCTTATGAAGGCTGTGCGGAAAAAACCCCACATTTTCTATTTCTTTGGAGACTTGTGGGCAGACATTGTGAGAATGGCTTTATCATTGGTGTTTAACATTCTTCTGCTGGTCAAGGGTAAATTAGCAGAAAACAATTGTATGTTAACGAAGTGGATAAATTTTGTTTATGCAGTAATTTTTGCGTAGTTGCGTAAATAAAAAAAAAAAAAAAAGTTCAAAGTATAGCTGTATGTGACAGTATGTAAATTGCAGTGTGATATTTTCAGCTGAAGTCTTCAGTTTAGTAGTCTCCGTGTGGATGACTTGTTACTCTTAAGCATCAAGGTCATCAATCCTGGATGTGAGATTCTCCCTGAAGAGTATGGAAGTCCATCTGTCCACATTGTGTCCCTAATGAGTGAACTTCTCCACACCGTTGTAGACCATTGAGAAGTTCTCTGACCGGTAGTTTTTCCCATCCGTGCGCATTTCACTTCAGTTAAATCATCGGCTCACTGAAAATTATTGGATTGACCATGGAAGCTGTATCAAGTAACAATTAGAGAAGAGAGTTGAACAAAATAGAATAATACATAAAACTGAAAATAAGCATAATAAATTAAGCAGGTCATTTGGCTGTTAGTTTCTCATCCTGGGAATTTAGTGTCATGAATGAATTCTAACATGCAGCTTATTGTGGCAAAGGAAGGGGGTCCACCCTGGCCTGCACATGAGAGAGGATCGGAGCTTCCCTGTACCTGCGTGTCCGGACACACGTGGCCCCGGGGCACGGTGGGAAAGGTTGGGGCTGACGCTCTCGGACAGCCCCTCTTCTCACGGCGGAACACGGCGCTCGCTCGAAACTGCTTCCCCCTCTCCGCACCGACTCGACTTTCCGCCTGCGCCTCTTTCTTTGAAGGCGTACCGCGGTTTTGAATTGACTGAAAAAGCCTGCTGTAATCTGGCGCAAAGGAAATGAGTAATTGTCCCGTCTTCAGTACAGTGCAGCGGGTGGGTTTAGTCAGAACACTGAGGTGAAGCTGATCTTTCGGTGTTTATAATTAGCCATGGATCCAAACTTGTGTCGGGCTGCGCTTCCTCATCACAATAAATCGTTGCCGCAAACAGTGCTTGTTCATGTGAATCAATCTTTAATGCACCTTTGTCATTTAATTATATGCTTACTTGGATTATTTCATAAAAACGTGTGTTTAAAAATGAAAATGTCTAACGTGAGCAGTAATTAGACAATGATTCCAAAGCTGCTATTTAACAATAAGCCTTTCATTGCTCAAGAATTGGTTTGTTTAGTTTTACGCTTGACTCATGCATAGCCGGTAGGTGGCCTTCCCCATAATCCTCTGTGAGTTGTCTTTAGTGAAACCATTTGTTGCCAATGGGTGGGGGCGGAGGTGGGGGCGGAGCTTGTCCCTGAGGCAAGAGCAACTGTGGGAATGGGACCAGAGAGGACCTTTCCAGTGGTGTGAAAGGACCCCCCCAGTGGAGCAGCCTACAGTTGACCGAGGCCTAGGACATGTCTGTGGACACGAGCTCTGCTCCACCACAGCCCATGTTTGCGTGGGGACGCGAGGACACCTCTCACTCATGTCTCTCTGTGTTTTCTTGCAGTCCACGGCGGTCTCCGATGGAGGTAAGAATCCCTTTCTTACTCTTTATCTCTTACTCTTTACTGGGGCAGTAGTTGGCAACGTTGTGGTCGAAGCTGCTTTCTCGCAGTCAAAGAACCGAGGTTTGTATCTTAAGTCCTGCTATAGCCGATCGTAGGGTACTCACCCCGAACTGATACAGTAAAAATCAGTCCACGCTCTAAATGAGTGAAAGATTGTAACTTGATTAACTTTGTAAGTCATCTTGGAGAAAAGTGTCAGTTTAACAAATAACGTAAGTGTCCTTCCTCTTGGTCAGGGTGTGTTCCTTAGAGCCGAGCAAGACTCCTGTGTGAATGCGTTATCAAGGCCTAGATAAACTGAGAAACGTGCTTCCCGTCTGTCGGTGATGCAGAGCAATGAACTACAGTCTAGGCCTGCCGTGGTTTGTTGCGTAAGAAGCCTGTTGTTTGATAAGATAGTTAGGCCACATGCTCAGCATGCAGTGTAACATCTGGTGTTTGTGGTGGGATGTTTGTGTTTGCAGTGTCTGAGCACTGAGCCCCTAGACTCTCGCTGTGTCACACCTGTCTGTTGTATCGTGTTACTCTCTTGAGCTTAGTCGGGCCTGAACACACTCTTTTCTTCTGGTGCCAAGCACAAAACAACACGACAAGTGTATTTACCCAAATACACCGGTCCAGTTTGTCTGCGATATTCAGAGGCGGTGGATGCAGCCAAAAGCACGGGCATTGATGTATAAGGAGCCGCTGTAGCTGATCGTCAAATTAAAACACAGAGAATACTTTTTAGGACCACAGTGATGTCCATTTTAGCTGGGTAATAAGTATGGTGGGACCTTGGAGCGTTTGTGTGGTTTGTGTACCATGGCGGAGGGAGTGGGGACAGCTGTAAAGGCAGTGCCATGCGAGGGGCAGCTGTGCTCCACCAGTCCATACGCACAGCCCTCCCTGAGGTCAGCTTCCCCTCCCCCTACACAGCCATGCACATAATGACCTGGAATGAATAAGGAAGGGTGAGTATTCTCACCAGGTGGGAAGGTTAAGAGGGCTGAGGGACGCGAGGGCTGTGAAGGTGTCAGGCAGATCTTGATTCTTTCTCTGCTCCGCTCCCCTGGGGTGTTTGGGGGAGGTTTGCACGACACCTGTGCATGGGAGCCCAGGGTTCACAGCTCAAGCTGTCACACTGATAACCCTCATTCTCACCAGAGAGACCTTGTGTGGTCTTGGCAAACACACACACACCGCTGGCAGGGGGTGAGTTAGGGAGGTGGGGAAGGCTGGAATGTGCCCCCTCCGCTGTCTCCAAAAGGCCATGGGCTGTTTGCATTACAATGCGCTGGTACCTGGTGCATTGCAAGGAGACAGACACACGGCTGAGATGGGAGCTGTTGGTGCAAATGTCATGCAGGAGTGGGAGATACAGACAGGAGGCAGATAGGAGGGAGATTATGTGAGAAGAGATGGAGAGTTCCTCACACCCCGTGGCAGGACGGCTTGGGTTTGTGGGATCGCTTTGGTCCGGCCGAAAAAATGTGTATTATCAATATATCGGCGATTACCACCTGTGCTTCTTGAAGAGCGCAGCATGTGCACATTCTCAAGTTCTCTTGGAAACCCTAACAGTTCAGGACTGAGAGGGAATACAGTAAGCCCTCGCTCCTGACACCAGGTCAGATAACGTATGCGTCTCATCAATATGGTGGGAACCACACAGGTACCACTCATCTCCTGCTGTAGTCCTTTTGAGCAGGGTACTTGCCATACATTCCTGCAGTAAAAGTTACCTATCTGGATGAATGGGTTAGATGATGTAGGTAAGTAGCTTAGTGCTGGTAGTTACTTTGGAGAAAAGGGTCGGCCAAATAAATGTAAACTGTGCTGCGTTTCTGTATTAATTTATCATTAATAAACAAATGTTCTCATTGCCAACTCTTCTGCCAAGAAACACATGCCAGAGTCATGACTATTTTTCCATTCCCAAAATTTTTAATTATAGCTACTTCCATTTCCTGACGGAAGGGTTTCCGTGACATCTTTGTCGTTCAGGGACGATTCTGTTGTCATTTAAGAGGAGTCGTAGTCATTACTACAAAATGAAACTGAAAACACGAAAAAAAACGTGAAAGTCATGGTGGTGTATATTTTTGGCCACTTTCAGCAACCTTTATCCACATTCCACTTCTTTTTCAGTTGTTTATAAAATTCACTACTTATAGGAAAGCTGTCAGAAAAGTGAATCTTAAAAAAAAAAAAAAAAAAGAAGTTAGATTAAGAGGACTCTCACTCACTCTCACCCAGTATCCGCTTGCCTAAGTCTTGCCAGTCGTGGTGGTCCGGAGCCTATTGCAAAGGCACGAGGCACATGGCTTGGTAGGGTACACCGTAGACTAGGCACCAGTCGTTCACTGTACTTAAGTACTGCACTTAGAGTAGCAGCCAGGGGAGGCAGCTAGTTGCCATCTTGCACTCAAAGGAACCAGGTTCAAATCTCAGCCTTTGGCGTAGAAACGTTGTTCGGGGTACTTAACCCTGAAGTGGTTCGGTAAAATTTACCCAACTGTTTTAAATAGGTAAATCACTGTAAGTTGCCTTAATGTCATATAGTGCTTTGGAGAAAAGCATCAGCTCAGTGAATGAATTAATAAATCTCTATATAGATAGATAGATCAATTAGGCTGAACGCGTTCCGTCCACTGCTGCCTGTCAGGACCTGGGATGAGAATCTCTGCTCTTGAATTTTGCCGAATGCAGATGTCACTCTGCATTGTGCCGAAAAGAATATGGAATGAGGAGTTCCATCAGCGTCTCAGGGAGGTCGTGGACGTGCGGGGCATGGACCACAACTCTTGGTTTCACGGTGTATTCTTGGAACCTTGCTTAGTTTGCCATCACACCTATACCTACCCCCATATGCTGCTCGGCTGGACACGAGGAGAGCTTATCCCTCATCTCTGGGGTCACTTTTCCAAAGGCAAAACCGCTGGCAATAATCCACTGCCAGTTGTCCAGATGAAGGCCGCTGTCTGGCGTAGCCCTCAGGACATTATCTGTGGTTTGAGCAGCAGCTCATTAATATTGCAGGCCCCCTTTGCAAAAAGCCCCTATAGTTCCTCCTCCCTCCGCCCTCCATAATTTATGAGTGGCGTTCGGAGGCTTTGTGCTTTCCAGGCATATCCATTTTCTGCCAGAGGCCAGGAAAGTGTAGATGTTCCTTTGCACGGTGCCACCTCGCCCACCATGAGCTGCTGTACAGACCCAGCAGCCCCCAAGGGTGTCCTGTCCCCCCTTTGATGGGCTGGGGATGGATCCAGGGACATGGATTCCTGTTAGCCTGAAGTACTTGGCCAAGTGGCACACAGGGTCCTACCAGCTGTACCCAGGTAAGCACAGCAGTCTCACAGCGCTGGGATGCTGTTTTGAAGAGCTAATGTAGCTTTACAGTGTGTTTTTACTGTGCTGTGTAATGGCGGTTATGTAACAGGGAGATCCTGCAAGACGTTTTAACACGGAAACATGGAAGGCTCTGGATTTGAATGCTAATTTCGCTTTTGTGCAATCAGTGAACTTTGCAGACACTTGAAGCTTTTAAAATTAATTTAAAATGCTATTTTCAGTGGTGTCAGAGCACAAGGACGTGGTGGTAGTTGCAGTGAGAGCATAATGTGAATATCTGTGTTAAATTCAGTAATAACCAGAAGGAGGTTGTAGCAGCAGAGTGCTTTGTGTGCGTATCATCTTAACTGTTTGTATGTTGAATAAGACCCACTTTTAAGTGTAAATTAGTGTGCCTGTGCATTGGTACAGTACAAGTCAAAAGTTTGAGTTCATACGAGCAACCTGTGAAATATTGCATGGGACAAACTGGAAAGAAGAAGGAAAGCACAGCAATCCGCAAGTGTCCTACATCTGCGGGAATTGCTACAGAAGAGCTGAGAAGACGTGACGGCTCGTCCCCGATCAGACTTGATAATCAAAAACCGTGTGAGGAAAAACTAGTTTCCAGCAAGTCAGTTCATGCTTTACACTGGTACTCTACCTTTGTACACATCGCGACTCACAGGTGCACTACATGGATCAGACCGGAGTTCAGTGGCAGATACTGTCTTCAAGCCATGTATCAGTGGGGGATATGGGTGTCGCAGAGCTTCCCCTGATCTACCTGAGCAGTTAGCAGCCTTTTCGGACACCTCAGCCTGTATTTAGGTGGCGTTGAAGGCCTCAATGATTCCTCTGCTCATCACGTTTCACACGAGTAAGAAATGCAGCTCAGCTTATTTGTAGCTACACATGGTTTGTAAATTTGACACCGTTACCTTCACAATGTGAAGCGCAGGGGCACAGCACTACGGCTTGAGCTTGACAGCAGCACCGTGGAAGGGTTTGTGCTGAGCAGGCTGCGTGTGTGTTGCAGAGCTGACCGGTGTGGATCTGAAGGGCTGTGGCAGTGAGAACAGCCTCAGCAGCAACACCAGCCTACCCAGCGTGCAAAGCCACCGGCGGCACACGGAGCGCCGAGTCGCCAGCTGGGCCGTCTGCTTTGAGCGCCTGCTACAGGACCCCGTGGGCGTCCGCTATTTCTCCGTGAGTATCGCCCTGCCTCCCTAAAGTCCCTACCGCCTGGCTGCTCATTGGTCATCTGTTGGCGGTGGCTTTGACCCACTTCTCCCGCAACCCTATCCAGACGGCCATTCGCTGGGTCAGAAACAGGCCTGATCGAATCTCCTGCTTTGTTTCCGTAGGAATTTCTGAAAAAGGAGTTCAGTGAGGAAAATATCTTGTTCTGGCAGGCCTGTGAGTTCTTCAGCCATGTGCCTGAAAACGATAAGAAACAGGTATGTTTTTGGAATATACATCATTAAGTGAAGCAACATTCTGATTGCAGTTACACTTTGTTCTAAAATCGTATCCAGTATTAGGATGTACGGTAAAGTTGACATTCATGTTGTCGTTACGGTTGAAGAAGGTCCAGGAGATAGCATAGTGGTTAGAGGTATAGCTTTCTGCTCAAAGGATATAGGTTTGAATCCCACCTCTTAATGTAGTACCCTCAACCAAGGTAATTATCCAGAATTTTTCCAGAAAAGGTTACCCTCCTGTATAAGTAGCTAAATTCTGGTGTGTAGCTTAATGTTGTAAGCTGCCTTTACTGAAAAAACAGTAGCTAAATGAATAATAAGAAAAAATAATAGAACAAAAAAAAAAACATTTAAATGAAAGAAGATGTAAAGATAGATTTGACATTCTGAATGTTGAAATAAGCAAAATCTTATCTCTGTGCTGGACCAGCAGCGATGACATCTTTGCCCTTGTCCTCACTCCCCTCAGTTGTCCCAGCGGGCCCGTGAGATCTATAATAGCTTCCTGTCCAGCAAAGCCACCACGCCTGTCAACATCGACAGCCAGGCTCAGCTGGCGGACGACATCCTCAATGCCCCACGGCCGGACATGTTCAAGGAGCAGCAGCTGCAGGTGCGTAGCGGCGTGGGGGTTGTGCCCAGGACAAGTGCTCAAGTCTGCCAGATTCGCTGGCAGCCATTCTCAGCAGAAGACATGTCTGTGCGATTGTGTGCGGCTCTTCCAAACCATGCTTACATAAATGCTGTTCTTCATCAGGATGGAGGAGGAGAGAGAGGAAGGTGTCAGGAATAATAATAGATCAGCGGAGTGCGTGTAGCAATGAAAGCCCATGTGCTGGTGTTAAATGCGGCACAGATGCCTTGTGACACTGCTCTAGGTACCGTGGTCAGGACCACAACCCAAGACTGCTAAAATTGTACATATTTCTTGTCATGGCATTTGTTTCATTAAAAGATAGCACCTTATGAGGCTAGAGAAAGAACAAGCGCGTTGTTTTTTTCAACATCTCTTCCTTTAACTGTCTTGGATTTGGAAAATCCAGTGATATCGTTCCCTCCCAGCTCGAGCATCATTTATCTCGACCTCGCTTTGATCAGAGTCAGGGGCGTAACCTGATAGGAAAGTGCGTTGTGAAAAATTACGTGTAGTTTGAAGTAATTTTACAAAGAAAAACAACATTACTGACATGCTGCTTGGTTTTTAGTGAAAACATGATTTACGCCGGACCTTTTAACACCTTTCCTTAGATCTTCAACCTCATGAAGTTTGACAGCTACACCCGCTTCCTCAAGTCCTTCCTGTACCAGGAGTGCATGCTGGCCGAAGTGGAAGGACGTTCCCTTCCAGACCCGCAGCAGGTCCCCAGCAGCCCCACGTCAAAGCACAGCACCAGCTCTGACCGCTCCAACCTCTCCACACCCAAGAAGGTACTGCATCTACTTGTAGAGGAAGGTGGACTCGCGTTAGTAGAATCGGCCAGTTCTTTATTTTGCTTCTGACGTTTGCACTTGATTTTCTGGGAACTGAATCTTGTTCCTCTACAGTGTTTTGGAGAAACACATGAACAAGTAATTGGCCTTTTTAAGCCACGGAAATGAGTTGGCATGAAAACCAGTATGATCACAACTCGGAACAAATAGGGTTTGACATTCCTACCCTTGTGAACACTTGTTGGCAGGTTGTTGAGTGACACTCGATAAAGCTGTTGATTTGAATTTGGAAATTTGGGGAAGACAGCTCTTTTCCAATTTACCTCTGCAATTAAACTATTAAGTGATGAATCATAATCAAAGTAAGCCGCTGGGTGGTAAGGTTTTTCCATCCTGGCCTTACACTGGCCCCGAGTATCTCAGCTCGGGGTGAAGAGGAGGCAGGAGGATGCACAGGAAAATGTGTTGAGCTTCAGCGGGAAATTCAGCAGAGGTGCAGCTGCCTTGTTTAATCCACTGAAGAGCATTAGTTAATCTGCTAGCGGGTGTCCGCAGGATGACAAGAAGTCCAAATCCGGCCGCTCGTTGAACGACGACAGCAGAGATGACCACGGAGATAAGAAGAAAGGGAGTTTTTTCTCTTGGTCCCGGAACAGGAGCTTTGGAAAGGGCCCCAAGAAAAGAGACCTGGGAGACTTCAGCTACAGTGAGTGGAGAATATTACAGATTCATGGAAAACACTCTATGTCTGGCATGTGTGTGCAGAAGAGAAAGGGGAGCTCTGACAC
Source organism: Scleropages formosus (assembly GCF_900964775.1). Lineage (NCBI taxonomy): Eukaryota > Metazoa > Chordata > Actinopteri > Osteoglossiformes > Osteoglossidae > Scleropages > Scleropages formosus. Next base: position 12,730,582 of record NC_041821.1, on the reverse strand, counting down.
CTCTCTGAATGAGATGTTTATGCAGTTACGGGGCTCCGGGCCCACTCCGTCCCTGGGTGTCCCTCAGGGTGTTTTTGGGCACTGAGCCTTCTGGTCAGGCTACTGTTGTGCTCTGACCTGCTGTGTCACTGGGTGCTCTCCTTTCACAGATTTTTCCGGAAGCAATGGAAGGCGGGAATCACAGGGCTCTTTGTCCTCCGGTGCAAGCGTGGAACTGGGCACCCCTAACGCAGGGGGGAAGACTGAGGTCAGTGAAGTGGAGTTGCCTGAGACACGGCCACATCCCCACACATAGTACATTAATACATACCTGTATGTAAATTGTCACAATGTGCATTAAATTTAGTACATTTGCCTTTTTTTGTCCTTTGTTGCTTCAGAACATCATTTTAACACATTCCTTTACATGCTACGTTAGTCCCATTATAATAGTGTTTATACATTTACTGTATTTACTTAAAGGTCAGTTATGAATCTGTAGGTTCATATTATGACACTTAAGTTCTTGAAAACAATGAACCTGGAACTGGACGTGAAAACTGGAGACAGTCGGTAGCACAGTGGATAGAGCTGTCAGTTTGCATTCGAAGGACCTCATTTGGAATCCCACCACCTGCTGTAGTACCCTTGAGCAAGGTACTTATCCTGTATTGCAGTATCAGTTACTTAGCTCTATAAATGGCTAAAAATATAGTTCAATAACTCAATAGGAAGCCAGATACTAAGTAGTAATAACAATTGTTACAATGAAAACTTAAATCATTAATTAGGTTGTGCTTCTACAGTTTAACATCACTGTCTCACATAAACCTTGTTAACGTGGGTCATTTTTCCCCTTTTACTTATTTTTGTTTTCTCTAAGCTTTACAGTAAAAATATATTCCATGCAGTGCAGTAGCCAAGCACGATGCTCTCACTCGATCAGACATGTTTTTGGAAAATGAGAAACGGGAATAACAGGAGAACATTCACCAGCATCCGTTAAATCTATGTCAAGTTTTGTTTCTTTGTGGTAAATTGTCAAGTCCATAAACTGAATTGAACTAATGCCCTGATCTGACCCTGGGACCAGTGACAGTGTCATGTGGTAGACCAGGCAAGTTTTGCTTCATAGTGGATGTTTAGGTTGAGGAGGCTTTGAAGCGCAGGGGTTTCAGTGATATCTTCCTCGTTCCCCAGTGTGACATTTTCCTATGCTTCCCAGGGCGACGCCTCCAGAAACTCGACGTCCCAGAGGCAATGCACCGTGAACCTTCCCGACGGCACCTGCTGCAACGTGCCTGTCCGCCCCGGAGTGTCTGTCAGGGAGGTGCTCATGGGTCTGTGTGAGAAGCTGTCTATCAACCTGGCTGCTGTGGACCTCTTCTTGGTCGGGGGAGAGAAGGTGCCTGCCCACCGTGGACACTGTTGTGTAATGGCCACAGTGGCTTTTTGCGTGATTGTGAACATTTGAGTGTGTCGTTCAAAAGACAAAGTACCACTCTGCGGTCTTTCATTATATTGCTTTTGATACCCACCCAGTATGTTTTGGTTGCTAATTATTACCTCACAGCAAGTAAAGAGACTTTTTGCCTTTTTTCCATCTTTTAAAGCCTCTGGTCTTGGACCAAGACTGCATGACTCTGAGCTCACGGGACCTAAGGTTGGAAAAACGCACTTTGTTCAGGTAAATGAATTATTGCTTAAAAAGACCAGAGCTGATAGTGGTGATTGAGGGTTAGACTCTGTTTCAGTGGGGTCTAAACGATGTCTTGTGGAGAAATATGTTTTAATTATATTTAATAACTTGTTGTAAGTGGCTCTTTTTATCATTGTGAACAGTTGACGAATGGAGGGAAATTGTTTTATCGTAAGTGCTTATCATAGCAGGACAAGAGCCCAGATGTGCTAACCAAGCTGATTGTTTTCAGTAACGCTTTTTTCCCCACTGTTATGCTCAGATTGGACCTTGTGCCCATTAATCGATCTGTCGGACTCAAAGCTAAACCCACCAAACCCGTTACGGAAGTTCTGCGCCCCGTTGTCGCCAAGTATGGCCTTCACTTGAATGACCTGGTGGCCAAAATTGTAAGTGCTTGGTTGGTTGATGTGTCATTTGACTTTAAAGAAGTGTAGCCTGTAACTGGCTTTGGGTCCTGTTTTTAAAGTGATCTAGCATACTGTTCTCCCTGTGTCGTCTCTTTTGCATCCTTACTTCATCGTGACTCAGATTGACTCTGATTAGACAGCTGTAGAGGAGAGCTGATTAAAAAAATGTGACTATGTGCTTAAAATATGTTACCCTTCCATCTGTAGCAATGCTTGTCCCTGCTTCATACATCCAGCCAATGTAGCCCCTTCTTGCTTTGTTGTTATGCTGTGCAGAACAGTCCTCACCGTCTATGGTTAATGTGCTCTGTTGCCCCTTGTAGAGTGGGGAGAAAGATCCCCTGGACCTTGGTTTGCCCATCTCCAACCTGGATGGCCTGAGGGTTGTGTTGGATGTTGCAGATCACACCACAGGCAAAGGTAAGAAACCACATAACATCTTAGCTACAGCTTGGATTTCCGCACATTTGTGTGTTAAAGCCCTCTTAGCATACTTCCCAGGTGGGATCCCTCTGATTTAAGATGCTGTGGAAGGCAGTTTTGTTCTGCTGCATCACTGAGGAGTGCACAGCTAATGGGTCAACTCACTCACGAAACAAACACCATGTTTGCTGTCAGTCTGCCCATGTGTGAGGTGCCTGTAGGAGTAATTTCCCCAGTTAGAGCACTGAGTATCAGCAGAGGCTGTCCTTCACCAGTGTGTATTGATGGAGTGAGAAGAAGATGATAAATGACCTACCGGTGCTGCTTAGGGAAGCTGCAGACCGCCCCTTTCCAAACATTAAACGACAAACCATGTCAGCATGTCATGTGTGCGCTGGAGGCGATGCTGCTGCTTTCTGCGTCGCCTTGAGAAGAGAGACCCATGACCGGACATTATGCACACGCATCAGCTGGCTCCAGTCTGCTGCAGGCGCCCGATTGTTGTCTTTTTTCTCGGAATTCCAACGCCTCAGTACCTACTGTAATGGTCACGGTCACATTTCTGCCAATAAACACACTTTCCAGTGCACTCAAGTGCTATTATTGGTGCGTAACTTTAACATGCAGCGTTTTCTTTTTTGTTCTTTCACTGCAGATAAACAGAAACTTGTTTCTCCAAAAGGCCACACTGCACCCGTGATGCCCGGAGGTCCATCCACAGTAAGGATTTTTGTTTTGTTGCGGTGGGGGATGTTTGTACGATTTCTGCCTGCTAGAGACACAAGGTCTGCTGTTGAAAGAGCACGTTGCCTCTACTGTGTGGCCTCCTCCATGTGCGCTGCGTTCCCTTGCATGGCTACACTGTTGCGCGGCACCTCTCCCCTGCGGCAGCGTCGAGCTCCTGGGCTGGCTGTGTGGCTGCCTTTTAACCCTGTCCTGTCCGAACCCGGGGACCTGCGGCCCCGCTCTAAACACTCCCTGAAGGTTTAGAGAGACTCCTCCATGCCGGAGGACTTTCTTCACTAGGTAGAGCTCATGAGCATAGCTTGGGAAGCGCTTAGGATGCTCACGGTGACTCTTGGTCTCGGTTTGGGGGGCACGCTGGAACAAGGTTTGCTTTGAGAGCAGGTGCGGGCTCACCCTCCATGGTGGTTAACGTTGTTGCCGGGCTCCGACACCGGTGTTTCTCACATTCTGGTAACCCGCCTGCCTGGCCCCTCACCTTGGTGCATTCTCATTGTTGCCATCCAGGGGGATGAGAAATCAGCAGGGAGAGCCAGAGGGGAAAACGGCAAGGCGGCCCGGGAGGCGCGCCAAGTCAGACACGACGAATCAGTTGAGAAAGTGGAAAAGAGAAAGCAGAAAAAGATTAATATAGATGAAGCTGAAGGTAAACCTCCCTCTGTCACTCACGTTGACACAAGTGAAGCTTTGCTTTCCGTCTCACTAACCTCTGTCTCGTACAAGTCCTAGCTGCACAGGAACTAATTTGACTCTACTAATGCACTTTAATTCGGACACTAGTGTCCACGTGTGTCACCAGTTAGTGTCGTGTGCCCTTGTGCCCTTCCTCTGGGCAGAGCTAGGGGCTGAGGCTGGTTTCTCACAGCGGCCGTGGTCTCCGTGTCCCACAGAGTTCTTTGAGCTCATATCCAAAGCTCAGAGCAACCGGGCCGACGACCAGCGGGGCCTTCTGAACAAGGAGGACCTGGTGCTGCCGGACTTCCTGAGGCTGGCACCCGAACCCGCCTGCTCCACACCGCAGCACGCCCAGGAGAACGGAGGTGGCCCTGGCCGTGCTCATCGCTCCGCCCTCAGTGCCAGCCACCAGTCCCAGAGCCTGGACTCCACGCTCACCGGCAGTGATACCAAGGAGCCTCTGGCCAACCGGCGGGCCCTCCTGCCCCCCGGTGGCAGCCGAGCCAAGCCACCTTTCACCACACCCCTCCCCCCTGTCCCCTATGCTGCGGACTCCTCCTGGTGCGGTGAAACTGCTGTCCGGACAGTGGACGATGACAATGTAGCGGACTTGACTCTGGTCGGAGAAGGGGACATCAACAGTCCTAACAGCACTCTCCTGCCCCCCACCCTCAAGTCCACTTCTCAGCAGGGCAGGGTCCTGGAAGCCAGCTTGACGTCCCAGTCACCCTGCCACAACACTGAGGGAAGCTATGTGGATGTGCGGTCCAGCTCAGGTATTTCCGGAGTGTGACCTCTCTGTGTGCCGAGTGCATTGCCATGGATTCCGTTCACCTTGAGGGGCGGTGCCAACTCTTACAGCCCTTCACACTTACTTACATGCACTTTACACTGAGCAAACAAAGACTTCTCTCATTCATTTTCATATATTTTTGTCCACTAACTACAGCTGACTCAACCAGATTGTTTTCCATTTAATGATGAGTGAAAAACATCAGCGGTATAGTAAAAGAGAAGTATGAGGCAGTGTGAACCTGTGGCAGACATAGTGGTCAGTGTGGCGTCAACTGAGCTCCTGCAGACACCTTCTGAGAAGTGGCCCTGGAGTCACCGTGCTTAATTCCCTGTGCCTGTTCGTGAAAAAGCTCCGGGAACAGGTGACCCGGGGTAACAAGAAGCTGCGACTGGCCTTTGTCCTTTTGTCCTTTGTACGTAGCCGGCGTATCGGTATCTTGATAGGGTGCACGTAGACCCAGGAGAACCCTCTCCGGGGTGCCACAGCACCCAAATGGCAGGAAAAAAGCTGGACCTCATCGTTCAAAGGCTTGTGCTCATGTTTTTCTGAAGTTTCCCATGACTGTCAACTTTGATGACAATGTCACTTCCTTTAAACACGATTGATCTACATTCTGGTACACTGGCTCCTCGTGTTACACATTTCTGAAGATGCAAACACTTCCTGATGTATTTATTTATTATAATTGCATTTTCTAAAATTGTGTCAAATGAGTACGCTCCTAAAATACCTGGTTCTTGCGGAGTCAAAGCAGACCCATATTCACGCACTCAGCTCACAGGTGCCAGTAAAACTCACCCAAACACTAAAAAAAAAAAAAAAAGTGTGGGGTCAAAAAAGTTCAGCTCACTTCTCCAGTGTTTACAGCTTGCGTCTGGTGTTTGTGAATGTTGGTGATCCATAAAAAGACCTTTTACGGGTTGTGACTTGGAGTTACGAACAAAACAAATTACGAACAGAATTCCAGTTCCAGTTGTGTTCGTAAGATGAGGAGCCACTGTCTTTTTTGTCTTGTTTAAAAACTTTTTCCTGTTCCTTCTGCGAGTCAAATGCAATTCAACAATGTCTGCAAACTGCTCTACATTCCATTATGTACTGAAACTAAAATGTGTTAAGTTCACTCCAAGCCCATAGATCGTAAATAAATGGGATTTCTTATTTTATGTACGTGATCCTGTAATATATTCCTGAGAACTCAAATAATTTATCTTTGTTGTTTCTATTCCTGTGCAGAGTGAAATGTACTAATAATGTACATACAGTAAATAGAGTACCAATACCATTGTTGAATTGCAAACTATTTTTTTCTAGATCCTTCTTGTTCTCAGTAGATGCCTTTTGTAGATAACTATGCTGATAAACTCTGTACTTGTGTGTTTCAGATCTAATAAATGTTGCAAGTGAAATCACAAGTCACTCTCTTCTGTACGTCCCATGATCTGCAAAAACTGGCCATTGTGCATGTCTCACCCGCCATTCCATCCCTCGCTCCCTCAGAAGGCCCAGTGGGTCTGCCCACGTCCTCGTGCAGGACCCGTGTCCTCTCCCACACCGGACCTGTTGGAGCCGTGCCGTGAGCCTCAGCCAGCCGTGTGCGTGAGGCTCACAGCATCATCCCCATTCGTCCTCACGCTCTTTCACATGGAACTTCTCCACAGTGATCCCATCTCTTTTTACTTGTGTCTCTTTGCTCTAATTGTGTCGAATGAATACGCTCCTTTGAGCTTATTTGACTAATGAGCCTAATTGAGAAGTTGAATCAAGTGCAGCCCCTCATCTTATCTCCGAACCCAAGTCCCTGCTTACAGAAAGTTCCATGGAAGGGAGTGAACGGTAATGCGCTAAGAGGCGAGACGCGAGGTTCCCTGGGTTTCGAGCGTATCTGCGCAGCGCAGGGTGTTGGCTTTCGGGGACTGCAGGAAGCACCCGCATCTTTGTCCCCTGCCAGCACGTCCTTCCGGCACTCTGTTGGCCCTTTGTTCACACGCATTAGCCATGCACGGAGGCCGCTGTGCTGAATGCCTAGTTAGGGCAGCTTTGTAATACACGGCCAGTGCTATTCTGCGAACAAGACCTGTGTCTGTTTGCCCAGAGTGCACAGGCACCCATTAACAGTGCCCTAATTGGCATCCGTTTATTCATTTACGCTTCTGCTCTCGTTTCTTTCCCGCGAACATCCAGAGACAAAACGGCTGTGCTTCTCCGGGTGAAAACGACTTCCTTTCTTCACCGGTGCAGTCCTCTGACCATCGGCAGCCAGAGTCTCTCAGTAACCCGGATGCCTTGGGTTCCGCAAACGGTCCTCGGGAGGATCGCGTTTTTGTTGCTGTTGAAGTCGCTAAAGGAACGATTCTGAGTATTGATACTTCGAGTTCGTGTGTTATATTACTTTGCCAAAGTTTAGCAGCCAAGCATTATCTAATTGTAAGGCTTCAGCCAAAGGGGGTGAAACGTTGTAATGTGAAATGTGTACTGTGAAATGTTCAGGTTCAAGAACAGCAGCCGTTGGGTGAAATGGGTTGTAACGTGTGGGTTACTGGGAACGTAAGCGAGGGGAGGTAATCGAGGGCATTCCGTGGAGACCGCCTTCCTGCCCACATGGATCTCTCCGGGCTCTTCGTGTCCCACCTGCCCAGGCTGATCCTCTGGAACGATGTCCTCGATCCGTCTTCTGAAGTTCTCCCTTCTTCGCATTTCTCCTCCTTCGGTTCATCTCCCAGCAGTGGTGCTCACGTTGGCGCGCGCCCTGGGACGAGAGCGCACAGGAGCTTGCGTCACGTGCTCGCAGCTCTTTGTGCGCCAAACGCTCTCTTACGGGCCTCAGGGTGTTCTCAGCTGTGGCAGGAAGAGTACGTGTGGAGCCTCTTGTGTTCGCCTCCAGCAAATGGCGCAAAGGCAGGTACGCGGAGAAGAGCTCCTGAAACACACCGGTACGCCTCCGAGCCTGCTGCTCCGGAGGAGAGCGCGTCTCCGCCTTGCGTGGCTCTGCATCTGTCTTCATTTAAATGTGTATATATAGCGTCCTCGTCTTGAAAGGTGAATCATCAAAGGACCATTTTTGCACGTGGACGTACAATGGAGGCCGGGCGCTGAAAGGCGCTCAATCAACAAGAAAGTCCCGGAAGGCAGAAGGCAGAAGAAGATGAAAGCGGGGGGTCGGCGGGAGGCTGGAGGCCGTGGCCACAGCTGCGTGGGTACATTCGTTAGGAGGCGGTCGCTACCGGTGTCGGCAAACCCTCGTACGTACCAGGGTAAGGATACGAGGCTCCTCGAACCCCGGCTCCGCAGACCGCTGGCCACGTCGGCGCTGCGAAATAAGTTGAACCACGAGCAATTTGTCAGATGCCATCGAGACCTTTTATTTGCCGGTGTGAGAGGAAAAGCACCGTGCGCATCAGCCCATCGGGGCGAGATGTGAAGAACCCTGGCATAAGCCGCACAAGACTTAATTAAAGCGTTAAATCACCACCGCGCTGCTTTTTTAAGCGTAAGCAATAACTGTGCCAAAGCATCCACTCGGCCAACTTCGGCACGGTGTTTGAAACACTTGATTTTTTAGTGCTTGTAATATTTTTAAGAGCTGGTACACGGAATGGTCCTCAGCCAAGCAGAGTGTTTTTAATCCCTGTCAAACTGCTCCGCGTGTACAGTGCGTACGGATGGGAGAACGGCGGGTGCTGCGATTGGCCCGCCGGCGAGGAAACGTCCTCGTACCTGTTCGGTTCACCCTGCTAGGGTTACATCTCCGCAGTAAAAGGGACCTACTGTATTCGTGGTTATGTGTCTTGATTGCCTCCGGAGCTGTTAAGAATGAGCGTTGGGACTTGTTGTGCCTTGGACTGTTGCAAGGAACCATCTCCGTTCACGAGGAACTTGGGTAAAAGAGCTCTTTTACTGTAGTAGATCACATTACCGTATGGCACTTTGATTCATTTGTTGTAAGAAAAGCAACACGGTATCTGATTCATTTATACAGCCTGGTGTGTCGGGGGGAGTAATTCGGGGTAAGTCCCGTGACCAGGGCTTGTGTAGCAACAGTGGGAAGTGGGGCTCGAACCGACGACTTTCAGGTTACGGCTCCCCGTCCTTAACACGCTGCCCGCTGCTCCCGAACTTCTCAAAGGCCGTTTTATTCATCGACAAGTGGCAAGTTGGCCTCGGCACCCAAAGATGAGCGAGGAACTCGCTGGAGCAGCGCTTGTGCACTGGGTTTCACACAAAGAGGTGCAGCACCTTAGACCAAGAGCTCCTCGTGATGTTGAGGAACTCGCCCGGTCACTACCGTGCGCTGCCAGTAGCTGGTCCGCAACTTCTACAGCTCCGACCACGAAGGGGTTAAGGAGCCGTGGTCCCACCGGGCGCTCCGTTGGCCCAGAAGGGCATCAACCAGGCAACGTCTCTACCGGCTTTTCTGAAGCTGGAGGCAGCCCTCGCACGGTCGGGGTGCTCCAGTCTGCCCTGCAGCCCCCGCACGCTCCCAGCAGCACGCGGTGACCAAGCAGACGCTACCTGTTCAGATCCCGAGCTGCTCACCTCAGTGATCCAGCAGAACATCCAGATTAATAAATGGGTTGCCAGTTGCTTTGGAAAAAAGCATAATCTTAGGAAACAATAATAGGGCACATGCGTACAGCCGATGTCACGGATGGGACCGCAGGGGAGGGAGAGGAAAGCTCTCAGACGCGGTACTTTTTGGGGTTTTTTTTTTTTTTTTTCTTTTTCCTGTCCATAATGATAAGGTTCATCGTACAGGATACGTGGATGTCACTGTTTGGGAATCCCCGTCCCGGAGACCCCGCAGGGCTGTAATCTAGTCCTGCGTGACGGGTCTGGACTTGGACCGCAGCTCCCCGGGAGCCATGGAAACGGTCCGCCCACACGGGATGACTCCGCATGGGTGTTAATGAGTGTTCGGGGGTCGGGGGGGAGGGGGAGGTTGCTTATTGCTTTCTTCTCCAGTCTTTACTTTGAACAGATCTGTTGGTTTTGGAAAGAAAAAGTTTGAGCTGAAAGCACCACCGCTCATTCCCTCTCCGTGTTCATCACTTTGCACCGAAGAAAATGATTTTAAATAACGGTTCTCAATTCAAAGCGGCACATTTCCTGTTGGCGATGAATTGTATTTGGTCTCCTATTGCGTTCATTATTTCGGCGGCGAAAGTAGTTACTTTCGAACGTGGATGTCGATGTTGCAGGAGGCGTCGCTCCGCGTCGCCCTGCCCGTCTCCAAACGTTTGCTTATATGGACTAGATGTGGGTGTCGCGGCGCCGAAGACGAACGCGAAGCTGACGCGTGAGCGAGGAGAGGAAGAAGCTCAAAAGGCTGTAGGGGGGAACGAAGGCCGTGTCTCAGCAATGGGCTCGGAACAGAAGCGCTCGTAGTGCGCCTGCCCCACTGTGCCGCTGCGAGTCGCCGCAAAAGTTCACCAAGGACGCTCGGAGATGCACCCGCGGCCGCCCCCGGGGTCCGTCCTTTCCCCGCCGTCAACCCTCGCGCCCATCAGGCTCCCGTTCCCCCCGCGGCCCCGTTCCTCAAGAGCCGCTCTCGGCCACGTTTGGCGCCTCCGACAATTGGTCTCGTCTGCAGTCGATCTCAGGCTCGACAGTTTGCGCGCTTTCGCATCGCCGTCGCTGCCAAGCGCCACATACCGCCGGGGCAGTCGAACCGAGTTCGCCTAATAAAGCCGTGTGACGGGAGGCAGCGGCGCGAGCGCCGTACATCGCGGCAGCTGCCCGCCCCTCCTCTGCCGCCCCGCCGCGATCCCACACGCCACCCGGCTGGAGCCGGTTAACAAGAACACCACCTAGTGGCCGCTGACGCGCTTGTTGCACGTTCACCCGCGCAGTCCCGGCGGGTGAAGCGCAAGGAGCGGGCTGGGCGTGTTAGCTGGGCCCCGCGGCACACGGCTTCGGAGAACTTTTCCCGTTCGATAGCCCGGAACTCGTCGATCAGGACGACGGGAAAAGCGGAACAAAGCAGGCTGCGCCGCCAGCGCCCGAGCGCCGGAGTTCGGCTAGTTAACGCGCCGCGCCCCTCCGCTCCGTACCCGGCTCAGCGTTATGGGTCGTACGGTACGTCAAAGGGTGCGGGTGCGCACGCGGTGCAGCCGCTAGGGGGCAGTGCAGACATTGCGCGAGCGTCGCACTCCACCCGGCGCGCTCAGAAGCCCAGGTGTTTATTTCTAAGGAGACGGAGGCAAAGGAGGCCTTTCGGTTCTGCTGCCAAGGCCGAGGTGCCGCGGAGGCCTGTGAGCGAGGGAGCAGAGAATAAAGCTGGGATTATTCATGGCACACGGCACCACAGCCCATCGCAGCCCATCGCACCCCGCTGCACTCGGTCGCCTGCCTGGGTGTCGGCGCTGAGAGGCGTACGGTTATTCACATCAATTAACGTGGTAATCAATTACAGAGCATTTAGGCTTCTTTCTAGGACCGTGCTGAGTATGAAACAAGGTGGTTCATTTTCCGAAGAAAATCACGTCTTCTCCATGTATAGCTCTAAAAATCGCCCGGATCATGATGCGTTACTCTAGTAAATAGTCAGCTATCTTATTTTTGTATGTCTTGTCCCTTTGTTCGGCGCTCTGTGTCACTGTGTGAGAAGAGCGCTCCGTAAAAATGCCCTGATGCATGTTATGGAGGCACGGACCGCTTCCATCTGTGTCCGGAATGTTCCGACACCGACGACGTGGAAAGGAACGCGCGATACTTATGTTTCCGTTCAGCCTCGGACCGCGGGAGGGAAACGAGCCTCGTTTCCTCCCGTTAAGCGAACGAGCGCACGTCCGACAGCTTTTCTTGAACGCGATCGCTGTGGGAACTTTACGGATGTGGGCCGCGTTAATAAATCCCTTCTGCTCGGCTGCTCGCGAGACGGCAGCCGAAGATCCACTGCAAGCGGTGCAGTTAGGTTGTTTAACTGGAATGGTGGTTATTACCGTGTTTGGTGCTACCTAAATATGGTGAGTCATTAATCTGAATATTTGGAGATATAAATCAGTTCCTGTGCTCCAGTTTTTCCGCATCTGTGGTCCGTGGAACACCGCCCCCCACCCCCCGCTCCCCCGTCGAGGACCTCCGTGGCCCGTTCTCAGAAAGGTCCTCTTGCTGTGTGGCCTGAGGACCCGTCTGGACTCGGGTCCCGTGAGAGCAGTTATTCTGGTCGTGTCCCGCGGTTGCCCCGCCCCCCCCCCCCTTGTTATCATTGGCACATCGAGCCCTCGTGGCCCTGATGGCTCTTGCTCGTCCCCCACCTCCCCCACTTCTTCTCCTTGAGCTCACGGAGCACTTTGTGTCGCTGTGTCCGACCGGCGCCCAGCCGGGGGAGCCCCGCAGGGCCCGACGTGCGACCATATGACCCGCCGGGGGGCACAGGGTTTGTCCATTACTGCACAGCTGCTCTGTGTCATCCTCCGCAACAGCGCACCACAGCTGTCTGCACACATCACACACGCAGCCCGTCCTGAGGTCACGTGCGTGGCACCGTTAGCTGCGTCGCACTCATCGTCCCCCTTGGACACGCGGCACCGTGAGCAGGTGAAGCGGCGGCGAAGGGGCCGGAGAACCGCGTTTAATTAAAGCATCACGGAGCACAGAGATCCCCTGTGGCGACTCCTCCTCTGCGTGGAGAGAGCCCGTCGGTGGAGACGGCGGCGGGAACCCGTGATTCAGCCGCTTGGCTCGCTCATTGGTGAGGCAAACGGGAGGGCGGGGGGTTTTTGGGTTCCGTGGGCACGAAAGCGCTAGGGGGAAGGGACGTTATTATGTTGTTATGATGGTGTGCCCACAGGAGGATGACTGATGGTCACGGCAGGACGCCGATTCAATCCGTAAGAATCAGATGGCACCCGGGGACCCCCCGGGGACGCCTGGGGAAGGGCTTCGCCGCGGCCCCCGTCTGCCGGCACGGATTCTTCATTGTCGAGGCAACCGTGAGAAAGAAATCCTCGGAGCAGGACGGCGGTGCGCGCGAGCGTGTGAGCGAGAGCGCGCCGCGAGGCGGCCCCGATCGCCGAGCGACGGGCCGCGCAGGGACGGCCAGCAGATGGCAGTGCGCGTTAATGACAGGACCGCTCAGGCGTGACCTGCCCAAAGCGCTCGCGGTGCTCGCGGGTGCCTCCGAGCCGCAGTGTAATTCAGAGCTCCGTCTTCCGAGCTCCCCGGTCAATCTCTGCGCTCTTTCATTCACGGCTTCCGCTCCCGAACCACGCCGACTGTCCCGAAACACGGAACCTTACACACTTACAGCGACTGCTGGACCTGTAAAGGCTGGCGCCCGTGGTGGGTAGGTAGGTAGGTGCCGTCAAGCTCGAGTCGTCTCTTGGCGACCGCTCGCGTGCTCGTTGACGCAGGGAAGGGCACATCATCGTGACCTTTTCCCACAGTGTCCGGCTAAATCTGTGCCGCCAGTTGTTGAACCTGTTGGATGTTTGCCGAGTCGAGGTACCCGCGCTGCCCCCCTGTGGAAGACGTCCTGATCATGAGACTGTAGAGCCTGGTTCATGTGGTGGTCTATAACAAGACCGTCTCCTACTGGGAGTGTCCATCCCTATGGATCTGGACATCAGAGATGGGCGGCAGCTAACGCAAGACCAGTGGAAAAGTGTAAAAATACACACGTATGTTACGTCATGTTGCACGTTACTTATGGCAGGGTTCCCCAGGTGTATCTGGAAGCACACAAGATGCGCTCGCATGGAGAAGTTTGCCGTTTTCTCGGCCAGATTGATTGACCTGAACAGCACGCGTTTAATGCTCCCCCTTTAGTTGATTGCGAGGGCGAATATGTTGCAGACAGCAAGAAGTCCTGTAAAGGTCACCCCGATTCAGTCAGAGGGCCCTCAACACGCTGAGGTGAGCTGAAAGCCTCGCATGTCTCCAGGGCTCTACCTCGTTACATTCTGCTCCACGTGTTTCCGAGGGGTGCGCCGACTGACGTTCGCCAGCACGGTGCTGGTTCCTAACCTTGGGATGCACGAGAAGCAAAGAGGGGGGTTTACCTTGCTCTTACAGTCTTCAGTAGAGACGGTGCTGTTGCTTTTCAGCGCCTGGGCTATGCGTTCGGGTGTGGGTTCGAATCTGGCTCAGTCCGTGTGGCGTTAGCATCATCTCCCTGTGTTTGCGAAGGTTTACTTCTGGTGCTCTGGTTTCCTCCCACACTCCAAACATATGTGTTTCAGTGCAGTGTATCTAGCTTCAACAGTCACCAAGGGGTCAAAGTGTGAGGTAAAACCAGGTAACAATCATTGCAAGTCGCTTTGGACCAAAACATCGAGTAAACGATAAAATGTCGAAGTCTGAACTTTCTGACCCTTAATTTCTGATTGGCTTCCGTTGGAACGACATGCCTCTTGGAAGTGTTCTTTGACGATTCTTGGCTCACGTAGCCAGAGATTCTTAGAAATGTTCTCTTGATGTCCTCTGTCAACGTGCTGTCTGTCTGCTGAAACCCTGCTCACCCCGACTCCACACCTTGACCTCTCTGTCTTCAGGCAAGGAGAGGAGATCCCGGGAGCGGAGGAAGGCACCTGCGGAACCACACAAAAGAGCGCTTTCCTGCGGACCCCCTTCGCTCCCAGACGCTCGAGGCGAATCGCCTCCGCCCGCCAACAGGATCATCGATGTGGATGGAGTTCGGCTGGAGGTGGCCTCTGTCGCGGAAGAGCAGCCAGAGAGAGGCTTCGGCGGCTCCGTATCGGGGCTGCGCGGCTGCCGGGGCAGGGTGAGGACGGCCGTGTACGAGACATCTGACCTGCCTTCCATGGTCGCCGCCTGGGCAGAGGGCGGCAGGGCCGAGAAGAACAAACACAAGGCCACTTTTGTGTGAGGGACGCCGGACCCCTGCTGATGGATTGCAGTAGACGACCCAGTGCCGGTGCACATAAATCACTGCATGTTCTCAGTGTGCAGCTGTAACTCAAAGGGCTGCTTTTAAATGTAGTTTCATTGCTGTTATTTGGACAGATGCTGCGTAATGTGTCTATAAATCTGTTAAAGGACCGAGAGGAACGGTAGGGGTCATCAGGAAGGCTACGATGCCCGGATTAGCAGCACTTAACGTGTTATTAATGCCGCGCTGGCAGCTTTTGTTTCCACCTGGCTTCACCTTGTGAGTAATGGCTGCGACGGGAATGCGAGCATGTGAGTGAGTCCAGGAAGGTGTGCACACCTTATAATATGCGTGTTGTTTCTGTGGGCGATGCAGTTCCAGACCCTTCCTTCCATATGCGTAGGGTCACAACCGTGTTATTGCTCTCCGTTCCCGACCAGAGCTGAGAATGATCCGCTCGGAAGTGTGTTATTACGTGTCGCACTTCTACACACTTCTACACGTACAAGGACCTGAGCCGCATCACACTGATCCAGATGTTTCTGTCTCTCGGAGCCGCCCGCCGCCGGCGGTCGAATCATAACTGTTGGGCTGCAGGGCGTCTTGGATCCATATCTGCGCTAAACGCCGCCTTTCCCCTAAAGCGAGATCCATGTAACTATAATCGCCTTATTAATCTGGACATGCACTGAATCGCAAAACTGGTTCATGGGAAAAATATACACATTTGCATAGAGACACTTCTGCTCTTGAACGTGTAAATTACCTGTGTGTGAGGCTGACAAATTCAGCATCTCTGGAACAACCTTGACTGGTTTACCTGTACCAAGAGAAGCTAACAGTTAAATTAATAAAGAAATAAACTGAAAGAATATTCTCAATAGTAATTAATTATATAAACTCAGTTTAACATGAGTGACATTCTAGTCAAGCCATTAAATGCAATTGACATTCCTCTAATAGGTAAAATATGAATGTTTCAATACCAGATACAGAAAGTAAATCCGTAAACTGTTATTGCTATTAATATTCATGTAGCTGATATCATGAGGGGGTTTGGCCGGGTCCTGCTCTCCGGTGGGTCTGGGGTTCGAGTCCCGCTTGGGGTGCCTTGCGATGGACTGGCGTCCCGTCCTGGGTGTGTCCCCTCCCCTTCCACCCTTACGCCCTGTGTTACCGGGTTAGGCTGCAGTTCAGTGCGACCCCACCTAAGACAAGAGGCTTCAGACAGTGTGTGTGTGTGTGTGGCTGATATCATTGTCCAAGGAGATTTACAATGTTACAGTATGTTTGTATGCTAAGCTGCATACAGTGATTTTCCCTTGTATGCAGCAGGGTAATTTTCAATGATCTGACGCTGCAGTCAAAATCAACATTTTCTGTCTATTTCTGTCTATATCCCGCATTTTCACCCAGGAGTGATTACCGGGTCCGTGACGTGGTGCGGATCTGATCGATCGCCGCGGGACCTTTAAATGTTGTTTGCTGCTGTTCAGAGGAACTGGCAGGGCAACGATTTTTCTTCACGACAAAGCAGCTCCGTGAGGCCGAGCTCTTTGGACCCTTTCCCCGAAGGCGAGAGCGCCGGCAGGGCGGTTCCGCGTACGACCCCTGACACCGAGCAGCAGAGCGGCGCCTGCAGAGTGTTGCTGTGGCCTTACGGCTCTCCGTAGTGCCGAGTGAACAAAGCGCCTCGTTCAAACCCCCCTATTGATTTGCGTCGCCGCGCGATGCTTGGAAACGACGCTTTTGAAAGGTGCGTTTCAGCCATGAAGATGATAACATTGTGCATTAGATCCCCCCCACCTCTTGGATTAATGAGCACCGAAACCCCCCCCGGTGCTTCACTGAGACAAAGCTCTCATTGGTCAACAAAGCAGCAGGTAAAACTTGATTTTCTAAAACACTGACAAATTGAGGACGGGAGGCCAACCGCAGGCTCAAAATGCGATTTTGGGAACTGAATTTTTAAAAGGTTGCAAATTCCGATCCCCGGAGTCACCACTATCGCGCCTTCAGCCGGGTAAAATATCAAGGTGTGGCGCGTATGGAGCGGAGTAGGTGGCTGTGGGTTAAAGTGAGTAATGGATATCGATCCGTTGTAATGTATGAAGTACAAGTGCATTAATAGGCCATTGATTAGATGGTTGCTTTTGTTCATTTGCAGTGAAATACACGCACGCACGCTCCTACTTGATCAACCACTACAATAAATACTGTCATCGGTCTTGGTAACTCTTCTGCACGCTGAAGGCGGTGAGAAACCACCGAGGAGGTGAGCGAGCGCTCCTGAAAACCGTCTTCGCACAGGTGCAAATACGTGACACACACCGTGTGTGTGTGTGTTGGGGGGGGTGTGAAATATGCGCAGACCTCAGAAACGCGTCGGACTCGTGTCAATACCAATTATGACACACATGGTGTTTTATCGATAAACGCCAGTAGAGTTTATTTTCACCCCGTGCTGTTATTGGTCAATTAATAATCAGTTAATTGAGCTTTCTGCCGAAGGGCGTGTATCTCTGCTGCGGGCTCCGCATTAATGATCTCACGGAATAACATACTTTGCTGGTACCCGAAGAAAGACTATTCCTTTACTTAGAGCTGAAATAAATACATAATAATTATGGATTAAAAATGACGACACTTTATTATGACACTGACAAGCAGCACCAGCTCACCGATGAGCCAGACTTTCCCTCCAGAGTGTCACAGATACATGAAAGTACCGGTGATACAGGCCATATGTAGAGTTTGCAGGCAAACATTGTTCCTCTAGCATCATGAGACGCATTTACATTTATTTAGCAGACGCTTTTCTCCAAAGCGTCTTCCGACAAACTCTATGTAGTGTTATCAGCCCACACACCTTATTCACCGGGGTAACTTACACTGGGTCGCTCATCCATGCGTCAGTGAAACACACTTCCTTTGTGTCACTCACACACAATGGGTGAACCTGAACAGCATGTCTTTGGAGTGTGGGGGGAGACCAGAGCACCCAGAGGAAACCCACACAGACCATACAAACTGCTATGAGAGAACATGGGTTCGAGCCCCCCTCAGTCTGCGTGGACAGACTGAGCAGGGATGTTTGAACCCATGTCCTCTCACACCACCCAGGCGCTGTGCCGCCGTGCCGCACCGACAGCCCGTCGCTGACGCGACCGCTCGGCCCTTTGTGCGCTCGCCCTCCTTCTCGCTACTCCGTGAAATGTCAGAATGTTGAGGACAACGGCGAGCCCTCGGTCCTCTTTAAATATTACTGCGAAAATGAATTATAAATGCAATGTAGAATGGCGCGCTGACTTGTCGACTGTTATTACCGAGTCGCTTTTCAGTAAGGTGTGGACTTTCTGTGAAATCGCCGTCAGCCTTTTTTCTCCAGTAAAAATTCTGTGACATGTTTTTTTGACCCCGGAAACATAGAGCGCATCCTGCTGTTGATTCTAGAAAACTCCGCCCGGGAGCGGAGAACGAACGGAGGGGAAACGAGCGAGCGGCGCGGACCGCGCCGTACTCCGGCGCACCATTTATTTACCGTTCGCTAAGATGTTGCAGGAAGGTGACAGCATAGTGACATTTGAGGCTTTTATATCTGTGGACCAATGCTTTGATTCCAAGCGAGGTGGCAGTTGAGCCACCAGTCACCTGTTTATCCTGCACGGCCCTCGCGAAGCCGCAAATGCTCATCACCAGCAGCGATTAACGAAGATTACGATTCCGATCACGCCGCTGTGTCTACGCACGACTTGTTTACCTAGAAGTCACCGCCAGCCTCTAATGCTGCGCACCCTTGACACGTCACGGAGGCGCGTTTGCCTCACCCGGGGTTCGCCGAAGGTCTCGCCTCGAGGGGAGTAAGTGACAGCCGGGGAAGGTCAGGGTGGCAACGAGGGTCGACGAAAGCCAGCGCTGTTAACTGGCTTAATCGGTCGTGAGCCCGTGATCCGGCGCCGGACCCCGGGGACCGTCCGTACTGCCGGCTCCGCGTTGCGTACGACAGATGAACCCAATTTAACACTCGCCGCAAATATTAGCGCATCTTCATTCATTTGAAATTCCCACAACCGCAGGGCCAGGTGTTGGGCCAGGCTGCTCCTCAGGAATGGGTGATGAGAGAAGGTCAGAAAACAGCGCGGAGGTTAATGCCAGAAAGGCATCACTAAGGGCTGAGCTGCATCCCAGGCCGTGGGCTCCAGACACTTGCGGTGAGTTACGTGGCGTACGACTCTATCGCTTCTTCATCCGTTTTACGCGTGGCTCCGCTGTGGCCTCGTAGCACAGGTGTACGCCGAAATATGCTCGCTGGTATGATGTCGACTTTTGAGAACTTGACGTTCCTCATCGTTGCGTTTCAGACCGATCGTCTGCGCTCCGAGATGCGTCTCTCTCCCGCTCGGACACGGAGGTTAGCGGACTGGGGCTCGTACGATGTCCTTCGCAACGGGGTCACGGGTCTCCCCTCGCTATGACGTAGGAATCGTGCAAAAGTCTCGTGTCAGGCAAGTCAGTTCTTCACGTTTGAAGCGCAGGTTGGAAAATGTCCTAGGTGCAATAAAATTAGCTGCGACGTTTTCTACAAGTTATTGCTGGTATCGCGATGATGAATGCCCCTTTTGCTCGTAGGGAAATTCGAAAGTACACTGCTGAAATTCACATTTGTTTGACAGCGTGTTTATGCAGCAGGTCTGTGACGTTTATTGTATATTGAAAAGTGTACATGGGCCAGGAGTAAAATGGAAAAAAACGCCCACAAAGGGGAGCTTTTACGATTCGACAGGCATTTCTAAACATAGATCGAAATGTAGATACAAGGAAGTAAAATTCATCCGCGGCAGTGCATCTCAAACAATTATACGAGCTGAAAGAGGAAAACGGAGCGCTGCGGAACACAATATACATTTGTACCGGTTCAGTTATGACTCTAACCCAGTTTTCATGTCCAGTAATTGAGTTATTCTGTATAGAGAATTGTTTTATTTATTTATTTTTTCCCTTGGGCTTTACGGCCTTGCTGTGGGCAAAAGCGTGACGAAAACTACAAGGTCCTGAAGAGGTGCATTGCAGTCCTCGGCTGTGTCTCTGTCCTCGATCCGGATGGCAGTAGGTACCAGAACTCTGACTACAGGGACACGCACTGCGGTGCCAAGAATCTCAGTCGTGTCCAAATGCAGCGGGAAATTGAGTGCCGCCGCAGGCCGTATTAATCTGCTCAAACCTCGGCAGATTCCCCTCACAACGAGGGACTGTGGTATATCAGCCCTTGTTTGTGTTACCGATCTGAAATTCGTCCATAATTAACCCTTCGGCTCCAGCGACGACCGTAACGGACCGGTGTCCCTGGAGGGTTATGGAAATCTCTTGGAACGCAAATTCATGTAGAAGTTCCCTTATTATTTATTGTACGTCGTGTCCCCCTCGCTCCCAGGACACCACTCCAACGTTGGTCCACCACCATGTGTGCAGATAGGAACGAGAAGACTTGAGGCGTATTGGAAATAAGTATTTATTTGAAGAAAGCCAATTACAACGTATGAGGCTGAACATGTGGGCTGCATTTTTATTTAATGCCCTGTGAGTCTTCCTGCATTAAATATTACATTCCTGTTCGCTTTGACCCGTGAACTTCCTTGTGCTCAGGTGCTGTAATTCCTCATTACACAGTCCTGCAACGCAAGACTTTGACGTTGAGCAAGTAAACACATGCAAAAATTTCTCATTGTGTGTATTTGTAACAAAGGTTACATATAGATCACAAGAGCAATATTTATTGTTTTCACTTTTTAGGGGAATGAAGTCATATGCATCCTGAATATCAGCTTACTTCACAAGCAGAAATACTTTGTCCCACTGCTGTCAGTAGCTCACTTATTTAGCTGCTCCACGTGGGCTGAAAATCAAACGATAAATTTACCCCATTTACTTCATATGCGACTTCAATAAACACAGAGATGGTATCGCTGCAGAAAAGATGGAACCCATTGAGTTGATGATCACGACTCATAAATATGGTGCACATCAAATCATTTCTCACCACGCCTTTGATAGCTCCTTAGGCGTATACGTAATAGCTTGCAAGAAGACTTTTGCTGTTGCCACAGACACATTCTATTTATTATTTTTGAAGGGTCAGTTTTGATCAAGTTTCGCCCTCCTCCAGTAATGTCTTGGACCAGCAGGAGATGTAAAGCAGGAGCCGCTGGTTATTGCTAAGAAAAAAAAAATTCCGGAGCAGTAATTTGTAGCTGTTGCTATTACTGTTGCTTATGCACGTTGCCAAGTTATCCGGGAGCCAGAAGAGTGAAAAGTGTACAAGTGTTCTGTCCACCACAGTGTAAATCGACATCTAGCCAGGAAAGCTCCAGACTGACACCAGCGAGGCACAAAAATGTTTTGGGTTCGAGAAGCAAACAGTGTATCTGTTCCAAAGTGGACGGTGTGTTGTACAGAATAGCGGCTGTGGAAGTAGAACGACCAGGTAACAGGCAACAGTTGTGCTGTACCGAGTAATAAGCGGCGGTGTGGAAAAGGGAACATGCTTCCATAGGCTGTCGAAGCAGTTTCGGGGCGTACGGGGAGGGGTGTGCAACTCAGCAAGTGTAATGGATATAGAAGCATAGTGGTATGGAAGGATGTTTTAGCACTTAAATGGAAGAACCTTTTAATGGTTACATTTTACATTCTGAAATCCAAGAAAATACAGTTATATTGTTTAGCATTTTATCACAGTGGACTAGAATAGCGACTCGTTTTTGACTGGGGTGGAGTAGCGGGTTTGACCGGGTCCTGCTCTCCGGTGGGTCTGGGGTTCGCATCCTACTTGGGGTGCCTTGCGATGGACTGGCGTCCCGTCCTGGGCGTGTCCCCTCCCCCTCCAACCTTGTGCCCTGTGTTGCCGGGTTAGGCACCAGCTCGCCGCGACCCCACTCGGGACAAGCAGTCTCAGACAGCGTGTGTGTGTTTTTGACCAGGCTGAAGGACAGCTTTAAACTGGAAGATCTGAACGAGAAAAGGCTGTTTTGTGAGTGTCATGAAAGAGTGAAGGTCACAAGACCACGCAGGACATCTTGTTATAGTTGTGATAAGAAAAAGAAGCTTACCTGTATTACTCCATTATAGCTACAGGAGAATATCTGTCAGAACAGAGTATCACACAGTAAAAATCCAGTGTTAAATGAGAATGTAGATGATGGGATCTCGGTAGGGTTTGTAGGGACAGACTGTTCATACTCATCATGAATAAGTTTCTAGCCGTCAAAATGTACACTTCCAGTTAAACCTTTAATTAATGAGCAATAACTGTCACGTCAGACTCCTGCATCTCCAGCGAGCTGAAACTCCAGCTCACAGAGTTAATTAACCAAATTATGGCAAAAAAATTTAAACTGATTTCCAGAAAAATTGCTTCTTACAAAATTTTCCGCTTGCGCCGTCAGCCAAATTACAGTTAATTACAAGACATCTGCATTAATACCTTTCATATTTTAACAGCGACATTATACGTTGAACAGAGGGCGAAGCGGTAAGTAATTTAAGGTAAAGTAATTAGTGCGGCAATTTAAGATAAAAACGGTCGTACTAGTAAAACTGAGAGAAGCCTGTCGAACAGAGAGAAGTCTGTCGGGGGAAGTTAAGTCAGGATTTATCTGGTGGTTTGGCAACGTGAGGCGCGGAATCAGCATGCACAACCACGGGTTCGGCGCAGTGAAGACATCATTGCCGCACGCTGATTGCACCGGCTGCAGCCCATCATTTCTCATAAAGAGAGCGATATAGCAGCCAGGGAAAAGGTGTCCCACTGGGGCAGAAACACAGAGGGCTCACAGGACACGGTATCCCGTGGCTCCTGTGGCTGGGGTTAATCGGACGCACTAGGAACCAACAATACGGAGCATAATTTTGAGCAGGCTGCGCCGGAAGTCACCGAGCACCAATTTAAATCGAGTCAATAAAGAGCATGTCACGCCACTAGACTTGATGTGTATTGATCAGCAAGCAAGAACTGAACATACTCTTTCTCCCAGGTACACATCTAGGAGAACCAGGTGCAGAAAGAGTCCAGTCGGCGTACCTGCCGTTGCCTACAAACCCTAACAACTATGGAGGGACGTGCTTGTTATTTACTTGTTTGTTTCTGAACCGTTCTGCTGGTTCGAGTATCTGATGAAAGATCTCACGGTTACAGAGAAGCGCGTATCTACAGACGTGGTCCGGGGTTTCGCTGAACACCCCAGAGGACGGCGTCGTTCTTTAATCAGTAAGACACATGCTGAGAGAGCGTACTGCAGGGTGTCAGTAATATCCGGCGCAAAACACCTCTTGCTCATTAACTAAAAACTGGCGATGTAACGGGCACGGCTGCTCTCAGACCGATTCTTACATTTCCGAGTAGAAAACGACAAGGTTGGAGGCGTCCGCAAATGGAGAAATAGCGGTTCGGATAAAACGTGGCCTCTCTGTTCCACATTTCATTCCACATTGAAGGCAGATACACTGATCCTTCTAAATCTGGGAAAGTGCTATGAGGTTTGCACAACGTTCCCTCTGAATCATAGTATTAGAACAGAATTAGAGCTTCTGCTATGTGGACCAATTAATAAGTAGCCAACGTGCCAGTCAAGGCGATTCCTACGGCGCGGCTAGGATGCCGGATTTCTATAATTAAGTCGCTGGCACTTGTACCTGACAGTTGACTGACCGCAAGACCCCCATCCACGTGTGTGGTAGGAAGCAGAGTGTGGCGGTTGTGCACATTTCCCTCTTGCAATCCGCTTAGGCGCCCCAATCCTCCCCAACCAATCCGCTTACTGTTCTCGCTCGGAGTCAGGCAGCAGCGTGCTGCAAATTGTGCCCGTTTTTTGTTTCCCGGGAGCACAGGCGTGCCGCTCAACTGAGACACCCTGGCGCGATGAAACGTCACTCCCTTCCCAGGTACGACGAGGCCATCGTGTTATAGGTGATACTGCAGCACCGTCGGACGCCCGATCGCTCCCTGCTGCTCGGTCCGGGGTAAAGTCTGCAGCGCTCGTACTCAGCGGACGTGTTCACCGACGCTGCCAACCGGGGCTTTGCACGAAATGCTAATTCTCACCATTATTCTTGTCTGCGCTCATCTTTGTTTGTGGCTCCAAGGTACAGTTAAGCCAGGTTTTAAAAGGTTAGAGAGAACGGACATTTTCAGCAGCAGTGGGACTTGCTGAGGGGATTTACACATTTAATTATGATTTAGGTGTGCCACAGGAAACATGGTGCAGAATGAAATGCGCTTACGGTTTTCGCATGGTTTCCATCTGGTCCGTTTAAGTAGCCTCATTGCTTGACATATTTTTAGGACTATAGATTGAGAGACTTAAGATTGGTTACCTGTATATCCTTTCAGACATCAATGCAACATCATAATAGAATATTTTAAGAGATTAAATAACATGTTTTACAGGATTTTTGTTACATCTTAGCTGATGTGAGTGTAATTACCTTTTAATCCGGCACATTTGAAGCTGCTTTTTAATCCGTCCGAATCTGCGGCCTTCGCTGGCGTCTTGTCTCACAGTCATTTGCCATGCAGATTAATCACATCAATTACGGGAGCAGCGCTTGCCTGCGGGTGGTTCTCCGCCGGACGACAGCCGCACGTCGCTTGGCTCCGGAAGCGGTGGATGCTGGAACGAGAGAGAGACAGGCTCATTAATGACAGTTTGGAACTTTTCCCCTGTACTTCCGTGCCTAGAGATGAAGAAATCACAGGCTTCATACCTGCTGGAGTCACAGTTGCTGACAGATGAAATCAGCTTTGTTCACTGTGCAGGAAATTTTTCTTGAGACGGGAGACAGCGAGTACAGCGGCAGAACACGTCACAAGGATCTTCTTATCCTGAGCCGATTATACAGTCCATTTCACAAGTACCTCAATGAGTCTTTAGACTTTTTTGAAAAATGCAAAATAATGCAGCATTTTGTTTTTAACACATTTACTATCTTACATGTCCCTGGTGAAATGTATTCGGGGGGGGGGGGGGGGAACTACCATAACTGGATGAGTATTAAAACACTTTGGAGTTAATATTTCGAGGAAACACTTTTGGCAGCAGTTGTAACCACATGTCATTTTAGGTTGGACTCTGCACTCCAGCTTGGTGTGATTTTCCTCCATGCCCTGTGGCACGTTTTCTCAATCCTTCCCAAGTTGTTTGGGGATGATTTATGGCCAGTTTTCGAGTATCCCCACAGACTGTCGGAAGCACTGAAGTCCTGGCTGTCCAAGGATACCTGCTTTTCTTACAAAATACCTTATTGTCGCACCCAAGGAGGCCGATATCTCCCAGCGGGCCATTCAGCTTCTTTGTACGTTGCATTCAGTGAGCGCCAGAGCTTGGGCGGTGGGGTGCTGACCTGCTTATGCTCCATCGCTTTGAATAATACATACCTAGTTGTTAAAGGGCTCGACAAGTCTGCAAGCTGAGCAAAACAAAAACAGCACATGCACAAACGCTATTTTATCTTCCGGCAAACAGCAGTGCAAGGTGGACCCTGAGCTGAAGGAAATGCCATATAAAATACATTGTGGAGTAAGATGTCGTATTTATTTTTTATTAATAGGTTTGCTTTACGTTGGCTTATGAATTGAAGCACTCCTTTTTTCATTCTCCCTACAAGCTATACTTACTGGAAATCAGTGGAAAGCAAAAAAAAAAAAAACTGCTGCTATTTTGTCTTTTGGGGCCTTTTTTTTTTTTTTTTTATAAAGTTTATTGCATGCTATCCTGTCCAGGGACCAGGTATGCTCAGCGTGGTATTTTAATTAAAGCTCAAATTCCCCATGGTTTTTGTCAGTCTGAGCAAGGTAACAAGCCTCAAAAAGCATCGTTGAAGCCTGCGGGCGAGGGATTACACACCGATTTTTGAACAGTTTGCTGCGGTGTGCCCCAAATTTGAAGTAATGAAGAGAACTTGGTGGGAACTCACGCAAGAGAGATTCAGGAGGCACTAACACAGCGAAACATGCAGATCTGCTTCGTCAGCCATGAGGCTGTGCAACGACTACATCGCCTTGGTCTTTCTTCACATTCTACCATTATGTGAGAATACCGGTATTACGGGATCACGTAAACACAGAAAGGAAGCTGAAGTTTAAGAGCTGTGATGATACCTATCAGGAGGTGAGAGGTTGCCAGGCTGATAAATCATGGGACTTCTGGAACAACTTATTGCAATGCAGGGAGATCCTGCCATGCTGTGATGTATGAGAAATAAAAGGGCTTAGATCGTGGAATACTGAATAATCCGATATATACTGCATCGCCTTCACAGTCCCCACATTTCCTCTGCTCTACCAAGTCACTTTGCCACCTTTTAATTTCTGAGAGGCAACACGCCCCCAGTGATGGCCTGTCTTGCACAAAGGCGTGACAATACGGATTTTTAGATCTGCCAGCACTAAAGGGGACACGCTGCTTCAGCATAACAACCAGCCATAGGGACAGCTGGTAGCGTAGTGGTCAGAACTGCTGCTTTTAGACCCAAAGGTCAAAGGTTCAAATCTCCCCCCTGGCTGCAGTACCCTTGAGTAAGATATTAACCCTGAACTGCTCTAGTAAAAACTACCTAGAAGTATAAATGGGTAAGCAATTGTATGTTGCTTTGGAGAAAAGTGTCAGCTAAAAGAATAAATGTACATGTTAAGATGGGATGTGTCCTTCCAAGGTCTCTCACTATTTCAGTTGTGCCATCAGAGCTAAGTGCTGCACTTGTGACCCAGGCATAGCTTTGTCTCCTCTTCTGATGCCTTCAAACCACAGGCCTGTTTGCCAGCCAAAAAAAAGGGGGGGGGGGGAACTTTGGTAATCTTAGTAAAGAATCAATGCTGTTTTTAAGGTAGAAAATCACACTGAGCCAGGCAATGTGGTTTTTACCCCCGTCACAGAATTCTCCTTTGTTGTTTGAGATCAGCTGCCAAGTGCCTCATACTACAGGTATCCAAGACTAATCTTTAGTGGAAACTCTCCAGCTGATACTTTCACGCCCGCTCGTGTTCGGAAACCATGCGAGCGCCGACCGAGTCCCCACAATGTCTTCCACAATGTCCTCACATGTGTCCCTGTGGCAACAGCTGCACCGCTCAACTCACAAGGCAGTCACGGAACGGCATAGCGCCTTGGCGCCGATTCCATCTCAAGCGCTCTTGGACTCAGACATGTGAAAGTACACAATTTAACATTCACTCCCCGTGCTTTCAGGAGCTTCAGCTGGGATACCGTCCGTGTTCGGAACGAAGTGGACTTTCCAATGTTTTTTGTATCGTTGACGCTGGCGAATGACGGCCTCTGTATTGCTTACCTTTATGCGAATGGTGTCTGACCACACTGGGGAGGTCTCCATACATTGATAAGGAGCTTCACAAATTGGCATTGAATTTACATTTATGTATTTGGCAAAAGCTTTTCTCCAAAGCGATGTTACGGGTCAGAGTAAACAAAAGTGCATCAGCAGCAGAGAGCTTAGATATGCGCAGAATTATTGAAGTGCGGCTGTAGTCACGGCACGCGTATTCCAACAGGTAGATATTAAAGTGCCGTACTAGTGTAGGTGGATGAAAAGGAAGGTTTTCAGGAGCTCGGGAGAGAAATGGGTCTGAAAGAGAGGCATTTGGAGAAACTTCCTAAAAACATCGGGCGGGACTCAGCAGTCGTGAGGGACAGAGGGAGTTCAAAATGCAACACATCACTGAGAACTAGTAGGCCTTAGATTGTGGGTTCCTGACCCTGGGATTGAGTAAAAGCCCATGTGCACAGCAGGGCGCCTTTCCCGGAAGCCCCCTTACCACGATTTCTGGCTCCACTTAAGAGGACAAGAGGGTATCTCTATCCGCGCGCCTAGACGCGAGCCCCGTGCTGGCTGCGCCGGACAGCAGTGACCCCGCGAACGGAGCGACCCGGGGCGGGGGCCGCGTGTCCAGCAGCAGCCCAGCAGCGGCGCTCCAAGCCCATAAAGCTATTTTGAACGCGACCCCCCCCCCCCTGCGGCGCGGGGGCAGAGTCCGGAGCAGCTGTCCGTAATCATGACCCAAGATGACGGATACGGTCGTCGTGGAGGGACAAGCCAAGCTGAGGGATGGCAAAAAGGTGCGTTAAACGCATTAAAGTCCGCCGTGGCGCGTCCGCTAAGTGTGCGCGCGGCGACGGCCCCGTGACCCGGTGTGTTTCTCACGCTTTGCCTCTCTCTGTGGCAGTGGAAGAGCAGGTGGGTGGCTCTGCGCAAACCTTCCCCGGTAGCAGGTAAGTGTCCCCCTTCACGCCTGGCTCGGGGTTAAAAAACACACACACACACACAGACAGACAGAGACACACACACACACACACACACACACGTGGTGGCGTTAATGACACGCGGTGCGAAGGAAACGGCGTATTCCTGGACACTCCAGCGATACCGCGCGCAGAAATCTTCGGACTTCGCTCCGGCGTTTGTGAATGAAGCAGACCGCGCGGAGCACGGCCGGCGGCGTGCGCCTCGAGCTCGAGCTCGGGGGACTGTGGCGCGAAAGCTACCACGGCTGACGTAACTAACATAACTAACCGAGTAGCATAACTAATACACACTTTTAATGCTCGTTACATTGCGAACTTTCCGATATGCAGCGCTGGGGGTACTTTTGAAAATAGTCCAGCTTGACTGCGGCTTTTTGGAGGCCGGGGCTCAAATTTCATCTTGCTCATTGAGAATTTTAGCCCTGCTGAGACCCCATGTCCCGTTATACATGTATTTAAAATTACATTTCAGGGAAGACTAAATAATAATATTCATAGTGGGACCGTAATTTTAGATTAAAAAGAGTCGTCATCCCGAGGGACAAATGAAATGTGCATTTACAACCGTTCCAGTATATCTTTGAAAATATTGCAGTTGAAAACCCATTTGTTCATAAGGTAGTTTTCAGTGCTTCCCTTTATCAATCGTTTTTGTACAGTTTCTGAGGTAAAGCAGTCTGTAAAAGAGACTGGGTCCCCTCGAGACATATAGCCAAGTTCATACTTCTACAATGTAGGGTAGTTTTTACTCAGGAATTCTTATATATACCAGTTTTATGTTCTCACCTTTGCCTTTGCTTCCTTGCTGTTCTCCGTATGTCCATGAGCTACAGCTTTCATCTAATTTTCCGCGATGACGCCAAACTCGTGACATGTATTGACATGGCGCATTTGCCTCGCTTGTGCTTCTTACGTGTGGGGGGAACCATCATGTTTGTGAGTTTTGCTGTTTAGTTTTCAAGCACTGCTCCTGGCGGTTGTGCACCTGTCTCTCTCGGCACATATTCCCCTCTCGTACAGCTCCGTTTCCACCTAGTAAGTTTGCCCGATGGCCGTCCGCGTGCTCTGCAGAGGTACAGTTAAGCCGCGAGGCAGAGCCGTGCCCGTGCTTTCTAAGACTGGCTGTCTTTGCCCCGGGAGATTGCTTAATGAGTTAGTCCCCCAGCTGCGGGCCACGGATCGCTCGGCCCTTTGAAGATGCCCCCCGGCCCCCCAACACGTCCTGAGCCGCTCGTGGCTGCGGGACGCTGTTTGTTTAGGTGCTCGGTTGAGACCTCGGACAACTGAAAAAGCAGGAGCGGCGTGGCACTCTTTGCCCCTTTAACAGTAGCGAGAGGTGCCCAACGCGTTGGCGTTATTTATAGGCGACGTTTATAGAGCCTTGCGTACCGCTGTCTGCTCGGCAGCCGTATCTGAGTAAGCGAAGGGGTCTTTGAAACGGACGTCTTGCTGCGATTCTCACGCGTGCCATTGCTTTCGTGCGAACTGGCTAGAGCTTGCAGCCGTAAGATGTTTCCGGAACGGGCCCATGGGTTTGGGTGGTCGGTAGTTGGGCTGGAGCAATGAGCCGTATGCTTATTCCCGCTGTAGTCAGGACTGTAGGAAGCAGGTAACACTGAGGTTAAGGACTCTTGGACTTAGAGCCTGAAGGGGCTCTGTTGTAGTACCCTTGAGCGATGCACTTTACATAAATCGCTCTAGGGAAGTATCTAACTGTATAAATGGGTATACGTGAGTTGCTTATGGAAGTGTATAATGACTAATAAAATAAGGATAGTAACATAGGGCAGGAATTAGCTTTTTTATCAGAAATTAATGTTTTTTGGATAAATGACAACATTCATGTTGAAATTATCATGGAGTATCATTTAAAATGAACTTTCTGACCACCGAAGACGCGATGGCGCAGCGGGCTTCGCTGGGTCCTGCTCTATGGTGGTTCTGGGATTCGAGTCCTGCTTTGGGTGCCTTGTCATGGACTGGCATCCCGTCCTGGCTGTCCTCCCCCCCTCCCCCTCCAGCCTTGCACCCTATGTTGCCGGGTTAGGCTCCGACTCGCCGTGACCCTACTCGGGACAAGCAGTTCAGACGGCGTGTGTGTTTTTGACTACCAGTCCAAACACAGATACACTATTTTGACACGTAGTGTTATAGAACAGAACAGAATATGTATATTTGATGTGTGACCCTTTCATTGAAAAGAAGTATATAATTCTAATATTTATGCAGTTGAATATTTCAGTAAAGCAATACAGGTTAAGTACTGGTTTAAAGGTACTACAAAG
Source organism: Scleropages formosus (assembly GCF_900964775.1). NCBI lineage: Eukaryota > Metazoa > Chordata > Actinopteri > Osteoglossiformes > Osteoglossidae > Scleropages > Scleropages formosus. Next base: position 12,700,435 of record NC_041821.1, on the reverse strand, counting down.
GAGTCCTTTTCAACAACTGTAATCACTGTTTATACCACATTTTGCTCTGTTCTGGCCCTATGTGTCAATTAATATTGCACAGGAGGACCAGTTTGTCAGACAAGCCAGTGATTTATATGTGTATTGTCCCTTTTCCCAGATTGCCTTGTACTTTTGGTATACAAAGACAGAACAGAGAAGACCAAGGGCCACAAGGAGCGCTGCAGCATCACGCTGGAGGACATTTGTGGGCTGGACCCGGGCCTCTCCTTCGAGGGGGTCAGCTTTACTCTCACCATCCTCTGCCTCTCCCAGGCTGTCATGCTAGGCTTCGATAACAAGGAGACCCTTCTGGCCTGGGATGTCCGCATCCGCTACAGCCTGGGGGAAGGTAATCCTGAGTGGGCCCAGCCAAACCTTTCCCGTCTTCAACCCTCGTCCACTTCCGACACGAACCTCTAAAGCCTCCTGTCACGGAGAAGAGTGCATTTTGCATGCTGCTCTCGGAAGTTCTGGGGTTTATTCACCCAAACCTGCTGTGTAGTGCAAAAGTAAACTTTGGAAATGAGCACAAAAGTTTGTTTCCACTGAGAGGATAGAGGCATTACATTGTGTCAAATGCGTGGTTGTTTTGCACGCTAAGAAATATACAAAATATTTTTTTAGTTGTTGCAACTTGAATGGTTAAAATTTCAAGGTGGCCAATGTCTCTGGATGTTACCATTTTTTGTAGCTCCTCACTTGTATCACTCCCTACTGCCCCCTCACTTCCCGTAACCAAAAATACTGGGACTGTGCGTGCGTGCGCGCTACAGACTCTCTGCTCCTCTCTCACTCTATAAGATTCTGCATGACTATGGAGTGCGACTGAGCAATCCATCATGGGTGTAGAGTTAAATATAGGGCCAGAGAGGACAGATATCTTGGTGTAAACCACAGACTGGAGTTCCAGCATATCCATAAAAACAAATTAATTTTGTACTGTTATTTTGTTGCTTGGCTGAGACTTTCGTCCACACACAGAAGCTGCAGAATGCAGTAAAACTTAAAATTACTAAGCACTTTTTTTTTTCCCCAGCAGAAACTGTTGATTTTACTTGTGATTAACCTTTGAAGACTGTTTCTGGATGTTCTGGTTAGCTTTGGATTGTCTAGTTCAAGTTGCATTTATTTCATAGCTAAGCAGTGAAAGGTCTATATTTTGAGGCTTTCACTGTTACATCAGCATTTGATAAACAAAGCTGTTCATCCTCTTTGGTGTCTGCCAGTGGTGATGTCACAGTGTGTGCATGTACCACTGGGCTGAGAGAAGCAGAAGCAAGGTACCTGGGCTCCCCTGTGGAGCAGGTGGCTCGTGTGCGGAGGTGTCACCATGCCCTAAGCACAGTTCTCCTCTCTCCATGCATCATCTCGCTGGCACAGTGTTGACAAGCTGTGCCTGGTGCACCGGGAGCCAGTTTTCATTGTTATTATTAACGTCATCAATCTGGCACCTAACAGGAACACGCTACTTCTCCGCTCGTTTGTGTTTGATGAACGACAGGCGCCGGGGCGATATTGTAGTCTAGGGTCTAATTGACATCACCAAGCAGGGTCAGGAGACCCTCTAGCCAAGGCTCATTTTGCAGCGGATATGCTAATTAATTAATTTAGTTGCTTAGCAGATGCTTATCCAAAGTGACTTAAATAACACATGATATATCCAGGTACAGTGTATGTGTGTGTGTGTGTGTGTGTGTGTGTGTGTGTATATATAGCTGCACTTCACCCTGGTATAAAGTCATGCTCAGGTACCTTGTAGACAGCTGATGTAACAACCATTCCTTTTCTCTGCAGTGCTACCAGCTGCCTGTTAAAACGTGTATTCAGACAGTCATCCGAAAACACACAATACAGATTTTCCTGTGGTCTCCATGGTCATGATCTCCTTCTGTAGTTATAAATATCCACGGAACTCAGTAATAACTATAGATGATTACTGGATTGCCCTTGCAATGTTAATAAGTACACATAATGAGTAAAACTGTGGTGAAGCAAATGAAATTCTCTTTGTGTCTGTGAGCCTGTTGGAGCTACCCATCAGAGAATGTGCCAGGGTTTGTGCCCAGCTCTAATGAAATTGATGTTATTGTTTCTGTTTGCTTGAAATCTCTCCGAATGGGAAGCTGAATTCAGCACAACCATCTTTTCTTACCTCAAGTCCACAGGTTTGCAGTGGGAGTGCAGCCAGGCACCAAGCTGGAGAGCGGGCCTGCCATCCTGCACCTGTGCAACAACCTACTGGTGCTGGCGAGGGACGTGCCTCCAGCTGTCATCGGCCAGTGGAGGCTCTCGGACTTGCGACGCTATGGAGCCGTGCCCAATGGCTTTGTCTTTGAGGGGGGCACACGATGTGGCTACTGTGAGTCCTGTTTCACATTGCTCTAGGTTCTCTGATCAAGTTTGAAATTGGTAAAAACCTGAGGTCTGTGAGATGTTATGCTGTCATATGGCCAATGCCACTGTAGATTATTTTGGTTTTTTCCTTGTGGTTTCAATAAACACTATTCGTTAGCGACCACACCCCGCTATAATGGGACACTGCATCAGTATTTCCCAGTTTTATGACCTTTTATGTTTTGTGCTTTTGTGCCCTATGTAATTTGTATGGTTTTTTTTTTTTTTTTTGCTACTGCAAAGGTAGATTTGGTTAAATGTCTAATGTTAATTAGCTCTAAATATTATTTATTATTATTATTATTATTATTATTAGGAGGGGGTGCGATGGTGCAGTGGGCTTGGCTGGGTCTGGGGTTCGAGTCCTGCTTGGGGCGCCTTGTGACAGCCTAGCATCCCAATCTGGGTGTGTCCCCTCCCCCTCCAGTCTTGCGCCCTGTGCTGCTGGGTTAGGCTGCGGTTCGGCGCAACTCTGCTCAGGACAACTGGTTTCAGAGGAAGAGATGGAGGGCTGGTAGCATACTAGTTAGAGCTGCTGCCTTTGGACTCAAAGGTCGCAGGTTCGATTCCCCACCTCTGGCTCTAGTACCCTTGAGTAAGGTACTTGGCCTAAATTGCTGTAGTAAAATTCCTGGCTGTATAACTGGGTTAATAATTGTAACATTAACATTGTTAGTTGCTTTAGGGAGAAGTGTCAGCTAAATGTAATGTGTTTCTTAGATATTCATGCATTATGGTAACTTCACACAGACAGGTATTTTCTGTCATTGGAAGATATCGAAAACTCAGTTGCTGCTGACTTGTTTCAGCAGGCAAGCTTTAACGCATCGTCTGAACTATTTTCCTAATAGTATTTCTCCCCCCCCCCCGTGTTTGAGTAGTGGCTTGTTTAGGGATGCACATCCTTGTGCCATCTGTAGGTTGATAGCCTTACAATGAGCAATTTGAGAAATGCAGAGCCTCAGTGACTTAATGTGGCAGACTCTTGATTGTTGGGTTTTATGGGTTTGGGTACGGGATGCCATGTGCAGAACTCATGCCAACTGGCAGCATGGGAAAGCAACGGACGACTGGGCACTGAGTAAATGACCAGGCCAACTGGTTCATGTGGGCCTGGCCAAGACCTCAGTTGCCCAGAAGCTGTTCTCAGTTCTCAGTGAAGGGAAAATTGTGTGTTCCGTAATATTTTTTTTTTTTTTCCCCCCATTGTTTATATGCTGTACCTTAAATATATATGTACTATTACAAACTGAATTGACTGAAAATCCCTCAACGTGAAATCACAATTGTAATTTAATAAATGAGCCGGGGGTTTCCCAGTGGCACTGCCACCTCACAGGATCCAGACTGTTTGGGCATAGCTTCCAATTCAGATGTGTCTGGGTAGACTTTGTATGTTTTCCCCATTTTGCATGTGCTTCCATCCACATACGTTTCATGTATATTGGCAACGCTAAATTGTCCATAGTATTCATACGTGTCTACCCTGCACATGAACTGGCATGTCGCCCATTGTGTACCCCTCCTAGCCTACTGCCAACTTAACTCTGGGATAGGCTTTGGACTGGCATGACCCTGACAAGGATAAGCGGTTAATAAAACTCATTGAGTAAATGAGTGGAGTTGCTTTGACAGTCACAAAAGCAGATAAGTTAACAGTAGTACTATTCTGAAGAGTAGAGAAAAAGTTACCTATAATGATCTGCAATGAACAACAGCTTCTTATGCAGACAGGTAATTTACTGTAATTTTTTTTATTGACTCGTGTGTCTCCGTAACATTATATATTGCCTGTCTACTTTATCCTGTCCAACATTCAGTGCCCACTGTGACGGTGTTGTACATGTAGGTTTCAGTCATGCAGATGATGAGGACTGTTGCTCTGGAGCAAGGCTGGCCTCCACTGGTCCTGGAGGTGCACAGTGTATGCTGATTTTCTTCTGTACATATATATTCCTTCAAACATTGAAGATGAAGAGCATATCATTGTCTTTTGTGACTCTCCAGTGTCAGGACTCCCAGAGTGTTTTACCAGGACAGGAGCTTGTCATATCTGAACTGTTTTCAAAGCTGGACTGACTCCTGATCTGTTTAAGGATGCCACCTTTAATTTTGAAACTCTTCTGAAAAACAGCCACAGAGGAACTGTTTTTTAAAAAAAAAAAAAAAAAAAAAGAAAAAAATACTTTTGATGACAGCACCCCCAACATTTAAAAAAAAAATCTTGTTTTTTTAATCATGATTGATGATCGGAATTACCTTCCCTCTTATTTTGTACAATTTAAATAGGCCTTAGTAATCTCCCAGTCTATCTTTAAGACACCATGTGATTGAGAAGTAACGCTGGTTTACAGAAATAACTTTTAGACCCGTGGGATTCCATTTCACAATTCAGGAGTATACTGTCTAAATATGCAAGCTACGTTCTCGTTGCGTTTGCTGCGAATAGCAATTAATTTTTCCTGTCCAAACATTTACAAAACGTGACACTCTATACAAAGAGAAGTAAAAGGGTGTTCTGCATGAATAACTATAGTGTGTGGTATGGTGGCACGGCTGCCCAGCTGGTCTTTCGGAGCCAGGCTTTGTTTACGTCTGCTTTGAATTAGCTTGTGGCACAGGTCCTGAGTAAAGGTTCCGGGTAAAGGTCATCCATGGTTCAGTTTGGCATGCTGTCTGTACTCTTCCTTTTTAGCCTGCTCCAAGAGCACTGGTCAGATTCACTTACAATTCATTATATTTGTTTTGACACCAGAACGTATAATCAGATGAACAGGAAAATAAAACTTGTCTTTGTGTGACCTGTATGTAGGAGTAGGGGTGTCCATAGACATGCTGTCTTAACTGAGTAGACTGCAGGGGTGCGCAGTAAATATACAATCTGAGTTGAGCACAAGCAGTTCACCACTACTGGTTTCTCACTATTCAGGGGGAGCTAAAAATCAGGAGCAAATAAATGGAAGTTAACAGAAATCCATGCATCCATAAATCCATCCATGGATGATCAAAAACTGCTTGTCCAAAGCAGGGTTGCAGTGGTCTAAAGCCTGTCCCAGAAGCATAGAGCATACAGCAGGATATAATTACAAATTTGTCACGGGGCAGTCACACACACACCATGGATAGTTTGGATTCCATAATTCACCTAAAACTCAGGTTTTTGGACTGTGGGAGGAAACCAGGGATGCAAACTGCACAGGCTGAGCCCGACTTGAACCTACAACCCAAAATCTGTGTATAGGATAGACGCCAGTGCTAGCCACAGAAATGATATCTCTTTAATGTCTGAAGTGGCTAGACCTAAACATTGATGCGCCATTACTGTGGTATGCTGCTGTGTAAGAATAGCTTTTGAATAGAAAGAGTTCTGGAGACAACAGCTGGGTTGGATGGCTCCAGCTTTGGAATGATGAGAAGGCTTGGGTACTTCAGACTTTGTCTCTGCTGCCTGTGGAAGGCCTTCGTGATTGATGCACTCTCGGCATTGCCATCTCCTCACAGTGGTCGAAGTCAGAGAGAGCTGCCTGGGTGATCTCCAGACCCACGACCCTGGGCAGAAGCAGCTGAGTACCATGAGAAAGCCCCACCCTCAGTGTCTGACACGAAGCCTGTGCTGGCAGGACACCCACTGTGTGAGCTGCATGTCCACTCGATCCTTCACGACCTCTGCCTGGTTTACAGAGGGCTGAGGGCATGGCAGCAGTTAGCATGGGTGGTCTTTTGTCCCACCCGTGTTGTTAAGAGGTGACACTGATGATGGTTTTGAAGTCTCATCCTGCAGGGCGGTAGGGACAACTAGGTTATGGCATACAGCAGGACGTCTCTGTTTTTCAAAGTTTCTTTTCAAAATAACAGTGGAATAAATTTTTGATACTCTTGCCATCTGCACTGTTTTTTTGTGTGTGTGTGTGTGTGTGTGTGTGTGTGTATAAATACATACTGTATGTAATATATACTCATGGGTGTCTGTATATTTTGTTGACAAAAAGATATTGTACTTAGGAAATCTTAACTGTACCGCTGAGGTGAAATATATAAAGGGAACGCCATTATCTATGAAAACCTTTTGACATTTCCAGCAATTTCAGGCCTATAAACATTCAGAAGTGGCTGCAGTGTGTGTAATAAGTCTTCTTTATCAAGCATAAGTCCAGCTGCCAAGTTCAAGTTAAATTAATGACACCGGCTTACAGCTGTAAAGCAGCAGTGTAAACTCCATGAAGGGATCAATAAAACCGTTCTTCACTGATGAATGGCTGCAGTGCTGACTGGGTGCTGGCCATCTCCCACAGGGAGCACTAGTAGAGAGACATTTCTATTTAAATGTGTCACACCTCTGGTGAGCCCTGGGGGCCTGGTTTGGCTTTGCTGGACTAATGGCTCCATAACTGTGAGCAAACTGAATGCAGAGGAAGGTGTCCCTACACTGTTTCTAGGAAGTCGCAGTCACTTGATGTATTTGCTGATGTTGGCCTCCAGTGAAAGCACAGGGGCCGATCCAGCCTCCAGGTGAATGCAGCTCTGTGTCTGCCAAGGCCCCAGGCAGGACAGGATGTGAATGGTAATATGCAAAAGACGCAATGGGGCTGTACTCCCACAAGAAAGCAGAAGATGAATGAATGAGAAGTGATTTTGAGTTGTTTTCCTCAATTTCTTGTTGGGGTTTGGGGTGGTGGTGGTGGAACATGGAACAGGCATCTAGGGTCGAGTGCTGGAGCAGAGAGCACGGATGCCTGCCATTAAAGCTCCCCCATTCTGCATGCTCTGGACTGTCCAGCAAACTGCGAGCAGAGCTGGGCTGGACAGCAGCCATGGGTGTGGGTGGTTGGGGGTGGGCAGGTGGGCTTTGCATAGTTTAGCTTACCAGCAGTGGGAATCTGCCTTTAGCACTCTCATTTTGAACTCAAATGTGGAAGAAGTTTATTTAACCAGAGCAAAGAATGATTTTCATAGTAAAACTGCACTTGTTTCATTGATTTAATAAAAGAATCCCACATGGTTTTATTCTACGTTCATCCCACATCTAAAACAAAAATTCAAATAGAAAAGGAGGCTGATTCATAAAATATTGTTTTGAAAAAAATGGTAGCAGAGATGTTAGTGATGGATGTGGATGCTAATGTTGCAGTTTAAGGTTATGTAAGCTGCAGCTGGGACCTCATCTTGCGTAGGTTTGAAATAGCTGGCCAATGCCGGGGTCATTACCATCTCTCAATCTGAAAACAGACCTCACACTAGTACAGTATGTTTGGACTGTGCAATGTGAAACCCCAGGGCTATTCTGCTTTTGCTGTGTTTGTCAGTTGACTGCAAGAAAACATTTAGAGGCTGTGGTACAGAATTGCGCTGGAAAAAAAAAACAGTTTTGGTTAAAACTCCCCTGGCCTGCATTTCAACTGAATTAGTCATTTAATTTACTTTTGCTTTGTTGGCTAGCTGAATGTTGGGGGGGTGTGCTGGTGCAGCAGGTTCAGCCAGTGCCTGCTGTGTGGCAGGTCTGGCGTTCGTGTCCTGCTTTGGAGTGCCTTGCAATGGACTGGCGTCCTATCCAGGGTGTTTCCCCTCCCCCTTGTGACCTGTGTTTCTGGGATAGGCTCCCCCCACCCGGGACAAATGGTTGTTGACATTGGTTGGCTTAGCTGAATCGCTTATCCATTTGAACATTTTTATCAATTTTTCGAGCTGGACATTTTACTGGAGCGGTTCAGTTTAAGTACACTTCTTGAGGTTACAATAGCAGGGTTTCTTGCGGTACTCGAACCTAGCACCACCAGCATGCGTATCCTACGTCACAGAGTAGACCGTGGTCTGCTTGTCAGTGACGTATGGACAGGTCTCGTGCAGCACGTGCCTCACAGCCTTTTCCTATGTCTCTTCTCTTGCAGGGGCTGGCGTGTTCTTTTTGTCCTGTGTGGAGGGGGAGCAGATCAGCTTTCTGTTCGACTGCATCGTCCGAGGCATCTCTCCGACCCGCGGGCCCTTTGGACTGCGCCCAGTCCTGCCAGGTTAATATAGGAAGTCTAGGGTGTCTGTGCTGGACTCCAGAAGCTGCCATGTCTAGCACTTACTGTTCCAGTTCGAGTTACAATGTGGGCAGTAGGGAGGTGGAGTGCGTAGGTGGGTGGAGGGGGGGGCAGCAGGCTAAGGAACAGCTCCTCTTCTGGGATGTCACCTGACGGCCTTCCTCTCTGCTAAATGAAAGCTGTTTTCCATCCATTCATCAGGCTGTCTCCTGGCTCATTCACAAGAGCTTGCAATGATGCCACCATGGTGTGCAGGGGTGGGGGGTTCACGATAAGAAGCTGCCCTGTTGTGATCATGCCATCGACACATGAATACGCACTAGGGAGGTGTGTATAAAACAGGCCCCTCAGCCAGGCACAAACAGGACTGTGCAATTTTTAAACATATTTGTATATTTAAATAACTGAGAAGCAGTGACTCACTTTGGATCTTCATCCTTGCTGTTATTACATTATTCTTTAACATAATTTGCTGACATCATGATTATGAGATGACATCCACTGTTGTGGTACTTTATTAGTTTGTATTGCTAGGAGAAAAGTCAGGTTAGACTTGAGTGTCACAGCGTGATTAGTGCTGTTTTGTTTGGCTGTTGTGTTTTCCAAAGAACAGTTGTTAAGAAGGTACTCGTGGCTCTGTTATGTTTTATTCCTATGGTGACATCACATAGGAGGAGGAATTAATGGAACCCCATATAAGCAGTGTTCTGCCGCAAGGAAGAAGCCCCCGCTAATTCATCCTGTCCCATTGTGACTCAGATCACAGAACAACACTGAAATATGTGTCAACATGTGCATGTGGATTGATGATTAAGTACCTACATCTTGTCCTCACATTTGCGTAACCTTATGTTTCACAAGCAAATGTGATTCGTGTGGGGGCCACATGCTTAGCGAGCTCAGTGTCTATCATGCGGATTAGCTGGCTCCTTCATCTAAGTGTTGTCATTTAATTTACTTTGCTAAGAACACCTCACACGATGAGATTATGGTTCGGGGGAAAATGACTCCATTTAGGAAAGCTCCAGGAAGGCTGGTGTCCTTAAAACATGGCACCTGGTTACCCGCTGTTAACCATTGTGACTATGATGTGTGGTTATGTGTAAGTACAGCTGCACACCGTTGCACCGGTTTAATTCGCCCATGCAGAATGCATTATGTATTTTTTTTGGTGACGTCAGTACAGGTCTTTTTCCACAGAATTGCAGTGGGAGGTCGATTTTTAAATCCACAATAGTATATTATGGAATAGTAACAGTAATTTACTCAATCGTGGAGGAAAAAAAAAATCCTGTTTGTTGTGTTCTCATATCCAAATTTTGGTTACATATGCACAGAATAATGAATGGCCCTGATGATTTAGCAGTAGAAAATAAAAAGATTGTTTGCCTCTTGGATAATACCAACTGATTAATTTTTGTTGCTGAGCAGCTTGGAGATGGCACAACATTGCCTGTCTAGAAATCCCAGACCTTTCTGTAATGTATATCAGCTATAAACCCTTTAGTACTCCTGCCTTTTTAAACTGAGACATTCATTGCTGTAAATGTACTATAATTAGCATCATGGATCCGCAGCCCAAGTCACACTGCACATAGTGAGCACGCTTCCCCCCTCTTTGAAGGGTGCAAATAGTCGGGACAGTGTCCCACACACATCCACCAGGAAACTCCCCCCCCCAGAAGGTGCCATTTCCCATCAGGATGAAGTTCTAGAGTAGATTTTTTTTTTTTTTTTTTTTTCCCCCCCCCCCAGAAAAACATGTCCTCCATGTTGCTAGTGGGTGCAACAGAGGCATGTGAAACCAGAACCTGGAAGCTGTAAATTCAAGGTCCACTGCAAACCTGACACTGAGGATGACGCGTTGCTAATTTAAAGCGGCCAAACGAGTGGCTCAGTAATATCAACAGTCAGTGGCATTTTACGAAATTTGGAGGGAGGCAACAGTTACAAACCTGCATGTTCAATTGTTATTGCTGGACCTTTTGAAGATTGAGCTGGGTGGAAAAATATGGTCTGTCTGTTCCACTGTGCAAACTTGACACTGATTTTTTGCATGAACCTTCTGTTTGGGTCATTGCTGTGCTGATGAGAAGTAGTTTGCCTGTGTTTGTGGCATGTCACTGCTACTGTTCCAATCAATAGCTCATTTTCACTGTATTCCGCTTTATACAAACATTGTTATGTAATCTCTGGACCCTTTGTTTTTGTTGGGGGAAAAAAAAAAAACTATAATCAAAAGTGCACTGCAGTCTTTTTCAATTCCATGGTACTGAAAATGAGCTAGGGTGTGGTAGCACAGTGGCATGGCAGGTTTGGTCAGTTCCCACTGTCTCATGCATCTGGGGTTTGAGCTCTGCTTATGGTGCCATGTGATGGACTGGCGTCCTGTTCTGGGTGTGTCCCCTCCCCCTTTGGCCTTGCACCCTCTGTTGCTGGGTTAGGCTCCGGCTTGCTGCGACCCCACTCGGGACAAGAGGTTGTTGACAATGGATGGATGAAAATGAGCTTGAAGTGTGACAGCGTCAGTTTTTCCCAAGATCACTGCAAAACAAAACACTTGAAAACTTAATATTGCTATTCAACCCACAATAATGATTTTTCTTCATCGGTACTATTTTACGTCTTCCTTCCTTTCTAAGGTTTCCTTTCTCAAGCTTAATATTCAGGTTAATGATACTAAGCTTAGTGGTACAAATGTAAAGCAAACTTGTAAGTATGCAGTCCAGTGGATTAAGTGTTAACATTCCATCTAAAACTCTTGGAGGTGAATGTCTTTGATGCGTGACGACGGATGAGAGATGCTGTGGATAGTCCAGAGTGCTGCTGTCGACACACATTGGCTCACTGCATCGGCGGCTCGGATCATGGGCTATTAATAAACCTCAAGGTGGAGTAAATAGGAGCGAATACAACCGAGGGGCCCATGCGACAAAGTCACAGTGGTCGACGCGGTGTTTTCAAGTGCCGATAATCACCACAAGAATGCGTGTGACCTTACTGCGGTATTTTGGAACCCCGCCCCCAATGTCACTGCACCCTGTGGGGCCCCACCATCCCTTGCACTCTGAAGACAGCTTTGTAGGGAGTGGGCCCTGTGCTCGTAATAGAGAAAGGTATCAAAGAAGGCAGTGGCTTTCTTAGTAAGAGCTGCTGGAGATCTTCTGATCTTCTGCAAGTTTCTTTGACTGCTTGTTGTGTCTTGCCAGAACCTTTGACAGGAGCTACCAACGTATCAAACAGTTCTGATCACTTATAATGACATGATCTCCTCTGTCCCTGGGCCTGGCACACACTCTCTGTTGCTTTTCTCTCTCACACTTCACTTTGCTCCCGGACCTTTCGCTGGAATAACAATTGGTTTGTGTTTCTGAAATGTACCGTGGCAGCAATAAAATGTAGTAGCTGTGGCGGGCTGTGCCCATTGAGCCTTTGGTTTCACAGTGTATTTTTAATGTTGTACAATGTGGCCAGATACCTCTCCTGTGCCTCACTCACCCATCCCCTGCCCCTCCGCTGTCTTTCTCTTCCACCATCTGTCACAAAGCACATTGTTTTCAGTGTCGTGTGATGACTGACCCTGCACACAACAGTGGTCCCCTGCAGGGGTTTTGTGCTCTTGCAGGACACACGTTGAAGCCAGGTAGTCTTTATTACCTTTCAGGAGCCGGTGAGCAATGAGTGCAGGATTGGGGAGCGAAGGCCATGCTTGCTACCTGATACAGTGCTGACTCGGTCGAGCGTCAAATTGACAAAACGGCACTTCCTGATGTTGCCATAATGAACACGGGGAAGAAGCTTTGTTTCATTTTTTGGGTTGTTCCTTAGCAGGTCACTCTGAGGAAACTTGACTGAGTAGTTTTACAAATTACCCACCTGCATGAGTGTGGCAAATCAGTGCTTTCAGCCAAGAAAAGGTTTAGGCTCGCTTGTGTTCTGGGTTATGCAGTTCTGCAGTTTTATATCTGTTAGACTGAGAGGTAAATACAGATGTAGTGGTTTTACTGTATTACTGTGATTATTACTTCTTCCTGTGGTCCAATGGCCAGTCTGCTGTGTTGCAGACCCTAGCGTTACGCCGTCTTCCATGGAGGACCGTGTGAAGCATGAGGCCCAGGAACTGGAGAAACGACTCAGTCTCCTGTCTCACTGCAGCCGTCAGAGCAGCACAGGTATGGCTCTGCCCCCTGCCCCGAGTGCGTTTTGCCCCTTGACCACAGCCTCACGCTGTCACGGCAGTCATTTGTTCTGATTTTGTCCCTTTGCTGCTTGCAGCCTCTACCTCCAGCTATGGTCCGTCAGTAGCGAGCGATGAACGCAGTGTCTCCAGCTCTTCCTCGGAGACCAGCCACTCCGACACCAGTCTGGGAAGCCGCCTTGCTCTGTGGGCGGAGCCTGGTCCTGTGAGTGGTGCCAAGACCCCTGCACCCCAAGAGGCCATGGGCCCACCCCCTGGTAAAGGCCCACCACCGAGCGAGGAGAGCCTCTGCGCAGCAGTGGCGGTAGTGACGCGACCTCCACCCAAGCCGGTTCGCACCCGTGGCCTGCAAGAGATTGGCCGGCAGAGCTCCTCGGACAGCGGCATTGCCACTGGGAGTCACTCCTCCTACTCGGGCAGTTTCTCCTCTTACACAGGGAGCCTGGACATTGGCCAGGGGGATGAATTTGGCTCTCTTCTCAGTCTGCCAGAGCAGAACCTGTGCACCTGTCCGCCCTACGAGTACCAGGTGCCTGGTTCGCTGAAGCACCGCTATGACACGCCCAGGAACCTGCTGCAGGCCTCCCAGCTGCCTAGGGACCAGGTTGCTGCAGGAGGGGATATGAGGGGAGGGCCCCCAGAGATGGCTGTGCCCAGGTGGCCCCCAACACCCTCGAGACCTGAGCTGACAGAGGAGGGCGAGGTTTCTGTAGACACCATTTGGAAGTGGCCACCTCTGCAGACACTTGGGCTGAACCTGGACTCGCAGGGCAGTGAGGGGGCGCCCCCTTATGGTGCATTCGCAGAACCCCGAGAGACCTTCAGCCCTCAGGCTGGAGTACCAAGGTCACTCTTCACAGCCTGCTCCATCTGTGGAAGGCTGAAGGTAATATGACATTCAGTGATATCAACACTCTGAATAAATGTGACAAGAACTTTTAAATGAGCTAATAATTTAATGTGAAGACCATGTATACATTTGTAATTGGAGCCCTAATGTAAAACAAGTCATATATAACCTTGAGCAAAAGCATGGTCTAAATACAGCAGTAATAATGATGATGATGATCAATCATACAGGAAACGCTGTCTAAACATTAAAAAAAAAAATGCAGATACAAAGAAATGAGTCAGACAGGGCTGTGGTAATGGCACCAACAGAAAAAACTTTTATTCCCTCAGGCAGTTTGGTTTAAACACTGTCTTGGGCATTATGCGGTACAGAGATTGAGGAAAAGGTCTTGTGATCTGATGGTTGCTAGTTTGAATGCCACCCACACCACTGCTGTAGTACCCTTGAAAACAGTTCTTTTTCTTTGTTGCTCCAGAAAAAATATTCAGCTTTATAAATAGGTATAAAGGTTAAGTCACTTTGGATGTCTGTCAGCTAAGTAAGCTTATTAATTGTTTTATTTTACAAAGCTTAAAATTTTAATAGCAGCATGTTCACATTTTAAGCTTGCAAAATTTATCCATTCTGAGTGAATCAGACGCATCTGAAATCTGGAGTTACTCTGCACTTTACTACTGGTCTTCATGCGCTGTCTCATTAACACACTTGGCCATTGTGTGTCTTGTGGAATTAAGGTCCTGTGCTCATGACTAAGAGTTTTACTTTGTGCCACATTAGAAATGTTTCATCCATGCCCCCTTTTCTTGGGGAGGTATTTCAATAATTAGGGAGCGAAAAGAACCTCACAATGTTATGTGCTGGAGGCCAAGAGGTCCTGATAGCGTGAAGATTTTGTACTTTCAGGCCAATTAAACCTGCCACAGACGTCCGTCTCAGATATGGAGGGCATGCCAGCTTGTGTCTCATCTTGCTGTTGAGCCACCAAGACGTACCCTCATTAATCCTCTACATAGCGTTAGGGTCACTCTTGCATGTCTGATTGTGTCTTCTGTCTGCATTTATGTTTGATGTTAACTGGGTGACCTGAGGCAGTTCCAGTGCTGGTGTGTCACACCACAGGAGGACGCCACACACAGGTTGGACGAATGCTTGACTTCAGTTTAACGAGGCTTTTTCAGATTGTAGAAGATTTCGCAGCAAGTCCAGTTTTTGCTTACTTATGCTTCTCAGTGCCACGTTACCATAGCAATACTACCTGGATTGCTAAGGAGACGGTTTCCAGAGGAAGTGCAACGCAGCTGCCGAAGGCACATTTAGGCCATTGAAATCCCATGAGCGCACCACCATGAGTGTACAAATCCCATTTTAAGAAGCTAGAAAAACATCATTCTTGATGGCTTTGTTTACAGTGTAGAAGAACAGGAGCGCAACATTTTTTTGCTGCTTTAATAGTGTTTTACTTTTAGATGGAAATTCACACAGAAATGAGTTGCAGTACTTGCTGTTCAGTATGATCATTCTGAGCATGAAAAATGTTGGCAGCACTGAAACCCTTGCCATGGAAGAAAGACTTTCTCATTTGAAATGGTGCTGAAATGTGCCCTGTATATGATATTTATTACTGTTTTCTCCCCTCCTTATTTTGTGCTTCTCTTATTTCAGTTTTCCTTCCAGGGCTATTTTGCAGTTTTTTTCCCCCTGTAAAAACAAATCAATCTTATTACTCTGTGACATACTCTAATACATACAGGATAAAGTATATATGGCATGATGATGGTGTGATGATTACCACTCATCTGTACATGGCTTGGGGGCAGCAGTCTGACACTGACAGGCATCTAAATTATTGTGGCACTGTCCCCAGAGGAGGACGTTTTAATTTCCGTTACTTTGTAGGCCATTCTTTCCATCCACGTTGCAGAGCCTCTAGCCCTCTCTCATGGGATTTCCTCTGCAGGTGTCCTAAGGGCTTATCTCTACAGGGGTCCAGGCTGTCATCTGCAGAACCCCCAGTTGATCTCTCTCTGCCCTCTTTCTTCTTGTCCTTCTAACTGTCACTAACTCAGCAGATTTACAGCGGGTATATGAAGTCATTCCTTCCATGTGTTCTACTGAATAATATCTTCTTGACTGCTAAAGTTTGCAGCTCTGAAGGAACATTTGAGTGGTGGCAGGTGAAGAATACTCAGAGGTGCTGATTGGACTGCTTGGATATGAAATATGTTGGACAGGGTTGAGTTTTGATGTCTGTATAAAATGTACTTTTGTTTTAGTATCATTTTAATTGCGTTGTTTGTGGATGATTTCCATACTGTCTTAAAGCAACCAACCAACCTTTTTCTCCATCCAGTGCAATCATACATTTAATCTAAACTACATTACCCACGAGCAATGGTGCTCATCAAAGAAAAAATGTAGTGCCCAGGTAAGAGATGTCCTGTCATATACATTTTTTATGTGAATTTACAATCAGTTTAAAAATTCTGTTGCTTAACTGAGCTTTTCCTAATTGTCATTCGTTTCACATTTTTCTTTTTTCCTCCTCTTACATTAAAGCACCCGAGGATCTCTGCATGAATAACTAAATATGTTAAATGTTTTCTGTTGGTAAACTAATTTCTAGGTGTTAATGAACTATTGAACTGTTTCTCTTTGCTGTTCGTATATCTCTATTGTCTTAGTTATAAGTGGTTTTGTGCTGATGGATTTCAGCTCTGCATATCAGGAACTTGTCCAGCTTTCACTCTAAAATTGTTTGTAGTGTAAATAAACTCACTTCACCAAAGGATGCAAAAACATTGCTTTTTCTAGAAAGCACCTTGCAGTGGGTTATCGGAAGGTTTTTTGCGGTCACCAGTGGAGTCATTTACATTTATTCATTTATCAGACACTTTTCTCCAAAGCGACTTACATCTCACAGAAAATTCAATGTGTGCATTACATTAGCAGAAAGAGAGACTTAGATGTAGACTTGTGATTCTAAAGCACAGTTAATTTACTTTCCACCGTATGAACCAATGTACATCACATGAGTCGCTGCATAAAGGGTCATCCAAATAATCAACAATTCATGATCACAATTTTTTTTAAACAAACATTTACATCAGACGGGTAGCTGCATGAAAGTTTATTCGTTATTCAACAGTTATGAACTGAAAGTTTTCGAACATGAAAATTGACACGTACTTAGTAGATCGTGGGCGAAGTGAGTCCGGAAGAGGTGAGTTTTAAGACCCTTTTTAAATGAGGAGAGAATCCTGTGTTCTTTTGAGCTCAACAGTTACCAGGACCCCAAGGTTCTACACAGCAGACCTGTAGAAAGTTCACGAGTGCTTATCGTTCTGAAATCAAAGGGTTTTAAATGAGATTTTCCAAAATGTCAGAATGTGCTGCATGGTGTACTGTTCCTTTCTTGGATAAAGCATGAGACTGCTCATTTTTTGAAATAGTCCCTAGCAGGGGAGCTAGAGCCGCTGGGAAGGAAGCTTTACTGCAGCTTATGGAGCCCTCCACCTGTGACCCTGTTTACCGACTGCAGTTCCTTACAAATCAATCTCTTCAATGTTTCCTTTCACCCTGCAGATTAAACTCTGTGCGATGGCCGTTTCACATACGGCCTGGGTAGAGTGTGGTGTAATGCTAATAGAATTTACCGAGTGATTGCAATAAGCAGTGTGCTCAGACTGCCCCCCCCTTTTTTTTTTTTTTTGGGACCTCCACTCTGTCCATTGTATAAAAGGATTGTTCTAATTTAAACATACTCAGAATTGTGTAATGGCAAACCATTTTTTACCTCTTGAGGAATGCTCTCAGATTTACTCCAGAAATGTTCGATATTGATCAGACTGCTGTTTCGGGAAGGCTGTGGGCATTTGTTCTTTCCACTAATCACCTCTGGTCTGCTCTAGGGAACAACACTTCTGCACACAGGGATCGCACCCATGCCAGCTGTCCCAGGTAAGCTCTTCTGCGCATGTACAGTGCAAGCCATGTGGTATCAGCACTGTCCATATCCACAATTTTTGTGTCCTCTTTATTGCCATATATATACACACACACACACACACACACACACACACACACTTACTTTCTGAACCACTTGTCCCATATGGGGTCACGGGGAACCGGAGCCTAACCCGCCAACTCAGGGCGTAAGGCTGGAGGGGGAGGGGACACACCTAGGACGGGACGCTAGTCCGTCGCAAGGCACCCCAAGCAGGACTTGAACCCCAGACCCACTGGAGAGCAGGACCCGGTCCAATCCACTGCGCCACTGCACCACCACACCCCCTATCTCCATTCAGTGCTTCTAATTTCTGCTGGGTATCAGATTGTCTTGCATTTTTTTAATTTTTTTATTTTTTAATAAATTATTTTTTATATTTAGGGGAACTATAAACTTATTTAGTGTTTACATTGATAGTATTTTTGCCTTTACGTATTTAATGCAACTCAGTGTCCCTTGTGTAATTTTGTCACCCTCTATTATGCCTTTTAGACATTCTGCATAAACTTCACACTAGACTCTCAGGAATGATTTCATAACCAAACAATGCTCCCTATTCATGTTTTACAAGTTCAGGGGATGGTGCATACTCTGTTCCTCCTTCTGATATCTCCTGTATATTGTTAAATGTCTTTGGGCTCCATATGTAATCCATCCCCACCAGATGCCAGCCTACACCAGGACTGACAGTTTTGACAAGAATGTTACGATGGAGCCGAGTAGTATGGTGTCACAGCATGTCTTGTCTGTTGGATTCCTGGTCAAGTAAGACCAGTGTGACCTGGGGTCATTGTCTTCATAAGATATGTAATGTTCCCTCTTCCCAGACAAGAAACCAGTGAGGAAAGAGGAGAGGGTCAAGGGAGGTATGGCCTATGAAACCATGGAAGGACGAGGACTGGAGAGGACCGCTGAGGTAACAGGACTGTTCAACATATCACACAAGTGTTGTCAACAGCGATTCTACATGAGCTTGGCAAATTTTCATGTAAAAGTCCAAAAAAATGGTTTTTGTCAGTAAGGGGTTGAAGTCTACCGACATGAGCAGAAGCCCATTTAGCAATAGCTTTCAGGCTGTCCACTGTAGCTTGTTTGGAAATGGCTGCAGGGCTCCTGAGATAGGTTTATACTCCTTAGTAATGGAGATGTTCTCTGAAAGCAGCCTGTAATATCTGGTGTGTGGGTTCATTTTGGTTTCACATTACAACCCTCTAAAAAGAGCTCTTGAGTCTATGTGTAGGGAGGGGCCTATTGGGGGATGATGATGTATATATTTAGTATGTTTCTGCGTGATGCGGCGTTCTAATGAAGATGAATACTGACAAAAATTACTACTGGGATCAAAGTAACTCCTCTAAATGTGTCTATGATACCTTTCAGACAGAGGAGAGAAGTAGCTACGAGTTGATGGGCAGCTGTGGGCAGCAGAGGTTCTACACTGACACAGAAGGTAAGAAGCACTTTGATGCATTCCACCTTTCTCTCTCTGATGGCTGACCAGTGATCTCTCACCTGTGGCTTCCTCTTTTCTCTGTTGCACTCATCTCACCAAAGCATGTGTATGCCAGTTGAGTGACTAACAGGGAACATGTGTAGGTGTCCACAAAAGTCTGGCCTGATGTTGCTCTCAAGTTGCATGTTACATTAAGTGAGAGTGTAACTTAATGTCTGTCAGAGACAACCTTTTGAAGGCAGATAATTTCTGTTGTGAATATTACAGATACCATTCAGTTATATTTTTGTTTCTAGTTTTTCATTCAGTAATATACAGGCTTACCTCACATAAGCGTTCTTGTTACTGGAATTTGCACTAACCTGAAATTCACATAACAAGCTATAAACTAAAATGTGCTAGAAATGCCTTAAAAGAGCAAAAATTTTAATTTAAAATGTCAGCCTTGGTGACTTCAGGCACTGCACAAGGAACAAAACCTCCTCCCTTCCATTTCAATATTCTTGAAGCTGAGTGCCCACTCACAACCATCTATCCAAAATCTTATGACTTCTTATTACAGTGTAAACCCATCACAGAGTATAGTAACAAGCCTGAAAGCAAAAAAGTTTTAAAGTTCCAGAGAAATTGAAAAGAAAAGAAACTAAGGCTTTCCTTACTTTTTGACTAAAGTGGGAGAAGAAAACAGCATTTACTATTATGAATCACTTTGTGTGATTTACTATTCATTTATTGCAAAAGATTCTTTACCCATAGCACAGCCAAGAGGGGTTATTAGTATTATGAATGATTATTGTAATTATAAAAATTTCCTCTCGGTGATGTTTTGATAATCTTTATTTTTTACTAGTGCATGTAAAAGCAGTCTCTCAGTGTGGTTCACAGGAAATTATATGGGTTACAAATCTAAAGCAATTTACAAAACATTTTTTAAAAAAAAATTAAATGGTGTTCAGAGTAGTTTTGAGTACTCTGTACTTGGCGTTTAATTATATTTTCTCCATGTTCATTTTGCATGTTTGGAGAAAAAAATGTGAATCTTTTATGGCTAAGAAAGCATTGTTTTCCCTTTTAAATTAATGGTAGTGAAAAGTTTGAGAATTCACATTGAGCAGATTTTCACGACTGAATTATGCTCATGATGTGAGGGAAGCCTGTGTTTGCTTATCAGATGCCATTAGATTTGGGGCAGATCATGCCTTTCATTTGCCCTTGTAGAACAGTGCAGATACTGATATTAGATATAAAGCTATTGTACAGTATTTGGCCTACAACCATCAGCCTACAACCACTGAGTCAAAGGAGCATTTCTGTAATTGTAACTCCACACTGCCACCCACCTGAGAACCATTACTCACATCAATTTACATTTTCCTTGCGCCCTTTACCATTGCAAAAGGGTGCTGAGAATAAGTCACCACCAGTGGTCTAATTGGATGTTGTTCTTTAAAGAACCACAGGACAGCTCTTTAAAGTACACCACCGATTCTCTGTGGCAATTACTGGGTATGTTGCGCAATACAGTGTAATGTGAACTGCACAGCTGCGACAGCATCGTGTCCGTGTGTGGAGCCAGGAAGGCGGGATGGTGGGAAATTAACAGATGAGACTGGATGTGAGTCCACAGCTGGTGATGTTGGGTGCCACCCATTTTCCCAATCTGAGTGGCTGGCAGACAGGCAGAAGTGCTGCTTTATGCGACGCCTCCCACCCCTGCCCAACAACTGTCAAGTATTGAGGTGGGATGGGTATTTTCGCCACTTCATTGTGCAGTCACAGTTTCATGGCTGACTCAGCTGGCTTTTTTCCTTTCTGAAGGTGGGGTTGCTGCATTAGGACTGTCAGGCACAGGGAAGATCCACAGACCGAGTTTGGCCACAGGTAAGCCTGTATGTACACATTGTGCTATCCAGTGCCATCTATTGTGGGGCTATCTTGTGGTCTGTCTCCCTTGAGTTTGCTGCCATGTTCAAAGGGGTCATTCAGGCTGAGTGAACCAAAGGCATTCGTTTGGCCTTCCTGCCTATCAGTGAAACCCGAGTGGGCCATTTTCGGGCTAATGGCTTCTAATTGCCATGATATACTGTAGCATTGACATGTTTATCATGCTTTTCATTATACATTTAGAAGTCAAAATTACTTTTTGCTAATTTGTTGCCATACTTACTGTATAATCATTGGATAAAATAGAGGGAGGATGAGTACAACAGAGAAAGTCTCAGCTTTGGCTTCAGCACCAGTTTCCCTACTTTTTAACAGTGCTACTTTACATTCATCAGTGAGGCTGAAGGTTCCATCATTGATTCTAGAGGTTTCTAACTTTTTAGATCCCAAAGGAGGCTATGAATTGATGGCCTCTGCCGTTGACACACCAAAGAGAGGGGATCTGAGTCCAGGAGAGTACGGTTAGTCAATGCCCAGTATTGTTCTCTATCCAGTGAATCACACTGCATAAATCTAGACTAGTGCTTATCAATATCAACACTCCTCTGTATTTGGTTGGACTGTGTGTCTTAGCAAGTTATACTATTGAGCTGCTCAGCAAACACTCCAATTTTCAATCTGACATTTTTTTTTTTTTTTTTGGAATAAAAAGTTCTGAACCTGCCCTCAAGTTTAGTTCCTTACTGACTGCACAACAAACCTGTAAAGCAGCTATGCTCTTGATATTATTGAATCATATTTCTTTTAAGCTAAATACAAAGAAACACTCTTGTGGCTCTCAACTTTTAATAAAAGTTTCTTTGGATTGTATTCTTATTGGGAATTTTCATTTGCACTGAAGTCAAATTTAAACGTTCAAGTTCATTCACCATGACAAAGTCCCAATAGCCCTCTTGGTTGTTCCTCACAGGGGGTATGTTTGTGTTCCCGCCGGACATGGCAGCATTGTTGGACAGGCCCCGCGGAGACGGTGTAACTTATGTCAACATTCCCATCAGCCCTGCGTCCAAGAAACAGCTTCACTACATGGAGCTGGAGCTGCAGGAGCCCAGCTGTGGAGTTCGAGGTAACAGCACCCCCTGTCCCTTCACAAGTGCTGCCTTGCCGTATGCTATAGGGCGGCAACATCGTTTGACACAGAAGTCAAGACGTGCAGTTTGTGCCATGATTTGTCTGCTTGTGATGCAGGTAATGAATCTCTAATTGCACTTAATTATCGCACACGGGATCACATCCAGCCCTTCTCATTGGCCACGTGGCACTGCCCCGGAGATAAGCGAGTGCCCAAAGGCCTTATGTCACTAAAATTGCGTTGACAGAAAATCTTTCGTTAACATAATTGCTTTTCTTGATATGAATACACACACACACACACACACATTTTCAGAACCGCTCGTCCCATACGGGGTCACGGGGAACCGGAGCCAACCTGGTAACACAGGGCGTAAGGCCGGAGGGGGAGGGGACACACCCAGGACGGGACGCCAGTCCTTCGCAAGGCACCCCAAGCGGAACCCGAACCCCAGACCCACCGGAGAGCAGGACTGCGGTCCAACCCACTGCACCCCTGATATGAATACATTTTTACACAATTTTAAAGAATTTCCAGTTTATTCTATCTAATGTGAACGTTTTTAGGAACAGTACTTCTGTTAAAGACGAGTAATATTTTAGTGGCACTCTTGGCTTTTACTGGATCTGATAATCATGGGCAATTATCTCATGGAAATGTTCTCATTCCTCTTCCTTTGCTGTTTTTTTGTAATATTTTCATGCTGTTGTGCTAAAAGTGTGTTGGAGCTCATCTGATGCTTCAAAAATAATGGTGAAATTTTTTTTTTCTTTCGATTGGTAAAAAGCAAGACGATTGATATTAGTAAAAAGATCCAGGAAATGAATGTTTTTCATTATGCATTAGTTATGCTTTCACATATGTAATTATTCTTTTGGACTATTAAGTTTGCATGTGGAATTTTCTAGCAGGGTGCCTACGGGTAGTAGTAATTGGGCTCATTAAAAACATACTTGTGGAATGTAAAGACAAGAGCAGTTGAAGGAAAGGGACACATTTAAAGTTTGCTGTGTGTTTTTCTGTCCTGTGCCAGGAGGGGGCTCCACTAAGTACGCCCAGATCGACATCACGGCCACAGAGACGGCCCACAAGGTGGGCTCCCAGCATGCCCAAGAGCGCTTACAGGAGCTGGAGCAGAAGAGGAAGGGGACACAACAGTGACCCCTCCCTGAACTCTCTCCCTGTATGCTTTTCTCTGGAAAAGGACACCCTAGCAGAGAGACTTGCCCTCACAGCCCTGTCTCTGCTACAATTACTGAGAAAGGCCGTGACCCTTATCCTATAAAATTTTTTCTTGCTCAGCTTCGGAAATACGTGGGGACTGTTTTCGCCTTTGGGTTTTCTTGAGGTGGAAGAACAAGCCAGCCTGTTCTTCCTTTTCCAGTGGATACTGGGGCCTGGAGCAGGAAGTACTACAGATGATACAGGAAGGCCTCAGTGAGACTTGACCAACCTATGGTTGCAATGGAGTGTCTGAAATCTGCTCTCATGGAATGGACTGTGGTTCAAACCACAGAGCTGCAATTCACAGTATTTTTTAAATCAATATCTACTTCCTTTTGCTAAAAAATTCTCAAAGTATTAAGCAAACTTGTATACACTGATTTTTAGTAATGTCTAGCATGCCATGTAGTAGTGATCCTTTTTATATAAAGGAATCCATTTAGTGTTTTGCATTTACTCACACGTACACCTGTTAAATACCTGTGTAAAATCAGTCTTACTCAAAGGTGACTTGCTGCAAGCTCCAATGGATTATGCAAAGTGAGAACTTCTACCATCAGTGATGGCAAAGAAGTGGAGTGTAATGAGTGGGAGAAAAATGCTTCACTGAATACTGTAACAAATGAGGTTTGTATGAAGGTCAGTAATAGCCAGTTCTTACACCATTCCCACTGTTTACATCTTTTCTCTTAGTACCAGTCTGGTTAGGAAACTAAATGATTAGAACTCAAAAATACTTTTGAGATATTTGCTTCTCTAAAGAGCATAGCAGAACAGGTGACTGGTCCTCCTCATTCATAAAGGGCACGATTTTAGAAATTAGATTTCATGAAACTAGGTTCAAGCCTCTTTTTGTTCTGTTTTGCAGGAAGCATGGAAGTGTGTAACAATACACATAGATAGGGTCAAGGTTAATTTGAGTATTTAGTATATAGTTGGTTTTATATATTTTTTAAACCAACAGGAAAAAAAAAAAATTTGTGAGCTCATTTACATGCAAGCACAGAAAAACAGCTAGTGCTTTCCCAGCTCTTGTTCTGGCTGTTTAGATGCCCTGTAAATAATCTTCTGTGCTGTAAGTGATGTGTGTTCCTTTAATTTGTACATACAAGGATTTTATGTAAACAGTGGAATGGATCTGTTTTCTTGGAACTTTGTAATAAAGATCATATACAAGTTTAAAACTTTACTTTTGATCTCCTGAACTAATAAGTCACAATGCAGCCCTATCTTTGCCTACAATTTTGCTGACCAATTGCATTTTTTTGGAACAGTTCAGACAGGTATTTAAATTAAGGTTCTCAGTGTACTGTCGGGGGTAAACATTTTATTGAAGGTACTGCATGAGGTATTACATGAAAGCTATATTTTGATGCATTTTATAAAAACCAGACCCTACAAACAGTGTCACATTTTTAAAGGGCAGATTAAAGAAAATCTGTTGATGCAACTGAATGAATTGACTCTGCATGTCTACAAGTGTTCAATATTTGCACCTAAAGGTGTGCGACGCTCATCCTAAGCTCAGTGGAACTGAATACCTTAATTACGGCTGTTATAGGAGCAGTAATAAATGATTTACATTAAGTGCACATGAGGAGGGAATAGCCAAATGTGGCAGCTGACCTGACTTCAGCTGCTGGATGATCCCCTGAAAACTCCAGTCTGCGACAGAGCACTTCCGTTACTGCAGCTGCTTTTGTGAAAAACGGTCCACTGTGCAGGGCGACGACTTATTCCCATCCATCCAGCTTCCAAGCACACTGATCTGTCTTCTACACATTAATACTCATGTGATGCACAAGTAATCAAAGTTAATAGGCAAGGGAAGCATTAATAATAAAACATATGCTTGCGTGCCAGGATCTTCAAATAAACAGTAGTTTCCAGCTCTGTGATTTGATTTTCCGCAGCCACTGATTTCTACATCCTAGAGAATCCAACAACTGCTTTAAATCAAATACATAAAAACACATCACACTGACTCCTTAATGACAGTATACTGGACCATAAAGTGTTGAAAGGGAATTGTTCTATAACTATTTCTTTATAAGATGCCAAAAAACTGGCAGGTGGTCAGCTCTGACTTCAGAGTTCATTGTGATGGAGTCCATTGCGCATGATCTTACTGGTCAGGTCCTGCATGTGCTTCTTCATCTGTGCAGATGACACATATCCATACTTTCACTTTGATATGCAAGCAGACCAAAAAATTCCCAGTTAGATGTAAAAAGTCATGCTGAAGGTCCTAAAACACTCCTACCTTGTAGCCCATCTCCCTGGTCTTCTCTGCCAGGTTGTTGTACTTCTCCCTGTTCCTCAGGATGTGCTCCTTGTCCCCCAAGGACTCCACGTGCTTCAGCTTCTGATGGGACAGCTCCAGCTGCTCCTGGTAGTGCTGGTGTTTCTCCACCTTGGTCTCAAAGTGCTTCAGCTCTTCCTGTCAGATGGAGGATGATACACATCTTCCACAGACCCATCTTGTACATGGTCATCAATAATTTCCCCCTCATATTCTTTCTGGTTAGTGTTGCTTAAATTTGTTTAAACATTTCAATTAAATGCTATTAAATCAAATATTTTTAAGCCATAGAAACAAGGTAAAAAGTAAGGGCAGAAGATAGCATAGTGGGTGATGCCATCACCTTACAATCTGAGCTGTTGCTATAAGACCCTTGATCAAGGTATTTACCCAAAACTACTCCAGTAAAAATTACACTACCTTTAACGGGTAGATGTGAGCAGCTTAGCATACAAACCTAACATTGCAGGTATGTTTAAAGAAAGGTATCAGCTAAATGAATAAGTGGTCAATTAAGGACGGGGCTCGCCTTCAAAGAGGTCCTGCTGCAATACACTTGCCTCGTGTACTTCACCTAAGTGCTCCGAAAACAATCCACCTGTTAAACAGCTAAAATTGTTGTTAAACTTTTTCTGTTATGTTTAATATTCCTGAGAGATAATTCGCTACATCATGTACTGTTCACACGCTCGGTTCAAAATACCGCATTAGCACATCCAATGAGCACTTTCTTAGAATAGCTCTTAGCTCCTGGAGAATCTGAAAATTGAATATAAACTTACCTTGAGTGATTCCAGCTCATCGTCACTGAGGTTCGCCTGCTTGGCCATATCCCACAGCTCGATGACTCTTGGCTCCTTAAACTCTTCCGGTCAACAAATTAAAATCAGCCAGGTTAGTGCATGTACTCATGTGAGGAGAACAAAGTCTGAACCTTAAGTTTCTTCACACGCTTAGAATTCTTAAGTTTCTTTGCCTAATTTTATTGCCAAAGCAGAATCAGGGTTTAGGAACAGAGTTTCCGCCAAGGATGGCCCCAAGCCTGGCTGCAAAAAGAGGAGGGTTGGGTGTGGGGCTAGTAACCCCACCCTGTAAAAATTTTATCACTACAATAACCAACACTGCAAAACTCAATTTTATGACCCCAAGGCACTATGCTCCAACTGGAGTGAAGATGGTTAAAAAGAGAACCAGAATTCGTTTTTTTTTTGGTCATGGTATTTTCACACTGTGAAGATCCAATCACACTGCAGGTCATTTTGACATTGTGGGTTGCGTCCATGTTTCGTCTGCTGCTTTTTGTGAGCTGCCCTTAATGTTGTAGCCTTTTTAGAAGCACAGCAATGGAAAGCACTAGGTACCAAGGTGCTCCACCAAGCTCACATGCTCACATTGTGCCATTACCTAGCAAAAACATCCAAATATAATGAACAAATTTCACAAGTTCAACAGCCCTCAGCGACAGTTCCTGCCCAGCTGAAGCAAATGAGAAAGCGAGCTGAAGAAAATGAGTACACTGTGTTAAGGTCTTATCTACAAGTGTGAGAGTGCAGCGAAGCAGAAGGACCCACCACTGTCTTCACTGTAACCTTCATGGCTCAGCTTGCGCAAGCGCTCAAAGCCCTGGTTGAGACTTCGCATCTTCTCCTTCAAGTCCATGTGCTTCTGGTGGAGGACGTTCTCCTTGTTGTCCCCCTCCGAAGGAGAGATGACATTCTTGTGGATTTCTAAGGTGGGAGGAGAAGAAGCGGAGAGGTTCAATGGCCATTAAACTGAGCCACGTTGGTCGTGTGCAACGGTCAACGTCTGAGGTTTCCTAGAAGAAACAGGGTTACTGTAAAAACGAGCCTAACTCTGAAGGCAGGAAGCTGACCTTTAATGTTATGAGGATTAAAAAGGTGCGTTATCTATTAGTGCATGAGGATCAGAGCGGCCACCTTCTGTCCTGCTGATGGTGTCCATTACAATGTTATACTCATGGATCTTGTCCTTGTGGTGTTGAAACTCCCGCCGCAGACTTATTAGCTCCTCCTCAGTGAACTTTCCAGATGTCTTAGCCTGTAAAATGACCAATGTTTGAGAGCTTCCATTTTCTTCAAAATATCAGGTGGAACTACAGTAAATTTCTGTTTCAAAAATGACAATCAACATTTTCACAAATTAAAACTAGTGCACTGTGTTTATTAGTAAATACAAGACTTATTTACACACATACCAACAAATCTGTTGAGTTAAGCACAGCCAGTGTTAGTCTCACTTGTAGTTATTCTAGTTTTGTTTTAAAAGTCTTAGCATACTAGATATTAACTGGTCTCAGAAATACAAAGTGCATAAATAATGTCTATGTGGTTAAATAACAACAGCCCTATTAAAAAGTTAACAATTACCAAAAGCAGCACTGAGCTTTATGGATTATAAGAATTGCTGGCATTATAAACTGCCACGGGCTAAGGTTTCAGTCATTCATAAATAAATAAAGTGCATACATAAATACACACACACACACACACCTCATATTACCCTTGTTGTCCAAAAGGAACGGACAAACAAACATCAGATTTAAAAGTTTTGGATCAATCTGCAGTTAAACTCTGAAAGCAACAACGTGCAACAAACATTTACTAAAACCGCATTACATGAGTGTTAGCACCTCGATTCTAATTAACCTACTCTGTAGTTAAAAGCTAACTTGTGCGTGGAAATTAGCCAGACCGAACTAGCTAATTATTTTGTATTTAGGAACCCTTTTTGTTTAATTTGTTTCAGCCATACGCAGTGACAGTCATGGCTCTGTACAGGCAAATCAAGAAAATAATGTTTAGACTGGGGAAATTTATATTTGTTCAAGTGCAGCAGAAGGGCAAGTGTGTGGAAAAATAATAGAAGAAAAGCATTATGTGCAGCACACAAAAACAGATCAACAGTGTAGCAACACGTCGAGTTCCATCTCCTAGGAACCACTTAAACCATTCTTTAACCCAACACGGTCACTACTGAAATAGGAAGCCCAACAATATAATCTCACCTTGTTCCAGAGTTTGTCCAGTCGGGGATCATCAAAGGTATCCCCTTCCTGTCTCTCATGGTCTTTCAGACTGTTGCTTTCCAAATGCCTGGTGTCCTTCTTCCCATCCATTCCATATTTGGCAAGAATGACTAAAAAGACAAGTTAATGATGAACTGTTGCCAGAGCTGCCAGATATGCTGAGTTGACAAAATTTTGTACTTTGTGTTGAAACCTATGACAACACATACTTCCCTGTTTTAACAATGTGAGTGGATTTTATTGAATAAAAAATTAAAAAAAAAAGCACTACTCACCACTGAAGCTCCGCCTGAGCTTGGCTTCCTTTTCTCCATTCTCATCCATACCCTCTGCCTTCAGCTTCTTCCACTGGAGCTCATCCTTCTCTTGGATCTTCAGGTCGCTGTGGAGCTCTGCCAACCTCACTGGAGGCAGCTGCATCTGTGGCGAACGTGGAGATGTGACCCAGGTGGCATCGTGTGTCCGATGGCCCCACATGCGTTCCCCCGATAGCTCTGAGCTCTTTACATTTCATACACAGAGGCTGGTTGAACTTCCACCACCGTTTTCTTTCTGCAGTCTTTGTACAGCAACACTGGACATGTTCTTCCACAGCTACATCATAAAAATAAGCATTTGACAAAATATTTAGTGGGAGCAAAGTCAAAACGTGCAGCCCATGCCCAGGAGCACTAGTCAAAATTGCACAGTATTGCCTACATGCAGCCAATATTTCATTTCAGTACAACCAGATGCCGACATTTATTATTAAGTTGACGCCTTTGTCCGAGATAACTTAAACGTTCAGGACTGTTACATGTTTTATTGCTTTGGGATCAGCAATCACTTTTACTTTACAGTTTTATGTGAAATACAGTACAGAACTAGATGTAACAAAAATAAACCTATCAGGATTAAGCTAAAAGCATCATAATCAGATTTAACACAAATTAATAAACAACAATTACAAAATGAATTATTTACAGTTCCATTATACAGAAATGAAATGATAAAGAGAAAACAATTTATGCCTAAAATTTTCAGCAATTACAAGGGGAGTTATTTTTATTCACTAGCAATGAAATCAGTTTAGGAATTTTATAGATCAGTTGTTCAATGTTGTTGTAGGTCTCTTTTGTTTTTAAATTTTATATTACATGATATATACCACTTTTGGAACAGGTCAGCTCTGTAATGCTTTTCCATCAGTTGTGAACATTTCAGAATCAGTATGTATTTTTGAAGGAACCAGTTCTGGAATGTTTTGGGGGAATTCCATTTAAATAAGTGATGGAATGTTGTAGATGAGTTACATAAATTTCATAAATCATTTAGGAGTGTTTTGTGTCGCATCAGTGTTTACAGGTCAGTTCCGCAATGTTTCGAACAGTCAGTGAGTGTCAGTGACGGACTTTTACAAACAAATAATAAAAAAAAAATACATGATAGTAATAATAAACTACACATATTTTGTATCCTACTTTATTTTTTCTTTCCTGTGTTTTCATATATTTCTCGTATTCCTGGAGCGCGTTCCTACTTTGTATCGTCTAGTATCCAGAGTCCGACCCCACACGCACGACACGTGCAGCAGGGGGTCCCCTCGGCGAGTCTCGCTCTCGCGACCCCACACGGCACGCAGCCGCGACGCACGCGCTCAGTCGCTCACTCACTCACTGCAGCTCAGTCGAGTCGCTAACGCGTCAAGCTCCATTTCTCCTCCACGCATCACAGGCTGAGAGGGCTAAGACTAAGAGGAGCCAGAAGGCGAACCATCCACTTGAGACACTCGACAAGACCTTACACTAAGGCTTAGTAGACGGAACAATGACACTGACTGAGTGACTTACCCTGAGCGCTTTCTCCCACACCTGGTTCAGTTTGGCAATTCTGAACTCTACCGTCTTTTTCTCTTCAGCAGGCGGCTCGTGCTCATTCATTTCCCTGGAATATTTACTTCCCATTGCCCCATAACATAAAAACGGAATGAAGGCCACGCACAGCCGAGAAGTCTTCATGTTCCCTTGCTGAACAGCTAATTTGGGTATGGGAAAACTAGCCACCAAGGGTGTTAATGCAAAGGTGATTGAATAGCTAGCCTAATGTTAGGTAGACTAGTCATGTGATTTTTTTGAAGACAAGCATTAAAGAGACGGAAGCGACTGCACATGGGA
Source organism: Scleropages formosus (assembly GCF_900964775.1). Classification (NCBI taxonomy): domain Eukaryota; kingdom Metazoa; phylum Chordata; class Actinopteri; order Osteoglossiformes; family Osteoglossidae; genus Scleropages; species Scleropages formosus. Next base: position 12,669,746 of record NC_041821.1, on the reverse strand, counting down.
TTTGTAGTTCACTCTGCACTGTTACGGAAGTAGTTTTCCAGAGTGAAGAGCGCCTTTTACACTACGACTCCCACAAGTCTCTGAATTACTGTTTCCTGGTTACAGCGGCTACACAACGCTCGGAAGCAAATGAGGATCATCCACGACGAAAGGGACGTATAAACATTCAGGAGGGGGAGGTTTATTTTATTATTTTCACCCTTTTGATGTAATAAAGGGTGGAGTATTTAATATTAGCGCCCTTCACCACACCACCGTCCAAAACACTTGAAGTGTCGTCAAGCGACATTACAAGTAGACTTCAAAACATTAACTCAGTCTTAGCACCCCTCAAATTAATCATGTCACATCATCATCATGTCAGTGGATGTTACTGGACGGTTTCACAAGCATGGACTGCTGTAATTTGTAAAGCGGTTATTATTAATGGGTTACGATAGTTAATTTGTAAAAAAAAGTATTTAATTCATGAATCATGCCAATTTCCTCCTGACGAAATGGACTAAAATTTACTTTATATTAATTTTCAGCAAAACAGGTTAACGCTTTGTGGAGCGCAGTGAGCGCACCAGAGACGGAGGCTCGCGGACGCCGCTCGCCTTCCCAAACCATTTCTCTGCCAAATGTGTAAATCATGTATCTTTGTACACTTCAAAACGCGAGAACCGAATGTCGAATACAGCTAAGAAAGACACAATTACGACGTCTCATAACCCTAACCACAGATTTTTTACAGACATTATTGGTACTATACTGCATTCTATATACATACAGAAATCGCAGAATGTGTAGTATAGTAATGATAATGTCTGTAATAATTTTTTTGCCCTGCTGCTAACCTTTCTCATGTTCGCGGCTCAATAGTTATAATATGATACATATGTTTAGCGTGATTTGCTGCGAACGTGCTGCACAGTACCGCCGGAGCGCATCCTCTGCGTTGCTGAGCTCTTCCCCTCCAGGCAGCATCCCGCGCGCACAGCGCTGAGCCGTAACTAAGCAACGGAGATGTAAACACTGCTGCTTTCTCCGCTTTGCACCTCACTTGAACTCTTCACGCCTAATTACTTTCCATTACAGCTTTGTGGCTGCTGCGCTGCACTTCTTGGCGGGACGCAGGAGCTCCGCAGCCCCGGTCGGCAGTGCCGTGTCAGCGGTCATCTCTACCCCGACTCCCCTGCCCGGCTCCCAGCGCGGCTCACGGGGGGTGGGCGCCGCTTCTTCCTCTTAACACTTCTCATTCTTTACATTGTGATTCCACTTTGTCCTCCTTTCTTCTGTTTAGTCATTTTGTGTATCCTTTCATGAGTTTCAAAAGTTTTATGCGTGATATATAATTAGCTGAAATCACAGCTGCTCTTAATGTTACATTATTACTGTCCTTTAATCATATGAACGATGAGGAATCATAGTAAGTAGCTTAACATGAAATTCAGCTTTGGAGAGAAGTGTCAGCAAATGAAAGTGGATGTTTAACTGCAATGTGTTAAGGCTTTATAGGTAAGGACCCTGCTGTTGTACCACCGAGACGGGTATTCAGCTGAACTTTCATTAAAAAATTCCCACCTGTAAACATGTATGAAGCGTTAAACAGAATTTTGTGAACAGAAGGACTCCTGATGAACTAAATGGAAATGTGAGCAATTTGTATTGCAGTTTTGGACACATGCTCTTGTCTCTCCTGGTAAAAAAAAAAAAGAAAACAGAAAAGAACCCATCCAGATCATGTCTTGGACCAGAAGCAAGGTGGGAAGTGCTATACCAAGGGTCCAGCTGTCATCTGCAGCCCTTTTCTAGAAGAATCTGAGCTACGAAAGAAAAGATTGTGAGGCTGGGAGAAACCTGTCTATGTCTGAGAAGAAGGACCATAGACATGCCGACGAAAAACCAGTGCTGCAGGCTCTTCCAGCAGAAGTGGAGCTCTGAGAGACAGTATCTACCACTGCTGCTGCACCTTGGCCCTATAGATGGCACCAGCCAAATAAACACATTTTTAACCCTCACCAAAGATATTGCAATATTTTTGCTTTCCCCTCATTCCTACAGTCTCTGCTAGACCCCCTGTGGGTGACTCAGGTGTCACAAGCAGTGATGTGGTTCAACCAGATAAGTTTTGGGGGAATTCTGTCTGGTATAAATTGGAATTTATGGGAAGGGGAAAATCTTCTCCAGAATCTACTGCCATATGGTGAGCTACAGGTCCTCATATATGGTTACTGCCCCACAGAGGAGTCTGAAGACTTCTTCCCATGACAGTGCAATCAATTTTCAGATGATAGACAGCCCTCAGAGACAGTTTAACCTTTCTTGCCATGTACGATGAAATCTTCGGTTTTGCTTCACCTCAGAATAGCTGATAAAACCCACAAAAGTGGTTTAAAACATCAGATATCAGATTCCCTCATAATCTACACCTCAGAACAAGGTGTTCCTCTGACTGGAGCAGATGGGTACATTTTCTTCACTGTGAGAGTGAAATCATTAGGGTTACATCAGTAACTGTCACCCTGAGCAGAGCTGGGAAACACTAAAGCTGGAGCCTCACAGTGCCTGGGTTCAGATCTGGCTCAGTCTATGTGGAGTTTGTGTGTCCTCTCCATATTCTGACATGTGTTTCAGGTGACTTGGTGACTCTGGATTGTCCATAGTGTGTCTATGTGTGTGAGATTGCCAATACCCTGGTGTCTCAATCAGGATTTACCTTGCCTCACACCCTATGCATAGGCTTTGGACCACTGTGAAACTGTGACATTTTGGGACTAGAAAAGAACCTCAGTATGTAGATGAAAAAGAAACGACAAATATCTACGTAGTGTAAGGTTTCCTAGACATAAACATGAAGGCTAAGATCCTTTGGGGGCCCTTCATCTGTTTTCCACACCAGTGGTTCAGAGCGTCCTGCAGTACTGTTTTACAAGTTGGTATCAGAGTCTTTCTAGTACACTTAAGGCCAGGCTGTTCAGAGTAATTTGCTCTAAGGCTGTGTACCAGACACTTGAGCAGTGCTGCCTGGCAGCTTACAGAAGAGCATGAAGAGTCTCACGTGCAGCATCTCCTCTGATTCCTCGCATATAGCGAATACCTGGTCATGGCCTTCCAATAGATTGTTTAGAGCTCCAAGGTCTAGATGTAAAAGGTCCAAGAATTCTTTTATTCCCCAATCAATTACACTTATCCAAGAGAATGAATAAGTGCATTTCTAGTCCGTGTGCAATAACCATTGTTCGTGACAGGGTCAGTGTAGCTACAAGTGTGGTAGTTGCGGTGTAGCAAGATCCTGACCAGTGCAATGTGTGCGCTGCAATGTTTCTTCCTAATATGTGAGTTTATTAGTGCAACATTGGATGTCCATTTGAAATTTGTTTGCATTTTTTTTCCATTCTTCATGTTTCTGCCCTTGATGTATGATATGTCATTGTCTTTGATGGATGCAGCATCACCGAAGGCGAAGACATTTCAGAAGGATCTGCCAATAAAATTCAGTTTTATGTTAATGTATTCCGACGTATCTGCATGTTTTCATTCTCCCCGAGCTCGATCAAAGGAATGATTAATCTTACACTTAGCAAAGTAGCTCAGCCTTCATTCTCAGACATGTAGTGTGTCAGTGGATTAAGTAGAACAGGAAGTTCTGCATGTGCAGATGCCTTCCACACCAGGATTGGATCAACTTATGGGCTACCCTTTGGGCATCCACAATAAAATGCAAAGTGACCAGCTGGTGAGATTGTTTGTGTAGTTGCTCTTGGCACCAGAACTCGACACCAAGCATCACTTAGCCTCACGCCTGCTGCCTGTTCCCAGCCAGATCGATCCTCCTGAGGAGGACAAGGAGACTCTTTCACAGCTGATCAGACTTTGCCTTTTTATTTAAAACTTGAAGAAATGTATGGTGCAGTTCTGACTGGTGTGTGTGTCTTGTAATAGTGCATTTTAGTAGCCAGTGGTAAGAACACCTTCTATCTTGTATTGATACTGACTTCACAAAGTGCTATTAAAAAAAAAATAATACTATTCCTTCTAATTTACTGTACTTTGTACTTTTACTCTGAATAAAGCATTGTGTACTCTGAAAGAAAGCCAGGTCTGGCAACAATTAAAATTGCTAAACAAAAAAATCTAAATGAGAAACTCTCCTTTTCGACTTGTAAAATTAAAAACTATTTAGTAAAAGCATTTTACAAGCTTTTCAGGCAGAAAAGTGTTTCATTTAATTAACAGCCCATTTTTCATTACTTAGAGCAACTGTATTCTTTTGTAAGCCTGGTGAAAATAAATTTAAAATAAACTTAAATTTAAAAAACTGTGCCATAGAAGCAGAGCTTGATCATTGTGGTTCAGGGTGACTAGCAATGGATGCAGAGTCAGAATCAACGATGAACTTAGACACACGAAGGGCCTGTAAAGGTATGGATGTCTTCTACAGCCTGATGAAAGCCCATGGAAACTGGACCCTACCTGGACAATGATCTGATTTAATTTGTCAAAAAAGAAAAGAGTTCTAAGCCTGAAGTAGAGCCACAGTATCCTCATCTGGGATGGCAACACACATTTTCCGTGGCAGCTCTAACACTTCTGCAGCCCAGATCCTTCACCGTCCGCTACATTCCACTTTCTGAGCTTCATCGAACTCTGTGATCACCAACAGCATCATCACACCACCCTTAGGAACACACCGATTACACAGATGTATTTGAAGGATTTGTTACCCATTTTTTCTAAGCTGAATGATGTAAAAAGACAACACGGGATGTGGACAAAAATTTATACTGGGAACTCACACACATTTTCAGAACTGCTTGCCCCATACTGGGTCGCGGGGAACCGGAGCCTACCCGGTAACACAGGGCGTAAGGCCGGAGGGGGAGGGGACACAGCCAGGACGGGACGCCAGTCCGTCGCAAGGCACCCCAAGCGGGACTCGAACCCCAGACCCACTGGAGAGCAGGACCGTGGTCCAAGCTACTGCACCACCCCACCCCCTGGCACTAGGAACTCACTCATTATAAATAACAGTGCAGTATTACATATTGTTTTTGTTCATAGTCTGTGGAGAAGCTTTCAAGAAGAATTTCACGATACTTGTACCTACGACAATAAACTTGAAACTTGACCACATAACCTACTGGGTCACAATGGCCTTAGAAGCAAAGGGTGCTATGCCAGGCCACAAGCTACAGCTGTTTAACCAGTGATAATTGTAGCTGATCTTTATTACAGCCCCATAATATACTCATTTAAATGATTGTTTCCAAAACATACAGAAGAGCTCATTTCCTCAAGATCAGTTCACACGTGCACTTTATACTTAATTCTGATTTGATTGCTCATTCAAAATGATAACTTTTACTTATGTCTGTGCAGTTGAAACAATTTTTGAAAACAGAATTTACTTTCTGCTTAATTTACATTGAGGGGAAGAATTTATCATTCCTACTGCTACAAATACTATTAACTGTAAATGTGTTCAAAAAAATTCTGAAAGTGGAAAAAAGGTTAAAAAAACCAGAGAATCTCCTTGATGAAGAATTAAATCTAATTTCCTATTTCATAAAACTGAGGATCCCTGCATGCCATACATTTAAATTACTGCCCTTTTCTTTGAAAAAAAGGGATTTACCCAGCATTTACATAATCATTATTCTGGGAAAAACATCTCTATTACATCTGTGAGATACAGCAATTTATTGAAGCGACACCACTTTATAAGCTTTGATTATGATTTACATTTATTTAGATGCTTTTCTCCAAAGCAACTTCCAATGGACACTATGTAGCATTATCAGTCCACACACCTTATTCACCAAGGTGACTTACACTGCTAGATACACTACTTACAATGGGTCCCTCATCCATACATCAGTGGAACACACACACTCTCTGTCACTCATACACTATGGGGGAACCTGAACAGCATGTATTTGGACTGTGGGAGGAAACCAGAGCACCCAGAGGAAACCCACACAGACACAGGGGAACATGCAAACTCCACACAGACTGAGTGGGGATCAAACCTACGTCCTCCTGCACCACCCAGGTGCTGTGAGACAGCAGCACTACTCACTGTGCCACCATGCCAATTTATTTTGCCAGTGTTGTGACAAATTTATTAGTGCGTGCTGTGCATTTTCTGCCCACTTGTCTGTCTATAAGCTCAGATTGGGTAAGTAAATGTTACGCTTCCATAAATAACAGCTAATCTGTTTAGCTATTGGAAGTGCTCAGGGGAAAGCTGTCAAGGCCTTGAGTGGCCATATACTTTTTAAAAAGACCTCATTGATCTCAGTCCAGCCATTATTATATTTTAGTCCATGTCTTTCCATACAGTGAAACGCACTCAGTGAAATCATGTAATCTCACGTAATCTTGTAATGACTTGCTTAATAACAAGACCTGATTTTAGAAAACATCTGCGGAAAATATCCCAAAGGCATTTCTAAAAAGTTATTTTAGTCACGTTTAATGGATTCTGCTGTTAGTGTATGTATAGAGAGCAGCGGAGTCCGCATTTCTCAGGTAGAGCCCAATAAATGGGACTTGGGGAAGATGGGGCCATTAACGGGTGATGCGAACAACAGGGACCACTTGCTTGGGATGGTGTGCAAAATGATAAAAGGAAGTGATGCACCGCAGCCAACAGTTGCTACATAAACAAAACACTTGAAATACAAGAAAGTGCTAACACGAGAGCCCTTCTCTGCTCAGAATTCCCAGAATGCAAGGCACAGGTGACCACCAGCATTGTGACACTTTCACCATATGAGAAAGTGGATGCATAGTAGGAAGGATGGATAAGGCAGCCACAAAGATCCCATTAATTATACTTATTTGTTGTGTCTGCAGGCCTACGAGGTAATTAAATCCTCTGCAAGAATGTAACACGTGGCCTTAAATCACAGCACCAGATTAATTTCACACAACTTCATTAAGATATTTTTGGAATTTTAATTCTGAAGCACGAGAAGTACAACTTTAACTACAAACACATAAGATGTTACACCCCATGCACATGTTGCAACAACTGTACTCAAGGACCCAGTCCAACCGAATTTGCCACGAAGCCACAGAGAAAGACATCTGCCATTAGCGTCTTACATCTTCATGACTCAAGACCAAGCAGCTTAATTTCCTCCCCAACCACCACATCAACCACAGGGTGCCAACGGGGGTATTTCATTGAGGTTGTCAAGTGGGCGCCTCCTTCGTCTGTGTTCCATTAAATCAGGCCCACGACACCTCAGGAAGGCTCAACAGTGCAGTCTGGTGCCCCAGACCCACCCGCCTCCCCAAACGTTACATGCCCTTGACCCTCAGCAGTACCATACCTCCATACATACTAAATACTGTAAATGCACCAACCTCACAAACTCAAACCATCCGAGATAATACTGTACCTCCATACATACCAACGAAAGTGGCAAATGCTCCACTCCACAAACTTAAACCAACCCTATTAACAAGGCCACGTCTCCTTACATACCAACAGCTGCATCCCATTACTAGCCATCTGCCACTAAGTTTACGGACCGCTACACATCTCCCTCCGACTCGTAACCCCATCTTCCCTGCTCTCTTCTCACCCATATCCACTGCCTTGCCCCCTCAGCATCTCAGACAGCTCCTGCACCACCATCCTTATCGAACAGCCTCTAACACCAAATTCCCCCAGTAACGACCTAACTGATTTAGGCACAAACTCCCTAAAACCTACCTCTACCGCTCTCACATGAGCCCGCCACCCACGGTCTCTTGCCTCTGCCACCAGATCTGGTACTTTAACATTCTCCACTCGTATGCCTCCCGACAGGATCCTCGAACGGCACCGTTAACTCTACAAAGCACAACATCCGCTAACACTCTGAATATAACACCATGTCCAGACGCAATGAAGTAACCGCGATGACCTGTGGCACCTGGAGCTGCTTGCCCACATCAGCCAGCAGCTTCCAATATAACATGTATGCATATATTTGCTGTACAGACAGCACACAGATGCACACTATGTGGAACTCTGAACAAGTTTGTAAAAAAAAAAAAAGCAGCACTTTTAAAGCTGAGATTTCCCTCAAATGGAAGCGAAGAGCTGCAGGTTTCACTTTGGACAGAAGAAGCATCTCCCGCTCCCTTTCTCTCCATCACTCCTCAAGTCTTGCTGTACGTCTAAGGTCTGAGTGACTCGACTCCATTAGTTTGCTCCTGCTCTGACAGCCTGTTTCGCCGGCCTGTTCCGACCGAGTTTGGAATGCTCCGGTCTATTCCATTTTACCGCGGGCACTCAGGATGTGCACGCTGTGCTTGCAGATTATCTGGCACTACCGGAGGTCGACACGAGCGGTGGCTCTGTGCCATGCTGGAAGAGGAGCGCGCGGTTGGGCTCCGCTGCCGAGAGCTCGAGGAAATGCCGGTGTGTACGAAAACTGCATTAGGACAGTGATGAGGGGGAAGGAGACCAGGATGGTTTGATCATACAAACACAGAACGCCGCACTCCTATTGCTGCACAGACAGCAACTGGCGAGCAGTTCATGAGTTATTATGGGATAACATAACATGACATAATATACTAGAGAAGTGAAACAGGTGTGGTGCAGTGGCATAGTATGAAAATGCCAGGATTATTCCTCACAGTTTGTTTAAACTTTTGCATTTCGATGTTCAGCTGTACTCATTTATGTGGTTGATAGTTGTACGCGAGCGGCAGAAGGGTGCTTTGGTAGGAGGCACTCTTGGAAGATCAAGTATGAACCTCTAGGTTACAAGACCACTTCACTACCTTTTACCTGCTTCCTGATTATGTTAAAAGTCCAGAACTGTACCGAAATTAAATTATTTATAGGTGATATGAGAATCCATTTAAGGCTTGTTCATGGAACATTTAGTTCATTTGCAGGCAGCACAGCAAGTGTTAGAAGGCTGCAGGAGGATTCTGTGGAATGTGGACTCATAAATCTCTTTGAAAACGCACACACCGAAAGACGCGGCGTTGTTGGGAAATTTTAGACTCCGCACAAGCATTCGCTCCAATGTGTTCTGCTTAACCCAACGACAGCCACAGAAAAGCCCATTTCGTTAATGAGGCGACGGCTATCATAACGCTCGGAAATCATTTAAGAAAAGCACTTGTTTTCTGTCAAGCCGGTAGCTCCCGATGATTGGTTTTTATGTAGTAAAGTCCCAGAATTAGCATTATTTCTGAATATTTGAATATAAATTCTATCCCAGATGCACTGTGATGCATGTTAATAGGAATAATTATTTATACAGCTTATTTAATGGCCACTTTAATCCCGACTTGTGCTGAGGCTACGCTGGGTGAACTGAACTCTGAGCAGATTGTTTACTGAGTTGCTGAGGATTATAAACAGCCAGTTCCTCTAAACCCTAATGGCACCGTTGGATTATTTAGTCGCTAAGGATCAGTTATGGATGCCAGTGCTGCACGGACAGCGGCAGGGAGCTGTGCCCGCGCACACTATTAGTTACAGCTTTCCGAAAGCGTCCACGTGGCCCTCTTAAAGACCGCAGAACATTCAACTTTTCGGCTGACATGAAACTGCCGCTGCCTGTAAAACTGTCTTTCCCATTATGAGACCAAAATAGTTTTTTTTTTTTTTTTTTTTTTGCTTAATTTGGACGTAATTAGTGGATGTACTTCATGCATATACGGCACAATTCAAGGAAAGTTAGATACTACGTATTCCTGGCATCATGCGATAAGGATTGTATCTCTGTCCAATTTTCTGCTCCACATCTACATGAGTAAGTGCTGTTCCTGCATAAAAGCTTTTCTAATTTCTTTGAGATGAGCACAGCTGCAAGACCCTCTGAAAGTCTAGATGAGCCATCACTTAAGACGTAGTACATTTGCAGAACATTATTTGCAGATTTGACAGCTGGCGCAGAAGATTGAAAGTTTGGGCCTTTTTTTTTTTTTGCATTTCTGGAGTGCGGCACTGGGACCGCAGCTTTACAGACAATTCTTATTATACTAGCACTTTGTGATAGGATTAATTAAAATGCCTTTAATAATTTAAGTAAAAAAAAAAAAAACTTCCATTGAATGATAAGTGATGAGAACATGTTAAATGGGTCGGAGAAAGACGAAGGGATCGTCCATTTTATTTTCACGGTAAAAATGACAAACTGTAGTGGCCGCAGGTACCGGTGAATTATTCATCTCTGTTCAGCTGTACGCTGACTCTTAGGTTGCAAACACACCAGGCGTAGCCTTGGATTTGCTTCGCCGAATTACTGACCTGTAAAGAGGTCCTTGGTCAGCTGAACAGAGAGCAGCAGGTTTGCCGCAGTGGCGAAACACGGTACACAAGGGTTCCCGTTACCTAATCCGGGAGGCCTGGTTAATTAATTAATACATTAATAAATGTCCAAATTGCTACCTGGTAGAGCATCCGCTCTCTATTTCATATTCTTCAAAGCTGGAGGAAGCAGGGTCACACCACGGGCAGCTGTTTCCTCTCCTCGGGAGCCGAGAGTGCGGCGAGATGCCGTGAGCCGGAGGGACATTCATAATGAGGAAGACAGTCACATTAGAGACGCCACGACAAGGCTCGGTGACCTGGCCCGTATGAGCAGCGCGTCCGTGTGTCAACGTCCTCTCGGTGCGCTCTACGCCGGGGGACGTGACTCATCTCACAATGCAGCTGGACTGGAGGCAACGGCAGAGTGGGCATGCGTGTGTCTCTCTCCCTGTTGGTGTGAAGGCAAGTGTGGGAGTGTTTTTGCATATGCGTGAGTGTATGCAGGTCTGTGGAGAGCTAGGAAGAGTGTGTGTGTGTGTATGAGCATGCGGGTCTTAACGCAAGCATGTGCACAGATTTAAATGGCAGCAGGGAATGTGAAGAAAGTCAAAGCATCCACCTTTTTAAGTGATTAAGGACAGAGGAGAACAGTACTGGGTCGGAGCAACACAGACAGGAACAGTACACCGAGAGACTGCGACCGGGTGTACACACACACACACACACACACACACACACACACACACACACACACACACACACACACACACACACGGCGGAAACCATCCCCTTTTAAAAACACTGGGCCACATAACCCTATTTCCTCATTTTAAAATGAAGCCTTTTGCCTTGCCTCCAACAGTTTGTGAACGCCCGCATATTTTCCGTGTGCGTGTGACTTCTTCACGTATCGTGCGAGTGTGTATCTTTCCGACAGTCCGTGGCTGCCGGTACATTGGTGACTCCGTGCATGAAGCAGCACAGTTGTTGTTTATATCTAACCCTTGCTAAATAACTTCACATGGAGAAGTCCCCCGTGGTAACTGTGAGGGAACAAGCAGAACATAAAACCCCCAATGTTTCATTCTGTTTCATTCTCCAGCTGCATGAAATTATTCACCTCCTGCCAAGACTGAGACATTTAAACAGCCAGAATATGCTGGGCTGCGAAAACAAAAACTCACCTGTTGTCCGCCAAGCAAACAGCCCCAGGAACCATGTATTGTACCACGAATGAGAGCAAGATTTCGGTTTTGCAGTCGCGATACATAGCATGCAATTCTCGTGAGAGTCGTTTACATGAGAGGGATCTCTCTCACGCTTCCTGCGAAGGACTAACGTTTAAGTGTAAAGTCCAAAAATTCCACGTTACCGTATTTCCCATCCTATTTCCCATAGAGAATATTATCCACACAAATTTCGTCATCAGTTTGAAACGCTGCGTTTCAGCATTGTCAGTGTCTCATTCTTGCCCTGCCAGCAAAATCACTGTGCATGTAAACATTGCAGAATGTTCCAGAAATCAAGCAGATGGGAACTGTTGTTTTTCACCTGCAGATTTCTCACGTTCCATGAAAGCATAGTGCTAGTGGTTATAATTAAGAGCGATGATGTTTACAGCCGAGCTGGAAAGCCAGAGACCTTGGATGTGGTGAAAATAGAAGTACAGCCATCCGCCAACCCTCTGTGCCCATAATGACTGTGGGCCGCTGAGCATAATGTCTTCAGGCAATATGCAGTGATACCGAGGCAGAGCCGGAACATCTGAGAGCGTTGCAAGTTGGGCGCAGTCATAAAGTGTCGGAGTCAATCACCGCTCATTAGTCACTTTGCCGTCGCAGGGCAGCGGGTCCTTTTTCCAAATGAGCGTGCGGTGCAAGATAGTTCTGATGTCGTCTCCATGGAAGTGTTTTGCTGATGCTGAGCACACATCACTCTGAGCGCAGAAACATTATTTCAGCCTGAGAAGTTGACACAGGAATACAAGTGCGCGCAAGGGCTCGGAGAGAGAACTCCGAAAGAAGTTTCTTGCAGAAACTTCACAATATCGTGTTCGCTGTGAACGGAATCGATAATGTTAATACGTTCACTCAGGGTGCAGTAGACAGCCTGGCTGATCTGGGGCTTGGGAGGAGCTGAGGGGAAGAACACTAATGGAAATGATCCCTGATCACACAGCCAGGTGTGGGAGAGTTGGGGGGACGATGTGTTTCTCTGGGTCTGCAAGGGCGAGTATGATCTGATGCAAAGTATGTGGGATTTTTGCAGCACTCTGATCGGAAATCACAGTTTAAAAGAAGTGAACTAAATATAATGCGCAGGATTGTACATTTATGTGAACTCTAAATCATTACATTTAGCAGACACTTTTCTCCAAAGTGACTTCCCACACACCTTATTCACCGCAGTGATTTACACTACTTACAATGGGTCACTCGTCCGTACATCAATGAGACGCACTCTCTCTGTGACACTCACACACTATGGAGGAACCTGAACAACATGTCTTGGGACTGTGGGATGAAACCAAAGAGGGACACGCGGAAAATACGCAAAGGGGATCGAACCCACGCCCTCTCACACCACCCAGCCACTGTGAGACAGCAACGCTGCTCGCTGTGCTGCTGTGCCACCTGTTACTCATTTTTATTCATTTAGCAAACATCTTTCTCCAAAATGATGTACAATGATTGCCTTATTTGACACCTTTATCCAGGGTAGTTTGCAATGTTTAATACGCTGCTCTAAACTCCTTATAGTCATTCACCCAGATATATAGTACAGCAATGTCACACACTCAGTCATACACACATTACAGGCAATGCAGAGTCACCATTCCACATGAAACAAAAGTCTTAGGACTGGGAGAAAACCAGTGCATGTGAGGAAAGGCACAGGAACGGGTGGAGGACATGCAAACTTCATGCAGACCAAGCTGCGATCAAACCCGTGTCCAGCTGCCCGGCTGCACGCCCCAGGAGCGGTGAAGCCCCGGCGCTGCCTGCTGCTCTGCTCTGCTCTGCCGCCGTACTACATGCAGGGAAACGTAACGATCCTACATGTTACCGAGGAATGCCGTTCAGTGCGAAATATTTTCTTTGATGGCATTGTTGTGTAAAGTTCCAGGCCTGTGTGAGCATAATTAAGGCACACATCCTCCCAAAGGAGATCATCAAAAGCTTGTGCGTCTTTTTCAGACGCTACGCCAACAAGCGGCCTGGAGGCTGCCCGTAAAATGAGGATGAACATCAGAGCTGCCTCGGCTTTGAATGCGGGGTTCAAGGCCGCGCCGCTTCGGAAAACCGAAGGGAAGCGTTTCTCCGGCTCGGAGCGGGAAGAGCCGGGGAAAAAGCTGACACGAAGAACTGCGAGAAACGTTTGCGTCTCTCATGCAGCCTGTCCCAAAGCGTGGGGAAGAGAAACAAAGTAAGCACACAAGATTCAACATTCTGTGGCCAGCCCCCATACCATTTCAGATGGAAGCATTTCGCCCGCGTTTGTCAGGGTGATGAATTCCGCTCTCACATTTGCCTCTCGCTGCTCTCTCCCGTCAGCCTAACGCACCTCATTTCTCACAAACGCTGCCTGTAACCACATGGCAGCGCAAGGAAATAAGGCGGCGAAAGATATGGAAAACGTAATAATCATTTAAATAGTTCTAAGTAAATGTGGAGCATTTTAAAAAAATGTTCTTTAGAGAGCAAGGGGGTGTGGTGGCGCAGTGGGTTGGGCCACGGTCCTGCTTTCCGGTGGGTCTGGGGTTTGAGTCCCGCTTGGGGTGCCTTGCAATGGACTGGCATCCCGTCCTGGGTGTGTCCCCTCCCCCTCCGGCCTTACGCCCTGTGTTACCGGGTAGGCTCCGTGACCCCGTATGGGACAAGCGGTTCTGAAAGTGTGTGTGTGTGTGTGTGTGTTCTTTGGAGAAAATATCTAAATGACTCTTTTGAGAAAAGACCAGCAAGACGCTCTCGATAACGCACTCATACGCACGTCGACGCCACCGCAAGATTTCGCTGCAATTGCCACTAATGACAAAACACTGAGCCATCAGATAGCGTTGTGGTTAAACAAAGGTAGTTTCAGCCTGAAGGTTGCTGGTTTGAAACCCACTCCTTACTATGCGTTCCTGCAGTACACACAGCCAGTTGTTTAAAGGGGTAACTGCCATGCTCTCCGCCTTACTTTTCCCAGCAAAAAAACGCATTAACATGGATAATGTATGAGAACTAGCATGAATTATGAACAAGAGTTGTGCATGTATAAATCTAAAAAAAACAAATTATAAGGAGGAATTTTTAAACAAATTATTAAGGAGCTCTGAGAAGCGAACAGGTTATGGTGATATATTACTCAGTTTGGGGCCGTGAATAAAATCCGAAAAATGTTATCACTCTGGAACTGTGAGAGAAACCCAGAGCCAGGGGGACACATCCCAAACCACGGTGGAACAGCTGTTCTTGTAAACAAGGCGCTATGGAGTGCGTACATCCACCGAAGCCCTGCTGAAAGACAACTTACAGGACAACATCTCGTTGTTCTAGCTCATTGCTTATACTCTTTTTGCCATGGCTAAGACTGTAGTTCAATCTAAAGGAAATGGCCTTTTAGAGCATACAGTAGAAATGCATACATACATACATGTATACATTGTCTGAACCGCTTGTCCCATATGGGGTCGTGGGGAACCGGAGCCTAACCCGGCATCTCAGGGCGTAAGGCCGGAGGGGGACGGTACGCACCCAGGACAGGACGCCAGTCCACCGCAAGGCACCCCAAGCGGGACTCAAACCACAGACCCACCAGAGAACAGGACAGAGTCCAACTCACTGCACCACCGCGCCCCCCAGTGTAGCAATGCATTTCTGGTAAACTTTCTATATCTTAACAACTTAATGTTCCTGCAATATTCTGTTTTTCTCGTAGTTTGAGGCAATAACTGGGAGATCTCTTCAGTTTTCATTGCGTTCAGCAAGCTCCGCTTTTTTAGGTGGGTCTAATGCAGCCTCCTCACGTATTTGTGGAGATCTGACCTGTTGATGGTTTGGGGTTTTCTGCTCATTTGTTGCCTCGACTACAAGGCTTCTCTTCTCGCAGCTGCCGACTCCTTCGCAGTCGTGCTCTTCTTCCAGCCCGTCGGTCGTTTGGGCGGATGCGGCAATCGTGCCGAATCACAGACAGCTTGAGCTAATTGGCGTAGGGGCAGGCTACACCTCGCAGCATCTTTTCTGATGTTCCTGTACTCTTTTACAGAACTGCAATGTGGTCAGTAGGATGTGTGGTCACAGCGTTTTCCTTATCATTGTTTAAACATGCTGCTACGCAATCAGTGCAACACGCCAATAGCTTGCTAACTACCATCTGCACCTGCTGCCTTCCCCTGACTCTGGCCCTACAACGCAACACCGACTCATTAAGTACACCAATCACTCCTCACTAGGAAGATCTGAAAGCGTTCTGTGTGGATTTACTGCTGCATTTTAAAAACAAACCAAGGGTAATAAGCCGGAAAGCAAACACTCTAATGTTTATTAGACTGAAGCTTATATTCTGCTAGCATTAGAAAGCTTATGCACTAATATATTATATGCAATTTACATTTAAAAATATCAAAATGTAGTTCATTTGAGATGTGGAGTCAGTACTTAAAACAAACATTTGCTGCAGGAGATAACAGAATCCCTCTATTCTTGTTGAGCTCCTACTATGTGACTAGGGCTATGAGTCATCGAAGGTAATCTGCACCGAAACATCTCATATGTATGTACTGGAATCAGCCATTCTCATATGTAATTGGGGACAGATGTATATAAAAAAAAAGAAAAAACAACAGTAAAATAGATGTTCTCGTTACATCCAGCAGTGACTGAACATGTCAGATGTTCTTTTCCTCTTTAATGTTGTGTGGAAGCAATATCATTGAGAGGACATTTTTCTTTTCCTTTTAGGCATGATGGTGAAAGGTGTTGGATGAGTTTTGAAACTGTCATAGGAGTTACAGTAACAGTTGGCTAAGCACACACACACACACACACACACACACACACACACACACACACACAAAAAAAAATCTCCCTTGGATACATTGCTGTTAAGCAAAACATATTTATGCATAGTTTTTTATATATTCCTCCTTGCAGGCTGGCTTTGTTGCACAATGATTGTGATTTTTTACCCATTTATTTTCAACAGTATCATTTACATTTCCACAAAATGTAAGAGGTACAATTTTGATGCAGTGTATTGGGAATATAAAGTATTGCACTGAAGAAGAAGCAACACCGGGTTGAAATGAAAGGAAAAACATTGCTATGAGATAGAAGATTAGTCCCTCCTGCCGACACACAGTCTTGCAAAGAAAGCTAATGGTCAACACCATGATGATCTACCATTACAGGTGTCATTTAGATAAGTACACATTTATGCAATGAGAAACTTGATTCGCTAATGAGAAATTAGTCACCCTATTAATTAAATTTGTCACATTAAATTAAATGTCACCCTAATTAAAATTTAAGAGCCTGCTTATTGCCTCCTAATGCATCAATAGAACTGCTCCCAGCTATTTACAAGACTTGATCAACTTCTACACCCCAACCAGACCGCTTCGCTCGTCTACTTCTGCTCGCTTGGTGGTTCTGCACACGAAAGGTAAAGCACGGAGCTTCTCAGTTCTGGCTCCATTGTGGTGGAATGACCTCCCCCTCTCACTCAGAAATGCTGAAGCTCTGTCTATATTCAAAAAGGGTCTTAAAACTCACCTTTTCCAGATTCACTTCGCCCATGATCTCTCAAGCTCATGTATGGTGTAAATGTTCATGCACCGTAACTTTACGAACATCCCTGATAAGCCTTTACACAGACACTACTCCTGTATTGTATGTAAATGTTTGTGTACCTTACAAAAGTGGATGGCATGGTGACACAGCAAGTAGTGCTGCTGTCTCACAGTGCCTGAGTGGTGTGAGAGGATCTGGCTTCGATCCCCACTCACTCTGTGTGGAGTTTGCATGTTCTCCCTGTGTCTGTGTGGGTTTCCTCCAGGTGCTCTGGTTTCCTCCCACAGTCCAGAGACATGCTGTTCAGGTTCCCCCATGGTGTGTGAATGACAGAGAGAGAGAGAGAGAGAGAGTGTGTGTGTGTGTTCCACTGATGTATGGATGAGTGACCCAGTGTAAGTAGTGTATCTAGCAGTGTAAGTCACCACGGTGAATAAGGTGTGTGGGTTACTAACACTATGCAGTATCCGTTGTAAGCCTCTTTGGGCAGAAGCATCTGCTAAGTGAATACATGTAAAAAAAGAAAAAATAATTGTAGGAAGGTGATCAGGATTCATCTCTCCTGAATTTTATGCACCTACTCGTGCAATGAACATAGGTGCATAAAGTGGAAACTAAGTTTACTTAAGAATCACATGTCTGCAACTATGTCTCTCTTTCTCCTAATGTAATACACAAATTGTATTTCTCTGAGCTGTATGTCGCTTTGGAGAAAAGCGTCTGCTATGTGAATAAATGTAAATGTAAAGCAAACAGCCTAGTCATCTATAAACATCATGCGTGTTCAGTATGTGCCAACACCGAATAAGGAAAACATGGCAACACATACTGACATTAAATAAAAAATGAATTCCACCAAATGAAAATGCTAAAAAAATGTTGCTTCCTTTTAGACATAAGGGTCAAAAGGCTTTTGATGACATTTCAGTGGGTTCCTAGTGTTTTTCTGAATGTAAGGCAGAGTGGATTACTACCGTCTACAGAGGGATGATAGAGAGCGTCCTGACCAGCTGTCTCACTGTGTGGTACGGGAACTGCACAGCCTCTGACCGCAAGACCCTACAGCGAGTTGTAGGAACATCTGAAAAGATCATCGAAGTCCCTCTACCCACCATCGACTCCTCATACAAAAACCGCTCCATCCGCAAAGCCACCAGCATTGTGGACAACGACCCCTCTCACCCCTTTCATGGACCCTTCGCCCTGTTGCCATCTGGCAGGAGGTACAGGAGCATCTGTGCCACCACCAGCAGACTCTGCAACAGTTTCTTCCCTGAGGCAGTCAGATTACTCAACACCCAGCTACCTCCCAACACTCACCTGCACAGTCAAACAACTAACCCAGCAGGACTCCTACACTACAACTGCCTACAGTTCACAGCCCATGTCCGCATCCATGTCCTGTCCTGTGTATTTCTTTACTGTCTTGTACTCCTGTTCTGTGTTGCACCGGAGAAACGACATTTCGTTTCACTGTATGCAAGCTATATAGAGGAATGACAATAAAAACAACTTGAACTTGAACCTGAGTGTGAACTTTTTCTGTGGGGTAGCGTAGTGGTTAGAGATGCTACCTTTGGACTCAGAGATCTCAGGTTCAAATCCAAGCTCCTGCTGCAGTACTCTTGAGCAAGGTACTCACTCTGAATTGCCCCATTACCCAGTGGTAGAGATGGGTGACTCACTGCAAGCAGCTTCACATTGTTTTGGAAACAAGTATCTGCTAAATGAATAAATTTATATTAATTCTAAGAGCAATTGCCCTCTGCAGTCCAGGAAAGCTATCTGGTGCACAGTGACAGTGTTGTCTCTTAATGACCAGCACAGAGGACTAGCTAAAGGCTGTTTGCGGTTCGCCATGATTGCATTCACTTTCTTTAACACTTGTCCAAGTCAGGGTCATGGTGGCCTGGAGCCTATCCATGAAGCACAGGGGTTATTAGGGAAGACTATGGATGGGATGCCACTCCATTGCAATAAGATGGGGCTTGGGCTTAAATCTTTGTTTTAAAGCATCCCTTATATAAAATGAAAAATAGGATCCCTGAATTGGTTTCTGGTGAAAATAAGAAAGCTTGATTCATATAGCATCCAGTTCCCCTCTGACAGATGGAGAGAGCTTGACCTGTACTGTGCTCTTGTCTTCCCTGATAGATTGGCCAGAGTTTGAACCTTTTACAACTTCAGAAGGGTCCTGGTCCTTGCATTTCAACTGAAAAAATAGTGCTACTTCTGCCACTGCTCCACGACAATTACGTTATTGCTTGTTCTAAGTGGGCAGAAGCTTTATGCCCTATCCTAAGGGTGGTGCAGGCAACAATAATAGTTCTGCCTCCAACGCCAGTTGCTCAGCATCTTGGTTGTGTAACTACACAACAGATTCTTTCCCTGAATGTAGCTTGTCATGGACTCTCTATGATGTGCTGAGCCCGTAGCTTTGAGTGCGAGCTTGACGAGTGCTGATGGAGATCCCTGGGAAGGACTCCTCTAAGTGGGGTATTCTTGCTTCATGATTGCCAGCCTGTGAGACATGTCCTGTCTTGCCATAGTAGCTTTCGTGACATTTATTTGGAATAATTCAGTGGCACACAAGGAAAAAATCAGTGAACGTGATCTGGAAAGAGACAGAAATGTCACGGCATGCGAGCCGTGAGTGATACGAGTTGTTGCAGGACTGACCGTTCAAATCAGCATGACGTAGACGTCTCCTCGGAGATTGCAATGACATTTCAGCAGGGAGCCGTTACCTGTCAGGTACCACTGACATGTCTTCTGCAGGAACAGATGGGGCAGATGGTGAGCCCGTTGGGTGCTGCCCGCTCACACGCCCCTCAGGCCACAGAGTACATCTTGAGGTATGTGCCATCGCTCTGGAGAGGGCATGTGCTAGTGTAAGAGGCTTTGGGAGTCTGGTGATCATCGCTGAGTGCTCCCTTGGGGGGTAGACCTGTGAAACCAGGAAATGAGTACAAAGCCAAATTTATTTTTTGATTCACTGGCCCCAGGCAATATGCTTGCATGAACATACAATAGCTCGGTGTAGAGTCATCAGTTTCTTTCGTGAAAATGAGAAACACAGCACAAGAATGGTTTGGGTTCCAAAGTCAAGAGTGAAGGGTTCAGCTGCACTTTGTTGTCTCTCTAACTGATTAACGTGTCATTGGACATCATCTTCTGCATTTCTTTTCGCTTTGAAACACAACCCTTCCTTCCTACCAGTACAAGACCCAAAAGACTCTACTTTCAATTCTGCCTTCCTGCACTGGCTGGTTAAAAGCCAGATTGTCAGTAATACGGCTACAGATGATAATCTTGAAATATTTTTTTTTTCCCATTAATCTTCGTTCCCCAGTTAACTCTAACACAGCAAAGTATTAACTAGGGAAATCATTTTTGCCTTTTTCATAGTAGCCACTTTTTATTAAAAGCAGAGAGTGCAAAGAGAAAATAAGCCTGTGATCAATGGCTGCAGAGGCTTCTCTTCCAGACATTAATTTTAGTCCAGCGCAAAAATAAAGGGGCTTTGTCAAAACATCTCAGAGTGTAGTCCTTTTAAAATATTTTGTATCCACAAATCATGCTACTATGGTCTATATCTAATCTATGAGATTCTTTACAGTTTATTCAGGTCCTTCACAGTACCAAGTAAAAAAAAAATCAATGTGGTTTTGCTATAAAATAAGAAACAAATTTGAATCATTGCATTAATAATTAACCCCTGATGTAATACATGACCCAGGATGACTTAATGCCGTTATAATTTTACCTTTATTTGTAGAGCTGGATTTCTTTAAAAGGTGCAAAGCTGCAGTGTATTTATTGAAAAGCAATGCTAGACTTGTAAGAGGATAAAAATGCATGACATCACTGCCACTTAAAAATTTATGGAATGGTGTGAGCAATTAGCCTTTGGGTAACACAATTAATCAAGCAGTGCTGTCTAAGAAAAAAATCTCTTAATCTGCCAGATAAATGCCATTTTAGAGGAAACTCGCCGCTGTGTACCTTGTAGTGGATTCTGTTCATTAATTTATTTATTTCTTACGTGAATACAAATGACATAACGTCAGATGTCTCTTCACAGGGTGTAGTTGTTACCGAGGCCCGGAGAGAACCAGGAGAGGTCTTAGCTGAGCACTGAATTAAGTTATGTCAACAGCAGAGCAGCCCACATGAAGGCAGGAAAAACAAGACCAGCTTGAGAAATTTTGCCTTGAAATGTCATTAACACATTAATATTCTGCCTGCTTAGACTGGATGCTGGAGTGCGTCAGACTGAAAATGAATCTGATTGACAGAATCAAAAGTTGTAAATAATTCACACACCTTCCTTTGATGCTGTGGATGTTGAGCTGAGACACGTTACTACACAATTCTCTGCTAACAAACTGGGAAGCCGTGAAATTATTGAATGTACATATGCAGTGGGACTCAGGGACTCAGTTGAAGCAGCAGAACATTTTGAGTAGGTTTGTGTCTGAAAACTTGAGGGAAATTAGAGAGACCTTGCCGTTCATTAATTTCCCCAAAATTCATATGCAAAGGACGCTGCGCAAAAGGAAGAAAAGAAGTAAGCGATTTTCATTTTGGATAATTTCATCTTTGATTAAAACAAGTCCTACCGCAGCAATGGTAAGAAAGGTGGATAAATAGATGCTTTTCGGAGGAGAGCTCCATTTTTTGGATGCTGCAGACCCTCAAGTCTTATTGTAGTGTCATCGCCATTGTAGACATAATCAACAAACCTAGAGAAAGAAGCAAAACACGTTAAAAAGGTTTTCCCCCAGGGTCATTGTCTTATTTTGGAGGATTAACAGAACTGAAATGAAAGGCGCAAAATTAAATGAAAGTAGAAACACGTAACACAGGATAACAAGTTCATGTGCCTGGAAGCACGCAGAGGATACACTGCTAACAGGCTACACCCCATTAGCAAACATATCTCAACATGGGAAGTACAATTAATAAGTCATCACACTAACTAGTATAGTTCTATGAAAGGACTGTCCCTTGGGTATCTGTTTTAACTTTACCTGTTTTGAACTTTAATTTATTACTGTTTTTAATGTACTCTCAGAAACTCATGTATATTTGTTGGTCTTATTGAGAAGATTATGAAAATCAGCAGTGTTCAAAGTTGTTGTGTCTGCTCCAAAGATAAAAAAAGTGAGTGACAGTTACCCCATCATTAAGCATTTCCATCATTAGCTAAACTGCAGTGAAACTTCATTCTTGCTTGGAGCAAAATGGAATTAAGTGTTCCGGCTCGACACGAATCAAGCATGCTGGATGTTTGGATATCTTTGCTGATGTTTTGTGCCCCCTTGGGACATGTCGGGCACCCGTGAGCTGCCACATCCTCCCTCCTGGACGTGGAGAAATAGCCGGTGGCTAAAAAGAGTATGAAACATTTCTTTCCTTCTGTGACTCCTTGCAGGTAGACGGCTGTAAATAAGGGATATTTAGTTATTGTTTAAGAAAGACTAATACAGAACCATACATTGTAAAAAGGTGTCAGCTGCATAAATACAAATAAAAAAATAGGACAAATAAAACAAACTGAAGATCGACACAAAATAAAAGAATATGCAATGGGATAACATGCGTTACCAATTCATAGAACTGCTGCCAATACAGACAAATGAACCAAATTAAAGTATTGATTAAGCTAAAAATATTTGGTACAACTTAACACAACTTTGTTGTTTCACAACTAATTTAAGCTAGCAGTATAAACCAGGTTATATAGTTTTTTAACTTATCTTAAACTCATAAGAGTAAATGTTTTTGTGGCATAACTAGTCATAATGTTGCTTCCAGTGAGCATAATTTCTGCAAGAAGGACAAAAAGTGTCAGTGTTATTCATTTGGAATGATGTTGCAGTACGTATCAATACCGTAATGCCTTGTGCTACCGTATGTTTGGGTGAACGTCACGCGCCACAGTACTCAAGAACCTTTTTCCTGTAACGATGGACAAAGTTGAAAATAATACAAAAATAATCTGAACATTTAGCTTTTAACAGCTATACCCCATACTTTTGGGGAAGTTTCCAACAAATTGTGGAATAGATTCTGTCTCTGCCTGGAGTTCCATCCTGATTCCTCAATGTCAGGAGCAGCTCCAAAACTGTCTTTAGCCTGGCTGAGAAATGGCGACAGTAATTCAGTGGGGCCTGCAACTTCAGAGCTCTCTGACACGACCGATTTACCTCTCGGAGTCTTTGGCATTCAAAGCGGCACCATGCCTTTTCCGAGAATAAATTGAGTGTGATTGGACTGTCGTGAAGGCTCGGAGAAGGGAAGGCAACATGAACCCAGTGGCTGACCTGCTTGGACCCAATAAGGCACGCCATTGTTGTGGCACCGGAACTGAACTGGAAAATGGCATTAGAAACAAAGGAAATGTCACTTAATTACCTTGAGTTGCACTTTATGGACACAGCGTAGAATCGTTTATTGTTATACAGAAACATACATTCCAGGCGAGTTGAGTCTTGCTGAAATAATTCTAGATTCTTCAATATAACAGACACTGTACTCTAAATCTTACTCTTTTAATCTCTTGAATTTTCAGACTATTTTAGTTTAGTGGGTATATTAAATACACTCTTGTGGCATAAGATATATATATTTTGTCATCAGCAATGTGCCCAAACACTGAAAGCTAAGTGAACTTGAAGTTAGCTTAGATATGGTTATGTCTTCTAACTTTCCCCATAGCAGACCTGAAGGTCACTAGGGTAAAACTTGGCAAAACTGAAAAATAACTCAATTTTTTTCCTAAATTAGGCCTCTTATTCACCAGTTACAAACTTTCCAGCAGTGTCCTGTTGCCCAGCAATGGAAAGAAGGTTAAGTACAGAGGGAAGGCGCCAGAAGCTACACATGCGAAGGCGTGACACGCACACACACTTTCAGAACCGCTTGTCCCATACGGGGTCACGGAGCCTACCCGGTAACACAGGGCATAAGGCCGGAGGGGGAGGGGACACACCCAGGACGGGACACCAGTCCATCGCAAGGCACCCCAAGCAGGACTCGAACCCCAGACCCACCGGAGAGGAGGACTGTGGGCCAACCCATTGCGCCACCACACCCCTCTAAGGCATGACACCTTTTGCAAAATAGATGTTAAAGTTCCTTTGATAAGAGCTCACTAGTTGTACAATGACTGTCAAATCCTATCTGCAACTTTGTACGGTGCACACCACTACCTCTCAACATAAGCAGTACCAGTTGTGTGACAAGAGGAACATAGTGAAACACAGTTGTCAGAAAAAACTTTGTGAACCCTTTAAAAATTATCTGGATTTCTGCATGAGTGGCTCTTAAAATGTGATCTGATCTTCAGCTAACTCACACTAATATCATCATCCTTTATTTATCAGGCATTTTTCTCTAAAGTGACTTCCAATGAACTCTATGTAGAATCATCAGCCCACACACCTTATTCACCAAGATGACTTACACTGCTAATTAGAATGGGTCACTCATCCATACATTAGTAGAACACAGTCTCTGGCACTCACACACTATGGGTGAACATGAACAGTATGTCTTTGGAAGGAAATCAGAGTGTGTGGCAGAAACCCACACAGAGACAGGGAGAACATACAAACTCCACACAGACTGAGTGAGTGAGGATCGAACCCATGTCCTCTTCTACCACCAAAGTGCTGCAAGACAGCAGCGCTACATGCTGTGCCACCATGCCACCCTCATCAGACCTGTGCAGCAGTTAGGAGGTTTTTTTGCCCATTCTTTGCAAAACTGTATTTTTCAGATTTCTTGCTTGCTTCAGATCAGGCCACAGCAATTCAATGGGACTGAGGTCAGGGCACAGTCACATTTTATTTTTGACTGAGAGAAACCATGCAAGATTTTCAAAGTACTGTATTTGTAAATACAATGAGGTTCTTTATAGGATGAGCTTTCCCATCAGCAGCGGTGCTGAATCTCTCACTCACTTTTTTAAACCACTTTGACCTTTGTAGGGGTCATGGCAGTCCAGAGCCTATGCTGGAATCACTGACCATGGGGCAAAGGCGAACACATCCTGGACTGACACCAGTCCATCGCAACATAGTTAGACACACACCCACGGTCAGGAACTGCAGGAAGTTTTTTAGAGTGTTCGTTCGCTGTGGGGGGGAACCAGAGCACCTGGAGGAAACCCATGCAGACAAGGGAAGAACATGCAAACTCCACACAGACTGAGCTGGATTTGAACCTACAGCCAAAAAATCTCAGGTGCTGTGAGGTGGCAGGGCTACCACTGCATCAATATGCCACCCCTGCGCCTTCTTCCATTTGTAAAGTATCTGACTGCCTGTGGACTGACGGAGGCCCAAGTCATCAGAGATCTTTTTTGGAACCCTCTCCAGTCTTATGAAGTTCAACAACTCTTCTTCTGAGATTTTCTGAAATTTCTTTTCATCGGCTTATATTGCACTTCAACATAAGTATTGTGAAGAGCAGTTAACATAAATTGTGTGTTTTTATTTTTTATAGGGGAATGAAACTCAAACCTGAACTGATTAGAACACCTGACTCATTGACTGGAACCCCTGATTCCAATAACCCTTCTCAAGCTGTCCTTCTTCTGGAGGTTCAAATGCTTTTTCCACCAAAAACCGTCATTATTTGAACCATTTGATCAATAATTCTATGGAAATGTAAAATATCGTCTGTGTCATTTGTGAAATGAATACTCTTTATTATTATGAATTAGATAAATATTATGATTCATGTAGAAATATGTATAATTCCAAAGGGTTCACAAACGTCTTTTCACAATTATAGGCACTTATGTGAAAAATAAATAAACAAAATGTTAAAAAACAATAAAAGCTGCCAAGGCCCTTGTGCCAAAGAAATTGAAATATACCATTATCTGTTTTTTAGCACAAAAAATGGAACTAAATCAATCCCAAGTGAAGGCCATAGAAAAGTGTAGCTCTTCACTAAAATTTACCATTACAAAGCACTATAAAAAATAGGTTCTTCTCGGGCAAATTCAGCCACAAATCAACAGTGCATCTTCAGCTGTGGACATAAAGCCATCAAATGATTGTTCAAACTTTTCCTCTCTTCTGCCATTGAAAAAAGTTCTGGAGACTTTCAGCTGTCACAACAGTGTACGTTTTGTACTTTATTATCAAAGCCTAGCTTTTTTAGGATGGCCTTTTCTGAAAGATCTATCAGCAAAGTTAGATGTGTGTGGATGTATTAGCCAGGACATAATGCCTAAACTAAGTGGACAGATCAGAAACACAATATGCGCTTTAGTTACTGGAATACGCCCTATTGAACAGTGCACATAAAGAATAAACAGGAATAAATAAGAACAAATAATAAATAGACCAATGTCCTAGTATAAATAAAAAAGTTTCAAGGAGAGAAA
The DNA here is from genome assembly GCF_900964775.1 of Scleropages formosus. Classification (NCBI taxonomy): domain Eukaryota; kingdom Metazoa; phylum Chordata; class Actinopteri; order Osteoglossiformes; family Osteoglossidae; genus Scleropages; species Scleropages formosus. Next base: position 12,643,306 of record NC_041821.1, on the reverse strand, counting down.
TGCAAGACATTTGCAGTACGTTCCTCACAGAAAGAAATCCATGGAACAGAAGCAGGAGCGTGTGAGACAACTTCTCTCTCCATTTGCATGGTCATTTTTTAACAGGATGGACTAAACTGAATCTTCACATCTATGTTTGTGACTAAGGGAATGAGTCAGAGGACCGATGCCCCCTACTCCCATGGCCAATAGTTTTTTTTTTTTAACTCATTTGAATTTGAACAATTTACGTTGTTTCATCCAGGAACTGATGAAGCAACTGCTGACGGACATTTGACTTTTTTCGGTGCCTGTGAATTTACTTCAGAAGGAATTACTTCTGGGCAAAGACCCAGGTCAAGTTACGGTTGATTCCGTCAGCACTAATGGCCCCTCTGCACACCAGGTTCAAAGTGATTTATTCCGAATTGGTTTAATCCATTTTCGTTTTCTCGTTTTTATCAAAATGATCCACTCTGCTCCATACATCATGGCTGTGATGGCCTGCAGCTGAGCGCTTGTTAAATAAACGTTGATAGAACATGCCGTGAGCCTTCAGCTGTTTCTCTGAGTTTCGCCCACAGACCCATACCAACGCCTACAAGCAGCACCTATACCTTTGGAGTTTGGAGACCTGGTAAAATAGGAAATGAGTCTCCAGACGTGAGAAAAATGACAGTGACCTTGTTAGAGCAGAAAAAGACGGAGATGAGACCACCCAGAGAGAAGCTCAGAGAGCACAAAGAAAGGCTACTGCTCATGCTGCTAGACAAGTATTCCTGCAGGTAGCACAGTGACTAGGGAACTGTAACACTGATGTAACTGGTGTAAGTACCGTGTCGGTACCACGAGGAGCTCTGCTGTAGTGCTTCTGAGCAAGGTGCCTAACTCAATTTACGCGATCAAAAATGTATGAAATTTTGACATCATGGATAGAAGTGTAAACTAGATATGAGGCACAAGGCAAGAGTTCAGTGGTTTTGTTCATGTTCTGAACAACATAGTTTTTTTTCTATTTCCATAATGATGGTCAGCATACGGTATACTTTTCTACTTATTTGGCTGCCCCTGGATAACTCAGTGAAGCTTAAGAACATACAAACAGGCATTGTTGAGAGGGCACAATAAGGTCCCTGATCAATTTGAATTCAAATGTTAATTCAAAGGCCCCCAGGTCTGGGTTAGGTTGGGGAGGTACGGACTTTTTTCAAGGGGAGGTGCAGCTGCGCATCCTGCAAATCCTTTGACATTTATCAGATCCAGCTCACTGAACCAGACGATGTGGAATAGCCTTTCATGTTTTACCTTCTCCTGCTGGTGCTGCTCTCTCTTTCAAGCACAGCCTTGATCCATACGCTGATTCAGGCTGCGCTGGAATTCCTGACGCTTCGTCCCTGATCACGAGCACAAAGGGAACTTACGTAAAGATGAAGCAACACGTAGGCCTCGCTGCAGGTTCGCCTGCCCTTGTGCTTGATGCATAATCCAAAGATGTCTTTTGTAAACAAACACTCAGCCTATAAAAATTTAGCATATGATTGACACAATACTGAAAATGGAAAAGGAATAGAAGGTGACACATATCGTCTAAAATTGCCGTATATGGGATTCGGTGAAGAAGCTTAAATGAACTGGTATCACGAGACACTCAGAAAGCGTATGAACTAACAGTCAAGGAAATGCATTTATGCCCAAAAGAGTGTACGGGAGCAGCTGAAAATGTACGTAGCCACTCCAGCCACTCCAGGCGTCATCTTTTCTTATAAAGCTCATGATATATACACAGCATTCAGGCAATGCACTTCTCTGGGCACTTTACTGACACCTGCAATTTACTGGATGCTGACAGTGACGGATATAGCCATAATCACGAAAAAATCCAAATCACTTTTGGAACAGATCCCTAACATCTGGGCGGTGGGGTCCATTGATTCATACATAGACAGTCAGTGGGGGAGCTAAGCCTTAAGGTCTGAGGTTTTTTTTTTGTGAGAGGAGGTTGATGTGGACTTACAGTTCAGCTATGGGTAGCACAGAAAAGAAAGAGGCGTAGTACAAACCATATGGCCAGTTGCATTTCTCGGCATCATGCAGGTTCGAACCTTCCACTGGTACACCTGTGTTAACTTTGAAGTGGCAGCTGGCACAGTGACTAGAGCTACCGTCTTGTACTTAAAGGACCTTGGTCTGAATCCCACCTCCTGCTGTGGTATCCCTGGGCAAGGTACTAACCCTGAATTGTTCCAGAAAAAACTATTCAGCTGTTTAAATGGGTAAATAAGCTGCTTTAGAGAAAAGTATCAGCTAAATAAATGTGTCAACTCTATCCCTCCCACTTTGAGCGACTTCACTATGAGCTTTTGGCATGCTTCTTTAGCATCGCATGAGCTTGTTTTCTAATAGGTAAGGGAAATATTGCACATGACATTACATACAGTATTTCTTGGAGGGATTGAGGCGGGGTGCTTTAAATCTCGTCCTGATGCTGTGCTGCCCTGTGCGCTCCTCCTGGTCTGAAAGCCCATTTCCACACCACCTCAAGATGAACATGCCTCTGGGAAATCTGTGCAGAACTACAAAGCCATAAATACTAAATAGACTGTAACTGTTTAATGCCATTTGTTAAGCGCTGTCTGTTTGAGGCCTTGATGATGCACAGGCAAGCAGAGCAGTTGCTCACGCTGCCTGGGGTGTTATTCCCTACCTGCAGACTCCACGGTTCCACAATAATGTTCCGTAGTCCAGAATGACAACACATCTGTGCTTAGGTGGCTCCTTTCTCAGTGAAGCCATCCTGGGAGTTGTTTTCACAGGTGAGAGCTCTGATGGACTGTTTCCACACTATAATTTTGCAAACAAATACATGACTGTGCTGGTTTATGTGATGGTACCAATTTCGGATGCCAAGCATTTAATAACTAAATTAACAATAGGTTGTTTTTGGTAACAAACCCACTGCGGTATGTGTTTTCTGCTTTGAATCAGTGCCGCTCAGATGTACCTTCAAGGGTTACAGGAAGTACTCAGGACTGGCTCTTTTATGTTATTTGTTCTTGCTTTTAACCCAGTATAAAAGGAAATATATCGGTCAATCTATCATTATGGGGCTTACTGAGTCACAGATATCAATCTGAGGCACAAAGAATTATTATTAATTATGCATGGTAGGACAAAACAATGGTTGACAAGTTGACATGCTGACATGTTTTAAAATGGTATTATTTGTTTCCAGCATCTGGGGCCCAGGTTCATGTAAGCTTGCAGATTCAGTCCAAGTGTCAGTCTTTGGGATGGTGACAGTTCATGGAAAAGGGTAGGGAAGTAACACTGTCAGCTCAGTGATCCAGTTCACAAAGGGAGCCATCCACACCTTTGGAGTATGTGCCATGTCTCATCGCAGTGCCATTTCAGCATCAGCAATTGCGAAGTCTGAGTATGCTTAAGACTCCGAGAGCATAGGCAGGTCACGTAATGAGCAACGACAGAAGGGTTCCGCTGCTCGTAGGACTGTTCAGAAGACAAAATGAGCCAGTCCCTGTGGGGACTAATGCCCTTGTGCAATTTTGCACTGAAGGCAAAAAACCTTAGTTTACCTAGTTTAAGTAACCTTTTTTCAAAGATAGTTAAGATTTAACATGCTGTTAAGGTATAAAATTTTTCAATCAAGGGTTCAGTAGATAGACTCCTTCCATGATTTGTACCATCAGCATTTTTATCCAGAAAATTAGTTTTGGACAGTGATGATACATATAAAGTGTTAAAAATTTGCACTCTACCCCTGAAAGAAAAGGCAACATCTTTAGAGCTGATTCAAACTGCCACAAACAAACCCACGGGTGACGCAATTGCAACTAATGTTGGGTTTGTCCCAGTGTGCTCTAGCTTGGAGGGTTATCATTAACGTGAGCGCCAGGAAGCAGACATTCACATCTATTAGCTTTCCCTTTCATGATGTTTTATTTCTGCCCGCGTGAACAGTTGTCAACTGTGCTTTAAAAATCTGACTCCTTAGTCTTTTGTCCCACCATCTGATAAAACGACTAAAAAATATCTTAAAGAGCAAAATTAACAAACAAACAAAACAAAAAACATATTGTGGCTCTGACTGTGTGCTCATGATTTAAAATTCACAAGAAGCGTTCTGTTTGAAGGACCCTGATGTCATTTACTCAGTGAAATGAAAACACGCCAGAAATAGTTCTGCGAGCACTTCAGCGACTGATGGATAATCGTGACTAATTCTTTTGTTAATATGAGGGCCGTACAGTAATAAACTGAATTTTTTGCATTTTACTTCTTACTCCTGATTCAAAGCCCCTCGTGTCTGCCTGAGTACAAAAGAAAAACTTTTGGAAATAGAGGAACTTTGTTTACCACTGAACCGGTGTGTATTTGTACAGCAGTTACCTTTACATTTAGATTTACCTTTACTCAAAGGCTGTTACCTGAGTTAGTTTTTAGACATTTGTCACTTCTATCAGTTGAAGCAGCTCAGGTTTAGTAATTAAGGACCGAAGTGTCCGAAGCCACAAAGTTGTAAGCAGTGCATCTTATTCTTTACACATGAGATATCTGTGTCTGTTTTCATTAAACACTGCTAAATAACACATGAGCAACAAATAATTAATATATTTTTCAAATATATTTAAACCATTGAGATTGACTACGGTACTAGGAAATACCTGGACATTCAGAAGCCCATGGCAATTTGGATGTAAATTAGTTTATTCCCTTCAGCCTGTTTGAAAATGCAGCTTTGTTATTATGAAGCTGATTGAAACACGATATGCGTGCACTTATTAATTCAATGAACTCCAAAGAGACAGGAGAGAGAAGTAAAAAGGAAAATCAAAGTGTGACAAGGACCTGGATTCATCAGAACTTCCATCTACTTTCAGGTGGTAATACCTACAGCTTGACTCCACACCTGGGAACAACATGACATTGCACACTCGAGCTGTGATTTGCAATTAACAGATGCCAGGTCCAAGTTTTGGAGCTAATTCAAAAAGCATACAAACTTTATCACTTGTTTCCTTTCATGGGAGATGGCGTGCCGGATTATTAACAAAGGCAGGAGCGGCAGCTGCAATTAACTAAGCGGCTCTAAATAAAGTTAATTTAAGTAGATATTTGTTTCCAAACTTGCAGTCGCTCGTGTCTATTTGGGAAAAAAAAAGAGCAAAGTTCCAAACGAGGTCAAAAAAAGCTAAGAAATCCTGGAAGGATGTATTTGGAAATTGTTCTTCACGCCTAGTGATCAAGAACACGGAAGTTTCAGGAGATTGAGGGAAATAATTAATAGCAATGTGGAAAACACATTCGCGTGCATCGCTAGGTAAGATTCTGTGCTGGCCGACAAGAGCAACGACAACAGTTCTTGCACGCAGAGCCCCAGCAGAGCAAAAATTACCGATACAACAGTATAAAAACGTAATTCATTGAGTTTTTTCCTGTTCTTTTTTCACTTTTTGCACTTGTAGAAAGTGTCTAAGAAGCTTCGCAGCGATGCTTTTTATTGCAGCTGACAGAGCAGCCCTATTTTTAAATTGCATTTAGCAAAGTTGTACACTGTACAACGGGCCACGCTTATATTGAAAGCCGTGTTTTAATCAGAAGTTCCCTACTGTAGCATTCAGTTCAGCCTTGTGCATTTATCTTTCACTTTCAAAGGGAGTACAGTGTGCAGTATGAACACATCACACAACAGCCAAACAGAAAAGCGATAGAGATCAGCAAGGTCAAGGCATCAGCAGACCTCATCAGCGTGTGGCAACGTGTTGAGGAGAGAGGAGAGAACTGAACCGCTGATCGGCTTTAGCGCGCTTCGGCACACAGCCCGGGCACCTGTCACAATATTGAGCCTCGGGACCCAAAATCGAGGGCAAACGGTGACTGTAAACCACTCCTACGCTGAGACACAGAGCCTAACCTCATCCCTTGCTCATATGAAAGAGGCTTTTGGCGGGCTCTCTGCAGGGGTCCACCCCCTCCTGCATCGGTACATCTTCCAAAACTTGAGCGAAAGATTCAGTGGAAAGGGAAAAAAATGGTAATAGGAAGCAGCTACAGGGCTCTGTAATTAAGTTACTGTCTATTCATTTTAACTGCCAATTATGCTTTTCTCATTCTGTTATCGTTACTTTGCTCGCTCACATTCATAACGCCGGGAAGCGTACGGGCCGACTTGTCACATTTTAGATTACAGCGGAGTTTTGGGTCCGTACAGCCACTGCCCAGGCGCGATGTTGCCATCTGAATAATTCACACACACACACACACACACATTTTCAGAACCGCTTGTCCCATATGGGGTCACGGGGAACCGGAGCCTACCCGGGAACACAGGGGCGTAAGGCCAGAGGGGGAGGGAACACACCCAGGACGGGACGCCAGTCCGTCGCAAGGCACCCCAAGCGGGACTTGAACCCCAGACCCACCGGACAGCAGGACTGTGGTCTAACCCACTGCGCCACCGCACCCCCCGTCTGAATAATTCAAAGATATTCAATTATTCATTCAGCCATAACCTCGTTTTGAGCTCTCCGTTACGTGAAAATCCTGAAAGGAGAAAGGGAATTAAAGACAGACCTGTGCAACTGATTTTCACACTGTTTCTGCTGCTTTTTCTGTCTGCAGCAGAGGAACTGTTGCTCTGTGACTGAACAGCACTTGTCTATCCTCTCTGTACAGCTCAGCCATGCTCTATGCGTGAGTCATCATGGCACTTATTTTTCACCGTGGTACTTACCGGTACATTCAACACAAACATTCACAATGTGTTACTTTATTTGCGACACACACAAAACTGTGGGCAACAGGTACTGAGCAAATATTTGTAATCTCAGTGTTACTAGTTTAAATTCCAATCCCACAACTGTTGTTGTATCACTGATTAAAATATTGATTTCCAAGAGAAAAATATTTAGCTGTGTTAGTAGGTAAAAAACAAAAAAGATAAATGTAAAAATTTCTTCCTATTAAAATATTCTACTCTTTACACACTCTTTTGTTACTCTGCATGGCAGACAATCCCAGTAAACTTTTAACCTAAATTATTTTAAAATTTTCTCAGGTAATGAGCATTGACAAGGGTGAAATGCTGACTGACCAATCAAAAAGCAGTGCTAGAGCATTTTTTTTTTGACACGAACCTCCAAAGGAGAAACTAGAAGCAGCAATGGATATGTGTTGGGATTTTCTGTGTGTCTTTTGCATCAGTGAAGAGCACAGATGAATGGAAATAATTTTTTCTCAATGTATGAAAAACATTTTTCTTTTGAAAAGTAAGCTATAGGCATGAAATGGTCTGGAATAACTAACTGGAAAAGAACAGTTTGTTTATTTCCATCGCTTTTTTTGAAGTAAACATATTCTTAGTTCAGCCTGGATTTTCAAGCATCTCCCTGTAGTGATCTAAATGCATCGGTGATCGCAGGCTGAATATTGTCCGTGAATAATGTGTTCCGGAGGTCGGCTGGATGAGAACTATGGGAAGCTTCTCTGTTTGCACACAGTAAAGTGTGTATGTGTGTGTGTGTGTGTGTGTGTGTGTGTGTGTGTGTGTGCATGCGTGTGCAATGTGACTTCCTAATACAGCCCTCAGCACTTTCCCACTTCTACTGTCAACTCATAAACTTAGTGCGGTGACAACATGGGCGCAGAAAGAGCGCAGTGCCCTGACATTTTCCCCACATTCCTGCTGATGTTTTATTTACGTGCGTTCGTTTCAGTTGTAGGAAAGGGTGTGATACGGGATGTGTCACAAATCCCTGAATGCAGCTTGGACAAACTGATTATATTAGAACGCAAACAGGCAGATATAACACATTTTGCCACACGTTAAAAGTAAGGACCGTAAGGACCGTATGAATCACTGGGGTTACAGGGTTTATATCCCAAAGTGTTTGGTATTTATCTTCTGGCCACATTATGTTCAATAACAATACTGTATATAGATCCTGATTAAAAACCCATCAAAATCAAATATGTCTTATTTATTGTCAGTTGTTGGCAACATAGGTATAGGTATAATGATATAATCTTCTGATTGGTATGACATACTACATTTTATTTGTTCATTTAGGCCAGGCCTTGGTCTAAAGCAACGTACAGTATGAGGTTTATTCTGTAAACTAAGCTACTTATAATGATTTACCATTTACACAGTCGAATAATTTTTACCAGGAATTCAGGGCGAGTACCTTGCTTAAGGATAATACAGCAGGAGGTGGGAATTAAACCCACATCCATCAATTTCAACCTGACAGCTCCTACCACTATGTTACCTGCTGGCCCACTATCATGTAACAACATTACTATGAGCTCACTGTCGTTTTACAGTTGACCATTACTTAATTTACTTATTGCACCCTATATTATACAAAGCCTTTTTAACAGAAATGGGCAGGATTAGAAATCTGTAGTGACACGACTCTCCTTTTGGCTTAAATTAACCAGAAAAAAACAGCTAAATGGCATGTTTGGACACATCGAGTGCTTAGTAGTGCCTTATCTCAAATCGATCAGTGCTTATGAAAATTTTTAGAATGTTCTGTTTTCAAATGCTGAGAACTTTATATAATTCTAACTTTATTCTGCCAGAGTGTATCATAGAGCTATCCATGGTGCTGAAACCAAGACTCTCGAGGGCTCTGCTTTCGTATTTCATTTCTCTACGTCAAACTCAAACTCAGTCTAGAAGGGACTTCAATGGCATGAACAGAATTTTAAGCGCTGGGAAAAAACAAACAATGAAAATCAAATCATTTTTGGTAAGGTAAGTTGAATAAATCAAAAACAATACTGTATTTATAAGAGCAATTTACATCAGTATTTTATTTTCACTTTCTCTTGGATTCTCTTTCTTTGCTGTTATGAATTCTGGTACCTCAGCCCAATTACCATGGAGATCTTGAAGGAGAAAGGTCTCTGCCTAATGTTCATCTACCAAAAAAATGCTAACTTTTTAAATTGAGGCCCAAATGTTTATCTTCATGTTTCTCCCGTCACTCTGAAATCCCCTTTGACTTGTGGAGAGGAGACCTTTGCCCTCTCCTGCAGATATAAAAAGGACAACAACTCTGTGTTGCATCAAAGATGGGAGGAAGACAACAGCTGTGTCCCTCCTTCGCTCTGTCCTGGGACAACATCTCTTCCAGACACATCAATCATACTACAGGGGTCTTTTAAGGGCTCTATTACTTCTCACCTTTCTAACCTCCCAGGCAATCCCTCTTTCTCAGATCATAATTTATTAAATTCCTTCAGGGAAAAATATCAGAAAGTACAAAATGAAGTTCACCTGAATAAAAAATTTATAAGTATATAGTTTTCAGGAAAGTAAAACTTATTTTTGTAATTATTCTGCACGTGGACAAAAGAGGAATAACAAAAATTTGAAGAGGAAAAAGGGAAGCAAATTAATTCATAATTCATGGAACTTTTACTGTCAGAAAGCGATTCAGATTGTAGATGAGTATCAGCTAAAGCAATATTGACCGTTAACCTAAACCACTCAACAGGAGGCCATTCAGAACAAGCAGTTTTTTTTTTTAACTCGGCACAATGTAACGGGAAGTCAGACGATGCCACTGCGAAAGCGGGAAATGCAGCGTGAGAAAAGTGCAGTAATGTGGGTGAGCTTTCAAGAGCCATCTTACCTCTTCAATCTGAATCTTTTTCAGCAAGTTTTCATTTTCATTATGGCACATATGCATTAGGCTTGATGGAACTTCATGGTTTTTTTAGTAAGAGACAAACTGATGAGCGCTGCTTAGTTCAGCCGCGATTGAACTGCGGAATATGTTACAGAGCAGGTGTCTGCTGGGAGATCCATTCCAGAATCTGTGACTGGTACAAAGACAGGAAAGCCTTGCACAAAAATAGATCCATCCTCGAGTTAAGAAAATCTTCACTTTCTGATTTCCTTGAAAAAAAAGAATTCGATAAGCAGTTCTCTTCCATCAACCGCAGGAAGGTCTCTGTGCTGTGTGGTTCTTGTCTGTTTTACATGATACAGTGCCTGCAGCCCAGAGCAAAAACACCTTCAAGGAACTTGTTACTGATACTGTAAAGCAATTTACATAACTAACATTTCCACTCCTTACTCCCTTTACTCAGTTTTCTGTGGCAAGGCTAAGAAGCTTCCTAAAAGGTACCTGAATATGAAACCATTTGCAGTCACATGTCCGGTTCCCAAACCCTACACTTTCTGCTGAGTGAGCAGCACTGGTCAAAGTTTCATGAATGAATTTCAGTGGGCAGGCAGAAAAAAAACTGTTCTCAGTCACCTTAAACAGCAACGTCAATATGGGACTCGAAGATCAATTATAGTGAACAGCCACACACTTCAGTTGCTCTCCTGACAATAATATAACCAATTAAGATTCTAATAAAACATCTTATGAGAGGCTTGCTTTTCAAAGCAATGTCGTTACACATACTGTGTTTCGTGCAACTGCGTCAGGGAATGTTTTACTACCCCCCCCCATCTCACATAAGAAATTCTTATCAAGACAATTCCCAAGAGCATAACTGACATGCTTTCTTTATTCTAATGACTCAAGTTTCCTCCCCCTGAAGTGACATTTAAGCTCCTCTATAGTTTTTTTTCCATTATTCTGTGTGAAATGACAAACATCTAGCCATGAATAATTTATCTGACACCATCCTGCAAGTGGTGCATATTATATGTCCCTGTACCCGGCTGAAAGATGCTAGCCAAACTAACTGGGCTGTAAGTAACCGCACCTTCCCACTGACGCCGAAAGATAATTAACATTAATCCAAAATACATACAAGTACGAACACCACGAGCTATTAAAGTTACGTTGTGTCAAAAATTCGGCTGGGAAAAGATTCTGCACGGCAGAGGAATGTTTCTGTGAACATAATATGTGAATAAAATGTAAAACATGTCAAACAGGTGCAAGATTAAGGTGTTTACATGTTCCTGAGACACACTCCTTCATAAGCGTGCACCTGAGACACAAATATTAGGGTGTATATAGCACAGTCATGCTTTGAAGAGAGGACATGTTTCTGAAATAACTCTCAGAGAACCTAGAAAACACTATTTAGTTTTACTACTAAATCTCCCATTTTTCGCATATGCGCTTCAAGGGGAAAGCAGCTCTTCACCGCACTTATTGCTTGTAATGACCTTCGTGTAGAGCGAGCACTCTTCTCTTTGCGTCAAGAATATATTGATAGCTTATTTCATACTTGTTTGAAGCACTCAAGGAAGCACGTATTAGTGCTGCTGGGATATGGAAAGGTCGCTCGGAGTGCAAGTGGAGCGTATTACACGTGGAGGGGCTACTGAAATGGCCCAAGGTGTACTGCAGCTTCTTTGAGGTCTCATACTGTTCCCCGTGAAAAAACAGAAAGAGGGGTCGATACCGGACTGGAAGGAAAAATGCACCGTTTAAATCTCTGCCTCTGGAGTGAGAGCGCCGCGCTGACGGCGCTATAGCTGCTGTTGTGAATCAGCGGTACCGCAGGCTGAGTTTAAAGGCTACGGAAGAACAGCCTGGGGTCTGATCTGAATGGTGTCTGACTCACGCAGTGTGGGGAGGTTCACAGAATATCCGAGCAAGGCAGAGCGACTGAAGAATTAACCCCAAGTGAGAGCCCCCTGGGCCGTCCCCCCCTCTGGAACCGCTCTCCTGATGCAACGATGGCCTACGGCACCTTCACAACAAGTCTGTGCTGTTCTGTCAGCATCTGAGATGTTCCAGAAAGCTGCTCTTTTGGAGGACAGCTCACTTCTGGAGTGGCAAAGTTAGGTGCACAAAGTACTAGGAGAGGTAAAACAGTCAGTCAGCCATTGCAGCAGCTCAGAACACATTTACTGGCATTTAAACATTTTTTAACTTCATTATTGTGTTGCTTAAACAACATTTTTAGCAACTAACAAATTTACCCTAGGTGGAAATTGCTGGTAGAGTAGCTTAAATTCAGCTATATAAGCATGGAATGACAGGATCTCTTATGTCATTTATCTGTCCTTATCTCCACGCCATTAATAATTCATCAAATATAACAGAAGACACGCAAGACCCGTAAAGAGCACATAATGTTTAAACCTTCAAAAATGCAAAGCGGACATGCGTCAGAAAATTGCGGGAAAGTAATTTCACTAACAATCGTAGAAATGATTTTATTAACAACTTAACCCTTAACACTGTTTCCTTAATTGTTCAACTTTTCCTTCCTTGGATCTTTTGTATTTCTGTTAATAGTATTTTGTCACATGCACATTCTTTGGGTGGATTCTTTTATATTTCTGTTCCGGTTCTCCCAGATATTCTCGAAGCTGGTGGTCATGATGAGCAAATTCCTGGAGGCAGGTTGCAGGGTTTTAAAATGTATCTATCTGTGTGTGAGACAAAGCCCAAGGAAAAACAAGGGTGTAAAACATTGGTGTGATTGAGGTGCGTGTCAGAGTGATCAATTCAGAGTAGAAGTTGAACATCTGGGAAGAAAGACAATGCAATAAACTACTCTTCAATTCGAGTCTTCACGTCTCATCGATGCGTCTCCAAAGAACCGGGATTCACCACTAGCAACAGCAGCATCCGGCATCATATGTAATGTGGCACACATTCCAGCAGCTCAGTGAGCAATGGTTCCTCCACCTTGGTGGTGCGGAGCCGTTCCTCACAAGAAAGTTGTGTCTGCAAGGCCCTTGGAGAGGGACAGGCCTTGAGTGGTCCACCGAACAAGGTCATGGTTGCCTTGCTGGGCTCTACGTGACACCTCTCCCCGAGGTACAGCACTCTGACCGTTAAGTCATCATGCTATTACTCTGGAAGAGCATGGCAGATCCTGCCGCACCGATCCTGCATTGCCTTCCCCAATAAACGAATAGAACCAATAAAAGCCTAACAGGATCTTCCTGAATGTCTCAGAGTTAAAGAGCTACCAAAAAGTATCTAAACTTTGGGGCAAAAAATCAGTTTTGGAAAATTTTTCTGACAATGCTCAGGCCAGTAGGTAACAGGTGGTTAAAGCTTCTGCCTTGTGCTTCTAGGACCCAGGTTTGAATCCCACCTGCTGTGGGATGTAAGCCACTATGGAGAAAAGCATCAGTTAAATGAATAAAAGTAAGTGTATATTCTGGAGAGGAGACACACAGAGAATAACCTTTACCAAAAACATGAAACCCCTGTAGACTCAGTGTGGAACTGCCTTTTTGTTTAAACAGAGCATATTCTCACTTTTTCAAGTCAGACAAAGTTTGAAGTGTCCCCTTGGTCTCACGACGTTTCTAGTCCGGGACACATAAAGGTAATCGATACACAGGAGCCCCGTGAGCAGGACCGATATAGATTTGTGGGGGTAGCACGACTTTTTTGCTGTCAAGATAACATCTTTTCAGACATCCTCAACAATCCTTTCCTCCCACCGCTTGGCAAACATGGTGACTGACTTTTAATTTAGCACCAACTGTACTTCATATTTAATGAGACTGAAAAGCCTGCTAAAAAGAGCTGAATATTTGACTTTGGTGTCTCCATTCTTGGAATTAAATTAACACGAGCATTAGACGTGCGATTAATCATTCCCTCATTGGTAAGCCCGGTGAATAATTGTTAACTCTTAATGCACTTCCACCGAAGGCATGTGACTGTAGCTGGATTATGCATATGGAGAGCATTAAGACTAGGATGTGCATCCAGCGTTAAAAGTGCAAATTTTACAATTCGAGAGCACAAACCATCAAAAAACGTAATATTTTTTCACCCGCTCTGTTCTTAAATGTGCAGCGAAATGAAAAATGCATCTGTCCATCAATGTGATTTACACCTGCTTTTCACTCGAATGAAACGAAAGAAATGAAAGAAACACTACAGTGAAGCGTCTGAATAAATCACCCATTGCCAGAAACCACTTATTCAATACAAGGGTTCAGCTGGCTGGAGCTGGTCCTGGGAAGCGCAGAATAGAAAGCAGAGTATACCCTGGATGGGATGCCAGGACATCAGAGGACACACACACACGCACACACACACGCACACACACGCGCGCACACGCGCACGCACTCAGCCGCATTAAGGACAATTTTTATTTACCAGCTCTGCTGAAGCTCGTGTCTCCAAACTGTTGGCTGAACACACAAATTCCAGCTTTGGACACAAGGGGAGCATGCAAACTCAAAGGCAAAGCCGAATTTTAATCCGGATTCGAACCCTGAGCACAAGAGTGGTGATGCACAGCCCTACCCTGCCTGACAGTACAAAGTTAGAAGAAAGGGCATTAAATATATATAAAGTGACTCAGGTTAAAGATTTTCCAGTCAGAATTTCTCACTTCCGCCATAATGGTGCCTTTGACAAGACCGGCTAATGGAAGCAACACGAGCTGAAGACCTGTCTCTCATCAGAGGCCATCATCTCATCTCCGCTGGTTTGATAAAGTGACTCCACCGTCTCCGGCCTAGATTCCCGGCGGTCCTGGGAAACATGCATGCGCTGTGGCATGTGGTCCAGATTTTCCGAGTACTAAAAGTGACAAACCATGGATGCTGAGAGAATATGAGGATATTTTGATTGAAGGCATTACAGTTCAAGCTAATATTTATCCAGAATCTGAACTGCGTTCGAACAAAACTGATGGGGACAACAAAGCTGTACCATTATCAATGACACAGACAGACATGTCTAGCATCAAATTTAATGACAAGGGACCGCTTTAATGTTCCCACTAGACTGTCTCCATTGTCAGTGTGCTAACCGTTTGATGGGGCATCATGTCATTTAGTCAACATATTTTCAGACAAGTTTATAACAAGTGACCGCAATGACCAAAATTTTAATTATTTATGCGTTTAGCTGCAACTTCGATGTAGCTAAGGCGTACTGAGTGTTGTAGTGCTGCATGTTAGTGAAACACACTCGTTCTGCTGCATGGCTCCAACTTTATATTACATTTAATTTAGGTAAAGTATATTCGTGACAAAAAAAAAAAATCAGCATTACTAAAGTTTTCTCAGGATGTAGACTTGAATCCAGTGTGTGAGTGTATGTGACTCCCTTGCAATAAACTGGCATCCTGTAAAGATTTTACCTTGTCTCACACGCTATGCTTCTGGGAATGGTTAAAGACCACGATGACCATGACTGGATGGATGGATGGATTATTTTTGTAAGACTACTAAGCTTTTATTCAGTTTTAATTATTTGTTGGTCTGTGTATGAATACAAAAGTGAATATCTGAACATAATTTAGAACTATAATAGGTGCAATAGTGCGTAGAGACAAAGGACAATAGGTGCCAGTATTTACAGTATATCTCTTTTCCTTACCAGGCACACCACCTGCTACTTGCATGGCAGTGTTAGGTGGGTCAAGTGCTGTGACCTCCATCACAACACAAGCTGTACTACCAGAAGGGCTGAAACATTGACTCAAATTATCCTTACAGGCTGAGCATTTGTCTTCCACCAGGCTTTCCCCATTTCCCTTGATGAAGCAAATTAACCTTTAGCATTACAGTTATTCCACTCCACAGCTAATATAAAGTGAAAACCCTGTCCCAACTGCTAAATGTCATTCATGTGGCTCTGTTGCACTTTGCTTTTGGCTTTGCATATTCAGTTTCTGTCACTCCATCTCCCAGCCATTGTTGGGAACAGTCTTAAAGCTGACATGGCTTGTGTAGCATGGCAGCTGTATAGACTGAAGTGGATCTCTCTGCTCTACATCGTATATGCTCTCAGTGATAATAAAGGGATCGACTGCAGTACTCCATGTAACGTTAAAGTTCAGGTGCTGAAGTTGTCACCGAGAGCAGTCATAATCAGGTTATGCTGAAGGGCAGCGCTAATGAACAAAGATTAACATGAAATTTAGTTGTTACACATTTGAACGGACACAGTGTATCCGCCCTCTGCCTTTTTCAGTTTAGAATATACAATAGTGGCAGTCAGAGTACTGCATATGACTTGTTATGATGCCCAAATTGTTAAGATATCACTAGTCATTGAAAGTACAGGCTAATAAGAATTTTGATATTACATGATATAAACAATATAAAAATCAATGACAAAAACAAAATTTTGATGTATTCATTCGGCAGATGCTTCACTCGAAAGCAAGGTACAATGAATACTCTGTAGTATTCAGCTGACACCAAGGTAACTTATAACCCTAGATACACAACTGTACACTACCTACAGTCATTCTCCCATCTATACAACAGGGCTGTGTCAATTAGGTAACAGGGATAATAAATGATTGTCTCACGGAATACTGCATCAATTGATTTCTTTTTTATTGATCTCAGATTTACATCTAAACAGATTAGAGGTGAGGTGCAACTGTCAAGCCATTAGCAGTCCACTGAATGTGCACAAACTTATCTCTGAGAATGAAATAATTCTTTGTCAAATTATTTTGCACCCAGTAAAAATACAATGAGTGGTGACAGCACAGAGCATTGTACCAAAGACACTCCATGGGCTGTCCTTTGCCTTAAAGCCTGTTTTTGCTGTCTTTCATTGTCTATATAGGTTGTGAATAGCAAATTCATACATTTCATAGGACAGATTGTTGTCATTGTTCCTGTTGCCAAGAAACCACACAATTCCTGCAGTATGTACTGTAGGCTTTTTTGGTTGCTTCATCACTCCTGGAATAGATATTGTGAATCTAAACCTATCCAGAAGCACACATTGCCAAAAGATGGCCAGGACATCTTTTTATCCCAATAAAAAAGATGTCTTTGAACCCGGTGTCCTCAAACATTTTTCAAAGGCTGCTATGAAGCATTGTGGGCAGTCAGACTGCACATTAATACAGTATACTTTTTGTTAAAACACTGACACTGTAAGAAATGCCTTCTCTGAAGGTGTTTAGAATTTAATTTATTGAATTCACAGGAACAAAGGGAATTCTAAGTGATTCATACAAGGGTATTATTATTATTATTATTGAGTCCGATGTGTATTGCTGTGACATCTGGACATGGAGGTAAGTACGATGATCTCATGTGCGGAGTGTGTTTACAAATGCACAGTGCGAACTGGGAAATACAAAGGTGCAAAGGTGATACAGTGAACACGAAACAAAGAGATGCATTGGGTGTTCGTGCAAAGGCAGCAATTGAACCGGGGATACGTGACTGGAACGTGGAGCAGTCATGAAATGCAAGACTGGAAGGCAGGAGCTGGACAGGAGTACAGAAGACTGGGGCAGATAAAACAAGAATTCGGGATTGGAACAAAACCATTCATGGAATAGAATGTGTAAATTTGTGAGTAAACAAGGATTACTTGGGTATCCCAAGGAAGGCAGTAGAGAGCTCATCAAGAGTGCTCAACCTTGGACAACCTTTGCTACTATTATACCTGTTGGTTAATTATCAGCCCTGCGATGGACTGGCGTCCCGTCCAGGGTGTGGCCCCCCCACCCCTTCAGCCTTGCACCCAATGTCTCCGGGATAGGCTCCGGCTCCCCACTCGGGACAAGCAGTTATTGAAACTGGTTGCTTGGTTGGTTGGCTGATTATTTATCATATTACCAACAGGTGTGCAGATTTGGGTTGATGGGACATGTCTACAGTGGCAACTGCGGCATTACTCATATGGGTCATGGCTATAATATTATTATTATTATTATTATTATTATTATTATTATTATTATTGTTATTATTATTATTTTTTTTATTTTTTCCAGCCAAATTTCATTCACAGCTTATAATGGATGAAAATGAATCAGTGACGAGAAGGACCACCTGCACATTCTACTGAAGAACACAACAGTTTTGTTAATACCAGTGAAGGACATTTTCATTCCTTAATATGCATAATGTTTTCTTTATATAATTCATTTTAATGAAATTAGTTTAACCTGGTCACTTTTTCAAAGTGCTGGGCTCAGGCATATCTCGCTTTCTCACATGTTTTCTATAGCCCAGGAAAACAGATACACAGAGGGCAAAAGAATGGATTCCCATACTAATGCGTACAGAAGTGAAACTTAAAATGGAGCTTTACTGTGCAGATTTGCATTTAAACAAGGTTTTTAAAAAAGTCTCAACTTCTTTGTTTGCCACCCAAATTGTCAGTGTCAATTTTATTTTGAGTCTTCAACCGCAATCCGGCCGTGAAAGACTCTTGTCAAAAGGCAATGGAATATTTCCTTTCGAAATTCGCCAGCGGGTGTCCATAATACACACTGAGAAAAATCATGCATTCAAAATGAAATTAGGATTGATTCCCTGAGGGGCCGTAATTTCCCTGTAACGCAGCGAGTGTTGCAATATTGACCAAATCCACTTATTCCTGTAATTGCTCATCAAGTTCAAGGCTGGCGTACAAAATGTGCTCCCTGCGTCTCCGCAAATCACAACTAATTACCCTTTCAGGGATCTTCTTGAAGACAAAACAAATAACACCTGGCAGAGAATGTATTGTGTAATTACTATGGTAAATTAATTGCACTTCTATTTTGCTGGGAAAAAAAAAAGAAGTTAGACAATTACCATTGATAATTATTTTTAAAGACAATAAAACTGAACAAAGATTTGCTTGTGAGAGAAATGTTATCACAGCATTATCACTTTTGCCTGCTATGTTCACCTGAAAAAGGAGATTAATATAGCAAAGTGTTAGAATAAGCTTTTGCTGGTTAATGACACAGACTCATGGACTGAAAAGCTGAAAGGTCTTGAATGTTATACTGCAGGTCTCACTACTCAGTGGAGTTTAGGCTGAACACAATGGATGTGAATCAAACGTAAGCCTTTATCTCCAGGGCCTTTTGACCTATGGAGATGATTTTTGATTACCATGAAAAGGGATATTCAGAGCGAAGGCACTGCAGATTCCTGCTCTCAGCGGTAGACAGAGGATCCAGGTGTGAAGGCTTGAGGAACAGACTACGCAGGGAAATGATAGTGTTCCTGGACCTGCAGGCACTTCCCACCCACCCACCCACACACACACACACACACACACACACACACACACACACACAGACTACCACTACTCCGAAAGAATCTCATCAAATGTGCATTCAGAAGAAACAGGGCGGCTTCCTCCTTGGCATCTTTTCCTCAGTCTCTCACGGTATTCAGGGTAACTCCTAATATCTATCTGGTTATATTTCCTCTTGTCTTTTTTTCTGGAATGGTTTAATCAATTTGAGTAACGTTACTATGGCCCATGTAATCTCTCTGAAAGAGCCAGTAAATGTCAGTCTGTTTTTTTTTCCTTCCTCTCAGTCCACCCGTGTGCCAGGAGTTACCGAGTTTCGCCTGGCGTTGCGGGCGCCCAGAGCGTTCCCACGAATTCCTGGGCTGAGAAAGGGGAGGGCTCAGCCCGCGTGCGTGCCAAGAGCGTATGGCTGCTTTCCAGCAAGTGTAGCTCTGCATTCTTCTCACGTGCTTAACTTCGCAGAGCCCTCGCAGGCGCCGCTCAGGAACAAGCCCGCGGTGCTCTCCGCCTTCATGTGTCCATACACAGCGCCGTGCCTGCTGGCTCGTCGGGGCCTTTTCGCATATGTTAATATATGCACCGTTAAAAGAGAGCCTGGAGCCCTATGGCTGGGGGAGCAATTCCCCATAACCGGAGCGGCACAAAATGAAGGGAACTACTTAATAAAGGCGTGGGGTGAAGTTGAATATGGAAGCTGTTGACAATTCTGCTCACAAGAAAAGGCTAGAGGAGAGTAAGATTCAAACCCTATTGCAGCTCCAAGACAAGTAAGCTGTAAGAGATAGATAAGGGCTTCGTTGGCAAGCCGCTAAAGCCTGGGTCTGGAAAATAATTAAAGGTAGATCAAGTGAAATTTTCTACTGTTCGTGTTTTAATTTTCAGCTGCGTGACTGAAAGAGTAGCTGGAAGTCGGGAACATAATATGAATAAATATACAGTATGTATAACAAAAGGCAATTATGTATAGCAAATCTTTAGTAGTATGCATTATAATATCCATAACATAGGTATGACAAAAGAAAAAACTCGAATGCACAACAAACTAAACTAACCAATTACCTCCAGTTAGCATACAGATTGTCTTCACTCCGTGATGCACTTCATTTCTCACATCATTACATATTTTTTTTTTTAAAAGACCATGTCCTTGTCATAATAGCATCTTAAATATATTTTGACTGTGAAAACAATCTAGAATGGTTGAAAATTATGTTCTGTTATTTGGTATTTTGTTTTGAATGCAATATGCGGTTTTTGAGTACTGACTGATATTTATTGCAATCCTAGGAAAATTGACAATGCTCCACCCACATGAAAAATATTTTCCTCTATTTTTGTACGGAAATAAGATAAAACCCCACTACAGGCGTTGTGTGTTGAACACACCTAATTTTATTTTATAGTACGCTTCTATCACAGAAGCAAGCTGTGATGATGGTAACAGTGTTTTTGTTATAAAAAAATCAAACAACCTCAAAATGTGCTTGGATCACTCAGTACTGAGAAATACCTAACCGAGTAAGTTTGTGTCATTAAGATGCAAATTAGGGTTGTTCCAAAGCACAATAATGTGCTTCCTCTACTCTTCAGAGGCCTTTAATACCCGCAGAGAGCGTGATGATCCGGTCACAATTTCAAGTCAAAAAAATTATCCATTAATACTTGTTTTAAGCGCAAATCACATTATGTAGTGACTCACTGCGAACTATATATAAAGTGGGCACAGCGTGAGTGGCGTTGCGGTGCCCCCCGGGCGGCTCACTTGGTGAAAAGCCAAAGCCCACGCCTGACTTTAATAGGTGCTTCAGCTGCTCGTGTGAAAACGTGGTAAAGTTTGAACTTGTGTGCGCCGGAGAGCTGAACTCTCTAGGTGTTCCCTGCGGCTACTCAGCTCGCACTTTCCACGATACTCCTTTACCTGGTAAAAGTACAGGGTTAATTACCCTTAATCACTAAACCTTAAACAAGATCATTCTGTCATTTCTGAGAGCTCTTGCTAGCATTGGAATTTACATGTAGGACAACCGTCAGAGTACATGAACACTCGCTTGAGGCTGGATTTACTCGTTTTGCCAAGGTTTCCGCACCGCTGTGTAAGACACTGAGCTAAATCCTCTCTCATTCTGCCGCCGATCTCTGATAAATAGTCACCACCTCGGTATCTACTCTGCGACGGAATCTACGAATCACCAGCACTAGGCTTTTTATCAGTACTCTGATTAACGGTGCAGCGAGTGTGGGCGGGAGGGGACGTGTTCACATCGCCATTTCCGTGCTGAATTTTCGTAACAAATGCAGAGAAAATTCCTCGATGAAGGCAGGGCACTTCCAGTCCTGGTCCGAGCATTCCGGTGTCCTCGCTGTCTCGTAGACCATGATAAATTTCAAGCAAGTGCTTGATCACATTTCTGGATGTGAAGAGAAACTGTCCTGTCATTCCAACTTATTTGTAACTTATCATTTGCTCCAGTGAGCTATCGAAGCCGAGGGAAACTAGGGGATGTAAGGAGATTGTCGCTGCCTTTCTAATTCCCATTTCTCTACTCAGGTGTGCTGAAGCCGTAAATTAGCCTATAAACATATATATGAAGTAATTCTTAGTTCTACTTAAACTCACAGATCCAGTGGAAGTCCCGAAGGTTTTGGTTCCTGCTCCAAGTAATGTGTATTCAAACATGTTTGCGTGAGCATATTTGTTGTCACGTTCATTTAGAAAAAATTCTCAACTGTTTTTTAAACCCCTGCAGGAATTTAAATTATAGCAGCAGAGCTAAATGAGAAATAAATTCAAGAGATTGGGGAAAGCAGGTATCCAGACATCTATCAATATTAAATGGATATTATGTACACTTCTTTCCACTGGAATGCGGTACTTGGTGAAGTGTGATGTGTTGCGGTGCCACCACCCGCTGCCTTAGGTAGCAGAAGAAGATTGCTGAATATATTGATTCCAAATAGCTAAGCCAAGTGAACTAAACTTCCTGCCACAACGAAAGTTTTATTTCATTTCGTTTACTGAATGCAGCTTCAGAGGTTGTCACGGGTGAAATGGCGTGAAATATAGATGCTTTGCCAACGGTGAAACCGGACATCATAAACAACAGGGCCAAAGCTGTGTCAGGCCGCAGCAGCATGGCCTGTTCTGCCAATCATAAATGAAAAGGGCCTGCAGCAGACTGTGGCGGCTATTAATTTTACCTCATAGCCCAGGCCGCACGTATTCCGAGAGACCGATGCCTCATAGCGGCCCGGCTCACGAATAGGAAACGATGTCATGTCTAACGTAATTTTGTCTTGTACTCTGGATGGACCATCTCAAAGGAGATCCCCGCTTGTTTGCGCTAATTTAAATGCGAAACGTGGCTCTTGTTATTGCTCAGATGCCATCCACACACACTACACTGAGCTACAGTGATGCATTCCTTGATCTGAGCTCTTCCTTCGACATACAATAACAGCTTCTGCGCTACAGCTTGTCAGACTGAACACGAGTCTATCGGATCTAAGTGCTTTAAGTGCACTGGTTGAAAGCGTCAAGTGTCTTCTGAATACAGATTACTCATTGCTGTAAGCTTTTTATCTTTTTCTTACCAAGCGTCATCAGAAATTTATTAGCCAAAAACCGCCTTATTCACATCTGACAGTTGAAACGTTTTGCGTGTTTGCAAAAAACAAAGGAAATCACAAAATATCGCAAGCTGGGCTGTTACGGAACTTTTTCTGTCTGCTGTAAATACCATTTTGGAAGTCGTCAGCGCTGTCCGTAGAGATTCCGGAGAGCGCGGCCTCAGTGGCAGGGATTTCTGCGGTCGCGGATTGGCAGATTTCAGTTCGCCCTGTGGTGGAAACTCCCCGTCAAGGTGAGAAGTTATTTTCGGGGCCATGCTGCCTTTCGTGGGCGAGATGGCCGAGGTTCTGTTTCCTGCCTTTGGTCAGATGTTCACATATAAGATTTCTGAAGGAACTGGGAGAATATCACACTTCTCCAAGCATGGTACGATGCCCAGTGAAGCCTGCAGCCGGGAGAGTGAGATGAAGTAGGCGGCTCACGGCGTGTAATTAGAAGGAGGTGTGCGCCTGTGTTCACCCCTCCCAGGTTGGCATGGTTGTCGTGTTTTGTGAGAAAAACATGAGACTGGGTAATTGCGAGAAAAGAGAGTAAAACACAAAAAAGGCCACGGGGATTTGAAAGTAAACACCGCAGGAGGCTCAATGAGACGATCTGATCTAAGCTGATCAGCATCGCTGTTTGAGGGTGGAGGCTAATGAGGGTACAATAGATGTCAGTCCCTTTGTTTTTCTGCAAGAAAAATGCTTAATCACACAATGTGAGCCAGAGGGGGAATTTGACGATAACAAATGACCTTTAAAGAATAAGCTTACAGTGTGCTCATGCAACACCCCACTTAAACAGCCTGATGACTCCTTGCTCGAAGGCACTCAGAGAAAATCTGCCTGCAAACCATGGCCATTATAGGTAATTACATGCCTTTGGCTTCTCTGTTCTACTGCCATGCAATGAAACCACGCAAACATTGACGTTTTGAGAGACAAATCAAAATTGCTGTAGAGTACAGTGAGTGGTATTGTTCCACTGCCATCCTGTGGATCCCACTGCGGCCTGGTGATCTCAGCTGGTTGTGGCACTAGCGTCCCCTACACTCCTGACACACATTCAGACTGGCAGCTGAAAACAAAGAGCAAAAGTTCTTCGCTCCTCCAGCTTGCGACAGTTCTTCCGCTTTTCACTAAGTAGCTTGTAGTGTTAAAAGAAAAAGATAAAAACTGTTTTGGCAGAGTGTGTTGGAGAAAAACAGAATTTGCAGTCAAAATTCTCAGGCTGGAATGCAGCTGAGCGAAAGGACACATCTGATACAAAATGGGAAATGGCCAAATCTCGACAATTCAGTTAGGGAAGCAGGGAAGCATAGCAGTTAAGGAAACAGAGATGATACCTGAAGGTTGAGGCTTTCCAGTCCCACTCCTTAAACCAAAGCAGTTAAATCAGAGACTGACTCACTTAGTCTTGTGACCTGTTAGCCTAACTCAGAGTTGCTGTGGCCCAGACCCTCTCTCAGAAGCACAGGCTCAAGGATAACGGGTACACCCTGGATGGGATGCCAGTGCATTGCAGGGCAGCCACACACAGTCTTACAGTATGGGCAATTTAGTTGCCAGTTTACCTGAAACATGTCTTTTCACTATGGGACAAAACCAAGCAACACAGGGAGAACACACAAACTTCACAGAGATTGAGGTGACTTTGAACCTACACCTGAAGAGGCCGTGCACCGTGAGACAGCAACACTACCCGCTACTCGCTGTGCCACTGTGCCACCCTTAAGCCAGAGATTGTTTCATTAAATTCACATGAAACATTATTATTTTTGATATGAAGTGCTAATAAGGAACAAGAGCTTTGGATCACAGAGGCACAGAAACTAAAATGAGTACTTAATTTCAGGTCTTAATGCAAAGAAATGAATACACTGGAAAATATAACAGCACTACCCCCACGACTCGAAGTGGAAGGCTGTTGGCGGACAGAAAAGTGTGGTCTCATTAAATGTTTGTGCGAGCCACGTTTCTGTTAGATTAAGAATATCCGTCTTGTAGTCTGTAATGACTTCATTCACAAGACAAGCCTTTGAGCCAAATGATCTCATATTAAGGGCATCGGTCTTAATAATCGTGCTACTACCGCCGAGCAGATGACGCCGAGTTTTATGGTTGCCAGTGTCAATACAGATTAGATTCTGATGATAAACACCCCTGCTCCGCACAAGCTTAGATGAACTTCCGTTAAAGCTTCAGGGGATGCGGTGTCGGCTGGACATCTTTTCACATATCCTGAGCACCAGTCAGACGTTAAGGTACGAGTGAGCACATTTCCAAAAGCCAAGATCTGTCAGTTTGATATGCTTACATGTTAAGTTACAAGACAGTACAAGAAAACACATCTCACTGGACTAGATGTCCTCCAGTTCTGTTCCAGCATTTTTTTAAAATGTACATATTGTTTGACAAATATCAGCCATTCAGAGATTCAGTAAGAATAGTGTGCTCCAAATCTCATCACAAAAAATCAAAATCTGACTCAATTTCTTGGCAACCTTGTGCGTTCAAGTACTACCTTCATATAAAATTTATAAGCCTTCAAAAATGTCATTAAAGCAGACTTGAATAATTTTGAGTTTATTTTTTTTCGTTCCAATATGTTCAGCTCATGTTTTTAGATTTTGAGTCAGGGTTAGGCACCATGCAATCGAATGCAATGTAATTGGAAGCCATATTTATAAGCATGTGATTTCCAGACGCAAACTCCTTCAATACAAGGCTTACATGAGGAGGGAAAATCTATGTGACAGACAAATGGATTGCTGGCAGGGTGCTCTGGAATTTATTTTGCAGCTATGCATCAAAGTGTGACAAAGCCTAGCTGTTCATGGGATTCTGGTGCCATGTATCACCTGGAGCAACCCATAAGCCTTTATTAATAACGCTTTGATTCCCTGTGATACTTTTCTGTGTCCAGTTTGCGGCTTTGGCCTGCATTTTTTTTTAATCATAGTCCGACTGAATTGTATGAATGGTGTAAATAATCTGGAGAGACAAAACCTCTGGGAACAGGAGGAAGTGAAATCAGTAGGTGGACTCGGATTTTTTTATTTTTATTTCCGCAGTTAACAACAGTGCAACAAGGGAACAATGTTTATATTTCAATTCATCGTGCTGTGAATAAACCCCATGAACTCTGAAGTAGGGCTGCTGCAATTTATCAGTTTTACGAATCCCTTTAGATATACTGACTAAAGAGCCTTTTAACTGAGCTCAGACAACCAATACATCAGCCAAGCCCCCCCTGTCAATAAGACAGACCTTCAAGAACGGTCTGGGCTACAGTTAATCTGCTGAGGACTCAGTACCCTAATTTAGTAAAATCAGGGAAAAATTTTATTAATGAGAATTTTGTGATCATGAAGAATCACACATCGTCTGAACCGCTTGTCCCATACAGGGTCACGGGGAGCCGGAGCCTAACCCAGCAACACAGCGCATAAGGCCGGAGGGGGAGGGGACACACCCAGGACAGGATGCCAGTCCGTCCCAAGGCACCCCAAGCGGGGCTCAAACCCCAGACCCACCGGAGAGCAGGACCTGATACAACCCACTGCGCCACTGCACCCCCCACAAAGAATCAGTTGAAATTAATTAGGATATTGCTGTAATTCAGTGATTTTTCTACATCGTGGAGCAGCTGTCAACCAGTCAGTCTGTAGCAAGAATACTTTGTGGCACACCAATTAAACAAAATATTCTGGAAAATGTAGTTGTTTTGTCATGTAATTTATCATATTTGGTAGCCTTGCCACAGAAAAACATACTGTAAGGAAATGTTTACAAGGACTGTTTTGTCCCTTGAGGTTGTCCTGAGGCTTACACTAGATGCCCTGTAGATAAAGGAGGCGAAGGAGGTGAAAACAAGGGCCACTGATCAAGCAGGAGGGACCAGTAGTAAAACATGGTACACTGGAATTGTAGAGCTTCAGCTGCCTCTTGGTAGCTGAAGCCATGTGGTTGAGGAGGCTTACAGACCATCAGCTGGCAACCAGGCTGGAAACCACATTAGCTGCCTCCTCTTGCGTAGAAATTATTATATTTCCTGCTGGGAGGAGCTCCCTGGCTTGAGATCAGGAAGAGCGCAAGGTGATGCTCTCCACTGTGACTTGTTCCTTGTAGACTATTTTGTTTTTTCATTTGCAGCTTGCTCGTGAGTATCACAACCGCTATATCTATATCACGGTCATGGACGTACCTCACTGGCACTCCTGTTGAACTGATCAAAGAACACTGCCTTTCTCTTATTTCCGCTTTCTGAAGCCAAACATCCTTAAAAGAAAATCCCTAATGACTAAATAAAAATGAGAAATATTATTATTGCTTAACATTGTTACTCAAATGATTAAAAACAAAACATTGCCTTATGTTCTGGTTTAAAGTGTAAAAAAAGCAATCCAGAGACTAGTCCAAGACAAAAAGGAAAATTATATGGAAGCTGCTGTTAATTACGCACTGTTAAGAAGAGGTGGAGTGCTGGAAGGCCACAAAAACCACAGATAAGGGATTCAAATGAAAAGCAAACCATTTGTACTTGAGACCCTGATGAGGTTCTAGCAGACTGGTAAATGCCTGAAAGAAACTGCTCAAAGGCATTGGAATTAAAATCTAAACAAAGCCTTTCCTGAAAATAATTTCAAACTATAAAGGCTTTTTCATTATTTCAGAAATACGGCTACAAGACAACTTCAACGCAGGCTTCTTGAGAATGGATTAGCTTAATTGGACTTTTTCTCTTATTGTCTTTTGCAACATAAATTAATTGTATTAAGGCTATAATTTTAGATGAAAACCAAATACTTCTGAAGAGGAAATAAGAAACATTACTATTCTATTTTCAGGTAAAATTCCAAGTGAAATTATAATCGACATCATCATACATTGATGCCAGAAGATTGATTTCAGACTAAATTTTCAGCATTGGAGCATGCTGCCATTTCTCATATTTAAGTAGAATTTCATATCCCTCCCAACATCTTCACTTACACTTACAGATATCCACTGATACATGGAGAATGACGGCTAACATTTAGAATAGTCATTGTGTAATTTGTGTAGAAGACAGATAATCTTCTGTGGGAAAAGTAAACTTTTGATGAATTTAATTCCCAGGCAGACAGCCAATTCAATATACTCTCCGAGCAAGATAGACACTAATCGCATCAGTGGTGAATCAATGCCAAGGGCCTCCTCAGTGCCTTTCAGCCATGTGATCTAATTGGTATCATGTTTACTCAGGGAAATGCTTCACGACTGGACATAATTCTTTTGCCTGAGCCACCGTTGGAAATGGTCAGTGTAAACAAGGAGCAGGTATATGTTTCTGTATGCATTTTATAAGCAACATTTTCAACAAAATACCCCTTAGTTGGGCGCGGTGGCGCAGTGGGTTGGACCAGGTCCTGCTCTCCAGTGGGTCTGGGGTTCGAGTCCTGCTTGGGGTGCCTTGCGGCAGACTGGCGTCCCATCCTGGGTGTGTCCCCTCCCCTTACGCCCTGTGTTGCCGGGAAGGCTCCGGTTCCCCGTGACCCTGTGTGAGACAAGCGGTTCAGAAAGTGTGTGTGTATGTATATCCCTTAGTTTCTTACCTTGGTGTTGCATGTGTTTCCCTCTTGTAGGGGGAACAACTGAGTGCCTGGAAGCGGGAACGAAGCATTTAGGTTTGTGAAGAATTTAACGCAATCCAGTCCCATAACGTCACTGGTTTTGCAGGCCCGCACTGGCTGACAGGCAGCGATCCTGAAGACGGGTCGCTCTGTGGGCTTTGGCCTGTCTCCAGGTAGGACAATTCAAATTCCGGAAGGGCTACGTCACTAGATCACGAACCACCAAGCTATGAACCAGCACGGACGCAGAATAAACAGAAACAAAATGAAGACATTTCAGCCTGTTCAGATCGTCACGATACAAAAGACAGCAGTGATCAGTGTCAGTGCTCTTACTACGTCCATCTGCGCACACTTCATCAATCTGTGTCAGGAACTGTTAATGAACAGTTGCGCTGAGTGGGCTGTGCATTTCACACAACATGGCCCTGAGTGTTACAATGAAAGGCAAAGGAAATGTGACATGCAGGAGAGATCCCTTAAAAAGCACAAGGGACTCACTTCTCATCTGATATCAAAAAGGTTTATGCTCTCCAGTGGTAAGTGGAATGATTCTGACTAATAACTCTCTGCACTGCAAACTCAGATATCCCACTCACCTTGTCCTGACTGCACCAGGGTAAACAAACTAGTATGGGTCTGAACAGGCATTGAAATTCAACACTGGCACTCAGATTTATGCTCTGAGCTTCATTTTTATACACAGTTGCATAGAAAAGTCATATTTATCTGGTATATGTAGGGAGAGGGAAATTTGGCTTTTGTGTTATATTTTGATGGCTGAAATGAGGCTTACTTGGGACGGAAGTAAAATCGATTTTGTCGAGAGAAGGGCTGTGATTTTTGAAATGTACATTTCACCAAATTTTTAAATTCTGTATTCTTTTATATGAGTTGTCAAGAATTTGAAAAGACAAAATGACAAGGAACATGCCTCATACAAAGACACAGTTTTTATTTTGTGCTGAATAAAGCAGCAAAAGATACACAGCATGATTCCAGGTCTTTGTTTAATTGCTTCGCAGCAAACCGCTTGCAGGTCATTTCAGTAATGATGTTTCCTGCTGTCATCTACCCCGACAAAAAGAGTGAATAGCATAATTTAAAATGAATCTCTGACGTGCTTCCAAGTAGACGACAGCTGTCAAACCGAACAGTAGTGATAGTAGTGATGCTCGGACCCATGCACCTGTCCTCGAATCCACGAAATGGAACATGATGCCAAGCTCCACAAATACAAGGTTTGCTTTCATTCCCCATTAGTGGACAAGCAGACCCTCTTTCACCAAAAGCCTTTTCCCTGAAGGGAGTTTCTCATCTTGTCCAAGCACAAACCACTGAACTAAATGGAACAGCACCAAACAATCTTATTTTTATAGTGACACAATCCCATTGGGCAAAAATTAGTTAAAATGGCCTTGATTCCCTATAATAAAACAGTGAGAGCTTAAAAAGGATAAATTTTTGGATGAGAACTGTTACCAGGTTTTTTTAAAATAATTAGTTGTGCACCAGAATTTGGAAATTAAACCCATTTTTCATAAATTTTACATTTTATCTGTTTAGGAAACATAATTTGGAGTTATTATTTCTCACAGCTCCTCTCTCAAGGATTTGTTCATGTAAGTAAACCTTTTTCCATTTATTTGTACTATTGTTAATAGACCTCCTTCTCTCTACACTGAGAAGCTGATGTTAATTCTGTCTTAGCAACTCCTGAACAATTGGTGCTTTATTGTGCTCTCCCATCTGTCCTTTAGTGTCGCAGACATTTCAATGGATTTTCTACATTTTTTCTTCAGCTGAGTTAAAATGCTATATGTATGTAATAAACTGAGAAGAATTCAAGCTCTTGGTACATTTTGAAACAAATTTACATAGGATGTTTCAACACAAGGACACTTCAGGATACAGTGAGCTTTAATACTGGAGCCCCCTAATATAAATATGATATAAAGGCATACATGGATCCAGTTGTCAAGGAGTTCACACTTTCCTGTCATATACCGTACAATCAGGATTAAGATGTACCACTGATTTTAGGCCTGGATAGTGATGGTTTGGTTGCGACAAAGACTGACTGAACTGCACCAGGATGAGTAACAATAAAAACTAATTCTCTGTTTTGCTTTTCTGATTTTAAATTTTAAATATTCTATTGCTGGTGTCTCTCAGCTCCTAGACTGCACATCTATACAAATCAGGCTCAGTCTGTGGGCAGTTTGCATGTTTGCCTGGTGTTTTGTGTGTTTCCTTCTACAGTCCAAAGGCAAGCGTTTCAGGTGACTTGGTGTCTCTGTATTGCCCGTTGAGTCTCTTTGTGTGTGTGTGTGTGTGTGTGTGTGAACGTAACTGGTCTATTATGTATTGCCCTCCTCTCCAAGGTGAGACCTATGCTTGAAGGCTAGGCCACAGAGCACCATAACTATACAATGGAGAAGCAGCTATAATAATATACATAAAAATATTAATTCCGAACACAACACGGATCCATATACTTTTACAGTTCTCTCTGCTCAATTACAATGTGATCTCATCCTTACTCCTACATGGAAAATAACTTCATAAGCTGCCCCATAAACTTTACAATGTTTCCATCACCACAGTTCAACAACAACATTTAATTTTATGCTGTGATTAGAGGCATATTTTATTTATGCTTATACTCAAACAAATGTCATTAAAATGTGACACTCTGCCAGCATAACACTCCTTTAGATGAACATACTTTGTACCAGTAAGTGACAAATGAAGCCCTTAGCATGAAAAAACAAGAACCCTAACCCTCCTGAAAAAAATAGACATACATTTTGTATGTTTTGTAACTGCAACCATTCATCATTATCAAGGAGAAATGTAATTATATATTGCACACTGTATACTACTGTTGTAAAGGAAATTCACCTTTAATGCAGTTATAAAAAAGGAATGGGTGTCGCATGAGAGACTGTAAACAATGGTCAAGATGAAGGGTTTGTAGTAAAATGTCACCCATACCATTCTAAATCAACAAAGAGAGGCATAATGGAGTGCCAGGAAGCTGTAACAAAGACACTGCATCTCTCAGGGGGGACGAGATCTGGGATTATGGGAGTTAAAATCACACAGGCTTTTAGATCGATAAAAGATCCTAGTAAATTGGACGGGCATTGGCTGACAGGACGAAGGTCTGCTATGTTCAAGATTTATAGTCTTTGTTTGGTGGAAGGATGGATTACTCCCAGGTCGGCAGACACGAAGGAGATTTAGAAAGCACAAACCCCCAGCGGTGCCTCTCTGAGAGGGAGCTTCGGTGCCACTGATGCAGACCGGCTGAGCTTGCAGTGCGGACAGCTGGGGGCCAATTTGTCCGAGAGGGACTAACTTTGCAGCCCATAAAAAATGGGACTTTTTTGTGGGAAGGCAGTGCGGTGTCTGCCATGCATTATCTTGCTATCAAGACCTCGATTTTCTTCTTCTAAAGGGCTTGCTGTGAAGGGCTGAAGAGAGCTGCTCTTAGAGAAAAAGACAAAAGGTTTGTATTCATGTTCGTTGACCACAATTGTACACCAAGTCAGATACCAAACACTTACTTGGCACCGGCTTCTAAGACTTTGAGAAAAAGCTTTTTTATAGGACTTACTTCACAAATGACTAAGAATTACTTTTCGGGACACTTGCATTCTTGTAAGTTTTAGAGGCCGATGAACTCATCCTCACCAGCATGATCAATATTGTGTAAATAATGAAATGAAAAGGACAAAGGACAGGCTGCACTGCTGAAATAAGCTTCCCCATGCCGCTACGTGACAATGTATTTCTTCAGAAAATAATTTACAGCAAGAGAACTCGGCACAAAAACAGTACTGAATGTGCCATTATGTGACATTCATTATCTGAAAGTAAGAATTTAATTAACAGCATTGGTGGAACCAATAAATATTGATCGATGCAGAAGTCATGCAGTGCACATAGTGTTATACTTCCATTTTCTTCCAAAAAATCCATTGAATTGCATATTTAAATTACCTAAGGCAAAACAAAACAAATTACTCTGAATTGGAGAGGCACAAACCCGGCTTACAAACAAAACCAAACAAAGCAGACAGGGTTGGACGATGGACCACTCAATCAGATATCAGGATGCAGACTTCAGCCATTATATTAAGTGCCTTCTGCTGTTCCACAGAACAGTTCAATAAAATATGGAGCTGTACCTCCTCCATGTTTTTCTGAGACAAGCTACAATGGGATCCAAAATTTTTTATGAATAAAAAGTTATTCATAGAAAAAGTTGGGTTGTTGTGGTTGTATATTTCATTACTATCTGCTTTTTAGGTTCCAGGTTAACATATGCTACAAGTAGAGCTGTTGTTCACTGATTTTGGTCCAAATATCAAAATACCCTGGAAACATAGCAGAGACGGGACATTGAATTCCAAGAAGTGCACATAAGCTGGAGTTTTTACCTGGGATGCCCCAGCTGCCTCGACTGCCAACACTGGACACATTACACCACATCTCGGTCAGGCTCCTAAACCCAGGTCCTCCTGAAAACCTTGGCAGAAGCGACGGGGAAAGGGACCTTTTTCAGAACCCACAGCTGGCACATTGATCACACAGCATCACTGCGCAGACAGATTGTAGTGAACTTCATTCACTCACGTATCAAGAGGGACAGCTGAACAAAACAATAAAAAAAAAAAAAACAATGGCTGCTTTCAAGACTGCAGCTGATTTATATGAAACAAACCAATTGTTTTGTACTAACCAAATTAAAGCAGTCAGGAAACTTAAAAAACAGAAAAAACATAAAAAGATGCAGATTTCTTACTGTGTAGGAAGAGTGTATTCTCTATCTAGTCAATATTATATTTCAGATATTTATCTGACTTGTGTTCTGCTGCTGTAACATAATAATTTTCCTTGTGGGATCAATAAAGTATATCTATCTATCTATCTATCTATCTATCTATCTATTGGTTACAAATTTTTGTCCAGTCTCTTTAAACAAAGTATCTGGAAATGAAGTGCATTCTAGAACAACCATAGACTTGAAGTGAAGAAATAAGGTATTATGTCATCTTATTTCCCTGTCTAGCATCGGTATGTCATTTCGCTCACATTCAAGTGGAGAAAGGCCATGTATCTTGGGTATTTGCACCCTTTTATGAAAGACCATGGATTGCGAATACTCTTCATCAAACTGACAATGAAATATGAGGAACGGGAACGGACGGCTGAGCCAGGCAATCAGAGCAATGTGTTGACAGAGAGCCGACAAAACGGGAGCAAACACGAGCGAAGAAGGCGGGGCTTAGTAGCCAGGAGGACTGTGGGCAGGAGCTTTTCCAGACAAACTGTGAGATTAGCTGCGCAATTGCAGCAAGTGCCAGGCCATCTGCACTTCGGTGGCAAGAGCTTTAGCAATCCACATGCTGTTCCGCACACCACCTTCATCAAAATCTGCTTGAATTTAGTCATACGAAACATAACTAACTGCTGTGGCCAAAAATGACTGTGTGGTTCACAAAGCTGACCTTTGGGAGGCAGAGCTGTTTGTAAGCATTAGTCAAAAATCTGTTTCTTGCGCTGGTCCTTTAATTTTCTTGGAAATGGTGTTTGAACGAATGGACCACTTGTGTCTTGTTGCATTACAAACTGCATTCTAACTATTAAACTAGCTTTTGATAAGTTACTCCGCTAGCTTTATTCTCAGACAGGACTTACTTAAATCCACCTAAAGCCACTATGATATATTTGACTATATTTCATTAGAGTGTTTCACCACTTAGGGGGTGTGGTGGCGCAGTGGGTTGGACCACAGTCCTGCTCTCCAGTAGGTCTGGGGTTCGAATCCCGCTTGGGGTGCCTTGTGGCGGACTGGCGTCCCGTCCTGGGTGTGTCCCCTTCCCCCTCTGGCCTTACGCCCTGTGTTACTGGGTAGGCTCCGGTTCCCCGTGACCCCCTCTGGGACAAGCGGTTCTGAAAATGTGTGTGTGTGTTTCACCACTTGGACTAAACACAACCTTAGAGAAAAAATAAACTCCACTATTTCATGCCTCTGTGGCGTGAAAGCAGTTCTTTATGTCATTAAATTGCCATACTGTATAAACCTTGTCAATCATTCACACTAACATCAAAAACTCACAGTTTAGTCTACATCTTATTCTACAGTTTATTAAAATGTAAAAGGAAGACAGAACTTTCTGATAAACCTCCAAAAATGAAATGAAATGAGATCAGGTGGGTAGAAACACGAAAGGACTGGAGATATCTTTTTCCTGCTGTCGGTCAACTGTTCGTGGCATCTCTCCTCCACCGTGTCCACACCTCTGTTCCTCGTCTGTGACGAGCTACTGGGTGCTCAGCCATTCTCCTATCTATCCACCTGAACAGTGTAAATGATGTGGTACTCGGTGGGACAGCCTGTTCTCATATTGCCCCGCACTCCCCCTTCTTTGTGGAAGGGGAGCCCTTTATGTCTGAAACAGAACCAGCACCACTGTTACCCTGCAAGACCTCCCATGATGCTTTGCTCCACACAGGTGGTGAGAAAGATTCCAGCCTTTACAGACCCAATTCCTGTGTTACTTTGACCCAAAAAAAAATTGCAAGAAAAAACATCTTCCCTATGGATGGAAATGGTGTGGTTGTTTAATGGAAAGCTGTCATTGCTAATAAAAAGATGCCACATGCGATCAGGTCTGTGCGCTCGCTTGCCTTGCCACACTCTCCATCCAATTAGGAAATAACGCTGTTTTGGAAGGTCATATGCACATTTGCTTTCAACTCGGTTTGACGTGTGCAGAGAGGCACATGATCCTTCTCCATCCCTCAGGTGAACTGGCTGGAGTACGCACTGTCATCACAAGAAGGAAGAGACCCCTAACATCAGTGCTGCCACAAGACTTATGCTTTGCTAGCAGTCTGGCGAACTACTCAGCATGTGCAAAAAAAAAGTTTCTCTCCAGCATTCAAATATTCCAGTGTTCAAAGACAATTAAGTCTCCAGTGTTATTTTTTAAATTAGTTTATGCTTTAAGAGGCTTGCACATTCAAACCACCAGGCTATATTAATCTTGCTCAAAATGTGCCCCAGGCGTCTGCCTAGAAAATTCAAGAATGAACAAAAGGTCCACTGATGGCATAGTGGTTTTCCTTTTAAGCAGACTACTGTATATGAATCAAGATAAGAGAAACACATCTCATCAGTTCTATATCGCTCATGATACGTCTTGACCTCTACCTTGTTATTCCTCTTCACACAAACGGGAGTTGCTTTAATTGTTTTAACATATGGTATGGAGTGTATTCCTTTCCAAGTTGAAAACTTTCCTAAAAATGTCACTTTATGTCTTGCTAACTGATGTCACTCTCGCGCAAATGTAAATGAGCAATACAGTGGGAATCGTAATTTTCTCATAATTCTCAACAGACCTTGGGGGGTACAGTGATGACATCCGCTCTATAACATTCAAATTCAAAGCAGCAGCAGTCTCGGAAAACTGCAAGGAAAATTACGGTGGTAGACATAATTTGTTGCCTTGTCCATTACTCTTCCCTTTGGCACAACAGACAGACAGGACTTTTGAGGACGATGGGATCTTGCCCCTTCGTAACAGGCTGCGGTGAGCAGTGCTGTGGGGCCTGAGAGGATCCGGTAACTCCATCCCGGTTGATCCTTGAGAGAAGCTCAACACACACCGCTTGACATACAATACCTGGGTGGTAACTACTGCAGATCTCTGTGGAAAAAATCTGGAGCTGGAATGAAGTGATGAAAGTCCAGAGATGACAGGAAAGGAGCAATCATTTAATGATCTTACATTTTCAGAGGGTTTCATTTATATCATGTAAGAAAAACCCTTAGAGCTGCTTTTTCACTCCTTTTGATGTAAGTGTGCACTACAGTATGGACGTGTTACACTGAACACTGGTATCTTGTCCTTTTGAGTCATTCCACTTACAGCAGGTTAAAATGATGATGTGCAATTATGCAAATCTTCTACTAAATTATTAAGTGTTTAGTCTCCCCACTAGCTATGGTGCAGAGATTAAAGAAGTATTTCAGAAGCCACTAGCACTTTTAGCAAATGTGGACCTCTACCTTCCTACTGGACTTCAATGAGAGAGAAGTAATATTACTTTTACCATTATTAAACAGTTATACATGAGTTGCGCATGCATGTAGGTGCATTTCCTGCTGACCAGCGCTGCTTGTTGTTCCTCGGCAGGTGCCTTCAGACCAGCCGCAGGGTCATTGCCCTGGAGCCACCCCTCATCGATGTTTCGCCCCTTTAATTCTGGGCCATCTTGTGGTGTTGTGGCAATGGTAGGAAGAGCTCCCTGTCACCCCCTGCAACTGACCTCAGAATTATTATTTAAATCATTTAATAAATGACATCCTGTCCAAGGTGCCACCCCTGCAGCCTTGAGCCCAGAAATTCCGGACAACAGCGACCCTGATCAGGACAAGTGGTTAACGAAAATGGATGGATGGATGGATTAAAACAATTCAGAATAAAGAAACGAAAAACAAAAAGTAAGCTGAGTGCAATTTTTAATACTAAGCACGGAACAAATAAAAATAACAATACTTTTGCAGAAGGAACACAGGAAAGCTTATGTTATTTGATGGATATGCAGTTACTCGAGGCAAAAACAAAGCTCGCATTGTGAAAAACACCTCATTCAAAGCGCTTTAGGCGATGCTGCAATATTCTGTTTGAATTACATTGTATTTTCCTGGTGTGACATTAATTGGAAGTGATTTTCCTCCTGTTTGTGCACCGTGGCAGCTTTGCGCTTGCATTGTTATTTAATTTATACCCTGCTGTAATTGAATTATGAATGCCTTCCCAGTGCAAGGTATTGTGACGACAGCTCCTTGTCTAGGGCCACATCTGCCGCACAGGCGACGGACAAGAAGATTTTCGCACAGTCTCACGCAGCCATGTCTCGTGCATGCAGATTACATGGCTTTTGCTTACATGCTGAGGAAACTTCAGCATGAAGTGTATGAGGGACAAAACCCAGCCCCTTCTGCAGATCTTGGCAGGAGCAAGCAGGATTTCCAACACATATACATGTAGACGTACACTGTCTGCAACCGCTTGTCCCGAGCGGGGTCACAGCGAACCAGAGCCTAACCCGACCACACAGGGCGCAAGGCTGGAGGGGAAGGGGACACACCCCGGACGGGACGTCAGCCCACCACAAGGCCACCCAAGCTGGACCTGAGGCCCAGACCCACCGCACAGCAGGCCCCGGCCAAGCCCGCTGTGCCACCGCACCGCCCCTTCCAACATTTATTTTTTTAGCTTGTTTACTGTTCAACATGTTGGAATATGAACTGCAGAAACAAAAAGGATTATTTTGCAGTCAGTCTACCAGCCTTGATGGTTAAAGCTCTAGTTCACATCTGCACATTGATTACATTTACCTGACACTTTTCATCAAAGCAACTTAAAGTGTTAGCCCACTTACCCAAAGTCACCCACCTACAATTATTTACCCATTTGTACAGGTGGGTGACTTTTACTAGAGCAATTTAGGGTAAGCACCTCACTCAAGGGTATAACAGAGAGAGAGACAGGGATTGAACCTGCAACTTCTGGGTCCAAAGGTTGCAGCGCCAACCACTACGCTACCCCACACTCACTGGAAAACAAAAACTTCCTTTGCTGTGGTCAAACAAGCATAATCTAAGTCCATGGCTTCCCTGGCTTCACCCTGATAAAAGTCCAATACTAATAAATACTCATCAGGTGCCCTCGGAAGGTGGAAAAAGCAGCCTAGCCGGAAAAGGACAGTATACTCGCAAATTACTAACAATTAACACGTTTCCATTTTTGTGGTGCTACTGATGGCTCCGTAAGGCACTCTGCGTGAATTGTTTCCATAATTCAACTGCAGTATCGTCGGTCCAACTGTACGATAAAGAGGAAGGACCAGCTGCGGGAAGAGTCCGTGCTTCAGGGGACGCAATGGAGCAGCTTGCCTGTCCCAGTGAGCGATACAGCCCTACTGTGGGGGAGCACACCTGAGCCTGGAGCCACCTGCTGCTCACGAATGAATGAGCGTGCACGGCGGGGACATCCCTGGATAGAGACAACTGCCTGACAAACAGCATGGGCAGAACTGCGATTTGCAGCCAAGCGTGCAGCAGTGGATAACAGAAAGGGAACGACAAGAGCTGCGATGCTACGGGTGCAAAGCGTCAGCACGCTGACGCACTCACAATTGCTTCGTTTTGTAGGTGTTAACCTGAAAGGCGGTGCAGACTCTCATCTTGGAGAGGGCCCAGTTCACTGGAAAACTTTTAAATAACCCTTAACAGAATGCACTGCAACAAAGGTATTGATCTCTGCAGCCTGGTTATTCCAGCGAGGCTGTAAACACAGAGGGCATCTGCAAGCTAAAAAATGTAAAAAAGCTAAATTTTGCATCTTGGCCTTTATGACTTTCTCCCACACTTAAGCTGTGGATTCATAGATGCTCAGCGCATCTGCTTATCTCACTTTTAAGGGCACTTCTTTTGCAATTAGCACTGTACATTTGCAAATGTGCAGCCTTTAAAAGCCGAGCCAATAAAAACAAATGATCAGTATATTGAGAACAGTGGGAGGAATTTCAAATCGTATGCCGTTCTGCTGTAAAACTTGATTCTGTAAGCAATAATGACTCATTAACACCTACCATGACTCCATATACAATTGTAAAAAAGAGAAAGCTGTTATGGTTCTGTGCACAAAAATTCCATAAATATGTTGATTTTGTCATTAGTGAAACTTCCAGTTATGGTTCTGGCTGTTCTGACTCTAACACAAGCACATTATTTAATAAGTACTGAAACAACCTTCTGTAAAATGTAACTTTAATATGTATTCAATACTTATTTTTAATTGTTCCTTCTCAAATGCCCTGTAATAATGACTTATTTCATTTCTGTGCAAATAGGAAATGGGAATTGTGTTAAGTTGAAAAGATGTGGTAATTAAATATTTAATCCTGTGATTCATTAGGACCTGTTTCAACGTCATTAAAATTCCACAGGATCACAGTGCCCTTGTCAGTTTTGAGCAAGATAACACAAAGAGCCATAATTAACCTGTCACAACTATTTGTACAGAAAGAAGAGACCACACACACACACACACACACTCATATATACACAGACCAACCACAGTGCAATAATACATACTCACTATCAGCCTAACCAACATCTCCATTACATTTATTTATTTAGCAGACACTTTTCTCCAAAGCAACTTCCAACGAACTCTATGTAGTGTTATCAGCCCACACACCTTATTCACCAAGGTGACTTACACTGCCAGATACACTATTTACACTGGGTCACTCATCTATACATCAGTGGAACACACACACTCTCTCTGTCACTCACACACTGTGGATGAACCAGAACAGCATGTCTTTGGAGTGTGGAAGGAAACCAGAGCACTCGGAGAAAAACCCACACAGACACGGGGCGAACATACAAACTCCACACAAACTGAGCAGGGATCAATCCCACATCCTCTCGCACCACCGAAGTGCTATGAGACAGCAGCACTACTTGCTGTGCCACCATACTATCCTTTCAATCTATTATTTTCTCTAAAAGAGAAGCAGAAGTTCTTTACTGCAAGTACAGCATTACTCAAAGCATAACTTGATGCTGTACTATTTGATTATTATTTTGTGGAATAGCTAATGCTGTTGAATTTACCTGTTTACATAACTCATTAAATCTATGCTATGTGCCTCGCTCATCTGGTTCTAAAATAAGGTCTCTTAAGGCACTTCAACCACCAGTCTTCAGGTTTCAAATCTATCGCAGCACACTACACTGCCTGCAGCCCTGTTATTATTCAGATCCAGAATGGTTTACAGTTTTTGCCTTTTGCTCTCCCATTGTGTCCCAAATAAGAACAAGCCTTTTGGACTTCCTTTATGAGTCAGCTTGCATCTGTAATACCATCAGCCTCCAAGACTGGGACTCACATCCTTCAGGAGCACGCAAGCAATGCATTGCACCGACTGTGGGGACTGCTGGGCTCTGTGATCATGGTCAAGCCTACAGAATAGGTATGAGCCGTTGGGGGATGGCGAACACCTGTTCCTCTCTCTGGAGCTGATCCTAATGGCTTCATTAACACCAAATGAGCCCAACAGCATCACCCTGAATGCTTCTCCTGCACCGAGCGGATCTGTTTCTCGCCGGTGCCAAAAAGAGGGCTTGCAGTGCTTTTCAGTTCAGAGGCTGAAATGACAGTGAGAGACTCAGTCAGGGACGTATCATTCTATCGTGTCCCCCGTAGTGTAGCATTTTGAATTACAAGCACTGGGGCTCCCTGTTCCAAGTTCTACATGTGAAAGGATATACGTTCTGCGCCAGGGAAAATGTGGCACCGAATCTGGATTTTCACTCTAAGAGTATAAGAGATAGTATGAAACAGGAATTAAATCAGAAGGACTGAGCTTGTACCTCCTGGTGATCTGATGACAGACGGGTGTAGAAAGTGTTTAAAGAGATATCCCACTAAGCGCATTAAATAAATCATGCAACTTTATCGTAGGAAGACAGGCTAGTGAAAGAACAACACATTACAGGAGAAAACAAACCACTAATCCCACTCTTTGAGAAATAACTCATTGCACTAAAAAATAAATACCAAAAACTGCTTGTATTCTAGGTCAGGAAACAGACAATTGCAGCACTGCCAACATCTGTCCATGTACAAATCCAGCTTTCCTACGATAAAATGATCATCTTTACTTGGGCCTTCAAGTGAGGAAGAAGAGAATGGCAAAAGGAATAAAACTATGGCTAAGCTGCATGAATAATAATTATACATGTAAGAAAAATTTGTTTTCTTTACATAATGTGGATGTAAATGTTGACCTAGCGTGAAATGAGGGGTACCCAAGGATGCCTCACATCTAGTAAGGGAAGAAATAAATCCTTAACAAAGGCAAGAGTCACAGACAAACAAGATAAAAGGTGCCTTCCTCGGGAAAGGGCCAGGGGTAACAATAAATTTGCTGAGCAAGTTAAAAGTTTAGACTAAAAACCCACCGCAACCCAGTCCGAACAGCTTACAGTGAAACATTGGCTAATGATACCAGGTTTGACAGAATCACAGGAATTTGCTAAGCAATGAACATGAAAAACCATGTATGTTACACACATACATTAACTGCTGCATACATTCATATGACAGTCGTATATTCATAATATTCTGATTTATGAGTTATGAAAGGTCAACAGATGTGTAAATTGATTTTGATGAAATTATGCGGCGACTGCTCTGTGCAGGCTGATCCGATACTGTTCAAAAAGCCCATGCAAGATGAACTGGCTAACTGTCAGAGGTGTGTATTAGTGGGATCCATTTCTTGCGTTCGCCACTGAGTAAACAGGAAACCAAGAAACAAATTTAGCAAATTCTACTGGGCCCACCGGGGATAATGAAGGAGTGACCTGGAAATAGTATTCCCCATTAGCTCTGGAGGGACAGGATACAGAAAATGCTCAGTATGACTCAGAATACTGCAAAACATCTTCCTGACCTGGAAACCTGCGGGGCACAGAGTCAGTGAATTACACAACTAGCGTATCATTGCTTTAATTTTATATGAAGCTGTATGCATGCTTAAACTGTATGAGGAGAAAAATTTGAGTTCATGGATTAAGATAAAGTATTCACTGGATTCTTATTAACTTTTGTTGGGGCTCAGCACCCTTTCAGGGTGAGCACATTATTATACTCATTAGTTAATGTATTTAAATGTATGCACGTTAGGGTACAGTTACGATGATTAAAACTAAATCAGAGCACTGCGGGGGGGAAGTCTGTGCTTTGTCATTTTGACAAAAGTCAGGGCCGCCAATGCTGCGTTCTCATTCTT
Organism: Scleropages formosus; assembly: GCF_900964775.1. Taxonomy (NCBI): domain Eukaryota; kingdom Metazoa; phylum Chordata; class Actinopteri; order Osteoglossiformes; family Osteoglossidae; genus Scleropages; species Scleropages formosus. The sequence goes on along the minus strand of NC_041821.1, from coordinate 12,601,263 downwards.
CATTCATAATCCGCAGCCGTCTGCAGAGCCTCCTTGCCCGACTGATGACGTGAGCCCAACACACCCAGCAGGGCTTTTAGAAGTCACCCCTCCGTTTCTGATGAGCGTGCTCTCCATGCTCTCGCCTGGCTGCCAGACTGGCGCTGACCCCGCGGTCTTCCTCTCACCGGGACTGTCTGCATCCACGCAGCTGGAGCAATACCGCAGACGCCCCGCTGGTACTTAACAGGGAAAAGTACGGAGAAAACCCCCAGCTCCCCCGATGGGCCGTTTAGGTGCTCAGCAGGACAGCCAGCAGATCGTGAAAGCAACCCTTGCAGATTGTGCCCCGATGGCACGGTGTGCGTTAGCCTTTCAGGAGCTGCTGGAAAGAGGGTCTGCACTGTTAAACACAGGTGAAGCCTTCATCAGCTGCAGCTACAGCAAGACCGCAGCTGGAGAAGGAGGACTGTAGATCTGTCCACTCCACCCAAAATGCAGCAAGGCTGAGGGTTTCACACAGATATCCTTCTTCCACCATAAATTAGTACGGTGCTGCTCGAAAGTATGTGAACCTCTTGGGTTCCCTGGTTTGACCACAAAATTGTTATTCAATGAGAAGCAGTCTTTCCCATCTGACATAACAGGTGTGTAATTACCAGTTCCACATGTAGTAGAAAAAAGCAGAAGTAGTGCAGGTGCAAAAATAAGTGAACCCCTGTTGCACTGGTTAAACCTAATATGTGAGTAGAATCAAGTGTGTAAATCATAACCATTTATTCATTTTATAAGTTTAAGGTTTGAGATTTTATCAGTTTACTTTAATACTTTACACAAGAAGAACGACAATCCCTATGGGGTTCACATACTTTGAAGCAGATGCCGAACCCTGCAGATTCGTTGTGGACAGCACGCCTTGAAAACATGCTTCCACGCTTCCGCCCTTAAAGACGAAATACAGAGAGATTCGTTCTGGCATGTATTTAAAAGATCCGGTGCGACAAAAGCCCAGGTTTCTTCAAAGACTGAGAAGTTCCAAGATATGCCAGTCTCATAGGAGCTGTAAATAAAGCCAGCTGTTTTTTTTTTGTCTCACATCCATATATAGCCTGAGGTACAGTGAAATATGTCTGGTGCCTCAGGTACAGTGAAATAGCTGTCTCAGTGCCAAGGAGGAAATCACCAGAATGGCATCTATGTTTACTCAATTACTCGACTCATGGTGAAACCCGGTGACATTAAGAGAGAGAATCCGACTAGGTTATGGGGAGACGTTTATTTCAAAAAAATGTTAGAGTCCTTTAGCGAAATTGTCATTCAGCAACGGTGGAGGCAGGGTTAGGGTTTAGGGTTTGAACTCAGTACAGAAAACTTACCGTATATTTCTCCTGTAAACGGAGAAATATTTGGCTAACTGACTGTTTATTATTCAGACTGCACAGAGGTGATTAATGGTAGGTGTTCAAGCATAAGCACATGATCAATAAGTAGGAAACTCTGCAACTTAATACTGAAAAGAACCCGGGGAGAGAAAAGGAGTGCATCAATTTACCAATTATGCAAGTCAGTACAAAGAGTTTTGGCCATAGAGGAGTATTTATACCAAAAAAAAAAAAAAAAAAAAAACACACAGATAAATGGAAAATATTAATCAGAGCAGCCTTCTGCTGTTTTCATGTGGACACAGATAGATCCTGACTTTTTTGTATAACTACAGTTGCTCTTATGATATCTGTTTGTTGTGATGTTTGCATTTCACAGTCCAGTCAGTGTGGGCTAATTTGGGTAATGAAGCGGGTGTCACTTTGATGGTTTTGTGTGTTTTCTTCCCTCTCCTTCTCTCTTGCCTTGCTGCTTTGTGCCAGGCCATTAAACAATGTTTTCATATTCTGTGTGTATGTGGGACAATAACAACACTATTAATAATGTTCTGAGACCTGTTCTCTATCTCCTTGCTTGCGAGTGTGTTTAAGACAGCGCTTCAGCAATCCTAGACACACACTCTGCAATAGGGGCTCAACAGTAAGGCTCATATCAGGAGAATTCACGCTCTTATTATTGCAACATCATGTTGGCCTCCAGATCAGAGTTATTACTTAAATTACATTGCAGAAAAAGACTGTTTAATTAGCGACTTCAAAATCCCTCATATGAAATATTATAAGCATGAAGTGACACTTTTGATCAAACGTGTGTGCAGCCGTGGAGCCCTGTAAGACGCACACGTTCCGCGAGGCTCCGCCGTACGCGCAGTATCGGGACTAATAGGCGGCGGAGCCCCGTCACTCGTTCCGCTTGCAGCGTTGCAACAGTGACCTCCAGTGTGAGCAGGGACCGGAGCAGCGCTGCACGCGCCCTGGTGGCTCCGCTGGGCTTCGTGCGGTTTACCTGTTCGTTATGCGTCCGTGATCAGGTTGAATTGATCACTGAGTGTGAATTATGATCAGCTGCTGTGGGGGATTTTGTTATTGTATTTTTCCTTCCTTAGTTAAAGCAGAAAATACTTAATTTCTCTTTGCTTGTCAAATTCTCGTCACATTTTATGCTATAAAAATATACAAAGGCAACCCGAGTTTAAGAAACCAGAAGAGCCACTGCTTTACGGGGTAATCATGTTTAAGAAAACTGTTAATTTGTACAATAACGTTCGCCGCGTCCGTTTCACATGAGCCCGAAGGTACTGCGGTGTCCGTGCGCGCGAGCGCCGTTCTCGCGCTCCTGTCAGGGGCGGGGCGGGACTCGGTCAGTTTAGCGGGAGCGGCACGTGGACGACGCTGCGATGCTGGCGGCGCGCGCTTTGATGTGCAAGCGCTCGAGACTGGGGAGAGAGAGAGGGAGGGAGAGAGAGAGAGAGAGAGAGAGAGAGAGAGCATCGCTGGAGGAACCGGACAGACTGAGCGGAGACCCGCTGCAAACGAGGGGGATTTAAACAGCCTTTAAACACACGGAATGAGCGCGCGGAGCGGGTCCCCCGGCAGCCGCGCGCTGCGCGCCTTTCTCTGCCCCATGTAGCGCGCTCCAGGTGGGGGAATGATGAACTCGGAGAAGAGCCGCGAACAGGTAAAGAAGAATAAGGTGATCGGCGCGAGGGCTGCACCATCAGTACCAGCGTGAGTCATGTGAAACTGTCGGGAAATAATTTTCAGTGGAGCAGTGAGTGAAACACACTTTTTTTACGATGGATTTTATAACGGAGGCGTCGAGCGAGATGGATTTCTTTAATTTGTCGGGCGCGAGTAACGCGTCACCTGTAACGTTTCCACACGCCCCGCCGCTGTCGAAGGAGGGCACGGGGGGGAGGTACTCGCTGGCTTCCACGGCCGGGCTCGCGGCGCTCGTCAGCTTCCTCATCGCGTTCACGATCGTGGGCAACGTGCTGGTGGTGATCGCGGTGCTCACGAGCCGCGCGCTGAAGCCGCCCCAGAACCTCTTCCTGGTGTCCTTGGCCAGCGCGGACATCCTGGTGGCCACTCTGGTCATGCCCTTCTCGCTGGCCAACGAACTCATGGGATACTGGTTCTTCGGCAAAGTTTGGTGCGACATTTACTTGGCCTTAGATGTCCTCTTTTGCACGTCCTCCATCGTGCATCTGTGCGCTATCAGCTTGGACCGCTACTGGTCCGTAACGCAAGCCGTCGAGTACAACCTGAAACGGACACCTAGAAGGGTGAAGTGCATGATCGTGGTGGTGTGGCTCATCTCAGCGGTCATCTCTTTCCCGCCCTTAATCTCGATGGACAGAAACACGGACAACATCGACCACCCGCAGTGCGAGTTAAACGATGAAACCTGGTACATCCTCTCCTCCAGCATTGGATCCTTTTTTGCTCCCTGTATTATCATGATCCTGGTGTACATAAGAATATACCAAGTGGCCAAAACCAGGAGAAGGAACATGTCCGAGAAGAAGCACGGGACAGATGGGAGCGCCCACGCTGAGAACGGCTTGAACAAAGGCACCTCCTGCAACGCAAATGGTGACAAGGAGAACGGACACTGCCGACCCATGGCCAACGAGCAGAAGCCCGGGGAGGAGGATGAGCTGGACCTTGAGGAGAGCAGCTCCTCAGATGAGAAAACCAAGCAGCCGCAGGACGGGAGCTCCAAGAAGGAGAGGGGGGCGGGCCGAAAGAGCAGCTCGCTCTCCAAACACTCCAGCCGCATGTCCAGGGCCAGTAACAAATCCATGGAGCTTTTCTCCTCACGCCGGCGGAGGAGGAACACAATGTCTCGCAAGAAAATCTCCCAGGCGAGGGAGAAGAGGTTCACCTTTGTGCTGGCAGTTGTAATGGGGGTCTTTGTGGTCTGCTGGTTTCCTTTCTTCTTCAGCTACAGCCTGTATGGGGTTTGCCGGGAATCTTGTAAGATCCCAGAGACACTCTTTAAGTTCTTCTTTTGGATTGGCTACTGCAACAGCTCACTGAATCCTGTCATTTACACCATCTTCAACCAAGACTTCCGGAGAGCATTCCAAAAAATTCTCTGCAAGTCTTGGAAAAAATCTTGAACAGGTTTAGCCTGGTGACCCTTACCGTGTATGCCACTGTACTAAAGCAAGTGACGCTGACCGTGTGGTGACCTTCCACTGCTTTCCTGGCCTTGACAATCTAAAAATGATTAAGTCCAAATTTAGCTATAAGACGTTCTTTCCGTTTTGAAGGACTAATGTGAGAATACTTTTGACAGTTTACTTTCATGTTTACAGTGCTGTACTGTAAATCAACCAAACAGATTGTGCACTCTTGCGGGAAATCATGTCATATCCTTGTCATTCTCTGCAGGCGGTTGCTAAAAGTTTTGATGCATCTATATATTGCCAATTTGCACATAAGGCTTTTGGGCTTTCAAAGCATAATGATGTAAGAGACCTTCTTCTGTCTTCAGCTCAAGGTGTCTAGTTCACCAGAGTGACCCGTCTGATGATAGGAAGCATCACCTGCCAAACCGGCTACTGCAAAAACAAGGGGCAACTGCAGCTTTTCAGAGCAGCAAATTAAATCTGTGTGTTATCTCGCTGTGCCTGTGAAAAAGCTGAACGTTCCCCAGGGAGCGGAGATCTCTTGCAGAACTGCGAAGAGGGCTAGCATTCAAACTGTTGTGCTGTCGTTCAATCTGTTCTCTGTGTAATATTAGTCAACATAACTTTTTATTTTTTAACTGGATGCCATCAGTGGGTATTTAAAAAAGACAGCCACGAATCAAAGGTATTTATTTTTTTCTTTGCCGCTGAGGAGGTGAAAGTTGATACAAATGACACATGCTGACACCACAAATGATTGCCACTCTGTTGATTCAAGGAATATGTTCATGTTTTGCATTCAGAATTAGTTGTCAAGGGTATTCATGAAAAGCTGCATTCTTTCTTATATATATGTCACTGAAGTATATTTGAAGATGAATAAACTATCATGCAAGTGCCGTGCAGAGATATAAATTATACCACATAATTTTATAAAATATTTTTTATTTTTGTGTTATAGTTCTTTTTGTGTTATAGTTCTTTTGTAAATTCCAGGTTACACGACAGGGAACAATATAATTCAGCTTGAAAATGGGAACGTTTGAAATATGCGGTATAATATAGCAGACTGAAGGTCAGTTGCTAGTGTGGAAAACCTAGCCTTGACCCTCAGAATTGTTATCTTAGTGTAATTTGGGACCTTTTCTTGAAATTTGCAGACAGTGTAGCGCTTATACTATGAAGTATATGTTTTGTAACGCATGCCATGTTTTTCGAAATAACACAGAAATAAAACATCTGTTGTTAATTTTGCTCAACAAATATTTCCAGACACCTTATTTTTTACAATTAGATTTTTACGAGCATGCATTTACAAGTCTTTCAAGCCAGATTACACTTTTGAATTACATACATGGTTTCACTCACATTGTTGGAAATGTCCCCACCTATTTCAGGCTGGCTATACGCCCACAATTCAGTGACATGTTTTTTAATGTTGTAATATAGCACAAAAATGATGTTTATGTTATGTGCAAGGTTGTTTATGTCCTTAAAGTACAAAAATAAACATAACATTTGTTCTCCTCTGATCAACTCCTATGTCAGGTACATATTTCTTTCTGCTCTACAGTCTGTCAGACTGATTACATCTCGATGCTAACTGGGGAGCTGGTCGAGAAGCACTGGGCTAAAAGCTTCTAAAGGTCAGAAACAGGAGTCCTGAGGGCTATGGGCATCCCAGAATTAATTTAGGCCTTCAAAGGCTTCTGTGGAAGTAATCATCTGAAAGAGACTATATGGGAATACCCCATTGCAACAGCATATCAACAACATACTGCTAAGTCTGAATCTGTTTATCCACCATGGCATACAGTATTTTCCATATCTGTTGCTTCATTCCAGGTTGTTGGATAATTTAGTTTTTTGTCTGACTGTTCGTTCATATTTATTCCCGTATGTGGTTAAATCGGTTAGCAGCTTTGTGTGTGTGGAGTATCTGCTCTATGAATTAATGAAAAAAGTTGTTATCTATGTCAAATACATATTTAAATAAGACTATATTTTTATATATTTATTAACTGAGACCCTTCACATCTGCTGTTTTTGCCCGAGGCCATGATGATTTTTAAAAGGCAACTTTAAAATCTAACAAGTTGAGTTGTTTTGAAGATTCTTGATATTTGAAATACTGGGCATGTCTTTCTTAATTTAATTTTGACAACATATTAGAAAACAATGGTGTCTGAAGTATTTGACAGTATGTGGATTTTTCGCAACACTGAACAGTCACAAGCCACCATCAAATAAGAGCTGCTGAAAGAGGTGTATCAGTAATGCGATCTTCACAGTTAACTTCAGATTTCCGAGAAAGATAAAAAGCATGTTTTCAGTTATGGCACATGTATAGGTTTTCATTCCGGTTCCCCCGTGACCCCGTATGGGATGAGCGGTTCTGAAATGAAGAGCTTAGCTTGTGTTCTGAAGAATGACTTAAAAATGTCCAGTTAATGAGATGTGTGTGTTTAGATGTAATACATGCAATACATTTTAACTGTGTTTATTTGTATAGGCTCAGCAGGAAATGTTTTGAAAAGTTTTATGGTCATTCAGACGAAGCTGAAATTCCATTTCTGGGCACCCTGAGCACAAAACTCAGCTGAAATGAAGGCAGATGCGGATGTAAAATATTGAACCCCCATTAGAATGCATCAAGGAACAAGAACAGAAAATCCAAAAAGAATTCAACAGAAGTTTGTAAAGACTTACTGGCAATTTTGTTCCATGCATCCTCACTAAAAATAATGCCTTTGATTGTAAAGTTCGATATACTTGCAATACTACTGTATATCCTCATTTGAGTTACAATACAGGTTTAAAATCACCCACGAGGTAGAATACACCTCCAGAAACCTAAACAATAAAACAGATAAAACCAATAACCAGCTACAATACAGTGTACGAGCAATTACATCTTATTTCAGTAAGACCATATACAATATAAATATAAATATATTACCAATCAGTATTTAGTCAATGGCAGTAATATCAAGCTCAATGTAGATTATATAATTTTTTCTTAATAACTAGATAAACAGTTCTCTATGTACAGTATATGGTTTAATGCACAAATGTATTTGTCATAAAAGTAAATTGCTCTGTTATAGGTATATTACAGCAATTAAGGCTTTACAGCTGAAATGTTTCACATGCATTTATAACCACATGACTTTGACTGCTGTTAATCTTCCACTAGAAATGGTGATATAAAGAGCAAATATAACTGCAAAGAGTTTTTCTCCACAAACCAACATTGTGTTACAGAACGATGCTTGAGGCAATGCTCATCTGCTTCTGTAATGTAGCATTTCAAGTATGAGAGTTTCTTCAAAATGGTACTCTTGAAACTGTTAGACTGAGGTATAACTGTAGACCCGATGCTTACGATCTCAGCCTGATGGTCAGACCCTGAACCCAAGCACCGGAATTCAGAGTTGAGAGTTACAGCCCATCCCCACAGATACCAAGTGGGGGTTTGCTACCGTACCATTAACAAGGGATCTATGTGGCTAAAAGTGACCTTTAGCTGTGTCTTCACAATACATTGCAACCTTTTGTCTTGTATTGTCTTGTTATACCAAAGAAAATAGCAAAATTGACCATTTAAAACAAAAACTGAAGCTATTAGTTTTTGAAAAGTGAATCAAGGCTTTACTGTGCAGTTTTAGCTATTTAAGTAGGAAGCTTTAACCAGCTTTAAATAAGGTGATACAAAAATGGTTAGAAATGTTATGGATAACATTGTCATGCTTTCACTGAAATGTCATAGAAATGCCTGCATACTGTAGATCCTGTGAGGTTGCATTCAACAAAGCTCATAGCTGAGAGTTTAACTGGCAGCTGATGAGAGGAATAAACTAAATGGGGACTTTGTAGAGTCATGGAGATTTGTAGGAATACTTAAACAGACTTGTAAATGGTTGGTAAACTTAGCCTAAATGCATCTTGACAGTGCGGGCGCAAGGAGAATAGTCCCTAGACAGGTTCCCCATCACTTACAGTGAAGGGTTTAAATTGAACAGCTGCTGAGCGCCAGGCCCCTGCATTGAGGTATTTACATTTCTCATGAAACAGCACGAAATCACAGCCCCTGTGACTTAATAACTTCCTGGCATTCAGCCGAAGTCAATCATCTTATTCCTTTTTTGACGTGGCACCTTTGGAAAGCCGCAGGGTGAAAGGGAAGCTCTCCTCAGAGGAGCACTCCACATGGCTCCGAGTGCATCGGTTTACGACCCGCGTGAAAGAGGAATGAGATGAGGACCTTCCCATCAAAAGGCACGGGAGCACTCTGTAAGCGCAGCGCTCCCATCTCGCCCAAATGTGTGCCTGGCACCGAAAGGTGGCACAGTGAGAAACGTCTCATACAGACATTCACTGTAGCCACCCCGTTTAATGCAGGAAAACATGTGCCACTGGCAGAACTTTGCTGTACTATTCATTTTGGAGTATTAGTGCAAGATATATATGTGGAAAAGTATTATGAATTTTTTTATAAAGTAATTACAGCTGCTTATTTAACAAAAAGGGGAATCAGTAAGGCAATTGAATCAAACTTGTACTTTTCCTAATTCCATTAAGATGTTTCATTAAAATGGTTGAGAAATAGGATAATTTAAGAGTCAGGACAGACCACCAACACATATTGCTGAGGATCTTCATTAGTGTAGGATGCTATTTGCTTGCACTAACAGCATCAAGGCCCTGCAAATGTCATTGCTGTTACACTGATAATGTTAAAGAGCACCAGGGATGATAATAATAGCAAGGTCACAACCATGTTTGGCTGTCAGGCAACCCCATTATCTCTACCAATGGGTCATAATCCCCCAGAAACAGAGTGTCTGGAGCAAAGACAAGTGCTAGCATCGTTAAACCATTCATGTTAGAAGTAATTCAATCATAATTAATTAAAGAGTTTCCACTCTGGGCCTACCCTGAAATCACTGGTGTTAAAAATAAATTATACTGAGTGTTATTTCTCACTTGGGGGGTGCAGTGGCGCAGCGGGTTTGGCCGGGTCCTGCTTTTTGGCGGATCTAGGGTTTGAGTCCCGCTTGGGGTGCTTTGTTATAGATTGGCGTCCCGTCCTGGGTGTGTCCCCTCCCCCTCCAGCCTTACGCCCTGTGTTGCTGGGTTAGGCGCCGGCTTGCTGCGACCCCGAATGGGACAAGCGGCTTCAGCTAATGTGCGTGTGTGTTATTTCTCATCTACTATGCAATGTTTTTATGAAGCTAACTCCAAAATCATCTGAATAAAGAATTGATGTGCAGCGTTCACTTACGTGAAACAAATAAAAAAATGAGCACAATCATAATTACAAGCTTTTCAATCATATTAGGTGCCAGGTGACAGAAGAGATGTATTTGCACAAATCTTCACAACCGTGATGAATTCATGACTTTCTCGGCATCTTCTATGCATCTTTCAAAACCATGCAACGATTTTTTAAGATTCCCTTGTTCCACAAAACCATCTTACCGAACCTGTCACATCTCTAAAAGCACTCTTTACCTTAATGACCACACATCTGTGATGGCACTGAAGCACACTTTAAAAAGCAGTTATCAGCTCAGATGATCCAGTCTTCAGCTGCTGCCAACATCTTTGCAGAACTCATTGTTAGGTTTTCTATACACTCATTTTCATCAAGAGCTTGTTAACAGGCAAGGAACAAAGATACAAACCACCATGTATGGGCAGCTTCAAAGTTAAAACGCACAAGTCTCAGAATGCTACCTGCCACTGAATTACAGCGACGTTTGGAGGAAAGCGGGAGAAAAGCCAGAGTGACGGAGAAGCTTTGACAAATGGAAATTTGGCCGCAGCTCACTGCAGCACTTTGTGCCGCGGATTACCGACGTACAGGCTGGCTGCATTATGTAAGTCCACACACACTATCAGCATACTCCACTTTCTGATCCACTTGTCACTCATTGGTTTATCTGTGTGGCCACATGGGTATCGATGTGGTGAGACAGAAAACAAGAGCACAGGGTTTGCCCAACTTCCTTGTCACATCACAGTCCAATTAAAGGCCACTAGCTCCTCGTCTTAATGATGGAATGGCTTGCAAATAAAACAGCAGCTGTGCTGTCACGAAAAAGCAGCATAAGGGAGACGCAATGAAGCTTGTCAAGTGCGACTGCACGGTTTGGTTCTTTTTTTTTTGCCATGTCAATACATCAGGGGAGTTTTATTTTCAGAGAGGCCATTGAGTGCAGCTGCATGGTCACATGCCTCACATTCCTATTTTAGACTAAATGAACCTTTTAATATCCATGCATATATGACACGTGAATCATTTGGGCTGGTTGTTGCACCAAACATTTGATTAAGGTTTATTCAAAAACTTAATAAATGTCCATGACCGGCTCAATGGACAGTGACAACCAATACGCATACAACATACTGTATCGATATACTTATTAACACAGTATGTAAATTTTTACAGAAGTGATTACTGTTACAAAATTAAATGAATATATTGTGGGCTACTATCTTTTGAATGCAAGTAAGTATTTTAAAATACATGTATATAATATGATTTGTAAGAACACACTTAAAATACATCTTTAGGAAGGAAATTCCATCTCAACTTAGTTTTGCAGCAAATCAGTAGACTCACTTGGAAGGTGTGGAGAACCATTCTGTAATTTTTTTCCCCTCTCAGGCTTTCTAAAAATGGCATTTTCAATAAAATGATAGAGCTATGCGGTACAGGAAAATTAGCAAATGATGATTAATGTTTGCCTCAGTGCAGATAGTGGCCACGATTATAGACGTCTCGTACGGTACCACAGGGACTTTTGTATGAGTTATTTTCGGTATTTATCGAGAACTGTGTTTAACATCCCAGGTATCTAAGAGACCTGTATTGATCTTTAACCCTAATATGACCTGTAGAATAACCATATTTCAAAAATGTAAAAGTAAAATACATTTTTAACAAATCTGATTGATTTAAAATATTAACATACTGACACACGCATTATATTAACATGTACATTACCTTGGAAGATGCAATACTGTTTAAAAGGGGAAAAAAAAAATTTCTTCAAACAACAAGCAACCTGGATGTCTTAAACCTTCAATCCCTTGATTTGTATCTCTGCACAGCATACACTCGCCACATGTGTACTCACAGACTGAAAGACTCTGACACTGCATCTTCATCATGATCATCATCCCCTTCAGAGGTTGAGACTTGTAGTGGCACTTGCAGCAATGTGCCAGCATTTGTCTTCCTGCCACAGATTTTACTGGGCAGACAAGATATGACTGGCAGACGCCTCACCAAGTCCTTCTCTATAGACCTACTGTATGCAGACAGTGCAGGTTCACTGACAGTGTGGTATGGGAGCCTCCCGCTGGTACTTCACTTTAGTAAACAGAAGAGAAAGGCACTTGCAGAATGTTTTGATGAAAGTCTGAATAAATGTAAATGTAAATGTGAGTCTATTTCAAGGCCAGAAAGTTTGAAGAATTTTAATTGGCTTCATGTGAGTGATGTAGACTATAGCTTATGTAAGGAGTGACCTGTTCTGCTTCATGCTGTAGTTCTGGACAAGACACTGAAACAAGAGCAAGCAGTGCAAGAGCAGAAGTATAAAACAGCCATAAGCTGGAATTAGAGCCTGTATGAGAGGCTGCTCCACATGCCAGAAGGCAAAAAGCTCCCTTAATTTCTTGGAAAAGCCAGCTGGCTATAGTTCTTATCCATTCCCCTCTGCTTGACACAGTGCATCCCAGTTACTGTACACATGTTTGAAAAAAGCATATGTGAAGTTTTTAACTTTAGGCTATGCATTAATGCTAGCTGGGGAAAAAAAATCAAAGTTCTCTGCATAAAAATTGTGTTTTTGATCAGAACAGAGCTGTGTCAGCCAGCAAAATTACAAAAATATGATCCCTTAAAGCTGGACTTCAATGGTCAGTACAATGTGGTTGGTACACTAGATAAGTTAGATAGCGTTCATTGAAATCCACAGCACCCTAACAACACAATCTTCTTTCATTACTATGGAAAGGGCCCTCCCAATAGCTGCATACTAAATTTTCACTTCGACATAAAAACAATTATTTCTGAATTTACATGGGGCCAAAAAGGTATCTAATTAAGACATTAAAGACACTACAATTTTTAAAACAAACCTGTATTTTCAATCCACTGTTTACATCTACTGAGACCAAGGTCCTATGATCATGCAGAAAAATTAGCCTCGATCTTCTATTGTATTATTTCTTTTCCGAGTTCAGATAGGGTGGGATTGGATGATGTCACAAAAGGGTTTGTGACCACTTGGGATTTCCCAAGACATTGCTGCTGTCCCGTGGTGACCATTAAGGACACTGATCTGTGCAAGAAGAGGGCCCAGGTTTCAGTTGTATTGTAGCCACTATCATAAAGACCACTATATTTAATAAAAAGTATCATGTTCTAGAAAGAAATATCTACAGGCTGTATAAGAGCGATAAGAGAATTGGGTATCTCCTCCATAAGAAGTGTGGAATACATAGAACTAAATTATAAGGATTCTGCCAAATGCAAATAGTACATAAGATGCTACCATCCTGCTAAGGCATATAATTAATATAGCTACAGTTTAGTTTTATGATAGTGATATATTCTCTGCTACTGTCTTTATCGATTCAATAGACAACACAAGTATAAGTAAAGGAGATAGAAAAGTCAATATCAATGAAAACAAGTTGATCAGTATCAATAAAAACAAAACTAAGTCACTCAACACATGCTAGTGATACAGGCAACAGAATGCTGAACACCATATGGAAATAGATACAGAAGGAAGGAAAGCTATAAATGGGTTTGTGAAAAATGGGCAGATATAAAGAAGCTTCTTCCCACCAGCGCAAGCCACTGAGAAAAAATACCCAGGCAATGCTATAATTTTACATGTGCACCATAAAATGGATGTAAAGGCTTAAAAGGGTTTTTTAAGTTGTAAAATATTTTAACAAGAATACATAACTATCAATTAATTTTCAAATTAGAATGTCACAAAGCACATGATAAAGAGTTTTGTCTTGACTCAATGGCTAATAAGCCAGCATGATAAGCAGCAGATGAATCATTCTCCTGAAGCTCTTCATGGTGGTGAAGAAAACTTTTCTGTTACTGTTGCCACAGCTTGTTTTCTAATTGCATAAAGCAGCCAAAAAGACCGGATGCTCCTCCAATGTATCTCTGTGGGAGTCAGCTCAGAGACAAAGAAAGCAATTAGCAGATAGCAATTCGAAATAAGGAAGACAGACGGGAGAAAAAAGAATCACAACATTTTTAACAATATACTAGAAAATAGCATTTCCTACTTGTTATACAATTATGTAATCATTTATAATAAAAATTGTACGTCTGCTCTAAAAATTGTAATAACAGTACACATTCACTGTGAGAACACAGGCTGTTATGTAGGTAAAAGGGATTTATAGTCACAGAAGAACCTCTGCTGATTCATTGTATTAAAATAAGAGTTATTTAAGCTTGTTTGTCTGTGTTGTGACATTTATAAACTCCCTACTCACAGCAGCAGTATAGTATGTACTATACTGCGGCACTGATTATTTCCAGTAAATTATCAAAAAGAAAAGCACATTGAAATTTACAATTCCCATCTTCTTTAATGTGAAAAACACAATATGCGCTGCAAAATAGCAAGAGCAAATTTCAAATGTGATTTTTGAGGATAGGCCTAGAGTGGACCAAGGCCACTATTTTACAGTAAGGCCACTTACTGAGAAACATGCATTACTATGTCTAAAAAAATCTCTGACGCACATTCCTTTTCTTATTTGAAAAAAGACACAGTACTTGGTGACTACGTAACATTTACATGGTATTTTTTGACTTTTGCAACTGCATATGTCAATGAATATTATGCTCTGTAGACAATATAATATATTGAAGAGCTTGATATTAATTATAACATATTGGTAGTTATGGATTTATGTTTGTTGACAAGGCTGAATGTTGTTCTCTGTGGTTTCATGGTGATGTTGGTTGGACTGGGTCCTTGTGTAGAGCCACTGTAATATACGCATGGGGTGTAACATCACGTCCTGTGTATCTTGAATGTAATACAGAGCTCCATATTCTGCTGTGTAGAGCCCCCTCCATAACGTTACTGTACATCAGTCAGATGTACAATATTAGAAGCTGTGCGAAATGTTTTATACTATATAAAGTATACTTCCTTATACTGTAAGTCAGAGATAAAAGTTCTTGGAAGACAAATTAGCTCTGTGTTCTGTAAGGCATAATATACAGTGCAGGGATGGGTAAGATACAGGGATAAAGGCTGATAAAGGACGGAGAATGCAATTCAACCTTTGGACTTTTTGTGGCAAATTATAAAGACTTCCTAAATGGATTTAGAGTGCTGGCCAGGGGGAAAATTCCACTCCTCTCAGCCTATAGTTAGTCACTGTGTGCCTTGTAAAGACAAAAGACACTTGATGTTTGGAAAGAATATGTGTAGCTTATCCCTCTCAGCCAAACAATTATTGATCTAGGCTTTATTAAAGTCTGTGAGACTCGTATGTCTTCATAGAAGTCATTCTCTAAATTGGCAAGACTGCAGCATGCAGGAAAGCAATCTCTCTGAAACGCTGGGCACCTGACAACAGTGTACACCTTAATAACCAGATATTCTAAAGTGGACAAACACAACCCGTATTTGCTGCCATTGTTTTGAGTGAGTCATCATCAATAATGTAAATGGACTACATGGTAAGGAGACGGTTTAAATTAATCTTGCACTTAGTCCTAATTGTCTGCATTCGGTTCTTTATATTACTTCCGTAGCTACGATCGTTGTCATTTTGTTGCTTATCTGAAAATTTAATCTTAAGTGATTTACAATTTTCACCATTTATATAGCTTGATGTTTTATGTAGCAATACAGGTAAAAACTTCTATGTGATGAAAAAACAGGGCACCTCATGGGACTGACAAACACAAGTCTATGTACACTGGCTGAAGCCGCTTGTCCCGAGCAGGGTTGCGGCGAGCCGGAGCCTAACCCAGCAGCGCGGGGACACACCCGGGACGCAACGCCAGTCCATTGCAAGGCACCCCAAGCAGGACTCAAATCCCAGATCTGTCAGAAAGCAGGACCCGGCCAAACCTGTTGCGCCCCCCGTGCCCCCCACAAGTCTATGTACTTAACCATTATTTCACCTACTGCAACTATAAACAATATTAAAGTTAAAGTACAGAGCGCCCGTGCACTGGGTCCTAGGCTTAGTTTGGTCATACTAGATTTGGCTTCATAATATTTTTACTAACTTTGAACTACATTAAAATTAAAACTAATTTAATGTGACTGAAGATTAAAATACATAGCCTCCACAGATTCCTATTCAATGCCCATTGCTGACCAATTCTTTGGATCAACATGCAAAGTTTGTTAACTTGTTAATCATCAAGAAGGAAAACAAACCCATAGCCACTGTGGAAGTGAGTTAAATTAATTTGGTCTCAATCCTATACGGTTTGGGTGTGTTTAACCGCTAACAAAGTGCTGGGCACAGAAGTGCAGATTGTTAAATATGTATTGTATATATGTGTATGTTAACATAAACGATTTTGTGTTCTGTATTTTGTAGATACGGGGGGTGCGGTGGCGCAGTGGGTTGGACCGCAGTCCTGCTCTCCGGTGGGTCTGGGGTTCGAGTCCCGCTTGGGGTGCCTTGTGATGGACTGGCGTCCCGTCCTGGGTGTGTCCCCTTCCCCCTCCGGCCTTACGCCCTGTGTTGCCGGGTAGGCTCCGGTTCCCCGTGACCCCGTACGGGACAAGCGGTTCTGAAAATGTGTGTGTGTGTGTGTGTGTGTGTGTGTGTGTGTGTGTGTGTGTGTGTGTGTGTATTTTGTAGATTGTTTGCTTCATACCTTTTTCACATACTGTTAACTGAGGATGATACAGTTGAAGAAAAACAATCATTACTTAATGCAAACCGACTGTTCATATTCCCCAGAGGACCTCAATCCTCTGCATTTGTCCATCAATGATTGTCCTGGCCCTTCCATCAGCAGGCTTACCAGCAGGGCAAAATAATGTGTTCCTACCTGCATTCAGAAATGACATGTGTTGAATACAGTACCTGAAATGCAGGAGGTTAACAGTCTCTCATGTTATAATTCCTGCACTTTGCACTTCGTTGCTTTCATAATAACATGGTGTTCAGAAGGACCTGCAGTGTAGCCTCAATTGCAACCACTGTCAAGGTGCTGAGAGGTGAAGGACCTCTATTAGTTCCTGGGGTCAGATTTATAGGTGGGTTTTATTTCAGATTTATTTTCTTTCCCCTGAAGTGCTGTAGTTAAGGCGCTTGAGGGGACTCTTTGTCCAGAGCAAAGAGCAATTATAGCTGCCATGACCTGCTGCCCTACATCAGAACAGATTTCCAGTGTATGCTTACTCCAGGAACAAATTGCATTAAAAGGGTTCTTAAAAAGTGCAACGGATTATTTGCTGAAGAGCACCTACTGAACAATCTCACCGCGTTAGAGCTGCATCTTATCTCCTATCAAGTTCAGTGCTTGACTCTACGGGCCGAGAGCAGGGAACGGCAAAGGGGGACTGAGGCAGCGTACGGATTCATTTCACTTCACACAGAAATCAAGGACTTGAGGATGAAGTCTGCTACCTAAAAGAAGGTCTAGGAAGAGTGCAGAAAGCAACTTTTGCTTCCTGTGAGTTACACCATTGTACAAGTGCTGCAGCTTCACCCTCCAGTGTCCTAATAGAGTGAAATGGATTTTGTTAAGTGCTTTTAAGAGCAGCTTACGACACTGTAACCCATTCCTGGTCCTTCACACAGCAGTGAGAAGACTGCAAAATCCAGATGGTCTCAAACGCTGTTCAGCTAACAAAAAGGTGCTTAATTGGCATGGTCATCGAAGACAAGGCCTCACAGACAGATGGATGAGGAAGTCCCCCATATGCCTGATCATAGTTGATGGACTGCAGAGTTTGCACAGCATGCAGAGGCAAAAGGGCACTAACTATAGGCTTTGTACTCCCTTTATTGCAGGGTGAGGCAGGAATGGAAACGCGGTTCAACACGAAATTGGACGCAATGGTCTGTGACTAAGATACGTGCTCTTAACTGAGCACAGTCTGTAACTGGCTTTGACATTTTATAATGCAAGTGATACCCAAAGCCAGAATCCTATCACTGAGAAGAGAGTGACAGTGTCTTTCAGGTAGCAGCACATAATTCAGTACAGAAACTGAAGAACCAAATCATTACACATCTGAAAATTATTTATAGATGTTGATAGGTGCCTACAAATACGTCATTTCCCAGTAAGTCTCGTTTAAATATAGGTCATTTTCATGGGATTGAAACAAAAACAGATGGAAAAAAATTTCACTCTGTAGCAACACCTTGTAGAAATAAGGTGTCTACAAATTGCTGCAAGATATATGTGGCAATGACATATATTTACTTATTTAACTGACACTTTTCTCCAAAGCCCTTTTTCATGTTAAGATACTGACAATTATCTACCCATTCATACAGCTGGGTAATTTTTCAGGAACAATTTAGGGTAAGGATTTTCCTCAAGGGTATTACAGCTGGACATAGGAACTGAACTTCTAACCTTTGGGTCCAAAGGCAGCATCTCTGACCATTACACTAACAGCTGACCTTTACAGAATTGTTTGAGAGTCGAAGAGCTGAAAAATTTCAGCTTTTTATTGTGATATTTACATTCAGTGGGATTTAATTTTCCATACACATTAGGGATTAAAAGTGCAAATTATGTAAAATTCAGCTACATTTGATCGTGCCCTTAATGCAACCCTGTGACCATGACCAGCCAGCACCTGCATATGTGGGATGCTCAAGTCATCCATCAATGGTCACTTGACAGTCATGGATGGCTTGTGCATATATGTCATATAATTTTACAAGATATCATAATATTTACAAGAACGGTGTCTTTCAGTTGGAATAGGGCAGAATCAGATCTTTTCACTGTTCAAATGCTGATCTTAAGCTCATTCACTTTGCAACCAGACAGTTTCAGTCTCATTTGTTTGATTTCAAAGCTTTTCCTGCAGCAGGGAATAGGCTGCCTCATGTAGACACATTGCCTTGAAGGTACTTATTTCAAAGCTCAGGGCACTGTTACTTCCAAATTACTATCAGAAATCGTTCTGTTATGCATGGCGCAGTGTTAATCTGTTTTTCTGAGAAAAGACCACAGGTAAGATACCACTGCAGCATCTTTCGACTACGTTATACCAGTTTTGTTTTTTGGCTGGAACTGTGATTTCATCAAGAATCATTTTTTCTTTGAAAGCTCTTTGGAGAGGCAGACCCACTCATCTGTGAAAGGTACAAACATCTGACCAGAGTGCCCTGTTCAGTTCCACTCCATTAATTAAAGCACCTGCTATTCTCTATGAACAGAAAGCATAACACCATTTCTTGTTTTGCACTTGCATGTTGACCAGACTTCAGAGTTTTGGAACAATGCTGGCCTTTGCACCAGACACTTGTAACGCTTACAACCTTGGCCTTCGCGGCTTTGCTGTTTCTTTGATTCATACCGTGTAAAGCCACTGGCATTCTGAAATTGCATGATGGCTAGAGTTTAACTGAAATCGCTACAAACAAAATTGCTATACGGTGCAAGATAACAGCAGAATGAGCCTGCAGTTGACTTTAAGACCCACAGAGCAACTGAACATCTCTGATTCTCATAATCCTCAAAATTATGATGCAAGGCTGTGGGCTACTGACATACATTTACTGCGTGCAAGGATGACAAATGTTGAGTCCATCGGCAGGGACAGGGAGTAACAGAATTAGTTCGAACGCAGCTGGAGCACACTGTAAACAGGGACATGCCCAAAGGCGGTAACTGCTCATAAGCACCTATGCGTGCTCGTGTTGATGAAAGATCAACTGCGAAAAATCTGCTACAGACACCAAACAGAGGGATGTGGGAGGCTCACTTTGTGAGAATATATTCAGTTAATTTTTGAAGGCCACAGTAAAGTAGACAGGTCTTTTCATGTACGTTCCTATTGTGACTGAAAAAATATTTTTAGATTCATACCTCAGAGTCTTGTTTTTCTCAGCTCTTCTTACCCTTAAAGCACCATTTTCATGCTGGACCCTGGATGGGAGGCACAGTTCACAGGTACGTTTACTGATGTTTCTTGCTGAGGATGCTTTTGGCTGTTTCAATTATATTAGCCGCCTTTCTTGCTAGGCTGGGGACAGTCCTGGATGGAGGCTGCTGATGGTTTGTGACCCTTTGAACCAGTCCTGTCAGCCCTGTGCCAAAGACAATAAATGATAGCGGGTGTCAGACATGATCACATGGTGGTAATGGTGACCCTGCGTTGGTTTTCTTTTTCATCCTGGGCATAGACCGATAGCTGAATGGGTAGGGGGTTGGGGCGTGGGGGGTGACTATTGTGGTAGGTATACAGCACACACAGACACACCCACTAGTGCCAACTGTGTTCAAGAGGGAAAAAAATCACTGACATTAAATCCTTCAGCTAAAACAGGGCTAGAGGAGAGCTTTTTTTTTCCCTCAATTATATTTTTTTTATATGAAAAATAGATAGTAGCCTTTTTCCTTATCAGCAATTATGTTTCTGGTTATTGGGACAGAAAGCGATTTCACTGAAACTTCTCCTATTTGCTGCCAGAAATTTGAAATGCTCTCACTTCAGGACCTAGTTACTCCCACCATGTCACAATGACGTGGCATTTTTTTTTTAGAAACAAGTCATAATAATCCACCGCAACTCTGTCTTCCTACAGCTATGCTTAATTCCTACTGCATTGAAATAAAGCACAACTACAGATTTTCATGATTACATAAAAATGTTAAGGTCACAATAAAAATATCCTTATCTACTGCTCCTTCCCTTTCCTTCACTTCCTGCTCTGTGATCTTGTTTTCGCCATCTGGATGACATCAGACAATTTGTTGTCATCGTTTTTGGTATTGCGAACAAGTATTTTCTTGGCACGAGATTAAAGAACATGTTCAGTATGAACAGCAATTTAGTATTTCACTTAGCCAAGAATGATACAGAGAAGCCAAAATGTTTTTAATATCTCATTAAAAGGGTAATTCCATTATCATGCTTAAGGTACAGCTCTAAGGTGAAAATCCTGATGTTCGTGGCTTCAAGAGTGGTGCTGCTTTTCTGGGCTTTCGCAGAATATGTAGTCTCGGAACGCGCTGGACGTAGAAGCAGACCTTGCTGTATATCGGAGATCCCAGAACTGAATCCGAACCGCCTCATCTTCTCTCCCTTAGAAGCACGGACAGAACGGGCCTAATGCATGCTCTCTGGGCGGAGGGCGGAGGGGGGCAGGGGTTCAGACCTTCTCAAGCACTCCTCCGTCTGCGGCGCTGTGATCTGTGCTTCCTCGTCTCTCCTCCTTACAGGAGAGGAAACACAGCCTCCTTCCAGGGAGGACTGAATCCAATTAAGGATGTTTCAGGAGTTGTGAGGCAGATCAGTGTTAGAAGCCGTCTGTGACCTGCGGCATGGTGCGGTATGGCCAGCTAGCACTCTGCCATCGGTGGACCTGTTAATGGGCCTGTCTCTACTGCTCTCAGCCCAGCCTCCATATCCTAAAAACCAAACAACAAAGCAAGACACGTCTTAGAGACAACACTTACAGTGACAAACACTGTTCCTGCAGAAATGTTTTTGGTATAAATTTGCTGTCATTTTTCTGGTGATTTTTCTTTAACACGTGACAGGTGTTCTATAGGGCAGCACAGTGGCACACGGTATAATGCCGCTCCCTCACAGCACCTGGGCTGTTTGGGTATAGGTTTGAATCCAGCTCAGTGAAGTTTATTTACTTGTTCTCCTGGTGTAAGTGTGAGTTTCCTCCAAGTGCACCTGTTTACTTCCACCCTCTGTCTAAAGACTGTTTCAGGTGAACTGAGAACTCTAAACTGCCCTTAATGTGTGTGTGTGTGTGACTCGTGTCCCACCTGATGTGTAGCCTGACTAACCTTTCACTATATGCTTCAGGGACGGGCTCCAGACCCTGAGCTGGGCAAGTCATTAATGAAAGAGAGTGAGATGCACTGTAAAAATGCCGGACTAACTAGTGCAGTAAGTTATGTCTGTGTAGATGTTTAATGCAAAGGTACGAATTTGCCGTTTGTACGGTGCATGCACACAGATCTGTAAAGAAGGCTTATTTGTGTTCAATTAGCCCTGAGAAGTTCAGCATACAAACTGCAATTATATACATTCACACTCATACGTAGCTTAAAGAAAGAGTGAAAAAAATGAGTTCAGCTTGAGAGTGTAATAGCATTCTGTGACAGGAACCTTTTCAAAGCTTTGTTGAGGATATTAAAATGGCATTGATTTATAGAGGTGAGGCTGGAGCCTTATTGGCTCTTTCTGCCTTGCGGTGTGCGGTTTCACAAATTGAATTTTTGTGAAGAAAAAAAAAGATTACAACTTCCATGGTATAGGAGCATCGCTGTGGAAAGCAATGAGCAATAACATCTGCTTTGTTTGCATGCACAATTTACGCAAAGGTATGCACTGTGAATACTGAAAATCTTTGTGCTTGTCTCATGGAAAGACTGCAGACTGTGCTGTTGGGGCTCTAAATTAGAAGGTCTGATGGAAGATGATGTGCCACATATTCTGTTGGACTCTTCATCATTTTAAAGCAGGGAGAGTGGAGGCTGAAGCCTTCTTCTGAAGCCAAGGCAGTGTGGATCGCATCCATCCATCCATCCCTACCTGGACTGTGCCTTTTTTTCTCTGAATTCCTAGATGGTGATGTGTCGGTATTTTGCATCTGCTTTGGTCACCAAGGATCTCTTTCTTGAATTAGATGTAAATTAATGTCTGACTTGTAACAGTACTGAGGCAGTGTTCTGAATTCCATGTTTTAGCTAACATCACATAAAAAGTACACTGTGCTAAAGAAGATAAAATTTATTGGGGATGGGAGCTTAACGTCAACAAAAGTCATTGTCACAAAAATCACAATTATGTTTATTTGCCTTCATTTTTTTCCCAGCCATAGGTTTTCATACATCTTCGGTGTTTTATTTTATTGTTGGTTCATATTGCATGTTAACATCAAAATAACTATATGCAGCAAAGAGAACAGATTTTTATGTCTCTTTTCATGTATGATGGTTTGCCAGCTTGGGGGGAGGGGGCTTCTACATCTTTCCTGATATTCTTGATTCCTTCAGTGAAAACATTTAAGACAGATCCTCTATTGTTAGAGGATCACACACGCAATGTCTACAACCACTTGTCCCAAGCAGGGTCATGGCAAGCCAGAGCCTGACCTGGCAACGCAGGGCATGTGGCCCTAGGTGGGGAGACACACATCCCAGGCAGGATGCCGGTCTGCCCCAAGGCACCCCAAGCAGGACTTGAACCCCAGACCTGCCACATAGTAGGCCCTGGCCAAACCCACTGCACCACCATGCCCATTGATGTATTTATATTTAACCACTCTGTTTTATTCATTTTTTTAATTGTGAATTTTATTCTGGAAATGTATATTGACCTTGAGTGACTAAAAACATTAGTCAACACCTGTGGCTAAGAGGAATGTGTTTAGATGTCTCTTGTAATTTGTTTCTTCCCTTAGGGAAATAATAAAAGTAGTATGGGATTTATTTAATTATTTTGTTATGCTAAGGACAGCTGGATACGGACACTGAACTTAGTAATAAATGTTTTAATTTTGACTGCTTTGAACATTTATGATGCACAAGCAAAGCCTATGACCTCGAAAGCAAAACATTTATTTGTGTAGTCTAACTCCAAAACTGCATTAATAGCATTAATGTGCAACATTGTGAAAATGTCAGTGAATCTCATAGTCTGCCTTGCAACAGTGAAATAAACACCGATGTTGCGTAAAGGAGTAATCTACAGCAAGGATCCCTAGGGGCATGTTCTCAGAATTTTTAACATGACCAGTTGCACTGGCATTTAACAAACAAACAAGTAAATAAATAAATAAATAAAAATTGAGAAGATTTAGCATGTCATCCTTGCACATTTATCTAAAATCAAAGTTATGCCCAAGTCAATGTGTCTTTATTCAACGAATTCAGCAAACTTCATCAATAAATTTCGCAATAACTGTAACAAGTTAGCAGCGATTTGTCACTCTTCACACTATGTAATTGATAATGGAGAAGGAATCATTGGATGTCATGCAGGAAGAACATTTCACAGATGCCTCAACAATCCTCTGACTCTTTTGTTCATCAGCATGTAACTTTCAAACATTTTTGATCTTTCAGACTACAGTTTTGCAGCCATTTATTACAGAGCACAGGAGGTTACCTCTTTGAGGAGGTAATTTCTACAGTCATTTGATAAAGGGAACCAATAATGTTAATCTTTGCCACATGGTTTTGCAGTATAAAGTTCCTAATTGGTATGCTCCTTCAGTGCGATTAAGAAAGCCATTCATCACTGTCCTCCAAAGCAACATTAGATGGAATCTGTTTTCCTTCACAATACTGCTCAAGGTGATCTGCAACGGATGCTGATGGACATGACTTTTTTGGATTTCATCTGGAAGCACAAGAACGTTAGAAGTTGGCACTGCGAACGGGACACTGTTTAGTGTCGAATTAAAAACAAAAGTGTTTGATTGTAAACATATCGTGGCACTGGGGAAAAACATCTGGAGAGCATTGTTTGCAGGGAAAATTGGCACATGGGAAGGGACTAATTAAAAACCCCCTAAGCATATTTATGTCCCCTGGTCCTACACCTTCACAATTATCCCACCGGGTGAAGTTAAACAGACTCACAGGAGTGAAGACAAAAATATCGTAACCATACACTACAAAGCTGAATTCGTCATTATGAAAACCTTAACCGCACTTCCTATTCTTTTAAAAAAGAAAAAAAAAAAACTGAAGTGGTTGCAAGAATGACAAAAATGTTAACAGTACAATTTTTATTTGTTTTAATCTTGGTAGACACAATTATCCAAACCAACATGTGTACGTCATAAGAGCCAGAAACGATTTAGCACAAACACGGAGGGGTATGCAAGAGCACATTAAGGGGCAAGTAACAGGATGCTAAAAAAGTAAAAAGCTTAAGCAGAGGGCCCAACGTGACTTTGAAAGTCAAGTCGAGGAGGGCAGCAGGCAGAGCTGAACAAAGACTTCCATGGAGAATGTACCAAGGGGGTTACACAGCTGCTTATACACAACAAACTGGAAGATAGTGCAAAACCTTCAACGGCAATGTTTTCAACCATAACAGCAAACATGTCAAAATGAGAGTCTTACGGTATTTTCTTAAAAGAAAAAAAAACTGTGCATGATGTGTACAAAATCTGTCTGCAGTTTTTACACTTCGCACTCTTGTAATATCAATGTAAGCACTGAAAGAGTTCTGCCTCATGCAAGTTCCATTGGATTTTTCAGCAATTTTAATACCAAGGAGTTATGTTAAATTGCCTCAGCCTCACTTAGCAGAAGGTCTAGTTTGAATAAACATCTCCACGAACTCATATCTGGGCAACCATTACCTGCAGTGAATGTAATTAACACCAATGATCTGACCACTCCAGGAAGCACTTGAGCGTTGGAAATGGAATATGAATGACTTCCCACAGTCCAGCAGCAGCGACTTCTTAAAACACAATGGTCTAGAAGGTCCAGACTACACATCTTACAATGTACACAATTTCTCACCGAGAGGGAACTTGCATTTTTTCAGCTTAATTTATTTTTAAGCTCTCTTGTTGCGCAAGTAAGAAAATTAATGCAAAGGTGTCAAATTAGAAAAATAAAAATGGCAAGAATAAGAGCCACATAACAGTGTAGACTGAGGAGTCTAAACCAAACGAACCTCTGCCGAGTGGTG
This sequence comes from Scleropages formosus, assembly GCF_900964775.1. NCBI lineage: Eukaryota > Metazoa > Chordata > Actinopteri > Osteoglossiformes > Osteoglossidae > Scleropages > Scleropages formosus. Next base: position 12,575,856 of record NC_041821.1, on the reverse strand, counting down.
TAATAAAGCAGTGTCCGTCACAGTCTTTCAGTGAGACTATGGAATTGAGGGCAATGTTGATAATATCGTGGAAGAATTAACATATCGTTGAACCAGAGACCCTGTGTATTTCAGTCTAATGTACGTGGCAGAAGATGCCAACAAATTTTTTTGGGAATAGGAACATTATTAGGATTCTTTTGCTCCCTGGAACTACTGATTATCTCATTCTTTTCCTTACTGTTTCAATTTTCTCAAAGCTTACGTTATATTATTTTCTACTCAGTGGAAGGAGACAGGTGGCTTGGCTCTGCCACAAAGGCCTTGCTACCTAATGGGCTCAGAAAGTGCAGCGTAAGAACCTGTTTTTGCACACTGAGGAAGTTCCTGAACTTGTCCTACTGTGATATTAATGAGGTCAAGAGTCAGGCACAGTGGTACTTCCCCACAAGCATATAAAAACATCTTTCTTCATGACTTAATGTTCCAGAACCCCAAGGCATCATTCACATATATATTACATTAGTACCAGCTCAGTAGTGGCTGCAGAAAGTGCATTTCTTTGCAATAATTGGCAGTATTGAAAGTTCTCAGTACCGTATCACTGTCTGAACGTAATTCTAAATGAGACAAACACCAAAGCAATGCAGATCTTTCGATTTACCCATATTTACTTACTCAAGCGTCAGTATTTTAGCACTGAAAACGAGTAAATGACAAATTCAAAAGTAAGCTGTCAAACATGAGCAAACGAATTATGCAGACACTTCTGTTATTAAAGAGCTGACCTTTCCCTAAATATGCAGCTTCACAACTGTGTCTATGTATTCCTCCCTCTGATTGAAATGTCCTAGAAGATGACAAGATGGCCTTAAACCAAAGTTTAAAGCTGTCTGGTGCATTGTCTTGACTGTATTTACATTGTGTTCATTTGTGAGCTTTTCTTGCTCCCGGTGGAAACTATCAGAAGGATGACAAGTACAAATGTTTTCTGGCGCAAGTCTGAACCACAATGATATTGAATTCCACTTCACTTCAGAAACCGTATCCGTCTATGAATTGCCGCTGTCTTTCAGAGACACACATAACTGTGCAGCGCTTCAATTATATATATATATATATATGGTGATGGATGACATAGGGTCCAAGCATGCCAACGCCTGTGCTCCTAGCAGTAATAAATGCAGTCAATATAAATGTAGCAATATTCCAATATCACTGGAGACATAAACACAATCATGTGTCAATGATTTGAACGGTATTTCTTAAGTTATGCCATGGTTAAGAATGAGAACCGGTGTATTGTGCCAATGTTACATGTGGGATTAAAGCTCCATTTGTCAGGGGGCTGTCCTTACACCGGTTAATGATGCGTGTGGCCCCGGCATGTGGATATTGCTGTTCTTCAATTAACTCTGATTAGGGGAAGGTCAGCAGATGGCCGAAACTGGCCCGAGAGGTATCCTAGCAACCGGGTCATCCGGAGAGAGATGGCATACTGGAGGAGTCGTGAGAGAGCGTCTTTGGAGCAGAAAGTTCCTGTTTGTTGTTTTGTCCTTGAGGTTCCGTTTTTATGTTCATTTGGAAGTTCTTTCTGTGCTTTCTGAGCACCTTGTCCCTGATACAGTTCACTTAGCTTTCCTTATGTGCTTCTCCTGAAGACAGCTTATGTAAATCATTACTAGGGCTGTTAAAGTTTCATGAAACTTTCATTAAGGGATACAACAATCCATGTAGCATTAATGTTCAATGGTGTGTAAAAATGAAAAATACAGCACAGAAAGGTATTGTTTGCAGTTCTTCTATTAAGCCCTTTGGCTGAGAAAAGTTGTTCTCTTACATTGTAATATCATGTTTTTTGTCTTTTGTCTCACTATTCTCCTCAGTATACAATGAACATTATATAATGTACAGCTGAGTCTTCAAAAAGTCAGTTTTTCAAAAAAAAAAAAAAACAAACAGCTGATATTGAAAATAATGCAAATAACATAAACAACATACATGTCTTAGTAGCTCTTGCCGTGTTTCAAATATTGTCGAATGGGACTAGAGGCAATCATTTAAAACATGGCACAAGTCAAATATTTTCTTTTTTTTAAAATATTAGGATTCTGAGTTAATGTATGTAAAACTGATTTTGTAGTACCTCTGAATAAGACGTGCATAGATTTCAGGAACTCAGTTTTGAGCTTTAAACTGTTTTGTGAATGCTTTTAGCGTACAAGCAGTCAGATATACTTATAGTTTCTTGCTTCTGAAATCAAACAAAAGAATAAGGCAGGCAGAAACTTTAACCAAAAAAGTCCAGCTTCAAACATCCAGGGCTAAATATTGAGTGTACTCTGATTCTTACGGTAGTTCCTTTAATGTGGAACATATTAAGTAAAACATTAAAATACTTTATTTTAGCTGTATTGACAATCCATATATTTAATAACTATACAGCTGGTAAGATAGTCCAGTAGCTCAAAAAAGCAAAATCATAGAAACATTCAGAACAAATTTGAAAGAAACTCCATTAAAAAAAAAAACTTCACAGTTCACAAAACTTTTAAAACTGTGAAATGTTTTTGAAGTTTTCATGTGAAAAAAAAGATATATATTGTTCCTTTAGTGCTATTTTCCACAGCAATGCAACAAAAAAAATGTTCTCCTTTCTTCATGCATAATATAATCCCTTCACCCACACACTGCAGTAGGGAACAGGGCACAGAGGTAAATAATTGAGCAGTCAGTAAAAAGGCAGCTGTAGATGTGGGCGGTGTACAGTAATTGCTGTGGAGTACCTGTACACTAGCAGTGTGTCCCTCCCGCCAGCCTCTCCCTCCGCACTGAGTCACAGTGCTGTGGGTTTGTGTGGCTCTAACGCTTTCCTTTCCTTTCCTTTCCATCCCATCCCATCCCATCCCATCCCATCTCATCCCATCCCACAAAGTGCAGCTTGTCCAAAACCATGTGTCCATGCATCATCCCATTAAAGATGGGAGACACAAAACTAAACGCAAACGTATCAAAGTGGTGGTAAACTTTATCATTTCATTGTTTTTATTCAGAGATACTTAGTATTTTACCCTTGTACGCAGCTGTACTCTTTTTCCCAATGATTCACTTTAAGAAGCTTACCCAAAAGTGCTGTAGCGACACCTCTTCTAACACCTCAGGGGTCTGAACAGGCAACATTTACATTAAAATCATATCTTCAATGATTGCACTACCTGCTCCCCTGTAATCTCCTGGAATGAAAGTATAAAATTATGAATAAATATATGAGGAGATAATGTTGATTTTTCTTGATTCTGTTGATGGTGTGTGGCTCTTAACAAATCTCTTCCTTTGAAGATGTGTGACTCAAGAGAGAAGTGTTTTCCATTGTTGTTGTTTTCTGTTGTCCAGCAGTGCCGCAAGGGCTGCTCAATTGAATTATCTTTTTTTTTTTTTCCTTCTGTGTGTTAAGTACCATTGTTCTCAATTGTTCCTGCACAAAATGACAGCACAAAATGTTCTAAACCTGCCCTGGGAATTAGCAAAAGCATATTACAGAGCTTGGCGAATAAAGGGCTTTGAATCTTGAATGACCCCATCTGTGGCCCTTAAAGCAAGAATATAGGCTCAGCAAGAACTCAAATGCTGGTTCCGTAGTTCTGGTGCTTGGACCTCTTTCCACATTGCGAAGAGTAGACATACCGCAAACCATGGAGTATCTCTAAATATTGATTGAAATCTTCCCTAAGAAAAAGCTTTAGGAGGTTTATACATTTGTTTGCCTTCACTGTCTGGATGCAGTTCTATAAGCACTGGTATTAACAGAATTTGCTGGCAAATAGTTATATACATCTCACCTTGGAACTGCCTTTCTCTTCTTCAAGTTTTACCTGATTTTGGCACTAAGGCAGTTCCTTTACACAGTGTAATTTTTTTCTGGTTCTACAGCTAAAGAATAAAAGCCATATCACTGCTGGTAACACATTGCTCTATATTAATATACTGTTTTGATGCCTGTATTACTGTCTTTCCATTAAAAGATATGAGAAGAAGTTTATTTTACCGTTTGATGAGGAAAAAATATAAGTTCAATATAAGTTCACTATTATGCAACATTTTAGATGTACTAAACACAAGAAAACAACACACAAACCAATTCGGGGGATGATTGGGAAAAGCTGGAGTAATATTTGGCTGAAATCAAAACAATAATACTTTCATAACCTGGTGTCCCTGTGCTTTTTTTTGTTGAGATAGAATAATTTTGAAAAACTTCAATTTTTTAAACTAAATGTTGATGCTCTACCTTATTTTCCCAGTTCAAAGGCAGAAAAGCAGCAACTGCACCCCAGAAAATGATGAAGACTTTGTATAATGCTGCGGCAGTCAGCGAGGGCTCAGCGAGCGCTAGCCTTTGGGCTGGGGAGAAAGGAAGGCCGTGGTGCCCTTGAAGGCCAGTTCACTGAACCTCTGGCGCACACGGTGCTACAGTGAACTGGGGAAAGAAAGCCCTGGGTGAGAGAGCACACGGCTGCACCCAAGCGTGGGGTTCGCACGGTGCGCTCCCGTATGTTTCACAGACATCGCACTTAAAAACAAGGATCTCTCACATTCACAAAACACTTGCAGAATTTTGCATTTGTTTATATTTCAGTCGCGGTTATTGACGCAACAAATGTCACCGAGCAAAACTAAAGTATAAATGTAATATTCGGTACATTTGGTAAATCTTTCCAATGTGTGATATTGTATTCCTTTTAATTACTTGTTTACTTATGCACCGGCACTCAAGAATGCCAGGTGTCCAATTACTTTTTCTAGTTATGCAACAGTTTAAATGTCATATGTGGACTGTGTAGGAAGAGAAACATTCCAGAATTTTCCTCATAATAGAAGATGCCATGGTTGTGTCAAGTTTGTCTTGTAACTCGGTTAGGCTTTGTTGTTTTTTTTTTTAAACTGTACATAATCTAAAGGAATATGTCAACAGTGAGTTAATATACCGTTTGTGCTTTTAAGTGCTTTATGCAAGCCAACCAGTCACTCCGATTACCGCATCTATTATACCAGGCTTACAGCGACACTGTGGGTACATTATGAAAATGGAAGCAAAGAAATTCAAGAAAAGCAAAATTTATGTTTTAATTCAGTTTACACATAAAAAATGTGTTTACATATCATGCATTTAAAAGGAATTTGCGAAGTGAGCCTAAAAAAGAAAAGAACCACACTAACTCATATAGATAGATGGATAGATAGATAGATAGATAGATAGATAGATAGATAGATAGATAGATAGATAGATAGATATAAGTTAGTGTTAGCATTTATATATAAAGTTTAAAGTTAAAGTTTCAAGTTTATTGTCATAGGTACAAGTACCGTGTACAACTATCATGAAATTCTTCTTGAATGCTTCTGCACAGACTATGGACAAGACAGAGACAATACAAATACTGTACAAACAAAACAATGACAGTGAGTAATGCTAATAGCAATGACAATAAATAACGGTAACAGTAATAACAATAATACCAGTAGACTGCCAGAGAACTCAGAACGTGGGAATGAGAATGCGAATGCTTAGAGTGACAGTGTAATTTACCAATGTGCTTGGAAGGAGCAGTCCAACTCTAGGTACTAAAGGTGGCACATTGGTGATTGTTGTATACTCTTACAGCAGTGCGGTAAAAGCTGTTCCTGTACCTAGCAGTGCGGGTTCGAATAGACCTGAGCCGCTTTGCAGACGGCAGAGAAGAGAAAAGTGCCCGTGCGGGGTGACTACGATCTTTCATGATGCGCATCGTCTTTCTGAAGCAGCATGTGGTGTACGTGTCCTTGACTGCTGGTACCTGGGTGCTGATGATTTCCTGAGCCGTTTTGACCACCCTCTGTAAGGCTTTTTTGTCCTGTACGGAACAGCTGCCACCCCAGGATGTAATACACTCTGTGAGGACGGACTCCACAGCACACCTGTAGAAAGTGGTGAGGACTGTAGTGGGCATCCTGGCTATCTTCAGACACCTGAGGAAGTGGAGATGCTGATGGTCCTTTTTGATGGTTGATGCTGTGTGCTCAGACCATATATATATATATATATATATATATATATATATATATATATGTGTATATATATACATACATTTTTTTTTTAATGAAAAGACAAAAAGATTGTAGTTGTAGCCAGCCAGCAAGGAATCTTTTACACGAGCTCATTCGCTGAAATTTCTGTGAAGTACCAATCATTTTTGGAAGCTGTAACAATCAAAAATAATTACCTGAGAACATTTTACAGTAATGATAACGAGCACATAACCTTTGCTTTTCTTAGAAATAGTTCAAGGCCAGTTTAAATCATATGCACATCAGTGATGCACATTCATTATTTTAGTCTACTTAACAAGCCACGTTGCATGACTACTTTGATAGAAAAGAAGGATTTCTCATTTTGTCATTGTCATTTTATGCCCTTATCTAAATTTGAACTGCTTGCCAATATGCAGATCCTACTGTTGTTTCCTCTTAGACAATAAGTTGTTTTAACTGAAACTGTTTCTCTTACTTAGCTTTTCCTTGAATATTAAAGGATTTATTGCATGATTGTGCACCAGTATTCCTATTATGCTATTTACTAAAGTTTCCTTTCCGTACATCAATGTTTCAGTGAAAAAAAATGATGCATAAATGAAAAATGAAAAGTTTTAAGAGAGTCAGATTTGGAACGGCTGAAGAGATTATACACAGACCCGAATCAGGCTTTCTATTAAATTGATTTATTTCACATCCACTATTAAAATATATATTTCTGACATTATTGTAAAAGAACAGTGTCATTTGAAAAGTCGTATTATGAAATGGATTTCATAGCACAACTTGCAAACAAACAGCACTTCTTGTTCAACCTCTGGCCGGGCCTTTTTTTAACAACACATTTTGGGAAAAAATAAATGAAACTTTCAGTCAGAGTGATTTCTCTTAATTTATTCCTGCCAGTACATGCAGATCTAAGTACATATGGTGCTGAGTTTAAGCGATGCGGATACCCACAGCCTACACAGAAGTCAAGCGCTCAAGGCTTACTCATATTCTTTCCTGCACAGTGAATGCAGCCCAATTACCCATCCGCTCTGGGATGACTTCTTTGGAAAAGGAAACTGATGCCTTTAAAATTCCTAATGAGATGATTTATTCATTTTTATTTTTGCACTTGAGTTCCTTTGATCTTTGGAGCAACGACTGGTTGTTCTCCTTTTGATCCCAGCAGGGGGCGTCAGCACAAGGCTACTGGATGGGCCCATTGCCCAGGTGTGTAGCTCTCCTCTCTACAACAGGCAGGACTTGACTCGGAACCCAAGGGTCACATCTGACAGGCCCGATGATAATGCACACTTCAGAACTAATTGAGAATTAAATGCAGCTGGCTGTTGGGATGGAAGCAAATTGAGCATAATTCCATCTTTTGAATATGCTTTTTCACTTGGATGCATTTTCACATCTAAGTGTTGTATCAGTTACTCAACCTGAATTTCTTCAGAAAACACCCAGCTGTATAAACTGATTAAGTCTAATTGCACAGTAAGTTGCCTTCTATACAGCTGCAAAAATGTAGTGTTACAAACATAATACAGATGATTGGCTATTGACTTGTACTACTATTATAATCAATGCACGGCTGTGCATCCGCTAGGAAAAGCATTGCTGCTGGCAGTCATTAACTTAGCTGCCAGTGGAATAATTACAGAGATGTCAATATATATTTGCAAGCAAACAAACTGGAAAACACGGAGCCCAATAAGTTCATCAGACTATATTGCAATAGGACGGCATCTTTTTAACTGTAAAATTCTTACAGATCATATGAAAATATACTAAGCCATTTTTTTTCTATTCATTACTTGACTTCAGCCGTAATCAACTGAATGTTGACATTAAACCTCCATCATTCTTTGTACTTAGAATATGATTTTTCTGTTGCTGTCACAACAAACTCTGCTAAAACCATTCATTCATTCATTCTAGTAAAAGTATTTTGATTGCATAACTCTACCCATACAACTGTGCCATAAAAACACAAGATGAGAGCTATTACACAGACACACACACACACTCTGAACCGCTTGTCCCATACGGGGTCGAGGGGGGACCAGAGCCCAACCCGGCAACTCAGGGCGTAAGGCCGGAGAGGATGGGGACACACCCAGGATGGGATGCCAGTCCGCCGCAAGGCACCCCAAGCGGGACTCGAACCCCAGACCCACTGGAGAGCAGGACCCGGTCCAACCCACTGCGCCACCGCGCCCCCCTGAGAGCTATTACCTTAATTCTAAATAAAATTCAGACTAATGGCAGCTCTCGTCAAGTTACTTAAACCTTTAAACTCTGTTCTCGATTGAATTTCCTTAAGCCCCTTGCCATGTCTCGCTGAAATCAAAGAAATTTAATGATTCACTGTTTACCCACCAGACTACAAATCAGAAAGTGCAGTCTGACTGGGTACCACTGTCTCACACTATCGGTTCGCTTTGAACTGCCTCCTGTCCCAAAGAGTGCCAAATGAAAAACACAGAGTGAAAAAAAAACTTTCGCAACATCACAATCACAATTATTTCAGTCACAACTTAATCGCTATCCAGTTTGCAGAAATGTTTAAACCATATTTATTGGCTGGTCAATACATTCTGCTACGGTACGGTAAGAATATTGGCTTTACAACAGCACCATCTACCAAATACTGGGAGAAGTGAGTAACTTCACCTCTGCTGCCTTTCCACATTCTCCCACTGCTATTTTTACTGAACACTACTGATGGTAATAGTTATATTGCTTGATGCATGTCTCTCTTTGCTTTCTATATGATTTTTTTTTAATTAAATACTGCAAGGAAATGTGTTGGGAAGGGTGTTAAATAAAATAAGACATTTACCTGACACTTTTCTCCAAAGAAACTTACAATCTTATTACTTACCCATTTATACTGCTGGGTAATTTTACTGGAGCAGTTTAGGGTAAGTACCTTACGCAAGGATACTACAGCTGGGATTCACACCTGCAACCTCCGGGTGCAAAGGGAGCAGCTCTAACCACTATGCCGCTAGCTGCCATAATACATGATCAAAATACAACACAAGTGTTTTTTGCTGTCGTTTTCAGGACACCAGCTCTTGCATGACTCCTGCAACTATCTAGCCAGTAAGATGAAAAGTTTCCCATTCTCCCAAGGACAATATTGTAATCACATTCTTCTATGTACAGGCAGCATCTGAACCAAGTCAGTTTTTAACTCTGCCCGAAATGTTTCTGAAATATTATGCCATAAAGTTCTCATTCTACATGTAAGCCAAGTATCTGAAATGTACATTCTTTCTTTAAAAAAGTTGCTTAGAAGAATTTTTCAAGGAAATTTTTTCTGCAGTTCATGTGTCTACGGAATGTGCTGACCTTGCTGTGCCATGACTCTTTGACAAAAAACATTGAGGAGAGAAGATACATTTCAGGCACAGCAACTCTCTCAGGAACTACAGCCTTAAAGTTCTCAGTCAGTGGGTTTAAATGTGGCCTTAGCTCTGTAGTTGACATTTATTCCTATAAATTGGTCAATCTCACTTGCATTTCGTGTACACCTGAGCGACTCAGTGCATGTGTAAGTGACTGGCTCCCGACTGCATGTAGGATGCACGGTGCCTTACATTTATTTATTTAGCGGACACTTTTCTCCAAAACGACATACATGTCATAGAAAATGCACAAATTATATCACATTAGGAGAAAGCGAGACGTAGTCGCAGACGTGATTCTTAAGTAAACCTAGTTTGTTTCTTTCCGCTTCGTGCACCGATGTTCATCACATGAGTAGGTGCATAAAATGTCTTATGCCTTATGATTCCACAGGTTATATCAGGAAAACTAGTGTACATTTTGAAAATATTGCTGAACACATAAATGACAGGAAGTACACACACACACACACAATGTGTACAACTGCTTGTCCTGAGCAGGGTGGGGGCAGACCAGGGACTAGCCTGGCAGCACAGAGTGCAGGGGACACACTGTGGATGGGAGGGCAGTCTGCCACAAGACACCCCAAGCAGGATTTGAACCCTAGACCTGCCACACAGCAATCCTCAGCCAAACCTGCTGCGCCACCGCACCCCCCCTTGAAAGGAAGTAGTAACATGAAAGAGTACTTTTTGTTTTAGTATAAAAGTGTATCATAAATATATGTTGGATAGTAATCCATATTATTGTTATGTATAATATTAGAATAATACAAAAATTGTTCTTGGTTTTCACATATATATCTATACATTTAAATATATTGTACAAAATATTTGTTATTCTGATACTAAAATGTACTCGAATATTACAGTAAATATTACAATAAATGAAAAAATATTTGGGAAAGAAATATTGAAAACAAGTGCAATATTTTATTCAGTTTGAAGGCAATATCACTTGTTTTTGCAATTGCAGTTGTAGAATTACATAATTATTTTGAACTCCCTTTAAGGTTGCAAAGTACTTGAAGAAAACTCTTTAACTCACCTTCTATTGTCCCCATGAGTAAAAATAAAGCTGAGAGATTGGTTATTGAGGTCATTCATTAGATTATGCATGAACTGGGTGTATATTATAAAGACTTTATGATCCATGTGTGTGGAACAGCCTGCTCTATACCTCAGATTTTGTTTGTTTTTAACCTTACTTTGCAGGTATTTGCATATAATCTAAGACAAAGTTTTTTTAACCAATAAAGTTTAGCCACAGTGATTACACTGTAAGTTCCATTCCTTAAAAAGTAGAGAAGTCACTCTTAGATTTTAATGTTTCAAAACAAGAAACCAAGTACATGATTATGCACCACACAGATGTACAAAAAACTATGACATATGACATATGCTTTCTGTTAGCAAAGTGACCAAGCTGAGTTATTATGAGATGAGCACACTCTTTTCAAACACTATGAACAACTTAAAACATTTCACTGATTACTTGGAAAACTGTTCGTATGTGCAAGGAATATCAAATGTCAGTCTCTTTAGACTTAAGATGTGAAACTGATGGCAAACAGACAAATTACAAATGAAGAGACATATGCAGAGAAATATATTGTAACAAGTGCATCACCGTACATGTGTTTTCTTATTTACGTTACTTCATGTAGCAGACATTCTTCTCCAAAGCGACTTCCAATGAGCTCTACGTAGTATTACCAGTCCACGCACCTTATTCACCAAGGTGATTTACACTGCTAGATATACTACTTACACTGGGTCACTCATCCATACATCAGTGGAACACACTCTCTCTGTGTAACTCACACACTATGGGAGACAGCATGTCTTTGGACTGTGGGAGGAAACCAGAGCACCCAGAGGGAACCCATGCAGACAGAATAAAAACTCCACACACGCTGAGCAGGGACCAAACCCTTGTCCTCTCACACCACCCAGGGCACCATGCCACCCATTTATTTGCAGAATATACAGTGAAGGATTTCATTGACACGTTGTGTATGAGGTTCCTGCTTATGGATTTTAATATTTCAGATGCGTTCAGATGCGTTTCCTGAAAGACATGCTACTGTCGCACATACTGTGGCTGTTTGAGGCTCTTTAAACTGCCTCATAATTATAATGAAATAAACTGTGAAATAAATTATTTTTTTTTAGAAATGTAGAATTCCTGTACACAAAACAATACGTGTGCCTGGGTTTCTCTGGACACTGAGAGGTGAAAGTCCTGTCCTACTCTGGCCTTTGGGTGTCCGTCAGTCCATCAACCGCAGGCGCGTGCACTAGCTTCCCCGTACATACAGCATACAGTAAAACGTCAACAGTCTAGTCTCTTACTTTTTTGCACATTTCTTTTTCTTTAATTTTGTACCTGTCTTTCTTTTCATACTTTACATTTGAAATAAAAAGTTTTTTTTTACTCTAATTTCCTTGTACCGCTTGTTCAAAAGAGGGTCGCGGGGCTCTGGAGCCGACCCCGGAAGTAAGAGGCGCAAGTAGGGTACACCCTAGACGCACACGGACGCATCTTTGAACTGTGGGAAGAAACCAGAACACCCGGAGCAAACCCATGCGAACATGTGGAGAACATCCACACAGACAACTGGATTCGAACCTACCTCCGAACCTACCAAATTATTTGCAATATTACAGTAGGTTTACAAAGTAAAACACAAGCCCATGGGAAAAGTGGAGTACTGTACAGTATTTCGGTAACACTGCCGTTACGCGTAAACTTGAGTTATACCACAAAGCCTCCCTTATGGAATCCTTTTGTAGCAAGCCTTTTTTTGTGCTCTTTTAAGGTCCTTAAATGTAAAAAAATGTAAAAATGACAGAAAATACCATTTCAAGTTGAGTATTACTTTTGGTTCCTTTTCCCAAAACCGTTACATAGGGGAGTAAGCAAAAACAAGACTGTACGGGACACGTGCAACTCGGGCTATGTTTGTGACTAAATGACAGCGCATTTCCATCTTTTAAATGACCACATGATAAACAGCACAGGATTACAGTGACATTCTCATTTGAGGAGTTTTAAACTGTTCGCAGTAATATAGTTAACAGTAAAATAAATGGACATTTAGGGAAAAGTGATGCCTTGAATCACCGTTGAACCGTTCAGTCTCCCTTCTCTTGTTTATGAGCCACTTTATGAGACTTCCTTATTGGACAAATTGCCATTAATAAATTAATTGTAGAAAACGCCGCTAAGTGTTTTATAGGACTGGGCTCTGCAGCTCGGGGAGTGAGGGAGTGGGGGAGTGGGGGGGTCGAGGCTCCGTGGACTCCACCGTACAGGTCTCGCGTGACAAGAAGCGGAAGTGCGCGAGGCGCGCCGCCGTCCCCTGGGCGCGCATTAGGCCTGCGGCTCTTTCATCTTTCATGTCACTTTGCGTCATATTACCCTGCCTGGCCTCTGTTTTTACACCGAAGCTGCATCTCAGGCCCATTGCTTTACTTTTTGCACACTTTCCATTTCCAACCTCCTTCCAAGGCTAAAAAAGATGTCCACATTTACCTTGTTATGCATCACCTGAGGAGATGCTCGCCAGTAACTAACATGCTGTGATCATTGTACAAGCTGCTGTTTTGAAAAGTTATGCTCCAACAAAACCAAGAGCTCTAGAAATAGAGATATCTTAAAACGACTTCCTTTGAGATATTTCTGTTCTGTTTCTCGATGAACTCGCAAGAGCTTTGCGAAAAAGCATCTCTGATTCAGGTCTATAAAACACACAACCATATGATTTTTTAATACTCTGAGTGGGATGATTTTTTTCTCCTCCAGCGGTGGTCCCTCCTTCTTCTGACCTTCTCAGGACATGCTTGTTTCGCTGGATCCTTCACCCTTCACAGTCCCTCCCAACAACACACTCCACATTCCTCACATTTTCCCACCAAGGGTTCAATAACATGCACAGGCGTCGGCGCAGTGAACGAGTGTGTCCTTTCAGATCTCAGTACCCATGAACTGTAACGGAAAGGCATCTTGAAAAGAGCTGCAACCTGGGCAGCTGTGGGAAAGAGACGCTGCCAGCTGAGCTGTTCTTTCAGCACCAGAACCCGATCTGAAACCGGTACCAAAGTTCACTGCTGGCAATAGAAATGCTGCACCTGTCAGAGACAAGAGCGCCTTGTCGGATCTGAGTTGGAAATGATTCACAATTAAATAATTTTAGGTCCTTTCTGCTGGTACAAACCTAACACCGGAAGTCACTTTGAAGCAGGCGATCCCCTAAATGAGGGGTAATAAGAATAAAAGAAATTAAATAAGAACAGTGTGGGCCAGTGGGTAGGAGTTTTGTCTTTAGAACAAAGTCCAGGTTCGAATCCCACTCGATGCTGTAGAACTCCTGCTCATTAATAACTTACCCTGAAGTAAAACAGTAAAAATACCCTGCTGTATTAAATGTTAAAATTATTTCAGCATTGATTGGTTATGTACGACAGCAGGTCGAAATGCTCAAAGGCTTCAGCCAAATCTGTCTTAATATAAGATTTCGGGATCCCATTTTTCACGCGTGAAGCACGAGAAAACGTCTGTTTTTACCTAAGAGACACGAGTCCCATTATAAAAATGGAGCTGTGCCGTTACGTTATGGTAACACGTATCAGTGAGCAAAAAAAAAAGAGAGAGAAATAAATAAATGTCTCGTTTCGCAAACATCTCAACCACAAACAACACGAACTGGGATTTAGGCTGCAAGGCACCTAATTCGTTTTCACTTCTTTACCTGAATCCTAGTAACAACAACGTCGTTTGCGCGACCGTAAAAATAAGTTGCCATGATTATATATATAGAAAATGTTATGTTGGATCATGGAATGTAGTGAAGGGTTTCGCCCTTATAGCCACTGTTACACATAAGGAGCGGACACGTGGGACACATGGCTGTGTGTGTGTGGTGCGGAGATACTGCGTTTCCGAGGAACGCGCGCTTCGCTCCGGCTCTCGGCAGCCCCAGTGCGCAGCCCAGTCCTCCCAGTCCTCCCAGTCATCCCCCAGTTCTCCCAGTTGTCCCCCCCAGTCCTCCCCAGTCCCAATGGCCGCGGCTCGGCTCCAAGGCGGTCACACAGAAATCATTACATCTGGAAAAACATTCCCGGTGTTGTATAATATTCCTTCCAGCGCACTGTGAACAACTTCCAACTGAACTGGACTTCTGTTAATAACGTACATTTATTTAATTGCTACCCGTATATTTATCAGGGAATAACTAGTCAACGACTCGCTGAACAAGTGTTGAGTGTACAAAACAACAGTTTGGACACTCGAAACCAGCACACAGAAATTTCCAAACCCTTTCACAAGTCTGAAGGTGAATTGGTCGGCAGATTCATTCTACTACTCATAATATGAACGATTAAAAAGGAAAAAAAAAAGTGGAAGAGCAGAAATGCGGGACTCCGTAGGGCCTTTTTCTCTCTATGGAATTGTTTAGGATCTGACGCTGGCTGGAGTAATTTACAAGTGTTTCAGTGTATTCTCTCTCTCTCTCTCTCTCTCTCTCTCTCTCACACACACACACACACACACACACAGTACCAGTCCTACTTTAGTGCTTAGCGTCCTTCCCTTGTGCTCCTCCTAGACCAGACCCCTTACAAAATCAGCAATGAAACACTTGAAGGTACAATCGCTGGATGCTTTGCTCTCCTTATTTAACCTCGTTCAGAATGCAGTAGAACACAGACAGGGTATTGACTAAGCAAATATGTCTTTAGAGGTAACACCAGTCCACGAACATTGATCTCATTCCTCCAAAGCCTATTTATCCCTCGTTACTAAGAGTTTGACTAATCCTGCAGAAGTTCTTTCTTGCTGAAGCGTTTAGTCGCATAATACTCACTGCTGGGAACTGGACTCCTTTTCTTTCTCATGCTTGAAAACTTAAGGGGAAACAATTAATAATAATAATAATAATAATAATAATAATAATAATAATAATAATAATAATAATAATAATAATGGCTCAGCCAGGTCTATTCGTCTTAAATGCGTAAAAAATAGTTTCATATAAAAACAGACAGGAAAGCACATGAAGGAAATTGAGCCAGAATTGACAACTAAATATATTTAGTCGTTAGTGGAATAAATCCTTTCAACGCACTCCGTATGTAAAGATGATTATGACCCGACATAGTTCTTACCTCCGTGCGGTGTCGAATTTAGCGCGTGATCTGAGGGTTCGAAAAAGATCAGTCTTTTAACCCCATTGTGTTTACTTGACGAGCGGGTCTTGACAGAGGTTAATGTGCCGTGAAGGGGTTAAATAAATGAACATTTGCCTTTCTTACTTTCAAAAGACAAATTATATATTTTACTTTTTTCTTCCCGTAAAATGTAATAATGAAATACTTTAAACTTGCTGGAGTAAGAATACAATGCATGGAATTAAACATGATATAGACATGTTGCGCGCATCGAAAATAAATAGGTAAGGCACTGGGACAATACTTTTAAAAAAGTACGAGAAATATGTGGTCAGATGGAATAATGTAGAGATGCATAACTAAAGACTGCTCCAATATTCAAAGTCCATCTCCAGTTTCCAAGTAGGGCAGTGACCCCAATAAGAATAATACACATAATAATAAGCTATTATTTTACAGCAATCCCTGTAAGGATGTCGAGCAAAGCTCAGTAATGCATCTTCAATAAAAGTGACATTTGAAAACATGCTGCAGACAGACGCTGTAGATTAATTCATAAATGTCATCACCGAGGTGGGACGCCACTTTGAGGGAGTTTTTCAGTAGCTACAGTACAATCCAGGGCAGAACAAATTAATGGAAACTGGGAACATGAACACACCAAGTGTGTGTGTTGCCACTTTCTCAGTGAACTCCTATGCCATCGGTATCCTGCATTATTAAATCACGACAATGGGATTTGATTACGCGTCTGTGCGAAGAACCCTTCACAAGCCATGCTGAGTTTTAAAATGTTACCTGAATTATTTTAAACACAGTTAAAACCAGTATTAAATTTGATATGAACATACTGAGGGTCTACTGCGAGCACGGAGAAGGATCCGTGTGTGAGAGAAATCACAACTGTGTAACTGCTCAAAATTCCATACATAAAATATCCAAAGACCTTGGAAACATTTTATAGACTATAAACAAACATTAAAAACCGCAGAGCGATGTGCCATCACATAAAAAAAAAATATTTCCATGTATGTTTTGAATGCCTTTGTGATGGAATATGAAAAGCTTATTTTTGTATTTTTCGTCATCTCAAACAAGTGGCTATTTTTGAAAAGTGTATTTCGAGCCTTACACGTCGACCGAGGAAACGAAGCATAATGTGTGCGAAGAATTAGAGATCAGCAAGACAATTGATTTTTTTTTTTTTTTTTTTGCAGTCTATTTTTGATTTTGTGAAAAAAAAAAAAAAAACAAAAAAGCAAATGAACAAAAATGAACCCCGCGAGGAGGTAAAGGGACGAACCAAAGGCAGCAGAATAGCGCAGCGGAGCCGCTTTTCCACGGGAGCCTGAAATACTCTAAATACTCTTAGATTCCACGCGGAGCAACGTGCACTTACAGCCGCACTTTTACAGCCTTTTAATGAGTGGAGCTCATCTCATTTCCCCGAACCTGCTGTCAGCCACCTATTAAAACTCGAAGGCGATTGCAGGAGCAGAGAAGCTTAAGCGTCTTACGTTCAGTTAATGCTCACTTTGCTGAACACAATACCCCTATGCATCGGCGTCATGAAGTCTGTCCAGGAATGTTAACCTCCGCTAATGCGAACGATGGAACAAAAATTATTGCGGCAGGTAAATTATTAATGGAAAACCGTTTCTCCAGGACTGCTTTGTCTTCAGGTGGAAATCACAGTACTACGAATAAATGAGCGGAATGTGCACTGCACAATTAGTTCCACTTATGTTTAAGTTTGGTAAAAAGAAAATATCAGGTGTATGCATTGCACGATTACACAAATATTAAAACACATAACAGTCTGGGCTACGGCAAGATTAAAAGAAAAGCAGAAGAAATTCTGTGAGAGCACATGACATGATAAAACACTGCGCACATCTACCTGTGCACGCATATTTGTTTGGGGATGTCTTTGTATTTTTTTTAGCATGGAGCACTGAAATGTTATACTTGGACGTTCATAAGATGCGTTTGAAGAAAGAGCAGAAGAATTTCGGAGCGCTGAGTTTTGCAGTGAAAACAAAGAGCCCTGATGCGCTGCGCTCGCTCCACCAGCAGGGGGCTCTCCAGCTGAACTACTTCCAAAGCAGAGCTGTCAAAACTTGGCACCATGGGCATTTGTCTTGCTTTACAAACTCTGTGACACAAGCTTCTTCAAAACATATTTTTCTAAAGATCTCAGATACATACCTATCAATTAGGGCGGAAGCCATATCGCATTAAAACTGATAATACTGAACTAAAAGGAAAAATCCATATTTAATAATATTAGGATTCTTCGTACGACCATATGAAGTACAGTAACACACAATGCGTAGAGAGAAACCAAAGTCTACTTTGTGGTGAGATACAATCTCTGTACACAGAACACTTTGCAGAAAGGGGTAGCGCTGATTTTTACAAAGACACACAGCTGTTTACCATATTAGAGTGCACTTGCCTAGGTGGAAGTAGGCTGTTTAAAGGTCATGCCAAAGCATATAAAGATCAGTTGGTTAACATGTCTAAAAGAAGAGTGCTGTTTGCATCAAGAATATGGGCTGCTGGTGCACGGCTTTGTACGTTAGGGAGCTGATACACACAGAGAAATATGAGCTAAATGATCTCATCCACACATGGCCATAAGGAATCTGGAAGAGAAGAGCACAGGACAGTGATTCCTGAGCACACAATTCACTTGAGCATTTCTATACTGACTAAGAGGGTGACTGAAAGAGCAGGGCACAAGGCAGTGTGGTTCTTCAGCAGAAGCTCAGCTGAGCTTTTGGATACTGCAGAAATGCTGGGCTGCAACAAGAGGCTAAAAAGTGTAGGGTTACTGGGCAAACAAATGTTTTGAGCATTTGGATATCGACTAAATGCTTGACGGAAAGAAGAGGGTACAAGACAGCAGGGTTACTCTACAGATAGTTCACCAGCTCAGATGAGTTCAGATGAGCATTAGGATGCAGAATAAGATCTTCACTTACACTGAAGGGTACAAGACAGTAGCTTTCCTCAGAAAACATCCTTGAGTGTATGAAAAAGGACAAAATGCCCAATAGAAGAGCAGAATACAAGGAAGTGGGGTTACTCAACACACAGCATTTGGATGCAAAAGAAATGTTTTGCTGACTGAGCTTTTGGCCAAGTCTCAATCTTTTCTGTTTGACAGTTCTTCTAGCTCCTGAAGACTCCTCTTCTAAAAGTCAGCCGGTGTTTAAGTAATACTATTTCCGTGGGTGCTAAAATTCTCAGATTTCTTTTTCCCCCACAGACATTACAGTTATTTCCAAGCTGAACATATGCAGGTTCATTAGGATATAAATAATGTTCTTTTGAAGTGATAAATCTGATCTATTCCAAAAAAATAACTAATTTCTGAGTACTCCCCACCGGAAAAACATGATGAGGGTAAGGGAATTCTTGAATTTCTAATTCTATAAGAACAAAAGTATTTAAAAAAATAAGTACAAGAGTACTGAAATGTTGAATTTTAAATTACAACAAGAAAAAATAGCAGTTACAGTGGGGGAAATTAATAATGAACCAAAAAGTATGTGTCCTTAACTTTACTGTTGCTCACAGAAACAAATTAACAGCTGAATTATGTCATTAAACGGGTGGTGGACATTCCCGTTTACACAGGATTTTACATTATTTCCTAATAAAAAGTAACGGAAAATTATTTTACAATGTAAAAAATAAAGTGTGAAGGTCTGTAGTCCACAAGGTATCTACTTAAGTACAAATTAGTAAGCGATTACAGTTCTGCGAAAGGAAACCAGTCGGTATATGAAACTAAAATCGTACGGAAATATTTCAAGGTGTTCTGATGCGCTGTCATACGAAACAAATGTAAACGAAAGACTTTCAGTAAAAATTATGAATGCTGCGGATACACACTAATAAGAAGTATTCTCTTTCCGTCTTACACTTCTGTTTATGTGTGAACTTAACACATTAATATATACATAGACACATAATGCGCAAAAGTTTTAGGAACTTAGATGTTTCACAAAAATATTTGTTTTAGATGGTTATTTAATGTCTTCTGCATTAGTGCCAACGGGAAAGAGCATATTTTAAATTTACAACAAGCATTCATTTTGCAAAAAGTTACAGTATTACAGTACGGGTTTTGTATGTCGTTAAAGAAAGAAAGTACACACACACACACACACACACACACACACACACACACACAGAGCCCAAGACCGCTTATCCTGAGTGGGGTCGCGGTGAGCCGGAGCCTGACCCGGCAACACAGAGCACAAGGCTGGAGGGGGAGGGAACACACCCAGGATGGGACGCCAGTCCATCGCAAGGCACCCCAAGCAGGACTCGAACCCCAGACCTGCGAGAGAGTAGGACCCAGCTCGGGACAAGCGGGTGTTGACGATGAATGATTACTAAGCTTTGTAGGAAGTTTATTAATTAAGAGCATTATTTTTGGAAGCATTCTCACTTGACAGCTTCTTTCCCCAACCAAGTGCCTAAAACTTTTACACAGTACTGTATATATAGATGCATATAAATAAACCTTGCACACTCCATATCCTAAAAATGACCCATTTCGTTCAAGATTCAAACGTACGAACGAACACTGAAGACTTGAGAGCAGAGAATGGATATTGACATATGTCATTTTACACTCATTTCGGGTACTTTTCCAGAGGAAGCACGAGACAGACGTTTGCCAAACGAATGTAGCTTGACATCTAAAATGTAAAACAAGCGGGCTTCAGAATAAGATTTTTTCTTCTAAATCGGGAGTTGACGTTTGTGGAAAAAAAACAATAACTCTTGTAGCTCAATAATCAAAACGTTTGATTCAGCAAAAGCGCACAAGTCTGGAAGAATCATGAGCCATCCTGCTTCAGACGATGCATTGCTGAACATAAATACAGTACCTAAATCATTCTTCTGGACACTACTCAACACAAAGTGTACATTTTTAACACTTTTTATAAGAATCATTTTCCCTACCAGTGACAACACAATTCCATATCCTAAAAATGACCCGTTTCATCGGTTTTGACTAACGTTTAGCTAGATAGATAGATAGATAGATAGATAGATAGATAGATAGATAGATAGATAGATAGATAGATAGATAGAGTGCCTCAGGACTTCTCATCTGTTTTTGTTCCCACGACGTTTGCCTTCGCTACTAAAAGCAATAGAACCATTTTAGTCAAAATCCAAATGTAATCATGACGCAGGGTTGAATTCTACACATAAAGATATCTTCCACAAATTACAATACATTTTATGCAGAATCTACTACAAAACAGAGCAGCATGCTAAAAACCAAATATAATAAAGACAGTAATGAAATATGTACCTGTATAATTACAAAAAGAAATGATAAAAAATAACAACACTGGAATTCACATTTGTTGGCAGACACTGTAAGGAATTATTAAACATACCTTTCTTATTTGAATGAAAAAACACGTTTGTGTTCATTACAAACCATCTATTACCTGTCTACGGTGGTTTCAGTTTTCGTCAGTCTTTAAAGTTAAATTTGGGAAATCTTCCAGTCGA
This sequence comes from Scleropages formosus, assembly GCF_900964775.1. Taxonomy (NCBI): domain Eukaryota; kingdom Metazoa; phylum Chordata; class Actinopteri; order Osteoglossiformes; family Osteoglossidae; genus Scleropages; species Scleropages formosus. The sequence continues at coordinate 12,554,677 of NC_041821.1, read as the reverse complement.
GAGAGAGAGATTGCAGGCTGGAAACTATTTTTTCTTAACACAGTTAATCCGAATAAACTTGCCTGAGCTATTATTATTATTATTATTATTATTATTATTATTATTATTATTGTTGTTGTTGTCAACAATTGTCAACTTGGTATGTCAACTTTACCATAATACGTGTTTGGTCTAGAACTAAGACTGTATCGATGGTGACACACTACAGTCAACCTTCTAATCATGCGTTACAAAGAAGGTTATTTTAGTACTGCACATTTCAAATGGTAAAATTAAGAGTAACGCTAAGAATAACATTGGAGTAGCGGCAGAAGAAACTCAGCATTTTCTAGAAACTTCCTCCGTAACCTAGAGTTTCCTGTGTCAAGTTCTTCAAGTGCACAAAATAACGTGGTAACACGCAGTGCGTAGATTATTTTGCAAAAAGGTAGGGCCTGTTGGTTAATCCATTTACAAGAAGAAAGCGCCAGATCAGATGCCATGGATTTTCCATTTTACTTTCAGCAGTTAATTTGCAAAATATCATACGAAATCAAGTATGAAATCACTTGCTCGTGGCAGTGGGGATTAGTAAACTGTGCCATAATTTACTTTTTGTCCTTTCGAGGGCGAACCTATTCACCAGCTAATAAATAATACGAAATACTTGACACAAAAAAGGTTCATCTAAATCGCGGTATGTCTTTTTGTGTCATCTGAACGGATATTATATGGATTTCTTCAAAGTATGAAGTCGCAGTATTAGGAAATATTTTAAAAAGTTAGAAAAGTATTTCCTATGAAGTATCTAACTGGTTTAGTCTTTTTCTGAGCAAATGAACATATCTAAAAAAGGAGTACCTCGTGTGAGTGTGGTAATTTAGCCATTATTCAGACAAAAATAAACTTCTCAGATGTGGATTTTCGAGAGTCTCTCTGTGTTTTATAATGCTCGACAGCTGCACACAAACAAGAAAATGTGCCTGATTTGCATTCATTGCGTTCGAGGCAAACCGTTAATACTGCTGAAATGCAGTGTAAGTGTTACATTAAGACAGGCAAGTCGAGAAACGAAGCCGAAGGTAAGAATAAGAATGAGAATCTGGATAAGATAAGAATGAGGGAACTTCCCTGGAAGACAAGCGTCACGTGACCCTCCGCCTTGACGCTCCAGTACTTGCGGGTGGGGGCTGCGCCAGCGCGTCCGTGCGTGGCCCTTTAGTTATGCACTTTAATAGAAGCAAGATGCTCAATCAATTGTTTTTCCTAAAAGAACCATATAAAAATCAATTTCACGGTTCAATTACTGAAAGTACTCGCAGAGAAACTTTAATAGCCTACAGCGGTCAAACAAAAAAGGTAAATAATTAAAATCGCAATAATAAATCGCAGTAACGTTTTATGTTGCGCTTCGGCAAATGCTTTTCAGATGACGGAAATTATGCGAGTTCTGGCACACGCGCTCGAACGTGCTCCGCTCTCCTTCTGTCTGTGATGAGGGAATGAAGAAACATTTCGCAAATGGGATATACTGTTGCACATGCATCCAAAGCCCCCCTTTATTCACTTAGTGTGGATTCTGACCCTGGAATGTCTCAGTGCGTATTTTGATGTGCTCCCTAATTGACCCAAATAAAGCGCCCCCTCCCCCCGTTTTTTTTTTTTTTTTTTTTCCTGGCAGGGTCCCCTGCTTCCACCAAAGCACGCACCATCAAAACTGCTGTGGATTCATGGAAAGTAACTCCTTGCGCTGAGTAATGCCCATTCGCCAGTGCGCTCGTCCAATGGCAGGGTGCTCGCGGTGCGTTCCGCCTTTGACGCGCGCTGAGTTCTCTCTTCGCCTTCAGCAAGTCCTCTCTCGGATGCCCTGCCGTCTTCTCCGAGGGGCGTGAAACTGAGGAAGCCCTGAAATGGTGGATCTCGGGAGGCAAGACACGGGGAAGGAGTACTTCACTGCGCTTAAAGCCGACACGAGGAGAGTTCTCTGAGCGCTGGATTTTTTTCTTTCCTAACAAATATGCCTAGCAAAGCGGGAGAAGTCCAGAATTTAATATCGGCTAAGGTTTCATCGTTTTTCATCGAGAATTTGCTGGGATCCAGAAGAAGTGAAGAGAGGAACGATGGGAGCGGGGATAGCAGTGCCGAGGTTTCCCACAGCGACCAAGAACAAGGCAGATGTTCCAGTCCGACGTGGTGCGAGCAGTCCAGATGTCCCAGCGGAGACTCTTCTTCAGTGTGGTACAGAGAATCGACGCTACACTGCAACCCGAGTAAGTGATCGTTAATGTTTCTATGTCGAACAGATGCTTCCTACGAGGCTATCTGTGAGCACACTTCTGAAATTCACGGAAAGTACCACCAGGCGAGAGTTTTTCGGTACACGTCAGGAACCGAACAATGCAGAAGAGACCGTTTTGAAATCTATAGCTGCTTATTTGCAGTCTTGATGTGAGAAATCAGTGGGAGTAACCCATGCAGAGTGACTATGGGATAGAACACGTGTGTGTTGTACAAGTTACACCCCAGGCCATATGAACCCAACTGAACCCAGTTGACTTGAGTTCTAGAGATGACCCAGAATGGTTCTTAACCAGTACACCAGATCTAGAGAATATTACACTGGAGATTTTTTTTTTTCAGGGGAAGTACAGTGGAATGAGCATACGGTAGTAAAAGACATGATGATGACACAATGTATGGAAAGTAGGCAGAGTGCGGTCAAGCGACGCCTCATGTGTCCTCCTCCCTCATACTAACCCAGATCTGGCTTACATTTAACCTACTGTTCTTGGAGTATACTGAAACGAGGGTATTTACATCGCTCGCGACTTGAGGCCACGGGGATTCACAATATTAAAGAAGACGTTCAAGGCTTTTAGATTGATTATTATATATAGGGCTTCGTTCATTTCGCTGTGGCTGCTGAATTAAGCACCCCTCCGGAAACCTTTCCTCAGGTTTGTGCTTCATTAAGTAAAGTCAACAGAAGCAGCACGAGCGAACGGATGTTCTTTTCACAAACCACGGGGTTCGGGGCAAGACTTAAAATTCTTTAAAGGCTCTACTCTGATTCGGCCAGTAAATCCGTAACGTTGTAAGGGAGGTACGTTGCCAGGGGAGTGACACGCAACACACAGTGACAGAGTGGGCTACGGTGGCCTACTTTTTCGATCGCTAGGGATGTTTTATTTAAGAAATGACGGCTGAACTCCATAGCATAGCTCGTATCTCAGCAATACCGGGTCCAGCTTCCCCTGAAGTTATCTCAGCCCGTAATTTCGAAATGCGAAACACGAGGCACGCTCGCGGAGAACATGTTTTTATTGCTATTTATTGTAGGTCCAAAGGAGGATACTCGGTGTTCGGAAGAGCGGTGCCATGATTCCCGGACGGCCAGCGATCGGGACTCGCCGCGTGTTTCGGAGGCCGCGGAAGAGCGCGGGGAAACGCCGGGGTGCGGATCGGAACGCAGCAGACTGCAAAGAGACAATGAGGAGGAGGACGAAAGGCTGGCTTCTCATGAACGCCCCGACCGGGCAACTCCGACCCAGACGTCCTCCCGCAAGAAGAAGACGCGCACCGTGTTCAGCAGGAGCCAGGTTTTCCAGCTCGAGTCCACATTTGACATGAAACGGTACCTGAGCAGCTCGGAACGGGCCGGCCTGGCCGCCTCGCTTCACCTCACCGAGACCCAGGTGAAGATCTGGTTCCAAAACAGGAGGAACAAATGGAAACGACAAATCGCTGCGGACTTGGAAGCAGCCAGTCTTTCCAGCGCGACTCAAAGGATTGTCAGTGTCCCCGTTTTATATCACAGTTCTGCACCCGCCAAGTTGTGTTACAGCATACAGCAAGTGTCTCCGCCTTTGGTTAGCTTCTCTAGCAGAGCCACTTATCCGGTTTCTCCCTTCAGTAATTCAGTATCGTTCTTACGGTCGCAAATGTCGAGTCTGATATAATGCTGGATTCCAGTAAATTACGGAATGAGACACGTGCAGTACGTCATATTGCGACTGGCCCACGACACGTGTATTTGCAGCATCCAAAGAACAGTGAAACACACAAGCACTGTACATACATAGAGGGTAAAACATTCATATTTATAGTACACGTTTCATAAGTTTTAAAAGAATTCTTCAAAGTACATGATTCTGTGTGCGAGTTTGCTAAAAATGGGCTTTAACTTAAAGTTTAAGTCTGAACGAGCGGCCTCGAAGGCTCCCTTTAGCTGTTTTTGTAAACACGTTCAACTAGATCACTCACTGTATTCAAATTCAGAGTGACTGCCGGATTTTTGCTCCACAAGAGAATCTGGAATCTTTTCGAATAAAACTGATGATGGCAATCTGGTCGTGTGCTCTGGTTCTTGTACCCTGCTATGGCCCTGTTGCGCTTCACCGCGAGGCGGCCACGGAGCGTCTGGTGATCCACGTGCAGCGCTGACACGACTCCCATTAAAGACACCAGCTACCCATGTGTGTACAAGCCATGGCCTTTGCAGTTCACGAATGGACATTTAAAGATACTCGCATTAATTACGCCGACTAAGTACTTTGTTCAAGGGTACCACAGCAGGAGTGGGATTCGAACCTGAAACCTTTAGCTTGCAAGTCAACAGCCCCAAACACAACAATCCACTGCAAAGTGGAAATTCTTACTTCAGAATTATTGACTTTGCAGTGCAACAAATAAAGACAGTTAAACTAAGTAACTGTACACTGTTTACAGTCTAAAATGGACATATAATTATTTTAATGAGACAGGAGGACCAGTTTTGAGATAACGCATTAAAGTGTGAAGAAAGGGCTTATGATGCGCTGCATACGTGTGCACACATAGTGCTTTCAGCCGTACAGCACCAACATGTGCGCTCACTCTACTGTAACATTTCAATAAGAATACAAAGCATACTTCTGAATTAGTTCAGCTCCAACTCTACGGTGCTGAAGTGAAACTAGCAAACTCTTTGTAACGTAGCAACTACTCACAGTAAGATGTTTAGCAACACAACATCAAAAGAAGTCTAAACTAAAGTCTTTTTTTTTTTTTTAACATCTTTCTCGTTCCAGCCCATTCCATCCGAAACAGTATAGCAACACAACTAGGCCGACATTCTTACAAAGGGACCACATTTCCTAACTTCACAACAAGATTTTACAGGTAGTCGGGTTTAATAAAACAAAAACATTACACCGATTCAGTGATAATATTCAGCATTTGTAATCAATTATTTTCATGAGCATATTTTCTAAAATTACTATTCTTAATTTTAAATAAAATCCAAAAAATTAATACTGTGCGCTAGTTTTCACTTTGAAAAACCATTTAAAAATAAAAATCCTTAATTCCGCCCACCCTTATTCAAACTTTTTTATATCCTACATTGCCAAGTATAAATGTCTGAAAACAACGTAAATATAATAAACGCATCACACAAGCAAACGATGAGATAAATATATCCAAAAGCCGGGATCTGCAAAACGCTAACTAAATACTACAGTATTCCAGCAAACACAAACACATTGTTAAAGTACAAATGCCATTTGGAGATTCTAATACCTAACATGTGAACTTTGTACACGGAAAAAAACTGAACGTGTAATTTACAAAATGTAAATAAGATTTTATTATCATTCAAGAACAACAGTGAGCATTCAAAATAACCATTCTTCAAAACTTTATTACTTTGTGATTACTGAACATATTAATTTAATAATTAAAAAAGCATCAAGAATGCAAGTCATATCCACTATAGCCTACAACCACTAACGCACAAGTAAAATGATACAGATTAAGAGATCAAAAGTTACAGTTTAGGATACTTTAAATTGTAATGTGACAAATTTCACAACATATCAGTTTTTTTTTTTTTTTGTTTTTGCTTAAAGAGAGATAGTTATGCAAGAGAAGAGACGTAAATAGATTAGGATAATTTCTGATCTTCCCAACAAGGGAAAGTCACATAACCTTATCCATTATATTTATTATTCCTTATTAAGCTGACGCCTTTGTGCAAGCGGATTAATTTACCCATTTACGGAAAGTGTTTCTTAGTAGAGCTATCCAGTCCAGGGTAAGTGCTTTATTCGGGGGTACCACAACAGAAGTGGGACTCGAACCTGAACCCGTTAGATTACTACTAATTAAATGTAAAATGTTTACAGTCGAATATTGCCATACAATTCTTTCAATGACACAGTAGCACCAATCACAGGCTTGCAAAGTCCAGAGATGACTTTCCCGGCTCTACCTGCAGCAGCCAAAATGTGGATCCCGCCCTCTTCTCTGATTGGCTGAGACGCTCTATTTATCGTTTGACCAATGGACGGCTGCAATGCCGTGCTCTTCCGGTTGTCGGTGTAGGCGCTCCACATCCACCGTGCCGTCCTACTCATGGAGCGATGATGCTCGGAGCATCAGGACGCCGAGGACGCAGTTTTCCGGGAACGCGCTAAACGTTGCGAACGCAGAGGCACTTGTGCATATCTGAAAATATGAGTAAGGAAAACACGCCATGCCGACCCGCCTCGCTGAAATTTACGATCGACAGCATACTTAACCTCAAGCAAAACGGCAAAGAGTTTGACAGCTCGGGAGTACAGAACGCGGCAGAGCGCAGAAATGATTTTCACCGAGTGGACCAACGTGAAGTTCAGCGGAGACACGACCTCGACTACAGGCTGCCACAAACAGGTACCGTCTGAGCTCATTAATCAGCCGCAATTTTGCACGACCAGCAGCAGTACACCTCCGCTCCGGGGGGAAAAAAAAGAAAGAAGCGCATCAAAAGAGAGGTTAAATTATAATAATGTTAGAAGGGTCCATAACTCAAAGTCAAATTTTAGCATACACTATGATACAGCTGCCACTATATTGCTCGCAGTCGCAGTTACATTTGGTTCATTTACTTACTGCATGTTTTCTGGTGCCGCTTCGCTCCGCAGAGCAAATCAGTGCGAGCTGCTATGACGCCGCCGCTCGCGCTCTGTCGAGGTGCAGCGACGAGCCGCTGAAAACGACGCCGGGCACGTGCGCGAGGACGGATAGCGCGGACAGCTGCGAGGACGCGGACGCGGCGTCGCAGCACAGAGGCGCCAAGAAGAGCAAGGCTATGGCCAAAAAGAAGACGCGCACCATATTTTCCAAAAGACAGATCTTCCAGCTGGAGTCCACATTCGACATGAAGCGATACCTCAGCAGCGCGGAGAGGGCTTGTCTTGCCAGTTCCTTACAGCTCACCGAGACTCAGGTGAAAATCTGGTTCCAGAACCGCAGGAATAAACTGAAGCGACAGATATCCACGGAACTGGAGGGACCCAATGGCGCTGAGCATTTCGCAGATGCTGCGAAGACTGGCCACATCCCGGCTCTGTACAAAGAAAGCAATATCCTGGGCAGGTGTTTGCTGCCCATGCCTCTGCCCATCGTGTACCCTGGAAACAGCACGCCTTACCTGTGTTTCTCGAACGCCAGCAAATACTTTAACCTTTTCGATGGAGATGTATGACTTAAACTCATCATCTGCCTGGGGAACATAAATAAATAAATAAATTAATTAATTAATTAATTAAAAAAATAAATAAATAAACTCAACGCCAGTGAGAGCAGTTGGCATACGACATGGTAGTTTCCTCAGTTTGCCTATAATAATGAAAAATTCGTCGGTCTGGTTTATTTTAATGTTTGGAAACTGAGCCAAGACAGCTATCTAACATATCGAAATGAAAAATCCGGCAATATTACCTTAGCCTAATGGTTAAATAATTTTGATACATTTGATATTTCACGACTCTCTAAAAGTCTTTACATTAGTTTAGTAGTCTGCAAACAAACTGATGAACAATAGCCTATAATATGCTTTACATGGAATATGTTTTTCTTGTTTTGAATATCAGCATAGATCATGTTTACAAATACAATTATTCTTGTTCTTAGCTCATTATTATTATTATTGTTATTATTACTACATCTTCATCTTTACACTACCGAACACCGCCAAAGACAGGTAAATCTTTGCATGCATTTATATAACTGAAAGTGTTACTTTTAAATTAATTAATTCAACGTCTTATATTTAAATGAATGTATAAACGTTTTTATGTTTTTGGCTTTGAGCATGTTTTACTAAAGTGTATTTTCATTCAAAATATACCACTTTCATTTTTTTTTTGCCTCCTATGGCCGGGTAACACTATTTACTATTTCCTCTTGCAACTGTTATTAAACCTTGAATTCGAAAACTACACAGTATACAAGTATAGTTTTATTTTGCACATTATTATTATTATTATTATTATTATTATTATTATTATTATATTTGCTGTTATGGCTTATGCAATAATTATGGATTGGCTTGAACTACATACACCTGCATGAATAGTTAACAGGGCATTTTCTAACTGATTAAAGTGGCTTAAGCTGAAATATCCCTTTACCAAAAAGAAAAGAAGCTCAATAAACTCGTATTGCTTCTTTAAACCAGGCTAGTGGATTTGGGCCTGTTATGAGTGTGTAGCTAATAACTGTGACTAAGCCTGGCTGACATCCATGGGGGAAATGTCACTGTGTTTGACTTTAGGGCCACTGTTGCTTTTCACTTTATTTATCCATGCAAATGAGATTAGACACCATGGTGTAGAGGGGACTCGGGACACTTTTGTAGACAACTGTGAAGGGGCCCGATTGAACCGTAACGCAGTAAGGCTGGCAGCTTGTGGGGGACAGGCAGTCTAAAATCAGAGTATTTTTTAACAACTCAGATTCCAGAAAATAGAAGTTGCTAAGATTGTTATTTCAACTGTACTGTACACTGTACCCTGCAGAATGTTCTAGACGGTGATGAGTGTAACCCAAAAGCATTAGTTTAAGGTCAAACTACGGTTATTGAAATTAGCAAGTTTTATTTTCATAAAATATACATGCGACATTGTATTTATAATTTTAATACAATTCACAGTTTATTGAATGTATCTGGAATGTAACAACACCCTGGAGAAGTTTGGACTCCTATCTGAGATTTAAACATTAAAAGGAGGCCAACAGAGTTCTATTCTGAGGCCATGTTGTACACTGAATTAAGAGTGAATATAACACGGTGATCAGAACTGGATTCACACCACAGTACAAAATCATTTGTCAGACCATACAACTAATTTTGCCAAAGAAATAAAAATAGCAGATGAGTCCTGAAAATTTCTTTGCAGGCCTCCAGCACTTTCCAGGTCAATGGGTCTTGTACCGCACTTTCAGCTTCTTAGTATGTGCGTTGGCAAAGGGAAGGGTACAACAGGGTATTTTCTATCATTTCTACTGTAACATTTAATACAGTAACTAGTGCTCCATATCCAACACAGTAGAATTTATTTTTTTTAAATAAATGTTTATAGGGTTTATGAAGTATGAGCTTCTATTTAAAAGAGACTTTTCAGTTCCAATAATATTTTTATGTCAAATTATATTCTTTGCGCACGTCCGTGCAGAGTTACGTCATTTATGACCAGATCAGAAAATCCTTTCGTATCGAACCTCTTACCATAAACGCCCTCAGTTAATACGGACAAATGGAGGCGCGAACGACGAGACTAAATTTACTGTGGTAACAGTAATATTCACTGGATGAGTGTAACTGGAACTTGGAAGTAGAACAGGGCAGAACTACAAGCCTATATATATATACTATTTACAGCCTAGCAATTCTCAAACAAAAGCGTGAAAAACACAGGACCTTGTACTCTGAACAGTTTTAAAACCGCAGTGTTATATATATATACACGTTGTTAATAAGAGTTTTAGGCATCGAAATGCGCGGGAATTATTAATATCATTAATTCCTTTAAAATTATTAAACACCCGGCTCATTCTGTCCCACTGAAGAAGTGTTTCAAGGATGTGAAGAGCAATAATAAGATTGTACATTAAACTGTATGTGAAAGTATTCAAAGGATTATGTCAAGTGTTTCTGACCACACGATGTAAAGTATAAGTATAATACGGACCGTATCTGTAATAGGATTTAGTGATTATCATACTCAGCTGTCTTGGTCGCGCGCTGCACGTTATTAGTACTGTACTGTACTTTCAGTGTCAGGTAGCCCGAAAAGGCTGAATAAACACATAATTCAAATCTGAAGAAAAGTGAAAACATACTGATACTGTAGCTGACTTAAAAATGTGTCAAAAATCTTTGATTCGTCTCTACTGGACATGATTCTAACAAGAAATCTGAATGAATTTGAGATTGAATTATGCCCGTATTTCCTCCGAAGTATAACATGTAACATGTAGGATTACATAATTAAATGTCTACAGATTTTTTTATTACAAGTGATTAGAAACAGACAGAGTAGCACAAAGTTTACAGAAAACCCCGGGCGACATAAGAAAGCAGAGAGAAAAAGTATTCAGGAACTTCGTTTCTTCTTTAGTTAAAGACACATTGATTCATTAAAACAAATATACAGTGGACTTTTCCGAGAGCCACTGAGCCCAATATTCAAACCGACTGGCATTCATTTTTTTCTCATTTCATCTTACATGTGTACTGTAACTCACTGTTATACACTGACTGCTCCTGGATGCGCATAAAACTACGCATCCACACAGTACCCCTCATTTCCCCCTCATTATAATTGATATTTATTACCCAAATCCGTAAAATAACAACAAACAATACTATTCTGCCTACTCTTAAATGGGATAGTTAATTAAGATTTTTTTTTTTCCTATTTAAGCCTTATTGTCCTAGAAAATAGGATGGGGTTATTTTGTCAAGTACCAACTTCTTCAGAAAGGCTTAAACTGCTGATCTGCACATATAAAGTTAGAGGTCTCTGCTGGAGCCAATGAGTAATTCAGATTAAGTAACCTGATCAGGAAACCAACAGCAAGGCCCCTCCTGGTACTTGGAGTAGCAACTATCAGTCCATCTCCTTAACTATGACACCTACTTTATCAGATAACTAAACACTCAAAAAAAAAAAAAAAAAAAAAAAAAAAAAAGACAAAGCACCTCTGAAACAAATTACTGAATACTTAAAGACATAACTTAATAAAAATAAATAATTGGTCAATAATTGTTCATAATAAAAAGAAATCACTGGTGACCCTTTGATATTCAGCCACATATTTGGCTCTTGGTAATTCCTGCCAGCATGTACAGTATGGGGAGGGCAAATGAAATTCACATTGCAATCAGAAATGCCTGCTAATTCTGGTGCTGGTTTTAAGTCTTTTTCTTTCTGTACCTAGTGAAACATGCTTCCAAAAAAACAACATATGTAGTAGGATATGGCTTCGTCAGGGCAACGTTGTATCATACTTAAAGTCTGTTATATGGCCAAAGTAACTACCATACTGGATTGCACCCACACTTTACCAAACAAGCTCTCATCCACTTCTGAGAAGCAGAAAAGAATTACAGCAGTCAACAGTTCAGAAAGTTAGTGGTTTTGGGGAATGGACCCCTGTACATTTATAATCCTGGGGAGAGGGGGGTGCTTTTCTGGGTAGTCTATGGAGCCATAAAAACAGCCTTATGATTAAAACAAGATTTATTATTCTATTAAGGAAAATTTCAATAGCCATGGTTTATTAATGACATTGATACTGGTACACAGCGACAGCACATGTATGGAAATGTATTTTAAACAAGTGAAAATGGCCCAAAAATATTACCTATATCCAGGCATACAATACATTATGTTTTATACTGTATGGTATACCTTTATCTTTCAGAATACAAACATTCTTCAAAGTTGATTTAAATTTGTTAGCGTTTTAATTAGTTTTACTGTCTGCAAGAAAATATTCACTTTAGAAACAGAGACTATTGTATGACAGGTTTATACATTAAAAGATGTACAAAGGGAAGTTAAGTTTGAAATGTTAAGTATGAACAATATTACAGTATTACATGCAACAATGACAGGTAAATACATGTGCATCCAGCAATCTAAAATCAATCTAAATTCCATTTTTTGTGACAAACCATTTCGAAATCAACTGATATGACCCCGATGATTCGTTTTCACATAGAATTTGAAGGACATATGTACGCTGTATACGGATTTCTATACCCTTAGTTTTGACAGCAACAGTTCAAGCATTTAGAGTGGAGGTGGCGTGTTCTTCACAGCTACAATATTGAATTTCCTGCTGTAGTCTCTTAACTCCATTAATGTCTCTGGTCTGTTAATGGTCAGGACGGAGGTGCCAGTCGGCAGACTTCCTGACTCTGCTGGCGACGGATGCTCGCGCACGCCAGTCAACCTTCTGTCGCGCTGCACTCTGCTCTCAAACCACAAGGTTCAGATGACCTTCCCCCTTCCACATCCACTCTGTTGTGAATTGTTTTGCATCAGGGTTTGTCAGACGGGAAAAAAATCTATTAGAGCCAAATACCTAATCAAAGGCCTTGACATAAAGACACACCATCTGCACTCATTTAGGGATAGTCATGACTAGAGCCCATTGTGAATGTTTTATACCAAGTTATTGATTAATGCTGCTGGTAGCTATAAAATACAAAATACTCTACTAAAGCAGTTTTAAGTTTCACAAGGCCATTCTGGGCAATGTAAGATGGAACTTTGCCGAAATTAATGCTTTCAGAAACCATCAGCAGTTTTCTGTGCCTCAAAAACGATGTGGCACACAAAGCATACATTTCAAATGTGAAAATTGCTAGTTTTTTGCTTTCCTTATACTTTACCAATTTTCATGTGTAAGACTGCAACTTTTATATATATATTTTTAAATAAACAGTATAGATTATTGCATTTAAACACACACACACGGTGAGCTATATTAAATAAGCAATGTCATAATATAGTCATCAAGAGCAGCTAAATAAATAAAAAAAAAATCTTGGTGCTAGTAAACACCACTGAGGGAGCACACCTCTTTTTTGGTGCATTTACTGTCCTTGAGTGATACTTTTGATGATGTTTCCAGGACTAATGTGGTACATTCTTCATACACTGTAATAGAAAATGTACTTTCATTCTATTGTAAAAAAATGACATAAAACAGCGGTAGAACAACACACACCGAAAAATTTCATATTGGCAGTAAAACTTGCACTTGGCAGATTTCTTTAATTGTACACAATAATCATTGGTGTACTTTTAACTGCTGACGTAATTAAATTAATTTCACTAAATTAACTGTAAGACCAGTACCACTAACAGTGGGTATTAAATGCATCCATGCACCACTTAAATGCACTTTTCAAAAACATGCACGGTGTGTGATCTTATCTTCCAGTTTCAGTTTTAATAGGTTGTTTGGGTGCAGAAGATAATAATAACACCTAAAGTGCCCTTTTCACAGCCATTGGAAATGTCTCATGTTTCTGTGCATTCTGCCAGGGTCTTAAAATGCAGCAGCTAAAATGCCCTGTGGCTTGAGCTGCAATGTGCGGATGAATATCGGTGCACACAGCAAAGCGTGGGACCATTCATTTAGCATTTGAAATGCCATGAGGGTAGGAGAACAAGTGTTACGTTTGCTTTACATTTGAAGTTAATTTAGGTTCTGCTATGCTGTATTGTGGCAACCAAATCATATATCTAAAAATCATATCATCATGTATCTAAAAATCTGGTCAATACGGCCTCTGAGTTGATACTGACTCCTACGGAAGGGTCATGCCAGAAGTTAAATAACGGAGGCATATACTTCTGCTGTCAGATGGCATTGACGTATACTTTGACAACTGTGAAAACACAGAGGAATGCTGAAGTGCAAAACTGAACATAACTGGATATTTATTGCATTTATTAGCTCTAAGTGGCGTAAAACTGCTGAGGCTGGATATTACACACATTTTCCCATAGGGATTTTGTCTGTGCTCAGTCTAGTAGCTGGCGGCTGATCATCATACAATGACTGACCCACATAACAAAAATAACAACCTGAACAAACATGTAGAAATAACGTGTAAAGTCATAAACACGGGAGGGGGTGCGGTGGTGCAGCAGGCTTGCCTGGGTCCTGCTTTCCAGTGGGTCTGGGGCTCGAGTCCTGTTTGGGGTGCCTTGCGATGGACTGGCATCCTGTCCTGCGTTAGGCTCCGGCTCACTGCAACCCCACTTGGGACAGGTGGTTTCGGTGTGTGTGTGTGTGTGTGTGTGTGTGTGTGTGTGTGTGTGTGTGTGTGTGTGTGTGTGTGTGTGTGTGTGATAAATACAGAATATAGTCAGAGAAAAGAGCTGGAAGAAAACACCCTCTTGAGAGAGGGGTTGCAGCCTGCTTCTTCCACCTCACAAAAATGAAAAAACGTGATTCAAAGCTGGAGCGACAACTATTATTGTGGCACATTAGCCAAGGGATTATCTGCTGGTCTTCAGTATGACAGTTGGTTTTAAATAAATTAATTACAGCTGCTCATGTTCCAGTCTTTTCCAATTACAAGAGAGGCAAAAGCAAGTCTGTTGCTATCAAACCTCCTTCATAAAGTATCATATATTTTATGCTCCTGGAAAGGATATCAGTATGCATGGTCATAATTTGCATATGCCTGCTCAATACTTTCCTTGGTTCCTATCTGAAAGGACACAAAATTATTATTTGGAAAGACCCAGAAAGCAACACAGAGCAGGGATGTTAATTACTTCAGTTCAACCCAACTGAAGAAACAAGCTGTATTTTAAAAGAACAATGTTAAATTATTGTCTATATACTGTTTTAGTGGGCAGTGCAGAATCTTGTGGTGACTGTATGCAAATCCTTAAAGGTGGTACAGTGCAGATGTAAAGCATAACACTTTTGTTATTTCAATGAGACCATATTTGTTCAGAGTATACAAATATAACTCATCGATTATAATGCATTGTGCTTTTCTGTAATAAACTTTTCATCCTTTACACCCCCCTTCGTTCCACGGCCACAACTGTATTTCAGTTACTTCTATGATGCCATTCACAGATTTATCAGCCTCCTCCCCCCAAGGGCCATGTCGCAGTGTATCCATCAGCATGTTCTGCACTGGGTGCAAGGCCTGCAGCGATGGACACATTCCACAGAGGGCCATGGCCACCGTACTTCACGGAGGAGCGCTCTCTGTGGCGATGGAACCGCTATCGTGTACTCTGAGCATTAAACTCACACTTCTGGTCGCTTGTGGCTCACGGAGTCTGTTCTACACACCGAGCGTTGGACTCTTTCTGCATGATTAGAGAGGCCCTGTGGGTCACTGAAGCTGTGGTTCCTCCCATTAGTTTGACCTCTCTGACCTTTCTCAGTCATCTGACAGGGGTCATTGTCTTCAACAATGAGCTTGCTTGTTCCTTCAAGGCAATTTAGTGCAATCTGAGGAAAAATCTGCCTTATGGTGAGTGGAAGTTTTATTTCTCTTGTATGTATGTATGGATCTAGTGCTGTTCAAATACAGCACTTCTTATTTTGGTTTATAATTTCATTATGTATTCACATGACACATATGCATTCAAAAATCCACTGAATATTTAGCTAGAATTATGTAAATCTAATGAAAAAAACTGTTAATGAGAAATGCACTACTCATATTGAAAGGTTAGAATTAAACCAGTTAACTTTTTCTCCCCTTGTGTCATAATATGAATGCACACCATATTACAGTGTCGTGCTACTGCCTTTTTTCTGGTGTTCTACAGCTGGTTTTGGTCGGCTACTGCTGTCAATGTCACTTTAAAAAGAAGAACCACTGTCATTTTTATGTCATTGCTTAAATACGGACTGCACACACTTAAAATGACAACCAAATGAATGAGCTGTATAATACAAAACATTCTTGTCATGTTTCATGATGTCTTATGGATCTAATTTACAGCATCACAAAATGCCAACTTTGAATTAACACATTATTGAACGCCACCATATCTATTGCATTCCCACATATAAGAATGCAATTTTTTTCCATCTGATTCAACTGGTTGTGTAAATTGTTTGTTTGTTTTTAATTCAATTAAAAAGACTATCAAGTAATGATCTATTTCAGATTGCGGGGAGAATGATAAAGCACTTAGCACTGCTTTAGGTCAATTCTGTCGGCTAGTTTATGATTGCCTCTAAACACAGGATCTATCAATACCAGTTACAGGTCAGTGTTAGTGGAGGTGTGCAGCCTTGCGCAAATAACTGAAATCCAGTACAGAGCAAAACTGTTGAATGAATATAAAAATGTGAATTTCCCTGAAGATGGAAAACTCAAAAAATAAATCATAAAAAAAACCAGAAAGTTATAAATTGGTTAGAGATTTAAAATCGTAGCGGTTCAGTAACCCAACACATTAGGGACTTTTAACTAGCTTGAGGTCTAATTCATAACATTTTTGTGTCTTTCTGCAAAGGAATATGATACGTGCATTGCGAGGGCAAAAAAAATATGTAAAGTTACCAGATGAGATATGTTAAATACCCTTACCTTTATGGAGTTAATTATATCAACATCATCATCAAATCTTAGATGGTGTGCATAAAATACAGACAGATACAGACATTACAAAGAAAGAGTACAACAAATAAACACAACATGATTCTTCCATTCATAAAATGTAGCTCTCACTTGGTCAGAACTGGAAAAAATGAAACGTCTCAGTGATCAGAAACAGCACTGCTCTTAGTGAGTAAAGCCTGAATTTCAGTTATGCATTGCTTTGTGTTGTGGTTGGGACAACAATAGCTGAGACAGCAGGACCTTACAGATGGACTCTCTGAATCCTCCATGGAGACAAGGACTGGGACCAGGATAAATAGGAGTCAAGCCGCTAAACAGGGTCAGGGCCTTGCTGGTTTCTGCCTCAAGGCGGCTTGACTAATGACAGCACTAAAGATCCCAGAGGTCAGCGGGCTCTGATCCAGTGCAGTGGTTGACTCAATCGAGACTATTTAGTTCATGAATTATCAGTACAGCTCTGCCTCTCAGTGTGCAGATCTATAAATCTGTCACAACAGATACACTCATTTAAAAGAATAATAAAAGGACATTTACCAACGACTGCATTACAATGTTTTAAACTGAAACAAACCAATAAAAAACCAAATATTACACTTCACCATCTTGGATGCAGATAGACAAAAGACACTTGTTTTCAATATTTAAAAGTAATTTAAATGTACGCTCTCTGTTTTTCCCCATGCCAGGTTTTTCTATAGGAAATAAGTCACATGTACCACAGAATAACACACCAGTGACTAGTAACTTGTCCTTCCATTGTGGAAACCAAGGACCACATGTCATATTATAATGTGCTTTATAAAGTCTCTTTTTCAAATAAATAGCATGTTTTCAGTCATACTTAAACAGGAGTTTTCAAGGAAAGCCAATTTCTTTTTTTTTTTAAGCTTAAATTCCTACTTGTATGTTGTGGTGAATGAGCAAAATTGCATGTGATGTGTGTAAAACGTTTTCTAAAAGTACAGCATGCAAACGCAAAACTTCTCGTCATGGTAAATTTCACATGAAAAAGTCTTTAAACCTGCTCTGTATCAGAGTAATAAGCATGCATATATATATATATATATTTTTTAAAGTACACTGTGGCTCTATAGTATAACATGCATATAGCATGCATATAAGAGCGGATACTCAAAGTCATCATAAATCAATTTTCAAGAAAAGAATTCCCAAACGGTCTCTGAGGTCTTGGGGGAAGCTTGTAATAAGACCTCTATGACACTGCACATTACAACATAAACAACATCCTATTCGTTAAAGTCTGAAACAGGAGAGGAACACTGGGCATTTCAACATTCCCTTAAGAATTTCAGATGGCTTATTGATCCATTAATTTAGTAGACTTCTGTGGGTTGGGGTAATGCACAGTGCTTCAGTAAATTGAAACGGGGGTAAGGGAATACAATGGCCATCTGCAGAAGATGCGGGGGGGAAGCACACAAGGCAAACACCTCCGACAAATAAATAAAGATGCAGGTCATTTTGCTTAGTGAGGGGCCATTTCAATCTGTCACAAAAAGCACGGTGAGTGAGATGTGAGAGCTCTCATTTCTGATTTATTAATTTGGTCAGAGAAGAGCTGCCAAAGTAACATGACATCATCCCTCCATTTACTACCAAGTCTTTTTTTTTTTTTTTTTTTTTTTAAGTCCAAGAAAGTTCTAAATTCATTAGGATCTACAGGATAAAGTTTAAAAAAGAATATTTTTAAAATATATTCTTTAAGTTCTTTGTCATGGTTGACATTTAAGTTTCTGGAATTTCTAAGCAGAAAAAATACATTTGGTAAACTACCAACATTTGCCTTCAATTAGCACTTAGAGGTTCTGAAAGCCATTGAGGGCCTATGATTCATTTGTGGCAATGGCAAAATAATATCAATGTTTCAATGCACGAGGTCTTGAAAGAAGAACAAATATCCATCAGAACCATGACAGGAATACAAACTAATCTTTCCCACATTTTGTATGTATATAATCAAAGCTGTGCAGCCTGCAATGTTTTCTTGTGATTTTCAAGAGTCCATGTCCACTGCCAAGCAGACAAAAAGGGAAATCAATGGTACAAATCTGAGCAAAACAGAAACGTGAGACTAATGGGCACAGAACTAAGGTGACAGAGCTAGGGATGAAATTCATATTAGTACAGACAGCAGAGGCCAAGACACTGCAAAGCCCAGAGGCCAGCGGGTCATTCTGACAGCATATGCACTGTTAATGGACGCCTATTGATGGGGCAGTGTGAAACCACAGTGAATATTGCATGTCACCTGGTGGCGCAGAGTCTCCAGATTTATAGATTTCTGCTGCTGCACTGCTATGGGCCACAAACGCCCCTTTCATCCTCTGTGTGATCAATAATTCCTTTTTAGTAGGACATTACCAGCACATTAGGAAAAATATGTGAGGCAGACAGGAGGGAAATGAGTGAGATATCGTTAATTAATAAACATGGCAAGAAGCATAAGGTGAAAAAGCTCAGTGGCAACAGGGACAGTTGCCTCACTATTGTTTGTGGAAGTGGGTTCTCCTAAGTGCCTAATGAGCTTGCACAAGTCATCTGTGAGAGACGGAAAGTCAGACCACTTAGTGTGATATTTTTTGCAATTCTTAACAACAAAATTGCAACCAGACTCCAGAATTAAAAACATAATGCATGCTACTTCATTTTAGCACATAGCTGAACATTTATACATAAATTACAGTATAATTTTGTTTAAAAAATCATCTTCAACTTTAATATTAAAATTTTCTAAATATTTTGAAAAAAATCAAGTTGTCCCACCAATCTTACACAAATAAGTCATTTATATTTGCATTGTATAACATGCTAGGATCACTGCATAAGAACATGAATCTGTAGAATCCAATAAATTAAGGACATACTTTTAGAGGAAACATCCGCAAGAGATCCGCTGAGAGTGCTGAAATGTGTGAGTTCATAAAATATTAAAGTCCCCTGTTTATTTTCACAGACACAATAATGGAAGCATACAAATAGCTATGATGAATCTCTAATAAGTAGCAGGTAGTCTAAATGGTGAATGTTGTAAAGTTATTCACTGGTGAAGAAATTTGTTGTTCTGATGAACATTCACAAAGCCTTGAGAAGCAGCTTGTGATGCAAGACACTGAATAAGAAATGACAAAAATTTCATGAGCTACCAGTTGCTGTAATCAACTACTTGTTGAAACCAATGCAATGTGACGTTGACAGGACTGATCAAGCCGAAATGGCTTGTATCATATAGTGGGACAATATAGCAGAGAGCAACCGTCCAATCTCAATGTGGCCCAATGTTACCCGGTGCAAGGAACAAAAAGAGCAAAATGATGAAAACACTTAATTGGGCACACTTGGCATGCACAACCATGTCATTGTGCCGGCTGGAAAGTGGCGCCAGTTTCATTACATGCTAACGAGCATTATCAGTTAAATTAGGTTTTGCACTAAAATAATAATACAGGGTAGTGGAGAAAAAAGAGATTTCTTTATTAATAATGAACAATGGTGGCTATTTATACTTTGATAACAGTCACAATGTTGTATGGAACATTACGGTATGCCCTTCACAAATTATCTTATATTACTATTCGGAACAATACTGATATTTAACATACAAAATAAATACAGGCTTTCTACTGTTAAGGATTACTGGGGCGCACGTAAAAACCTAGCAGATTTTGAGTGGCCCTGACAGTCAAAATGTTTCTCCTCCTTTAGAAACTGAGTCTTGCTTAGTCTTGGAAGTTTTTCCATCAGCGTATTATGTCTGGGATTTCTGAAAAATTTGAGATGCATTGTTCTGTTCATTTTTCACATTTGGGAAGATACAGGAAAGATCTTCAGATCAACCAAAAGCAGAGTTGTGGAAAAATAAATGCAATTAAATATCTGACAATTTACCCCTTTATACGGTCTTTTTTACTGAAGCAGTTCTGAGCAAATACCTTGACCAAGCTGGAGTGAGGATTTGAGCTTCTGTCCTTAGATTGTGAAAAAATACCCATCTGTATAAATAGGTAATCATTTTAAGTAGCATAAAATTGTAAGTCACTTCGGAGAAAAGCGTCAACTAAATGAAGAAATGGAAGGCAACTAAATCAACCTGCATCAACCAGAACCAACTAGTACTACCTGCTACCGCAGACATTTACAAATTAGTGGACACCTTCATCCAAAAGACCCAAAAGACAAGATATCAAAGCACAGCAAAGGAAAAGTGTCCTTTTTTTGGAGGGGGGGGGGGGGGGGCTAGGAGTGAGATCTCTGCTTTTAGCCTCATCCTAGTATGACCCTGAGTGTGCACACATGCATTTCACTGCCAACTGTGGATAAGAATCAAGAATCTTGAATCTTGGTCTCTAGTTCACAGCTGATGGAAAAGGAGAACAGGAAGTCAAAATACAGACTCTCCCGCATCAGTAGTTCTGTGGGCACTGTATTAATCTGTTGCAGTGAGTTGCAATGAAGCCGGCGCTTCGGATCTGAGCCTTCGAAAAAATCTGTGTTTGCCATTAAGTCTCTTTCTTGTTGTGGAATTTACAAAGCCAATGAGGTGTATGCTTTAGTAAAGGCTATATTTAAGCAACTGCAAGGGCGAAAGTCAGGAAAATCCTGAACATAGAACACATGTTCAAGCAGGTTTATACAGTCATTCATAGCACAGTATAGCATAAATCACACATCACAGGAATTTGTTATTGCTTTTGTATCTTAGTAGACTGAGTAGTAGATACAGAATGTCCTTCTGACAATCATTTCCTTTATTTAATGACAAGCTGGCCACTGTGTATGTTCTTGGCATAAATTAACAGCCTATTAGCAAAAACATCAGTTCTCCATAATCAATGTAGTGTTGTACCCCTAAGACCAGAGCAGGAGGGCCCTTTGTGAAAATTATCTTCTATACTCTCAAACAAGGTAACACAAACCCCAACAGTAACCTCTGACTGGCTAGTTCTGATGTGTAAACACTAAGCATTAACTGGTCCTATTCTGTAGAGTGAAACATTGGTCCTTTATGGTATTGAAGCATCCCTAATATTTTATGTTGGTTACCTTCGTTATATGGAAGTCTAATAGTATTTGATTGCTAATGATTCACAGTAAAAGGGATTGCGACTGACAGCTGACAATGACCAATGAAATGAACAGAAGCTAACAACAGAGAGGGCGTTGCTGACATTTCACGTGGAAAGTTACCTGATTCATTTTAAGGAAAGACAGTTAAAAAATGAAATGTAGAAAAAATCTGAACTAACGAGAACAGGCTGACAGAAATGCAACGGAGCAAAAGTATTTTTTGTCACAAATGGGCTACAGAGTAAATGTATCTCATTACTGCTCATTTCTGTTTTAAAACATACAGGTTTAGTTTTCATTTCAAGGTGTTACTGTTTGATTTGTATTGGATTGTGTATCTTTACTTATCCATGTATTTATGAAATTAAAAAGAAACTGCACTAACAAAAGCTTTGTTAATTTAATCACAATGGAAATTGCAACTGATATTTTTCCTTCTCCTCCTGTTTTTTCTTTCCTGTTGACAGATTCAAAAGCAGGAGTCAGCAATTTTGGATATTTCGAGCAGAACATAATATAGGGGCCTCAGGCTATAATACTGTCAGCAAGTGGAAGACACACTGCAAAGTAACACACATGCCCCCAACACAAAGAGTGCATTCTTATCTGACTTATTAGAGTGGATTAAATGATTTTTACATGCATTAGAGCACAAATCAATAGTGACAAATCAATAATGGCAATGTGTGATCTACTAGTGTGGATTTACCTTCCATAAAACAAAAGCTACATGAAGCCGTTTGGCTGCATGTGACCTCATGTAAGGCACCAAAGGAGCAAAAAGACATATTAATAACATTACTCTGCCAAGAGTTGTCCAATCAAATAAACTGCACAGAATGACACGGTGGTCAAGTGTATAAGACAAAAGGGTTTCGGGGTTGGTAGTCTCAAAGTTCTGCTGTGAAAAGTGCATGTAATGTTTTTGGTCTACAGGTAACATCACTGCTTCCAAACCCAACTGTGGCACCAAACTACTACATGTGATCATTAAAAACAGTCTAAGACTATTTAAAAATTCATTCTGTGATGTTTCACCCTATTACTCCATTTGAAGGGCAACAGCCCCATAACTGTGAACGCAGGTACACACTTCCTCTGATGTATATGCCATGTATGTGGAGGGACCACCAATTACTATTTACTCCACATGATTCAGGCTTCATTGGGAGACACACCACAATAGGAGGAAAACAGTTCTCAGGCATCATCACAGAGAACCCTACGTCTGACTATAGGTGTCGCTCTAATAAGGGCTCAGAGAATCCCAGGCAACTCACTCATCTAAGATGCAAGGGAATATGGCCAACTTAAATTATTTTGGCTTCCTCATTATAAATGGTAAGTGTGCCACTGCAGGAGTTTGGACTAAAGTTCCTGCTATAGAGGAACTGGCTATTTAATGATAAGCCACTATAGAAAGCCTAAATAAAATAAGGGCTATTTGCCCTTTGGTTCTTCAAATACAATCAAGGCTGAACAGAAATATGGAAAACCAAAAATTATTTAGATCAGCTATTCTATAGCTGGGTTAAATGGTTGGTTCCAACCTTGGTATCACAGTTAGTCACTCCATGGAGACGGTGCTTTTGGCGGTGTCTGATGCACTCCACTTGGCTACAGCCACCTCCCTTTCCTCGGTCCTCATCCTCCTCCATCTGTCTGCAGTATTCAACACTGTCAACCACTGGATTCTACTCTCCTCTCTTAGTCAGCTTGGGATCAAAGTAGCGGTACTAAGATGGACTGAGTCCTACCTGTATGACAGATCCTATCAAGTGGTCTGGCAGAGCTCCCATTCTTCTCCTCTGCCTCTCTCAAATGGTGTCCCACAGGCTCAGTACTGGGTCCTCTTCTCTTCTCGATCTACACCTCCTCCCACGGCCCGGTCATAGCCTCCCATGGATTCAAATACCACTGCTATGCTGATGATATCCAGCTCTTCCTGTGCTTTCCACCTGGAGCATCAGACATTTCTGCACGCATTGCTGCCTGCCTGTCAGACATCTCTGCATGGATGTCTGATCACCACCTCCAACTCAACCTCTCCAAAATAGAGATTCTTTACCTCCCAGCTGGCCTGTCTTCCTGTCATGATCTATCGATCAAACTGGACAAATCACTCATTTTGCCCACCTCCTCAACTAAGAGTCTGGGAGTGATGACTGACTCAAGTCTATCTTTCTCTCAGCACACAGAAGTCACAACCCAGACCTGCAGATACATCCTGCATAATATCCGCAAAATCCGTCCTTACCTCACAACTGACTCTGCCCAACTACTTGTCCAGGCTATGGTGATATCCCATCTGGACTACTGCAGCTCTCTCGTGTGGCCTTCCCGCTACTGCCATCAAACCTCTACAGCTGATACAGAATGCTGCTGCTCGAGTTGTGTTTGAATTTCCAAAGCGTTCCCATGTATCTTCTCTACTTGTTTCTCTGCACTGGCTTCCTATTGCTGCCCGGATAACATTTAAGACCCTGCTTATTGCCTTCAAACGCATCAACAGAACTGCTTCTAGCTATTTACAAGACTTGATCAACTGCTACACCCCAACCAGACCGCTTCGCTTGTCCACCTTTGCTCGCTTGCCGCGCATGAAAGCTAAAGCACGGAGGTTCTCAGTTCTGACTCTGTTGAACTGGAATGACCTCCACCTCTCACTCAGAACTGCTGAAACTCTGTCTATATTCAAGAAGGGTCTGAAAACTCACCTTTTTGGGATTCACTTCGCCCATGATCTCTCAAGCTCATGTATGGTGTAAATGTTCATGCACCGTAACTTTATGAACATACCCAGATAAGCCTTTACACAGACACTACTCCTGTATTGTATGTAAATGTTTGTGTACCTTAAAAAATAAATGTAGGAAGGTGATCAGGATTCGTCTATTCTGAGTTTGATGTACCTACTCGTGTGATGAACATCAGTGCATCAAGTGGAAACTAAGTTTACTTAAGAATCAAATGTCTGCAACTATGTCTCTCTTTCTCCTAATGTAATACACAAATTGTATTTCTCTGAGCTGTATGTCGCTTTGGAGAAAAGCATCTGCTAAATGAATAAATGTAAATGGTAAAAATAGTAACTGCTGCCTAAATCTGCTTTTGTTAACTGTTCTATTTTGAATGTTTATTGGGCAGTTGTTGCTGCATTGCAGTTACTGTAGCCCGCCCTGTTGACTTCACTGTTGTAACCTAATATGTCTTTGTCATATGGTTTTAACATATGAAATACTGCTGCATTTTGTGCACCACTTGTGTCGGCTTCATTATGGATTCAGATGCCTCTTTGCTATTTTATTACCTTCTACACTTCTCCCTGTCAGCTCCAATCACATGCGCCTCCACTACTCTAAAGCAAATTTGTCTCACTTGGTTTGATTTGCTACTGGCTAAATTTAAGGAGTTCTAAAGTGCCCTCTAATAGCTTGTAATAATTGTAAAGGGAAAGAAAATACTGTTCTCCCTTGAAAATAAATGAAATTAACAAAATAAAACATATAGAGAAAAAAATAAATGCTCACGTCCACATAAACTGAGATGCAGGCATGTTTTTAATAATGAACACAGATTGAATGTTAAAATATTTATTTAGCACTAAAATTGCCTAGCTAAACGGCTGTGTCCGTGTGTGTTTGTATGTGGTGCAGGGAAGGCTAATAGAAAAACACATCTTTGGTGGATAAAAGACATTGACGATGCCCCTTACAACACTTAGGCTCCTGTGATGTCATCAGTGTTCTGAGCACAGTTAGACAAGCTTCACTTCCACCCACATAAAATCCCAAAGGAGCAACTGGCCCAAGAATAAACACTCCGTGTACAAGGACCACCATGTTGTATCCTTCCGTAGACAAGGTTAATCTGAGAAAGCGCTATGTGCCACGCGTGCACGTGCACACACACATACACATACATACACACACACAAATATATGTGAAAGAAAGAAAGAAACGACAATGTATAAACTGCTGATTCAGGGAACCATTCTCTCGGCTTAGCCATGAAGGTGAATTATTTGGTCAGAATCCTTGTCAGGTGGATTTTCAAAGCAAAATCAGGATGGTGCCATGTAAATTCTGCCTTTAATGATCAGTTACGCACTGTAACTGTCTTCCACATTGCTCTTAAATCATTACAGTTACATCAAGTCATTGACACTGATATAAACTTTAACAATTTTAGTATTGCATGCTTCTGCAGAAAGTGATGTAATGTAGTGTATGTAATGAGGTGGAATTCATATGAACCCTCTGACAGATTTATTATACTGTAGAGTTTTACACAGTTCAGTGCTGCTGAATGGCAAGAGATCATGACAAATTTAAATTTTGTAATACATATTGACTTTGACTTTCCAAAATGGAATTATTTAAATTTGTGGTTAAGAAGTTGCGGCTGCATATGCGAAAGTTACCAACGAATGTACTAACTGTCAATGTCAATAAAAAAACAAAGTACAGAATAACTGGAAGGGGGAGAGGCAGGAACAACAAAAGGGACTGGAATTAAACGGAACGTTTTAGGTTTCTTAGTTTTCACTGACTTGCTCGCATTGTTTGTGATAATAAGATATGTATGTGCCAATACTGCAAAGGAAAAACACTAAAGGTACTTCATGACGAACAGCTATCATAATTGTGCTATATTTCATACAGGATTTGGAACACAATTTTCTAGTCAACATCCTCCACTACTCCAAGGTGCAACTCTTTGTTGTAAATTTAAACTCCAAAAGATTTAGTATCGCCTGAATCATACTGTGTTTTAGTTAAAATTTCTGTTAAAATGTGCCCTAAGACCAGGGGTAATTTAGTGGATGGAGGGAAAAGCCAAACCATTTTACAGCCTTCCTGTACGTGCCAAGCAGTAAATCAAAACAACAAAGGAAGAACACTGAACCTAGGGCGTAACAATGAATGCACAGTATGTAATAACAAAATACATTATAAACAAAAGCAGATGATAATGTACATATGTACACATGCAAACAACCAGAAAAAAGACAACTGATTTACAAACAGAAGTGATGGCTTTGATGGTCTGCTTCGTTGTATGTCTGTTAGCGGTTGCCATCAGAAAACCTTACTAAAGAAGTATATCTTTTGCATTTTACATGACTCTAGGGCTTACTGCTTTCGCCTGTCTGCTTTCCTCACATCAACCGAGCTAACTAGAACACTTCTAGGCCTGCCACTGAGTAGCTGTGTGTGAGAGAGCACTGCAATTGCATCTGCACGCGCGCACACACACGCACGCGCGCACACACAAACACACACACACACAAATGGGACCCATTTTGTAAAGAGCAATAACAGGAGAAAAATCTTTAAAGGTTCATACGTTAAATGGACTTACAAGTTTGTTTGCACTGGTAAGCGTGGTATAGAATAGCAATGCATGTACTCATTATGGGTTGAGCATTTTAGTTATACTGTATGCTACTACTGAATAAATATTTAGATCAAAAACAGTAATATAAGCATCTCTAATAACTGGATTTGTCATTAAAATAGAAAAGCATTATGATGAAATGACTTTTCTGCTTTCGAGATTTCACGTAATCCTATGAAGTGTATCTTTAGTGCACATTTTACCAGGTCTCCTTGCTAAAAACTTGTATCATAAGCTTCCTTGAATGAAGGCATGTGCAAAAAAACTATACATGTGTAAATCTACTCTATGGAAATTTTTTAAATGGTAAATATTCCCTGCCTGAGGCAGCACAGAGTTGCAGTTCGGAAAGTACTGTAAATGGTTTCAGTTATTGCTTACATCCATTTCAATGTACATCTTTTTGACTTTGAAAAAAGGTTGACGTGAAACTCAGTTTAAGAAACTGCTAAAACTCCGATTCAGATTTAAAAGTGAATTTCCTGTTACTGCACGCCATGTTCAAGGGTTGCTTCAATGAGCATTTTAACAGACTATTCACTGGAGACACAGGAATATTTTACCCTGATGCAAAATTCTTGAACATTATACATTTTTCTGTAGATAAAAACACAATATGTTCAGAGGAAAATCTGCATGTAATTTGAGCTGATAGAGCCACAACATGTTTTACAAGGTGATTTATAGCACCTTGCATAAGTGTTCAGATCCAGCAAATGTCTTCAAATGTTGATGGATTATAAATGTCACAGTTACATACAGTATTTGTCCAGTTAGTATTTTTATTGCAAAGCCACACCCACAGACACATATGGAAACCCAAATTCATTTATTCTTCTGCAGATATCTTAAACAAAGGCTACAGCTGAAACATGCTGTTTGCATAAGTTTTCAGGCCCTCTGCTCTAGCATGATAACACCGCGTTGCCCTACCATTGACCTCTGATTTTGCACCAGTGAAGAAACTCCCCTCTTTATTGGATAAAAACCCAAAAAGCAAAAGACCAAAGAACACCCTAAGGATGTTAAAGTTTGTATAACAAAGTTATACAAATACATAGAGGAAGAAAATGGTACAAAACAATATGAAAGCATATACACATCGTAGTAGTGGCTCAATAATGAGGTACTGCCCAGAACAGGCTGTTCTGCAAAATTCACCATCTGAGAAAAAACAAACCAATCACTCTGAAACAGCTAGAGAACTCAGGGCTCAAAGAGTGGACTAAAGGTACATCAGCCAACTATCTCAGGAGCTATACATAATGCTGACCTTCAAGGGAAAGCAGCAAGAAAGATGTTCTTCCTCAAGAAGACCCATCTGCAAACCCTATGGAGTCTGCCAGACAGCAACCATCTGAGAACCTGGAAAAGTTAGAAAATCTATTCTTATCAGATTGGCTGAAACGGGTACTCTACAGACACCCTAAGGCATCTTTATGGCACTTCATCCTCTTTGCTGCTGCCAGATTGTATGCTAGTGAAATGAATGACAAGAATAATGATGCTTTACACTCCATAACTTAGCAAATGTACTGACAATAAGTTGTGCTGTGCTTATTATCAATGGAATTTCACCTGCTACAGACAGAATTTTTTAACCTTGCATAATTAAAAGCTATTGCTTTTGAAAGACATAATGATATTTAAATTAATCTTACATTTCATGCAACATTACCCCTTAACACCTTCAGTTCTTCTGAAATGGTAACGCATTTTAAGACAGCACCTTCACTGGCTACAAATAGAGGTGGTCCCCAACTACGATGGAGTTATGTTCCGATAAACCTATCGTAAGTCGAAAATGCATTTAATACACCTAACCTACCGAACATCATTGCTTCTTATCCTTTAAGATGGTCGAGACTGTCGATTGCAAAAGTTGAAGTTCACGTGAGATGGCCATTACGGGCTTGCTGCCTTCATCAAAGTCAAAGTGGCTTCATTGTCATTTCAACCATATACAGCTGATACAGTATACAGTGAAACAAAACAACGTTCCTCTAGGACCAATGTGCTACATAAATACATAACACAAAACCACTTACACAGGACTACATAAAGCGCACGTGTGCAAGACATGTGCAAAACAACAGAAGACAGTACAGTAGTTACTAAACAAGACACAATAAACACAGTAAAAAACAGAAGATATTACAATATAATAATAAATACTGTAGATTTAACCATTGGGGGCGGGCGCAGTGGGTTGGGCCGGGTCCTGCTCTCCGGTGTTTCTGGGGTTCGAGTCCCACTTGGGGTGCCTTGCAACGGACTGGCGTCCCGTCCTGGGTGTGTCCCCTCTCCCTCCAGCCTTACGCCCTGAGTTGCCGGGTTAGGCTCCGGTTCCCCGCGACCCCATATCGGACAAGCGGTTCAGAAAGTGTGTGTGTGTGTATGTGTGTGTGTGTGTGTGTGTGTGTGATTTAACCATACTAATTAGAGTTTCTCCTCAAGAGTAATTGCCTTCCTTGTCTTTTTCTCTCCAGTAGCATGAGACACAGATGGGCGTTTCATACACATGATGGATGCACAAAACACAACGGAGATACAGGGGGGTATCCAAAAAAATGCTGGAAACACAGAACAGTGTAGAGTATCGGTTGCATACACTAGTGACCGCATGGCAGACTGGGAAATGCAGATCGCTGCCGCTGCCCAGCATCACAAGAGAGTATTGTACCCCATATTGCTCGCCCGGAAAAAAAAAATCAAAATTCAAAATTTGAAGTACAGTTTCTACTGAATGTCTATCGCTAGTGCACCATTGTAAAAGTTGAAAAATTGTAAGTCGAGCCATCGTAAGTCGAGAAGCATCTGTATTGTGTAAAACAGAACTGATGAATTGATATACTAATATTGTTATCTACGACAAAAGCCAGTTATTTTAGATAAATTTCAGCCTTTTAGAGCATGACCATAATAAGAGCATACATGTGCAGAAAGTCCCGATAGATATTTCAACTTCTGAAAAGAAGCACATTTAATCTTTTTAAAATTTCACTTTGATTACTGCCTTTTTATAGGTAGATGAATTTACCTCTTGTTGTGAAATGGTCACACCTTTTTGAGCATTCATCTTCAGAGAAACCAATTACATGTATGTCTGCTTTTAAACAGACATGAAGAACCACCTATTTTGCAATAAAAATGAATGTTCTTGACTTTGCACTTAATGGATATACAATCTTGATGACCAACACGTTTCGTTATCACAACATATTTTTATTTATAAGGAATTCACCACTGGAGAAACTATGAAGCTTATGTCACAGCACAAGTCATCACTTAAATAAAGCAATTTCTTTTTTCTGAAAAAAGGACCAGAAGTCTTTCAGTCGATTAGTGTCTGTGGGAGGCATTAAATTCTAAAGAGCACTTCTGAAGAGCACTTTATTTAAAGAAGCTGAACACAACCCCCCACCTTTTTTCTTTTTTTTAAAAAAATTCACATTTAATGAGGCTTCCCCCATGCCTGAAGCAGAACTCAGAGAAATCACATCATTTGGAGTGGCAGGCTGTACAACAAATTTTGAAATATCAGTTATTAAAATAACTAATTATCCCAGCGTTAATGGGACAGATTTATAGAAAAACGTTAAAGACTGTGTTATTATGGCAGTTAGAACAAAGAAGGTACTGTGCATATCCATAACTATGCTGGGTAAAACAAAACTGTGTTTCTGATACAGTATGTGGTATCATTCAGGAAAGCAATAGTCTGAAAGCTTTGTAAATGCTCTCTGCATTTTACCTAAAGGAGCCTGTGAGGTGTTTTCAAATCAGTCCTATAAAAGCTTTCAGACCAGCATCTACTTATTTTAACCTAATTAATATTGAAGAGGTGAAAAATATGAAACACATTATTAATAAATATTTCAAGATGTCCGTCTCAGATTTGTTTTATGACAATTCAAATACAAAATAATTGATGAAGTATTAGTTTCTTATTCATTCTGGAGCAGAAAAGGACTACGTTTGAAGTGAATCACAAAATACAGTTTTGAAGACCTCACTGGCATGTCAACAGTCATTTTATTCTTAAGGTACATCTGATGTTTTCACCAGGTAGTTATTCCTCTAAGGATGGTTCAGTTGATAGGCTTGATAGGTTAAGCGCTGTAATAAGTCAGATTTCACTTTACAAAGAAAGCAGGGAATTTTCTGTAGCTGAAGGAAGAGGTTTTGGTTGCAAAGGTCAAGAAGGTCTTTCACATTCCTCCTCAGGTTTTTTTTTTTTGAATGTGAGCATCATTGTTCTAAGGGTTTGCCTTCCCATTTAGCTGCAATAGGAAAAAAACTCTTGTCCTTTACCTGTAACATACCAAAGTGCTCTAAGGTAAACTCGGTGGCCTTGTTCCAATAGTTCAAATAACAAAAGCATATTGTCTGAGAAAGTGTACAAAATGTTGTATGACACTCAAACTGAGTTTCTTTTGAAACAATTAAACAAAACTTTCTTTCCTGCAAGTGTCACACATATGCCAAAGAACAGGAGTTTGTTTGTGACCTATCAGCAGTATATTATTCTTAAAACGCTCAACAATTGAGCAAGGGGATACTGGTCAGAAAAATTCTGAAAATCGACTTTAAAATCTGTATATAATTCAGATGAGTTTTAAAGAAGAATTATAGAAACAAACATTTTCTATGGCCCAAATCAATATTACAATTTTAATACAACATGAAAGTGGTCACTCTAAGTATAGTCACTTTTGTGTTACTGGTGGAAAAAAGTACAGTCAAACTCAAAAGTAACAACATCTTGAATGTTCCTTCAAAGCTAACAAGCACAGGGCAAAGTAAAAAAGTAGCAAAGGTGCATATTTGATCCTCAGTTTTTCCAGTTTTCACTGCATACTGCATATACTGTATTTCATTCTTTTTAGTCTCCTTTGGTACTTGAACACAGGTAAGTTCATGGGCAAGCGGCCATTGTTCCTTTGACACACCTCACTGCCTGCCAAAGGACTGGATCATGCAGGAGAGCTGGAGCACGGCCAAGGTATCACCCAAAGTGTCCTAGTAATCTGCTAGCAACCTGTAAATTCCCAGGACGTCCCAAGGTGGCACTGGTGCAGCAGTCAGCTGAAACCCTCCAATCCACTCAAGACCCTCCCTTTGCTGACAAAACAACTCCTGGACACAATCTTTTTGACTACAGGAGACTGTATCTGTATATCCTTCAAAGCATCAAACTTTATATAATGAAATAATACCAATATCATATTTAATGGTATGACTGTTCTTAAAATTCCAGGTTATGAAAAATCTCAGTGATATTCTGTTAATATCCTTAAAGTTTAATTTCATAAAAGTAGTCTACTGACCGTATTTAAAATCCATTTTTAGCATACTGAGATCAATTGGATTTAGTATTGGATAATGTAAAGGATTTGTTCTTTGAATTGAACAAGTTTTCATGTCTTTACTCAAATAAACTACTCAGAAAATGCTATTATCATAAGTTATCCAAAGGTTCTAAGTATAGCACAATGAAGTTTCTATAGAGCATTTAAACAATTATCTCGGAATTTTTCATTGGAAGTGATGAGCGATGATGACAATATTCATGTTATCAGCCCTTCTCCATCTGGGTAACTGAACACCAGGGCAAAACATTTTGTTAATCTCTCTGATGAAACAATAATGACATGCAGATGTATGACAGTTGAAGTTACTCCTTGAAATGTACTATTCTTTGTGTATTATTCATGTTTTAACTTTTGAAGTTTTTTTAAAAAACTTAAATTTACGCAAAATCCTAACAAATATTTTCAGGTCAGCTGTATGTTAATTTTAAATGGAAATAAAAACTGTCATGATAAAACCATAAAAATAACAGATAGCACCTTTAAGGAAATTTCTGAAAGAAAAAACCAATACCGTTTTGACTACCCAACCAATTGCATCACAGTAAAACTTTAACAATAAAATTACATAGTAAATAAAATAACTGCGCAATTAAAACTGAGATGTTAAAAAAAAAATATTGGTTTGAGAAGCTATTTTAAGCCACAAAAAGATTGAAGCGGTATTATGATCCCTAGGTATTTTCTGGCACACAACTCCTTGTCTTAGTCAGTGAGAATGCTGGTTCTAGAACCTTGACTACAAGTCCCATGCTCTGTGTGCAAAACGCTGACCACTGACCCATCAGAGCTGTGCACATTCTGGGTGCACATTTTGGCAGATAGGAGGAATGGTGATCATGGTGCTGAAGCAGAAGGGAGAAGGTGCTGCCCCGGATGCAGAGGCCAAAGGGTGATTTGACAAACAACATTCAAACATTTGACCGGCATTGACCCCATCAATAGAGTGCTAGGCTGAATCAGGGCCCAAATGTGCCCCACACTCATTGACTCAACTCATGAACCACAAAACTAGCATTCAGTAGAGAAAAAGCATATTGCCAACTTCAATTAATAAAGAAACTGATTCAAAGGCAAATACAGTTAATCATGATGCTGCTCGGGAGTCCTACTGAAAAGGTTCCAATTTCTGGAATTCCACAGGTAGCAGAATGCCCCAATCTGAAAAAATTCCAAATCTGGTGATATTCATTCTGTTGCCAGACACTGACTTTAAAACAATTAATGTCTGGTGACATACACCGATTACAAGTAATGGAATGAAAACAGCAATTTCGTCTCAATTATAGGTTGTTCACCTCTCTATAAGATCATAAAATATCTCAAGTTATTTCCATTACTCATTTTTAAAAAATTAAAAATGTACTTTTCTATGGATTTAAATTTTCAAGAATAGAAAAATGACCTCACCTACAAAAACCATCGTGTATTTTCACACACAGTTTCAGATAAACAGTAGGAGTAACAATAACAGCAGCAGCATCAGCAACAAGACCAGAATTCAATGAATATTTCATATCATGCCACAAAGCTCATATCTCGCCTCTCTCGCTTGATGGTGAAATAAGTCATCTGAGGATTTCTACTTTGAAACTGAGCAAATGACCTGGGGGCCAATGGCCTCTGAACAGCGACACTAGAAAAGGAAGACGGTCGCTGGCAACATTTACAAACTGGGTGCATGATCAAAGTACAGGGGTCCACGTCTAGACATACTAGGTGTGGACCTTGGAATGGGATTCATTAGAATCGGCTTCCCTGGTGCCATTGTTGCAATCCTGCTTCCCTGGGTTTCGATCTGTGACTGATTTTCAGGCTGGTGCCCTAGCGCCTGTGGCCATGGGGTATGGGTTTACGCAGTGCTGCATCCACTGCAAACCTGGAGCCTTCCTGCCCATCACATTAGTTCATGCTGACGCATTCATCCACCTCCACGGGGCTTTGAAACAAACACCACTCAGTGGCCGCAAACATATTGTACATGACATGGTTTAGAAGCTGTACTTTGTTTCATCATCTCAAAACAATGTTTCATATTTCCCACCATTGTAATGTGACTGCTTCTGGGTTCAAGACTCCTAAAAGTGACCACAATGATATAAAATAGACTGTTGTTGGTATTTTCATATAATCTGTCTTAATAATTTGTTTCCAAAGAGATTTACTTGAGATATTTGTTTTACCATACAATAACATCCCTGTTTACCATGGACAATGCCTTCATACACCTTGACAATACCAATAATGTGTTTTTTCAGGGCCAGTGCCATTTTCCTTTTTTAAACAAAATTTTGCCTTTTCTCAGATATCAGTCAACAGAAAGCTTTAATCTTTCCAGGCTATTGTGGCTGAGCTAATGATAATAAACTAAATTTACAGAAACGTAATCATAGGGAATCAATAGGAATCTGCTAAGCAACTGACACTAAACCGTATGTGAATATTAATCACCTAATTGACTATTGACTGCCTCAGTAGATGGTTCTTGGTTTTAAATTAATACTCTTCAAAGAACCACTTCCTCAAGGATTCCCTTCTGATGTGTGCTTTGGGCCACCACCACCAGTGGTTCCGCTGCCAAAACCCATGGTGCATCGAGAGGGTCTCCACAAAGTGTTGCCTGCAGTGACAATTAGCTGTAATTGCTGCACAGGCGAGAGCTTTGAAGACCAAGAAAGTTCCCCAGGCCTCTGGCACTGATGGATGCAAGGACTTCTATGACTTGTCATTACCAATTGTGTGTAGATTAATATTTACAAAGCAGATTTCTCAAAATACGTACAAATGGAATGATTACATGTCCATGGAAAAAAGGACTAGAGCTTTTTATTTTAAATGTGGTTCTTATTCTTTGGTCTCTCTTCTTTACTTGCTGAAATATTAAGCACTAAAATAATAAAATGCCATATGTGGCACATATTAAAAGGATAAAATATATGATTTATACCGAATCAAAATAATTAGTATAGATGATACAATCCAAAAAGAAAAGGAACCAGAAAATAACTGAACGCATTCGGTACAGATCAAATGAGGCAAATGAGATGGCAAGCTTTGTAAACCACAATATTTTTGTGAAGGTAAAATCTTTTCACATGAAACTAAGTAGCACTGCAAAATCAATAGTCGCACAAACACCCCTTTTTGAAGTTATGAGCACAAATTAATCCAAGGTGACTATATTCAAGGTGTTGAATTAAGATGAATGCAACTGTGGGAAGGAGGGGGAGAAACAAAAAGTTTGTCACATTTACTGTCCCTCAGCACAGACACGTTTATTAATTATTCATTAACTTTTTTGTTCTTGTTCTCAGGGAAAAAAAAAAGAAAGAAATAAATAAAAATAAAGTCAAGTTGCGTGTTAAACTAATGTTGTAACACATGGCGGACCGCTAAATGTTAAAAAGCTGGAACAGAGCTTATGGCCACTTAGTGCCTTGAGGCAGACAAAGGGCAGATCATATGTTAAGTTATTACGATAATGAATAGGTGAGTAATGACCATGGGAGAGGGTTCCCAGCTTTGGTCTGGGGCCCTGTGTAGCTAAACAGAAACACGTGTTGCAATATTACAATTTCAAAGCTGTGACTATCAACAACACTCTCAGGTTTTCGCTTGGCATGCACTGAACTAAATCATAAACATGCTCTTGCAGCACTGTGGGATATCTTATAACAATGGGGAGGCTAACCCTCATACCTCATACCAATCCAAATGCCAGTAGTATTTTGACGTATAAAATAAACTACTCATTGGTATGAGCACAAGCTGTCTTTCTTTTTACTTGATTAATACATATGATAATTATTATAATCACCGTTTAGCAGACAATAGAAAAATACCAATAGATTGATATTACTGTAGCGAATGTGGACAAACTAAATATATGTCTGAGTAGGATATCTATAAGTGTAAATGCATTTCTTTTTGCTGATTACATATTAAACTATACAGACACAAGCATTATACAGTACATAGATATAAAAAAACAAAAAGGACACTTTTACACATAGGCAGTTAATAACATTATAAATTACTCTCTTTTTAAAAAGTTACTTTTCTACAACCGACCATGGCGTAAGGCACCATAGCCTTTATGTATTTCTATGCATAGCGATAACTTTGATTAGTGTGTTCATTGTTTCACGCTGCAGGCAACATTAACATGTATTCAAAAACTAAATGTAAATCTCCTGATAACGTCTCACAGAAAAATGATAAAAAGAGCAAAAACTGAGCATCTCATGTTAAAGCAAAATTGGCTGTATTAATGTTAATGTTCTTTTCTTCTATGAATAAGAATAGATGCGGGAAGAAAAACATAAATAGAAGCCATTATTACAATAACAGAAAGAAAAAGGTTACTCTTCTTTCAAAAGGGTTGAAAGCAGGTTGTTTTTAATGCCTCATGTTCAATGAAATCAGTTGTTTATTGGTGTCATAAGGGTTGGGATGGCAGAATGCAGCCCTCAATGAGCAAGTAAGGCTTATTTTGTCTTCACCAGCATTTGCATATAACTCCACAGTGTACTGTTGCTAAAATATTTTTTTCCATCCAAATATGGCAAGGCGTTACTGGTAGAGGCAAATGAAATTAATCAGAAGGTTCATTATATAGAAGCTTCCGCTTAGAGTTATAACCGTGTTTATTTTGGTGTATATATTGCTACCAGTCTTAGGCACTAGGTCCACAATATTTTCTACATCTTACATTTATATTTATTCATTTAGTTGACGCTTTTGTCCAAAGCGGCTTACAGCATTATGGTATAATAGTAGTATTTACAACTATTTACCCATTAATATAGATGTAATAATGGTAATTTTTTTACTGAAGCAGCTCAAGGTAAGTACCCTACTCAAGGGTACTACAGCCGGAGGGGGAATCAAACCTGCAAATTTTGGGTCCAAAGGCAGCAGCTCTAACCACTACACTACCAGCTGTGAAAATCTGAGTCCTTAATCTATTGGCTGAAGTGATGTGGATGGCAAGTCACTTCAGCAGATGTTTCAGGTGTAAGCAATGATTAAAAAATGCTTATGCTCCGTGCTCCTCTCGTGTAGCATGTGAAACATCCCACCTGCAGACAGAGCTATTGTTCCAGAGCTTGCACAGGTTGCATCACCTAAAAAACAGAGCCCTGGAAAATCCTTAATAAGGACAGGTGTGAGAAACTCCACTGAAATAATTCAGGTCTGTAATAGTCATCCCTGTTTTGCCCAGCTATGGTGAGTGAGTTATGGGATGACTGCTGTTTTGTTTACTGGCCTGACAAGTTAATAAGTTTGTTAATCAATTCTACATTTGACAGAGTAATTGTATTTAAGCAGTTTTACATGCTGTAGCCTGGAGGTCAGAATCAACCATTACAAATACTGAAAGATACTTTACTGAAACTTTTTTACTTATAAAATGTTGGAAGGTTTGACATTAGTTAGCAAAGCTGTAATGTTCTGCTGAAATTCAGTAAAACTGTAAATGTAATGTAAATGAAAGGATTTCTGTGACTAGAACACAGAGCCTTTCAGTGAGGATAAAACCATAAGTATACAATATACAGTACAATTATTATTTCAGTGTAATGAAGTGCAATGAATTTACTCCACACTATGAATAGTAAGAACAGTGACATTTGGATTTCTCGTTGATCTTAAGATAAGAATGACTAAATGTCACGATGGTTCATGCTGCTTGCTGCTGGCAGCAATATTATTTAATTCCAAATGCTAAGTGTTTTAGTTTTCCATAATAACTGCCTTTCCAAGAACAGCCATATGTGAAAAGAATAAAAATTGGTATGACTATCTCCCTGAATAAATTCACTAAATAAAAAATAAATACAATCTGATCTCTTTTCAGTGTACACCTTTTCGTCTGACCCACGTTGCCATGGGGATGACCAAATCCATATTATATGCATGCATGAGCTTCACTAGCTTAGAGCGCTACACAAATGTGTTCTCCTTAAAATACTAATTTTACATTTTTAATGTGGAGCATGTTTCGCATGAGCTGATGCCAAAAGTAAGTGGCAAAGGAGCACTTGAAGGAAACTCAGCGACACTGCAGCAAAACCCTTCTCTCACTTTGCCTTGATTTATTCATCCATCACTCCCCTCCACACTATGATTCCCCTGCTCATATAACAGGCTAGATTCCGTTGTGCTGCCTTATGGGTTATGTGAGGTTGGGATCCCGATGTTCTTTAATCTAGCAGATCAGTGTAATTTTAACCCTAAAACTAATAAACCAGAACATAATGGTCCCCATGAAATGTATTCCAAAGAGACTGCACAATTAGGCTTTAAGCATTCACAATTTTTAATGTAATTGATTGCTTCACATGAACAGTGCCCTTAATTTCTTTAAATAGTTAATACTGCATAAAGTAAATGCAATATTACACTGGATATGTGCTTGTTCTGAGTCATCAAGGTCATGTTTGAGCACTACAATTGTGGAGTATCTTGTCTGGTTTTTTTGTAAGACAATGCAAAATCAGCAATATAATATACATGTGATATCTGATGTAAAAGCGTTCCATTGGAATATATACAACGCGAAACCAAAGAGCAATGCTGAATTAAGTCGAGGGCCTGGCCTCTTCCAGTGAGCAGTGCTTACATCTCTCTCACACTATAAAGGTAGATGTAGAGAGTAACGACTCATGAAAAGTTATCCAATATAGTTCTGAATCTGTTAAAATGTCAACATTTGGACAGCACATATGGTCTAATAAATACCTTGTTTCGGAGCAACTAGGTAACAACAAATGCTCTTGTCTTTATATTAATGTATACGTGTATTCAGCACCTTGCTGAGGTGCATGTGCTTAGCTCACTCAAGAGGCGAATACTCTGAACTATGGGCATGGAACCCGTTTAAAAACTTCGCAGTGCATAAACAGAGGTAATAATTTGCTCATTTTGCATCTGAGATACTTTCTAAAGAGTGCCAGAAGAAGATGAAGCCGTCTGCAGACAGATTCACTCAATGGATCCATACTTCTCT
Organism: Scleropages formosus; assembly: GCF_900964775.1. Classification (NCBI taxonomy): domain Eukaryota; kingdom Metazoa; phylum Chordata; class Actinopteri; order Osteoglossiformes; family Osteoglossidae; genus Scleropages; species Scleropages formosus. The sequence goes on along the minus strand of NC_041821.1, from coordinate 12,515,394 downwards.
GGCTTATAAACCCAGTGTTCAGTGGATCTTTGCTTTGAGCGATTCAGCTCAACCCGACTGAAAGTGCTCTAACGGTCCGGGCTCTACCCCCTTGCGGGCATTTAAGGATGCAGGCCTGTGGTGCCAGTCCCCTTATTGTGTCTGGCTGCAGCGAGTGACCCAGCTTGCTTTTGACACTAAAGCTCTTTCTGTGTGACGCAAGAAAGGTCGAGTTGTCTTAACCTGCGTCTTCTGGCCTGTTTCCCACAAACGGGGTGGTCGTGTTTCTTCTGTAGAGATCTGCTACAAAGTTAATTTGTCACCAGGCTACTGCTACCTGCTGTTCTTCTCTGCTTTGTAGGCATTCCCACTAGAGCTTGTACACAAGTGGATCTGGATTGTCTAGTTCTAAAATACGATTCATTTAATAATATTACGTAAGCAAGAGGAGCATGAGTGAGCTGACTCAGTCATTTGACTCTTTTTCCCCAAAAATATTTCCATTTTGTGAACTACTCATTATACTAACTCCATTAACTCCTTCTGCAACACGGAGCTACTTTGTACAAACTATTTATTTTTCTTTCTTCAAGATACATCATACTAGAAAGACATTTCATATTTGAAATCTTTCAGTCAAGTACCAGTTTCAGCACTCAAATAGAAAAATGAACTTTTTAGAAAAAAGTCCTGCAACTGAACATATAACAATATTATATTATGTTGTTATAAAACTAAAAATTGCATAGACAAAGTAAGAAAGACAAAACTTTTCTCAAATGGTGTCTGATTGAATTATTATAGTTAAAATCTATTCTTTCAGTAGAAAGTTTTTTTTAATTGTATTATACAGTAAAATGTCTAATGTATTATTAAAGCAGTGCATATCAGTCTTCATTATGAATGCAGAACCTACGACCAGAGGCTATATTTCTGATTTAAAATGTATTTTCAGCTTCTGCAAATCGGGGCTATAACACACAGATGAGAAGACTGGAGAATACCCAACCACGTCCAGTAATCCTTTGGCAGTAAATGTATGATATGCTAATATTATCTGTCTCATGACTACAGTAGATTGATAGTGTTCGGCAAAATGCTCTTTTTTTCATAAGCATAAAAAAGTGAAACATCCCAACTTTTCACACACCAGATATAGGCCAAAAAAGGTTTTTAAATGCCACAGATACTCACTAACTAGTTTTATGCTCTTGCAAATCCACTGTTTTTCTTGGGTAATTAGCTTGTGCTCAGTCCTGTCATTTCCATAAGTGCAGTTATTCTTTTAAAAAAAACTGAACAAGAAAAACAAGAGCTTGGGCAGCCCATGAGGTCATTGCTCACAGAGGCCCAGATTACTGCACCAAAGGAACCCTGAGAAGCATGTATTGATCCGGTCTGACAGTTGCTGCCACATTAAACCAGGCAGTGGTTGCTATTCAAAGGCTTAAAGCTGTTATCTTAAATATCTTCCACTATCTTTAAAGAGCATCAAAATGACTTCACACTGTATGAGATTTATTGTGAAATAATTAGCTCAATGCACCCTACCATCAGATCACTTTAAACTGCTAATGCTATCCTCTGTAAGGTCATATGCAGAGGATTTCAGCTTAGTTCACTTGTTAGCTGGCAAAGAGTGCAATGCACATTTCTCTCTGCGCTCTAAAAAAAAACACCATGGTTAAATGCGCATTAGGCTTGTCCTAATGTACTGTGGGACATAGCCCACAGCCAAAAGGCCGATGCTTCAAATTCCTGCCAGGTTAAATTCCTGAAGTTGTGGTAAAATAATTATTTCTCTTTCGCAAGACCACTGAGAAGGAGTGCATGTTAACGAAATTAAAGAACGATCTCTTACGCGAAATTAAAATGCCGTCACTTCCCTCTGTGTTTACTGTAGTGTCCCCCTGTGGCTACAACTACATAAAGTGACAGGCAAGTCCCACACATATCTCCTCAGTCATTCTTAGAAAGAGCGGCATATATTGTCACTTTGGCCGAGAAAAGTACCGCTGTCACGGTGAAATACTGCTGTTACTGTGAAGTATAATCATAACCCTGGAAAGAAAGTGAGAACAGAGGGGAAAAAAACTGATTGGGCTAAATTCACATCATGCGATGAGATCTGTTGCGAAACGTCCAGACGTAAGAGAGCCGCTATTGTTTGGGGTCGGCGTCAGTGTGTGCTGCCAGTCCAAACAGCTGACCAGAAAACCCCATTGCCTGGAAAACTTGCGATATAAAACACTGTGCTCTCAGCTGTTATGGATCAAAGTTACTTCCCGAAGTACTGGCTGTTTTTTAATGTTATTTATCACGATGTTTCTTGCTATGCGGCGCCACTGTGTCACATTTTGTCAAAAGTAAATGTTTTATTGAGATGAGGAGCAACCCCCTCAGCTGCCAGTCCTTCCTTTCTGATCACAATGACTGCTTAATTCAGGGCCAGAGTTCCAGCTGGATTAGTGTAATCATGCGAAAGCAAAATTATCTGCAAACAATTGTCCTTAGAAAGCACTGCAGCGAGGAGTCACTTTTAACACTTCCACAGCCACTGCAAATTTAACCAGCGTTACAAAATGCGTTCATGATGCTTTATGCTGCATTTCCTTTCACCTTTTCACCCTTTAAAAATGCCACATGAGCACAACTGTGTAGCTTACTTACTTCTTAGCACTAGATGATGGCTAGGCAATTAAAAGGAATCTTCATGAAGTTAAGAAGTTAAAACTAACAGCCAGTTCTGTCGCTGGGAATTCTTAAGCACGACTTCACATGCATGCTGGAGGTGTTGTTATAAGATCATGCAAGGGCTGGTAGTTTTGTCGGAACTGGTTAACGGAAGGCTGTTAAAAAGCTTAAGCCAGGCTTCAGTGCATCCAGCGGTGCTTTCAGATGTTCCTTCATGACAGCTAAAGTAGCTGTGTGTAATTCAGGGACATCCCCCATCTACAGAGCCCCCGGGCTTCTGTGCTCCTCACAGACTCTTAAGTGTTTTATTGAAGAGATACCCCCAGTAACGTGCATTAAGACTGAGGCACTTATTTCAATTGCAGTTTATGTTTTATTCCCGCCCCAAAACCTCCTGATGTCTAGACCTCCTTGTGCTAGAAGGTACGAGTCATGTGGAAGCTGGGGGTGTCATGAGAGTGGGCATGCTGTTCCTAGAATGGTGCTCGCTGGCAGATTTCACTGTGCACATTGGGGAGTGCATGTCAAACTGCCCCATGTTCTGCTATTTATTGCAACCCAATGTACTTCAGAGATTCAAAAGGAAGTGTCTGGAAAATCTACAATGGCAGCATAAAACACGGCCCTGATTTTTTACCGACGAAAACAAGTGATTGTTATTTGATTTCCATGACTTGGATTACCATCTGCACCCATCCCAATGTGGAAGATAGCCCACAGAATGCACCTGAGCAGGATTAGAACGGCAGGATTAGAACACCTGGCTGTTAACTTGTTGCAACATCTTGCCGATACAGTGGAGTCAACAGAGGAACCTGATCCACTTGGCCTCCTTTTCAAACACTTCAGTGAGACATAAAAATACGTCTGTATGCCCGTGGTTACATGAGAATAGAATTAGTCAATTTAGATAGCCAGACAACAAATGTGAGCCAGTAAACTCCAGGTGTTGATATAAATGCACAAACTCGATATTCTTTCAAACCTTCCATCACATGAATGCCGGTGGGAGAGCTCAGAGGGAAGGAATGGAGAGACAGCCGGTGGAGGTCAGAATCAGTTCAATCAAGGTGCACACATTCCAAAGTATTACTGAATCCCTCCTTTGGCTAAAACTGATAACTTAATATGTATTGGGTGTCACTGAATCCTTTTAAAGATGTGCCTGACTATTTTCACTGTCTGTCAGAGATGAATGCTTCTCATTGTGTTTTGGAAGAATATTTCCTTTCACGAGCGACAGGAATAATAGATACATTTCTGAGCTCACATACTTGCAATCCTCAATGTGAAGAGCCATTTTTAAACAGACAGATCTTTATCTTGTTATCAGAAGGGTAATTGCTCAGTAATCATGGAACATGATCTCGATTCTTAACACACATTTGATGACTGACTGATGGCACCTCCATGTGAAGCTCATCAAAAAATAACATGCAGTCAGGTTTAGAAGTAAAGTTATAACACTCCTTTTAGGACAGGACAAACCACTTAGAAATGGTGTAATGTAAAACAATGACTTGTTAGATGAGTCTTGCTCTCAGTTATGCTATCAGCTTCATACCAAGGCTACTTGCTTGAAAGAAACATTCCAAAAGCCCTGCCATATTGGAGTAGCCCAAAGAGCTGTACTCCTTACCTTTCGAGGGCTTGTTCCATAGTGGAGCAACACCCATATCAATACCTATTTCATTTCTAAACTACATTTTTAAAGATACTGAATATTGTATGATAGAGTGTTTTTAAAGTAATGGCTGGACTAGTTTTGTGCATTACATAAGAACCTACGAACCGTCGCGTTATCGGCAAAACCAGAACACCATTAGCCCCAGGGCAGTATCTATATGAACTGCCTTTACTTCACTGTTTTTGGAAAAGCTAAAAGGATTTTTTAATGAAAAACACTTTCATCCTAATGGTACTAGATTACAAACCATTCTGAGCTGGAAAAGACACTAGGTGCGTCTATTGCTCTCTGTTTTGTTAGCTCAAATATTTGAATCATTCTTTAATCTGTAAAACTCTATTACAGTATGCATTGTACTTGAGCCAATAAGAAAATTATGGCTAAAAAAGAAAATGATACCTCTCTTTTTGGAATACAAGCCAAACCATTTGAAGCAAATGCACTGAAGGTCATTATGATCCAATTACACAATAATTTATGTATGTATATTTATTACACATGTACATATACAAATATACAGCATATACCGTATATGTATGCATGCTATATGTGCAAATCTATACACTGTGTGACATATATATATCTATATATACAGTATATATATGTACTGTAGAGAGAGGGTACGGTGGCACAGTGGGCTTGGCTGGGTCCTGCTCTCTGGTGGGTCTGGGGTTCGAGTCCTGCTCGGGGTGCCTTGTGATGGCCTGGCGTCCCATCCTGCAACTGTCCCCTCTCCCTCCAGCCTTACGTCCTGAGTTGCCGGGTTTGGTTCTGGCTCACCTCGACCCTGCTTGGGACAAGCGGCTTCAGCCAGTGTGAGTGTGTATATACTATACATATACACGCACATACACTCTACTGTACATGTATATACATACTGTATATGTTGAAAATTACACAATATACCAGGGTAATTGTACTATTTAGCAACAGTGCATTGCATTATTGTTTACTAACTGGACATATAAACATTTCGCTGTCATTCAAGCAAATAATCAAATTATGGCTTTGCTTTCAACATCCAGATTCATTAATGCAATTTGCTCACTGCATCTTGTAAGAATTAAACTTAGTTAGAGTTTATTTTCTTTGAAGTAAAAAAGCATTAAAAACTAATATGCCGTAATACTTCCGCAATGCCATTGTGCTTTAGGCACTTTCGAAACCCGAAATCACATGACTGGCAGTTCTGGATTTACACATACTGGGGATATGTAATGTTTTCTTCCTCATCAGCCCCCAACAAATTCTTTGTCTTAAAAGCTTGGAGAGTGAGGATCATAGGGTAGTGTTTCCCCTACCATTGTTTAATCTAGTAGCAGTAAATGATTTTTCAGTCTCACTTATCATATAGTAACATGAGTTTCTCATTAAGACTTTGTGAGATATATTGTAATGGTTTAGAATTGTTTCCATTCCAGTTCTTACTCATGATAAAATCACTTTAAAACCCATAGCATCCTTCTGCCAAGTCATTTGTTCATTATCAATAACCAGTACTGGGTTGTGATGGGCTGGAGCCTATCCCAGAAGTACAGAGCATGAGGCAGGGCACAACCTAAATTTGACACCAGTCCCTTGCATAAAATAATAACAGGAGAGCTCAAAAAGTTATATGATGCTGTGTCCCTTATTTCATCTTGAAAAAGACCTTAATATTTTACAAGTGGATTGCTTTCATTTTATTTTGTTTGTGATAAACTTAAATTTCAGGAGTAGGAAGGAATAGATACATCTTTCATTTACTTACTGCTACGCTAGATGTTGCTTCATTATATAATTCCCTAGTGGTTGTAATGGGGGGCGGGGGGGTATGGCTGTCACCTTGCAATCAGAAGCTTCCAGGCTTGCAGTACTCTAGTAAGTGTCCTGCTGCAGTAAGAATACTCTATAAATAGATAAATCTTTCTCAGTTATCTACTGAACACAACACTGGTTCGAACAAAGGTGTCAGCTAAAAGAAGATTAGTAACAACATACATTATAACAGGTACAAAATTGTTTCGTGGCAAAACCCACCTAGGACATATTGTAACTGAAGGGTTGCGTAATTAAAATGAACGAACCACAGGCATGTAAAAGACACCACTGTGTGTCCACAGTGTACCGACGTGTCGTCCCCGCCTCAGTGAAACGTAAATGCTTTGGAGGAGAAGTTTTTCACGCTTGTCAGCAGCAGCAAGGGGCCCAAGGTGTGAATGTGTAGAGTGGAGCCATTCCCTGTGATCCCAGGCTACGGGGGAAATGAAATGTTCAAAGGGACGAAAACAAACGGAAAGCGGATCGAAACCTAAACAAACTCTGCCTTCTGAAACCAAACCTTATCAAAAGGCTTAGTCGGCCGAATTAGCGCCGAGGTCGAGCTTGGACTGCGGGGCTTTTCCAAGCTGCGACCCCAGACCGTCACGCTTCTGGTGGGGAAAATCAAACAAAACAATAGAAATGTAATAAGCGAATCACTAAAATTCCAGTAAGCCTTCCTGATGGCTTTTGTGTGAGGTACACGTGTAGGACCTTCGTGTGTTTTCCAAGGAAGTGACTTTCCCAAATGAGCTGCTGTACTCCTGCTCTGCTCGTTCGCTTTTGTGTGGTAGACACTAATACTGAAAAGAGGCGTTACCTTAACCTAGCTGAACCTGCTTTGTTATAGTTGAGAAGTTTTTGACTACAACAATCTTTCGTTTTGTGCGGAGCCATCCATGGGTTGCCAAATTATGTTTGCTTCACGAGCCGGTTCAAGTTTGCTCAGGGTCTGTAACAAAGAAAGTGGCTTATTATCGCCTGCTGAAGTAGTTGTCTGCACATGTACAGTCCGGTAATTGCTGCCACTGAGCAAGCGGACTGAATTGGAGATGACACTGACCCATTATTGCAAAATCAAGTGCTGTTTTTGCAATTATGTTAGTTCGGCTGAGCATAGTGAATCAGCCTTGTGATTCTCATAGAAAGTTAATTTACCCTCAGGGACACAACTTCTGAAAACTTTGATCAACACAGTAAGGCATTTTAGTTGTGGTTAATTTCAGATGAGTAACTCATTCCCCCAAATCAAAATCTCTACTTATGCACTTTTCCGTTTATGAGCTCCTTTGTCCGTGTACATTTTGACCATGTATGCAAACTCTATCAGTAATGTGCTCCTCTCAATTAAATTAATAGTTCACTAAGGTTTCAGCAAAGAACTTATTTTTTAATTCATCTGCTTCAAGATTTTGCACATAACAGTGATGGACTCAATGTTTTCAAGCTTAGAAGTGTCCCACATACAGTACCTTGCCAGAAATCAGAGTGCATATTTAATACCAATACACTCTGAGAAGGGCACAACCTGCACAAGTGCGCTGTACCTATCAGAAATGGTCAAGATTAGACGTAAAGAAGATGGGACTTGAGAAAGGACACAAAGCTGTATATTCCTGCTGCTAAGAGAGTAAACGGAGCGGAATCAGCGGGCTGAAATGAAGCATTACTACCAACTGCCTACCTGCAAGCCGCCTGACACTAATTCGGTGTGGCAGCTGAGAGCAGCTCCATACAACTTTCTCAGCCTCCCTAAGTAATTGGTGACCTCGGACCCCATCTCACATGGGCGACCGGGGAGAGCTACTTCCAGCCAGGCAGAGGGGTCAATCCAAAGCAAGATTGTTCTGAACTCTCAGACATGTGACCTTCCCACATAACTCCCTCTCTCACACCTAGAGAGCATGTCACAAGCCCTTTTATTTGCACTTTGATCACCGTGAGCTGTGTTCAGTTTACCTTTCATATTTATCAAGTCAGGTATAACTGAACTGAATAATATCTGGGTCTTTAAGCATGGAAAGATGTAAACAGTTTTACTGTTACTTTACGAGTAGCAAAGGCCTGTAATGTTTTCAAAGAGTAGAATATATCATGGTGTTGCAATGCATTGTTTCCTGCTTTAGATACATGTCTAAACATAATATTTAGTGCAGTCACACATCACACATTATTAAATTATTTATCATCAGGCTTGCTCCCTTTTGTTTTTGCTTAAGCACTACAACTGTAAAACAAGATGGCATGGTGACAGTGTTTTTCACTGCCACCTCAAAACACCTGGACTGTCCGGACATAGGTTCAACTCCAGCTCAGCCTGTGTGGAGTTTGCATGTTCTCCCTGTGTTTGTGTGGGAATCCCCCACAGTACAAAGACGTACACTTCAGGTGAATTGGTGATGCTAAATTGTGTGTGAACAGATGAATGACTTTGTGTGTCGCTACCCTGCGATGGACTGACGTCCCGTTCCTGTGCGCCACCCTCAGCCTTGCATCCAGTGATGGCAGAAGAGGCTCCAGACCACCTACACCTTGACCAGGACAAGCAGTTTGTGAAAATAAATGAATAAAAAAAAACATGTTACTGCTTAGACGTTTTATTAACATACAAATAAACACACAGACATTTGCTGAAGCCGTTTGTCCCAAGCAGGGTTGCGGTGAGCTGGAGCCTAACCCGGCAACACAGGGTATAAGGCTGAAGGGGGAGGGGACACACCCAGGACGGGACACCAGTCCATTACAAGGTACCCCAAGCAGGACTCAAACTCCAGACCCACCAGAGAGCAAGACCCAGCCAAGCCCACTGTGCCACTGTGCCCCCCGGAGCTCCACACCATACAAATAAAGTGAGAATTATTTTAGACTATTCAAATATGAAAAAAAAATGTCAAAAGCAGGAGGGAATAACAGAACTCTTGCTCAAACACATATAGTATCAGCCTTTTGCTGAATCACCAGGGAGGTGGAACACCTTCTGAACTGCAAAAGCACTGCCAGTCCCCTGCTCTCCAGGAATCCCCCTGGCCTCCAATGACAACCCATCTTGCTGCATGAGTCAATTTGTCTCCATCGACAGAGAAATGTTTACTGCAAAGAGAAGACATCCCCCGCCATTACACTGAGCCGACCACATTACGGGGACGAGTAGCAAAGGCCTGCGATGTGAGCTCTTCCTAGTGATAAACATCCCAGCAGAAAAGCAGTGAAAAGAGAGAAATTGTGAGAATTAAAGTAGCCACATCTGCTTTATATACAATGGCCATATGTTAAAGTTGTTATGGCTATTTACCGAAAGAAGTTGAAGGGAGGTAATACAGGGTAAAAGGGTACACAAAACACAATATCCTACTCTGTTTCATGTTATTTTATTTTTCCCTGCAGTCCTCGGAGCTACAAATGGACCTTGGCAAGTTATTCACTTTCATACGCTCAAAATCGTCATCCTGAAACTATAAAACTAACGACAGCTTGCCATAATTTGAAAACCAACTGTTGATCATTAACAATAAATACAAATCATGCAGAAACAGTAAACAGAGAAAGATGCTGAATCAAATACATTGTATCTACACAATCATTCAGATCCATGAAGTGAACTTCTCCTTTATTCCACACCTGTTTGAATACATAAATTCTTCTGCTATAGTGATGTTTGATATGGCCAAGAACATATTATTACAGACTTATTACACAGCATACATTTCTGGATACAATAGTATTAAAAACAGTAGAATTATGCATTATTCTTTAGAATCTCGCAATTTGTCAAATGAGAAAATGGTAGCGCTTAACCAGTATACTGATTGATGTAATACAGAAGGAGGGCACAAATTTAGGGACTGCACAGGCATTAACTAAACCCATCTCTATGTTTGTGTGTAGCAGCATAGTTTGCGTGTAGTTTACGTGCTAATAAAAAAAAAAATTATGAAAAGTAATACACTGCTCGTCATCATCATTACACAAAAATTACTGGAAGGAAGGTGAAAGGTCCAGAAGACTGCTTGTGTTGTTAAGAGTTTGTATTGATTTTTTATATGCTTCTGTTAACTTATTCATTGTTTTTTGCCATATAAACTACATAATTATTAAGACAGCGTCATTGTGTCCGCTATAAACAGAAAGGGCAAAACATCATTTCCTTTGACCCCTGATGTCAAATTTCATCATAAGCACACACACACACACATTTTCTGAACCGCTTGTCCCATACGCACATTTTGAAAATGTCCTAACAACACTACTGCACTGGCTGGGGAAACTGCAGCAGCCTGACACTACCACCACCACTACTAATACAGTAAAACACTAGTACATAACCACAGCTAGCAAAAAAATCGAAAACTGACAAACTGTGTTTAAGCCACATTACGAAGTGAAAACTACATTCTGTACAATATTATGTTCTGCACAACACAAGATTAGTTCCTGCAAGATTTAGCTACTTAGTTGCAAATATATGTGTGAAAAGCCTCTGTAATTTCTACTGAGATGCAATGAAACCAAAAGGCATTTCCTCAGTGCAGGGTCTTATATTGTGACCCTAGGCTGCCACCTATTGGTGCTCTTTGTAAACTGCAACAAACAAAAATACCCTGTACCAAGGCCAACATAGTATTATTGATGAAAAAATCTATCTCGTTACTACTGTCACATCTAACATGCACACCTTACAATACATAACAATTTTCATTAACAAGATTATTAAAAGTGTATGTGCATCAATAATTATTCACGAACAGAAGGAAGTGCCAGTATATTCCTCCAGAGGAGTAGGTCTGGGAGTGCGAACACAGGAGTAAACCCGGAAACTCTGCACATCCTGAGCTAGACTAAGACCCCACACACACCACGCTACTCAGGAGGTGCAAAGCGCTGGCTTCAGCTTGCTGTGCCACCACGTCTCAGAAACTCATACACTGCATTAAAATGTAAAATTATGATACAACCCTGGCCCTTTTCTCAAATCATTTTACAAAACTACAACAGTTAACTACATACGCAGGAATTAAACAGAACTGAAAACTTGTGGTCACTTTGGGCACTAGCTAATCAAACAAACAGCCTTGACCTGGATTGTTGCTTCAGGCAAAAAAAAAAAAAGCCATCATGTCATATAAACCATACATTTTATAGCAACAATGTCTGTAACTTGCAAATGAGCTAATATTTAGAACACTTATTGAGCTGATAATTCATTTGACCTTTTTTAAAATGTATAAATAATTGTTATGGAGCAATGAACATAGAGCTATAGAGTTAAACTCCAAAAATGGAATGAAAGGGAAAAATCTTGATGTATATCCCCAAATAAGCAAATATTATATGGAAGAAAGGAGAGACCGTGGTTGAGTGGCGCAGTGGGTCTGGGGTTCGAGTCCTGCTTGGGGTGCCTTACGACAGACTGGCGCCCAGTCCTGGGTGTGTCCCCTCCCCCTCCAGCCTCATGCCCTGTGTTGCTGGGTTAGGCTCTGGCTCCCTGTGACCCTACTTGGGACAAGCAGTTTCAGACGGTGTGTGTGTATATGGAACAAGAGCAGTTATTTATGAAAACTTGAGTATTAGTGCAACTGCACACTTTTGTTAGATCTATATCCGTGAACACTAACAGGAAGGGAAAAAACTGACAAAGAGGAGGAAAAAGTCATAAAAACAATTTTGCACATCACATGGATATCTTGGCTCACAACTTGAAGTCTTATACGCTTTGAACTATTGTACTTCCTCCCTGATGTGGGATGGTTTTTGTCATAATTCTGCTGCGAGAAAATAAGGCAGAGAGATGAGTGCTGTCATTACCCTGCAGGCAGGTTTTCCACAGGGGGCTGAGGCTGCCAAATCCGAGTCCGGCTCCCATGTGAGAGACCTGGCACCCCATGGGCCGTGTCAAGCTCGATATCTTTATGGCTTCAGAGTGACCCAACTTTTGTCAATACACAAACACAAATTAAACTGGATTTCAGTTTACAAAACACTGGCGTTAGACAAGTTCAAGCTGGGCTGACACTGAAAAGTACAATTAGGAAAACTTCTTGAGCCATCACCCTTTACAATGTGCCGCACCAGAGCGAGAGATAATAACAGGCCTGTTTAAAATATTACTGAATCACTTGTCACATTTGGCGGGACACACAGCATTAACCTATAGTCAGTATATACAAAACCAGTCAAAAGTTTCAGAACACCTACTAATTCAGAATTACGCCTACACCTACTAATTTAAAATTGAGAGATTATTCTCTATGTTCCCCTATTTTCTAGTATTTCTGGAAACGTATACTTTGAAAACAGCTGTAAAATATGGGAAAAAGTTTATCGTACTCAAAATTTTCTACTAGTATGGTATACTTAGCTTAAATTTCATAGATGAAAACACTAATTTCCAAATTTAAAGTTAAAGCCAGTACCTGAAACTATAAGAGGAAACCAAATGATTCTGTGCGACATCTATAAAGTGTGAGCAATGACTATTTTATGTGCATTTTTCTACACACAGGGCCAGAGAATCAAGCGCCCAGCGGCATTTAATTTATTTTGAGAAGAAGGAGAAAGGAGTAAAAGTAATCAATACAAAATGTTCACACACAGGTAATGTTTTAATTAATTACTGCATTTTAAATGTTCAGTGAATAAGGCATGTGACAATACAGCATACATTTTACCATCTGTCATTTTAAGACAGCCAAATGGTCTGATAGCTTCATAACTGTAGACTCCAGCTTGAAAACTGGACTGGATCCATGCAAAAATTGTGTTCTGGATGAAATATTTGTGCATGAAATACTTTAGTGCATCTATAAGTGAAAACTCTTACAAAGGGACACACCAAGGTCATTAAACTACAGCATTCCTTTTTCATTAAGCTAACAGAAGAGATTTTCTTCTCAAAGGTTATTGCAGATAAAGTAGCTAGATTATGCATAAAAAATTATGTGGGTTCAACCTGAGTTCAGGGAAAACCAAAAACAGTCTAACGCTCATACTGTTGAGTCCCTCAGACATTTTCAAAGGCAAATTTTAAGGAAAGTGAATGTTGCATTACTGTGGTCTGGGTCACATGTAAATAATAATAATAATAATAATAATGTATGGATGGGAGAATTAATGTGCTTTTTGTGCCATTCTCATCAGAATATCACCCTTTTAAAGAAATGCAAATACACATACAGAATACAAAAAACAGGATGTAGTATGTACTTCAAATATTGAGCAACTACTTTGCTTGGTCTAAAGACAGTATATTAAATGTGGATCTCCAGACTGTGGTGAACCAAAACATGAAGCAGTGAAAGGACACTATGTTGCCACTTACCACGATGAAGATGCAGTGCATTTGAGATCCTCAGGTCACCGGACACAGGAGTGGGACAGTGTGGGAGCAGGAGGCTGCAGGGAGATAATGCACTTAAGTCAGAAGTTGTTCCTTTATAGATTCTCTTCAAAACATTATACAGGGTAACACTGAATTCAGCAACATGACAGGGGCATCCAAAAGAGCACAGACAACTGGTAAAACTATATAACCTGGCACAACTTACATTATTAATTACATTTGATTTGCATGACAACTCCAACAAATTCGGAAATTATCTGGACACCCTTCTGGAAGTTAATAGGTTATTAGAAAGTGCTGCATGATCATACCGCTCATAAACTGTAACCTTTTCACTCTGAGCCATTTGCTCCAAATAATGACAACATGAGAGCTGCTTTTTGACAGCATACTGTCTATCTGCATCATTCTCTTTAGACCCTGTGCATAGAACCTGTATACAGACACACACATAGCCCACTGTGCTCTGGGTTCGGATGGGGGACAGCGTTCATTACGAACATTTATCGGAACACCAGGACATAATATTCTCGGTCCAAGAAGGCCTTTTGCATAAAACCATCCTTCCCAGCCTACTTATTATCCATCAGGCTTTCTCCTTTTCTATGCTGGCAAACACAGCTACCCCCTTATATTCCCTGTAAATCCCCACAACGGTTAAACACAATTCCATTTTACCCATAATTCAACTATTTACATTATACACATATTTAAAGTATACTATTATGGCCAGACGTCATGTGCAAGGGAATGTGCATAACAACTAGCTGTCATTTGGAAACTTCTTTTGCACCTTTCTCACTTTAACTCTGCCAGTTATTTCTTTTGGACCCATTACAGTTACGCACTATGCTCATATGATGGACTGGAGTACTCAGTATACTGTACTTAGTCTAAGGTAATGCTGTCGAGCGCATACTGACAAAAACTTCGATACTGGGAACGAGAGAAGAGTCCCGGAAATGGACGTGCGCTAAGCGGAAATGCCGACACAGGTGACCGCAGTCGGTGTGGCGACTTAAAATCATAACATAATTGCTAGAAATTTTCAAGGGTCTCGGTTTTACCTCAGTTTATTACGGGGAACAGCGCCCCCTGGTGTGGAGTGCATGTCCACACATGATGAACGTAAAAAAACAAAAACAGAAAAAAAAAGAAAAATTCACGGTTCTATGCAGCCTGGGACTAAATTTGCGTAAATTCATTGGACCGCATATCATATGAGTGCTTTTACAGTTTAATTAAGGGAACTTTCTTTCTAATTAAGTTTGGTGAATTTCAATGAATCATGCTTCATAATTCGCCAGCTCTGTGGCCGGACTCGAAAGTAAACCTAAGATTCAGTTTAAAAAATAAAGGAAAAACACGTTTGGGGTTACGCCGTAATCTAAAGGAATTCAAACACGTAATTGTGTTAAATTAGTGTACCTTTTCGATAAACATTTCCGCACGTGACGTGCCCCCACGACGACGTCCATCAAAAAGTTAGGAAAGAAAGGAGCAGTGTTTATTCAATAATCTTATTTATTCACATATGGAAATAACTTTTTCCCTCAGACGCTCACCTTTCTGTCGCTGTCCTACTACGGACCAAAAACAAACCCCTGTTTTTTTTGTCCTGACGAGAAACCAAACGAAAGAAGACGCGCGCACGCGACTGTTGATTGCTCCTGTCAGCTGCAGCAGTGCGTCACAAAGTAATTCCTTTTATATAATTTTGTAGTTAAAAAGGAACTGCCGCTGAAAAAGAAAAATATATACACATTTCAGTTAACATAGTCTATATTTGTCTGGTGTAACTGCATTACAAAACCTTACAACACATAGTGACAGGTGGGAAGATCGTTGGTAGCCCACTTCCCTTCCTCCAGGACATCTACCATCCATGCCCGCTGTGTCCGTAAAGCCTCCAAAACTGTGGGCGACCGCATACACCCCCTCCACAGCCTCTTCAGCCTCCTGCTGTCTGGGAAGAGTTACAGGAGGAGCAGAGGAGCTGGCTCCACCAGGCTGTGCAACAGCTTTTTCCCACAAGCTGTCAGGATCCTGAACTCTCTGTACCACCATTAACCACACATTACATACCAGAATCTGAACTCTGACCACTGGAACCAACCCCCACCATCCAGAAAGACAGCAGCCACCTTCTGCAGAGATTGTCCTCTCAAGTCCCTGACGGTCTCTGCCGAAACCTTACTTGAATTGGTGTCCATCCCAAGTATAGTTGCTGTATTTTTTAGTACGTTTCATATGCACCTACATTGGGTCAGGCTGACCCTCTTTTCCGAAGAATTATTGCACAAAAAAAACACACTTTTTTTGCATTGCCACTTTTAAAATCTGTTTACATTTATAGTTATTGTACCGACCACACCACTGCACTTAATTCCAGTGTTTTTACTTTAGTAGTTAGTTACTGTGAACTGTACTGTAGTAGTAACAGTATATATTGTATGCTGTATGTTGTCCTCTGTGTCACACTGTGGTCCAGGAGAAATGCTATTTCACTCCGATGTATGTTCTAAACACATTGTGGAAGTGACAATAAAGTTGACTTTGAAAACAAGCATAAGCACCAAACAATATGAGGGCCTAATGAGCAGGGCCACCCTTTGCCTTCAGAACAGTTTCATTTCTTCTTGAAATACACTTCTTACTCTGCATTCCAGAACTTCCCATAAAGGTTCAACGCAGTTTTGGTCTGGTGATTGGAGAGACCATGGAAGGTATTTGACTTCATCCCAGTGTCCATGATCTTCATTATCCTGGAATATGGGAACATTATGAGGGAAAATTGTTTGTATCATACAGTCAACCTGGACCTGTTAAGTTGGGCTCATACTCCCTGGCCATTATATGACCATGCCAAGCAATTATCACACCCTATGACTCCCAGATGATGATGCCCCCTTACCACTCTTGATTCCCAACATGTTTAACAGTTGGCAACAGACATTCTGTCTTGAAGGCATCCTTTGGCTTTTCCATAACTTTAACTCATCTGGATGTAGGAAATAGAGTGAAAGATGACTCATCGCACCATATTGCTTTTTTTCATTGCTCGGGGGTTTAGATTTTGTGCTCCTTGCATCAGGTTATGCATCTTTGTGTGTTGCCGTTAAATTCCCTGCCATAAATTCCAACTACTTTTGTGGTAATTTTTGAGGCGGCGATTTTGTGGCACGTAGCAATTATCCGGTGAAGTGTCCGCCTGTCACTGTCGGTGAGCTTCAATGACTGCTGTTCCATCTTTGTTTGGCATATGTTGACATTATTCTTGTCTGTTCCCCTTGGCACATCAAATAATTTAGTAGTTTTTTTGTAACAATGCACCTGTAATTTTTACAATGGCTTTTTTTACCTCTTTGAAACTTTGTTAGCTGCCTCATGTTGCTTTGACACCTCATATCAAAATGCAATTGTCTGCCCTGTTTTACACCTCACACATACTGCTCATCAAACTGACATGACTCACCTTTGCAGTTGCATTTGTAGCTGTGATTTTGTTACTTTAAAGATGCTCTAATATCCATGTGGTAGTTTTGCTATTTTGTCCACCCCCATACATCTTACAAAACATCAGATGCTTCTCAGAATTTGAAAGAACTATTTAGATGCATGAGTTGTGACCATGACACCATAACACAGAAATGTGTGCCTTACTGTAGAAAACATTTAAACATTTACACACATAATATACTAAGTTATATTGTCGATTAAGCTGGACAAGACGAAGTTATAAGTTAGAAAAATTTTGTGTTTATTAGAAACTGCGGTGACCATTTTTAATGTCCCAGCTCAGTGGAACTTTAATTATCCAGCTCATTCAGGACTTCCTTGGACATTTCATAAAAAAACAAATGAAAAATACAAACATATCTAGACCGCCACCTCAGTGTAAAGTCAAGCAGTATAAAATCTATTCTTTCTAACAGTCTTTGTTTCAGTTGGTTACAAACAGGTAATTTAAATAAATTTCTGTAAAAACATAGGATGTAGAAGTAAGAATGTGATACATGATCTTATAACCTTGGATATTTTACATCATGTTTGCAGCAGGTGAAGAAGCCTGTGCAGTATTACAATAAGTTGCATGGAAAGCTAGGCTGCACTTGGTCGTGATTCTCTTCAAGGCCTAGACATTCCTAAGCAGCCAGGTTGGGGCAGAGATGCCTGATTGGGTGAAGTAGTTCCACCACCATGGTTTCTCCTCCCTTTCCTCCTCGTCTTCCCCAAGCTCTGTCAGGGTGTAGCGTTCAAACTGGTTGTAGGGGTCAAAGCGATCATAGGTGTCTCCAGGTAGGAAACTCAAGTCCTCCATGTCTGGCTCCTGGGGGACCTTCTTTAGCACAAAGTCAACACGGCCAGCTTTCTGCATTCTCGTTGGAAGGTTGACTTTCTTCATGACCCTGGTGTAACCAGGGGCGGAAGCCATGAGGATGTGGATGCCGGGATTCAACAGTCGCCAATAGTCCCCATTTTCCGCTAGGAAGGCACCATAAACACATTGTTAGTAGGAAAATGGCATTCAATTCAGTTTTGTAGTTTATTTGCCTTTTTATTGTATTCCCAAACAACAGCAATAAAATACATATATCAGTCAAAATTCTAAACGAATTCTAATGGAAAATTATTTCAGTTTAATGTGGGGGAAAAGGTGGAATCCATGGTACTTTTTGTTTTCAATGTAAACATTAATAACATTACAATAATTTTCTCTGGTAACTATAAACTGTAAGTAAACTATATAACTAAGTTATATGTATATTATATGTACTAACATTATACTAAAATATACTGAAAACATGGTTTAATATAATGATGTTCAGCAGTAGCAATCTAATGGGGTTACTCCGGGTTGTTCTAGAAGATAAGTCATGGCAACTTGTCAGTGACAAGGATATCTCCGGTCTTCAGCACATACCCTGACTTGTGCTACAGATAACACTGTTCCAGCATGAGACCAGTCAAAGCAAGTCTGGCTGTAACAAATCACTTGTTGCGTTGTAAAATAAACATTATCCATTAACATAGAAATGTATAAGGTATCTTAAACTTCTTTTACTTTGGGCTGTGCAAGCATGGTAAATTATAAGTGTTATTTTAATGACAAGTAGAAATGCTAAAATAAACCTTTTGTATAGTAAAAATAATGTAGAAATTGCAAAAAAAGAGAGAGTACATTTATTTATTACCTGTTCTAATGTCATGTCGAATTCCTTTGACAGATATTCTGGCTCCCTTGATTCCATTGCCATTTTCATCCTTCACTATTCCTTTCACTCCCCGGTGGACCTGGGTAGACAGTGTTACCACAATAAGCACTTTGGGGCCTAATATTGTTGCTTTATCAGATCAGTTACTAAACTCAGAGATAAGAAGGGTTAAAAGGAGCTCATTGCGCAGACATTACTAGGCCAATACTTCCCATTTATCCTGTGGAATATTTTACAGGGAAAGCTGAGGTTAGGTATACTACTTTTGGGTACTACAGTACTACACCTTCCTGAGACTAGAACCATATCTTCAGGTCAATATCTTTAAGCACCACCTTAACATTTGTCCAAATATGAATTCAACTTTTCCCTGGCCATTAATGTCTAAGACAATGACTGACACACTCTGATTTAATTGTCAGTGTGCAGTTTATATTCTGGTGCCTGAAATCCCCATTGAGAGCATGCAATAAAGATAATAAATATCAGCACAAAAAAAGAGAATAGTTTGAAATAAATGTTTCATGTTTGAAATACATTTCTAATCATCATACAGTATATTTTAAGTTGTGCTTTGTTGTCTTTGTTAATGGATGACCAAGATGCTCAGTAAGAGCAAAAGGCACACCGATTCCATGAAGCTCAAGAGGGATTCCTTATTGCGCTTCCATTCTGTGTAGAGCTCCTCCTCAGCAGGGAACTTGTCACAGCCCAACTCCACCGTGATCTCAAAGCAGTTTGTGTGGAGGTAGTTGAAATCTGACATTCCTGAATAAAGGGGCAAATTCCATTATTTCCATTTGCTGACTGCACTTAGACTGAACCTTTTTTGTGTCCTTCTTATTATTCTTTCATCTTTGCACAAGTGATTTAACTAATTTGTCAGAATATGCTCATAACTATTGTAGATTTGCTAAATTTATAAAAGTATTATATGTAATACATAATTATTATCTTTATCATAGTTAATTAAACTTCAAGACATGAAAATATTCCAGTGTGGCATGAAATAATTAAACAATGTCACAGACTAAAAGATTTTGCACCTTGAAATTATGCATTACTTTTTTAAAACAACGGACATCAAACAAAAACGTGCAAATAACAGAATACCAAAAAAATGAGCACGTCAGTAGGGATTTTGGTTAAGTCACAAGCTAAAGCATCCATAAGAAAATTGCTCTTGACGGTCAGCTCTAATTGGAAAGCAGGTTTATGTTAATGACATGATTGTGGCCTACCTCCAGCAAAGCTGTACCACAGGGCCCCGTTGATGATGCCCCCTTTGTTAACAAAGGAAGCCCCACATCTTTCTGTATTGTTGTCTGCCATGGTTGCATGGGCATCTGCATAGGTCCTGGCCATTTGCTTGAACACCTGTGGGTGAGATGTGAGCTTTGCATACTTCAGGTGTTCGCAATGCCTAGGTTTACCTTGCCTTATGTGTCCTGTAGATGGAAGGTATTTAAAACTGAACCAAGTTCAAGACTCTGGCTACAGTCCACAAGTTGGTCAAAGGATTTGCACCATGATACCTACAGTATCTGATCATTCTGTACAATTCAGTGAGAGCACTGTGTTTCTCCACCTCTACCCAGTTGGTGGTCCCACTCATAAGAGGTCCAAAAGTGAAACCCTGTAGATTCTCAGTTTTAGCTCTGATGCTGTGGAATGAACCCCGTTCTTACCTCAGAACTGCTGAATCCTTCTCAACAATTAAGAAGGGTCTCCAAGTTCACCTCTTTTGGACTCACTTTCTCCCAGATCTTGTAAATGCAGCATTCTAGAAGTGTTTCATCCTGAGCAGTGTCTCTCCCTACATAAATTTGTACAATACAATCTGCCATGCTCATCTATTCATGTAGTATCCGATGCTCGTTTCTATAAACAGCGAATAATGAATAATGTTTGCCAGCAAAACAGCGGCATCAGACAAACAAGCTGCGCTTTGATAATCGTGTTTGAATCTATAGGTGCTGCTGTCTATCATTGGGGGTGTGGCAGCGCAGCAGGCTTGGTCGTGTTCTGCTCTCTGGTGGGTCTGGGGTTTGAATCCTGCTCGGGGTGCCTTGTGATGGACTGGTGTCCCGTCCTGGTTGTGTCCCCCCCCAGCCTTACACCCTGTGTTGCTGGGCTAGGCTCCAGTTTACTGCAACCCCGCTTGGGACGAGTGGTTTCAGACAGTGTGTGTGTGTCTATCATGAAACACACTTTTCTATAACGTCAATTGTGTGTTGCTTTGAGGAAAAGTGTCTGCTAAATAAATTAACTGAATACAAATAATGCCTTCAAAATCTGTGCATGGTTTTTGAAGGAATGTACGTGTAGAATACTGGATGGTGCGATGCTGAAAGATTTTATGTGCATCTCATTTAGGACCCATGATGGACCATCTTACCTAATGTATGTTTGGTTGATTAAATATTCATGAATGCTTACACAGCGCATATGAAGGCCTAGTGCACGGCTTACAGAGACGTTAAGCAGGGCCCTTCAACTACACTGCTGCCAACATTTTTACATTTGACACCAGATTGCAAACAAATGTAAAGCGCGCGCATAAAATACCGTGCTCTGTATACCGCTGATAGTATGGCAGTCACCTGCTCATCCGGAGTAGGAGAAAACATCTTCTCTTCATGAGGATGTCTGGAGAAGTCGTAAGGGTATGAGACCACCAGGTCCCCCCCATGCAGGCTGGCAGACTGCACAAAAGGAATGGACCGCACCCATTTCATCATAGCGTATGTCTCTGGGGCTACCTGTAGGACATGAGATTGCAGACAACAAGCTGGTCATTGTCATAGCCTAATGACCACAGAGGACAAATTTTAGAAACTGGTAGTATTTTTTCCTGATAAATAAATACATTTCTGATGCGTTTTTAACATTATTTTATGTTTATGCAACCATGTTATAAACTTTTATGAACTGTGAAACA
Organism: Scleropages formosus; assembly: GCF_900964775.1. Lineage (NCBI taxonomy): Eukaryota > Metazoa > Chordata > Actinopteri > Osteoglossiformes > Osteoglossidae > Scleropages > Scleropages formosus. The sequence continues at coordinate 12,493,741 of NC_041821.1, read as the reverse complement.
ACACTTTACAGACCTTTACACAGTTACATATTCAATTTAAAGAGATTTGCTAAATCTGTGCTTTTCTAATAGTCAAGTGTATTTTCCCCAGAAAAGAATCAGAGTAAGTGCTTCATAGCTCACACAGATCTTTGGTCCTAAAAATCAAATTTTTAACCTGCATGGAAGGGAAAAAAAGAATCTAACCAAAACAAATGTAAGTATAATATTAAAAGCAAACTGAAGTATAATAAATTTAAAAATCAAAATTTTAGAAGGCTGTAGTTTTACTGCATCAATAGTCATCCCTAGTATGTTTTTATGTTTTTTCTGTAATGCTCATTCCATTGATCACCTATGTTACATGCATAACGTATGCACAAGTGTCTCTCTTCGGCAGCTACAGCACAATGCATTGTCAGCAACCCTTACACACAGCAGCTCTCTCACAGAGAAACGGTATATTGCTTGGCACTGAGGAACAGAATGGGTAAAATAATTAGTGGACCAGTTTGACATGAGGAAAAGTCAGGGTATATAGCTCTAACCCTGAACCAGAATCGCACAAGGGAACCTTGTTTCCTTTACCACAAAACATGGTCTTCACTCAGGAAAAGCTTAAGTCTCTGTCTGGATATAAATGCTTTTCTACATTGAATATATGTTCTTTTAAGATTGGAAGTCTTAAAAGTTTAGAAGCTTAATTACCAAATGGTTTCTCTATAAGAAGCAGCATTAAAATGCCACAAATCAATTTTAAGACTTTGCATTTCATGTTTAAGTACTCATTTGTATCATATCCAGTCAGTATAGATTACCGTAGGGATACAGCAATATATCATTACCACAATGGTGAAAACTGTCTGTCTGCAAAGGTGAAAATCCTAATGCTATGAAAAATAAGTGCCAGTACATTTACCCCATTTGAAATTTTAATGTTTTAAAAGGTATCCTTCATGTGCATTACTATCTCATCCATTCCTGGCTCAAGCTCAAAACAGTGTTGGAAAATACTCAAGTCTTTGTTCCTCTGACTTCAAGTACATAACAAATAAAATCCTGCATTATAAAATAGATAAAGTAAAGTACAAGTCATACCTTACCAAACCAGTAAGAGTCTGGGATGGGAATGTGATCAGTACGATGGCGTTTGTTTCGGCGCTGGCTATAGACAATGGACGTCAGGTCAGGGAAGTTGCGGTTGAGGTCTATGCCCTGGGCGTTGCCACGGCCAGTGATCCATCCATTGTAGATGGGGCCCTGCATTTCCCACAGTGGGTCAGTAATGGCTCCCGTATGGTGGGGGGGAAGAACAATGTGAAAATGGCAGCTGCTGAAGGGGAAAGTGACAGCGAGGAAAGCCCATCTGTGCCGCACCGAGAGCAACATCTGAAAGAGTGGTTGTCCAGCTCAGAGATGGACATAGGTAAGAACCCCACAGAACACAGGTAAAAACTGCACAGGGGAGACTGCCATGGTGCCTTCTGTTCTGCTCACACTACTTCCTCTCCTCATGATGGTGGTGTCCTGTGGCTCTTATGAGATGAGGAACTGTGATTTCCCACCACTCGGAAAAGTAAAGGATACGCCCCATGCCACCTACAAATAATCATAATGCCAAATACAGTGTAATCATAGGCCCTGCCCCCAGTTTCAGACAGGCCTCCCTCCTAAATAACTGTATTTATGGCTCTTCGTTGTAGCTTTATAATGTGGCAAAGTGGCACTGTGACAAAGAACAGAGGCACTGTAGGATTGCAGAGCAGCAGTGTGGGATGGCTGGCCTCTGTGCATTTTTTAAACAATGGACCAACACGGTTTAATCTTAACTAGTTCTTCACTGGGTCAAATGATATTGTCCTCTTGGTGAAATGTGAGAAATATTGTTTGTATCTTTGAAAATTTGTAACTTGGATTTTTGAAACACGAGGTACAAGTGTACAGGACATACTTTTTTAAAATTGTCATATTTAATTACTATATTAATGTAAAGTAAAGAAATCACAGAACTCAAATATTTTAAAATATTAATATGTGTGCTTCAGCTTTTATAGTCTTATGCAAAACGATGCATTCAGATATGCATTTTCTAAATTTATGCACGTTTAAACTTGCCGAGTTTGGTGAAATTAAAGAAAATTCAATTTAATTTTAGCTTAAAATAATGTCCGTGGTGACCCTTCATTTAAGAGGAAAAAAATACTAATATTCTAATATTAGTTGTTACACTATTAGTCTTCTGCTATTAGTCTTCTACTATTAGTCTGCTACAGAAGAAATGAAGAGAGAATTCCCAGAAATCTTCCTGTTAGTTGAAAACCTTGTGGCCAACAGCCTGCCCACTGCCAGATGTCCCGAAACACAGAAATTATTCTATCACGTCAACACTGTGCATTTTTAAAATGTGACAATGAATATAATTACAGTATATGATGTGACTGGTAATGAATCTTGTGACTGCACTGGCCAGGAATAATGCCTACGTTGGTGTAGCGAGGGCACAGTCTGGTAGTGGGAGGCCTGGTCGCAGCAGCGCTGAGCTCAGCAAGAGACTGTGGTCGCACCATGAGAACGGATATTTACTTCCTGGATCTCTGGATCATTGCTATCCTCTACCTCTGCGGCAGCCAGCTCGTAGCCGTCAGGGTTCATGGAGGGCAGGAGGTGGATGCGGGTGTTGTTGATGAGAGTCTGGATTCGCTCGTTGCCCAGCAGGTACTCAGAGCACAGGTACTGAGCCAAGTAGATGAGCAGCTGTCTGCCCAGCACCTCATTCCCGTGCATGTTAGCCACGTACTTGACTTCTGGCTCCACTGAGAACAGAGATACACCGTGGATGAAAATCGTGACCTTACAGAATAATACACCTCAGGCCACAAAGCAACAGAACTGCTGAAAAATGATGCTAAAAGAGCTGCTAGCGTGTTATGTTTAAAAAAAATTTATTTTACACTTATGAACTCTCACACGAGAAGCCACTCTACATATTGCTTTCAGACATAAAGGTCCATTGATCCACTACATAATAAGACAGCAAGAGACTGTATGGAGAGACTCAATAACTGTGGTAGTGATTACTGTATAAACTACATTACTATAAAATTCCCACGTGGAACCCTTATATTATAATATTGCTTTAAATAGATCATAAAAACCATACAGCATTAATTTATGTCCAGCTCAATTTGTGAAAATCCATTTGCAGTAGTACTGCACTAATGCAAGGAGCACAGATATAGCAGAAATACACCCAGAACAACTGGGAGGAGAAACATTGCTTACAAAGATCGTGCTGGCCGGGGTTGTCCGAAAACTCGATGACAAGAAGGTCCTTCCCCTCGACGCTGCGGCCGATGCTGTATGTTCTGGAGATGTGGGAACACTTTGCTGCAGTCCGCTTCAGGACATTGAACATCTGTGCGTTGGAGTGGTAGATGAACTGAATTATGGTAGCAGGCTCCTCCGGGGAAATACTGGTGAGGGCAACCTCTTGTTGGGCTGAAATTACGATCAGTGCACAAGGTTGTCAATAAAAACAGAAGCGGTTTTTCAGTTCTTAATCGACTTGACCAAGTGAATCTCACATAATAAAAATACATGCAATGCAAATTAAATGATCTGAATCTGAAGGAAAAATGATGAAAAATGGAACAGAACAACATGAAAACGCACTTCAGTAATTATTGGTGCTGTGGGTCTGCTGTGATTTGTATTTGCGAAAAACGCACAAATCCGACTGTGGATCTGAGCGGGGTTACCTCTCAGGGTCTCCAGAGGGTCGAAGCAGCCTTCCTCTTCACCAGCAAAGAAGCGGTCACAGTCGAGGAAGTAGGGCCAGGCCATTTCAATGTTCTCAAACGCGTGAGCGCAACCCTGGCGCACAGCCTCACACGTGCTTCTGCAGGGTTTCCGGATGCGGCTGTCCTGGCACTGGGGAGCCAGTACAGAGCATCCCAGTAGGCGGATGTCAGGCATACATTCGCCCTGGAGCAGGGAGTGTGCCACACTCAGGAGCAGGTACTCAGCCCCCATCTCAGAATCCTGCCGAGTTCTGTGGCCCAGGAGGTTGGGGAACCTGGTCTTCGAGTAGGGTAGGTCATTGCAGTACCCCAGGACAACTTCTGTGCATTGCACTGGGTCAAAAGGTACAAATAATGCTCAGAAGATAGTTACAGTCATGTGGGAGGTTGTATTCATTCAATACGTATGTTTCTTAGACTCACACCATACCTAAAGCAAACACAACACAGCAATATACACACACACTGTCTGAAACCGCTTGTCCCAAGTGGGGTTGCAGCTAGCCGGAGCCTAACCTGGCAACACAGGGCGTAAGGCTGGGAGGACACACACCCTGGATGGGATGCCAGTCCGTACAAGACACCCCAAGCAGGACTTGGACCCCAGACCCACCAGAGAGCGGGACTGGCAAAACCCGCGCCACCGTACACCCCCCCAACACAGCAACAGGCTTGTCTAAAGAATATGCTAAAGATTTTCAGATATGTGCAACAAAAGTCAACAAAATACATAGACAACCTTCAGTGAATTTTACAATTCCAGACCACAAATATGTAGGAAGTGTTCTGAATCATGTTGAAGAGCTTCACCCCCCAACCCCCCACTAAAGCTATGCAGAGACAAGTCACTTCATGCAATGGCAGGAGGTTTTGGAAACAGAATCATTGCTCCCCTGCCAAGTATCTCCTTGCTAACTGACAAAAGGCTCAGGACATGACGGCAGTCTCTCAGGGCAGGGTGGGGCAGTCTGAAAAACCCCTCTGCAGTTTACACACATTTGTCCATTTAGCAGACATTTCTCTCCAAAGAGACATATATCTTATAGAAAACACAATGTGTGCATCACATTAGCAGAAAGAGAGACTTAGATGCAGACACGTGATTCTAAAGGACAGTTAATTTTTTACTTTCCACCATATGAACCAATGTACATCACACGAGTAGCTACAGAACAGTTTATCCAGTATTCAGTAGTTAAACTCACAAAGGTATTGTGCATAAACATTTACACATTAACATGCACTTAAGAGATCATGGGAGAAGTGAGTCTGGGAGAGGTGAGTTCCTGGCATAAGGACAAGTTGCCAGTCACATTACACGGTGAAATGTGACCACCTTCTTTACATGTACATAAAGTCATTAAAACTCATTTTCACTCAAAATTTTACTTTTATTTGCAAAAAAAAGTCTGACTTACATGACCAACCAAAACTAATCTAAATCATGGAAAAAAAAATTTCAGAATACTCCATTGAGCCACCAGATCTAAAACCATATCAATAACAGCATAACGACAATGACACAGTTTATATTAATATTGCTCAATAAACACCTACGTCTTTCTTCCTGCGGAACTTGGCATCTTCCTGAAATGAAAGAGAACAGAAGAATCAACATCCATAGTATCAAGTGGGGTGTGCAGTGTGTGTGTTGTCGGGGGGGCTCAAACGCATATTTAACACCAGAGGGCAGAAAAGGGACACAAAGTAATCCGCAAAAGTGCAGCTAAAAAAATAAAGTTTTAACGTGAAAGACAAAAAAAGTGCGGCAAGTCTCAAAGTTATTTGAAATTGAAGTAATCTGCTGTTTTCATGCACCTTTCCAGAATAAGCCTAAAGAAATCACGGATTCTCACAAAAGCCGGTCATTTCGTCCCGCGCACTTTCACACACTAACTGTACAGCCTACATTTTAACAATCATATTTCTCTTTTTCGTCTTAAAAAAATTCGAAACTTGTTAGGCTATTCTTTCTTTGGAATTTCACCGCTAACTGATACTAGTACAATTCCATTACATTAAAACTACGGCCCGGTGACTGATTTTCTTCAGATCTGTTACCCGAACGCACAGTACATACAATAAAATAATCATCATAATATTTAAATAAATGTTTCCAAGTAAACGGCGTATCAATCAGTCGGAAAACGGGAAAAAAAGAAAAAAAAAATACCTAGGAGTTCGTCCCCGGGTTCACATCGTCGTGGTGGAGCACAGCAGACTATGGTGAGTAAAACATTTAAAAGCAATAAAAGCGAGTTCATTGTGCTCCGGCTGCGCAGCGAGTGCATTGTGTGATGTGGCAGCAGCACGATCCACACTCACTGTCTCCTTCTAATTAAACCTGTGCTGGAAACGCTCTTTATACAGCATCCCCTGTCTCCCTAAGGAAAGAGTGGAATGGGGGGGGGGGGAAACGCACCTATATTAGGTATATTACGGTCAAAAGATCACATTTCACAAGAAAAAAAAAACAGAGCATAGATGAAAGTATTGCAGTTTGAATTAGGAATTATATTTCCTAAGCATACCAAAGATCATTTTTACATAACTGATGTTTGAGCTGGAAAGATTTAATTAGGAGCGACGGTTCACTGCGGTCCAGCAGGTTAGAGCTGAACCTTTGAACCCCCAAAGCTGCAGGTTTGAATCCCCCCTCCAGCTGTAGTACCCTTGAGCAAGGTGCTTACTCTAACTGCTCCAGTAAAAATAACCCAGCTCTGTAAACGGGTGAATAACTGTAGGTACCTTATCATGGTAAGTTGCTTTGGACAAAAGTGTCACTTAAATCAGTAAATGTAAGTCATCTCATTTTGATAAAAAAAATCACAGCAGTTGTGGAAAGAAAAGTTGGTTTAACTCCAAAAAACATACATAGATTCATACTTTGCTTATTATGCAGCCTCTGCTCAGACATATGAAAGAGTGGAGTTTTTACAAATTTCCTGACCTCTGTACTGAAAATAATATTCACTGAAAATATATATAGGTGTACTGCAGCCAGCTCCTGTGTAATATTTCTCTGAAATCTATGTTCTCTTTAATTTATAAATTTCCATGAATGTGGATTACATTATTTGAACAATTGAAATCAAGCCTTACAAATAAATGACCACCTTGCAGAACACATTGGAACTTTATTAAAGGAATGCACTTACGGGTTTCTCTTTCATACAGAATCACAACCTGCAGTTTACAGAATGGCCTCAGCTAATTTTAGATTTTGGCCAGAAATGAAAATGTGACCATATATATTTTTAAACCACGGGCAAAATAACACTGTCAAATGGACAGCTAACAACAAATTCTGGCACAAAATACAGATATACAGTATGCACTTAAAGAATATAACGTTGTCCACAAAACAAAATGTACTTCTCCATTCTGACATAAAAATAACAATAATTAAACAAACTGCAGTATGGTTTCACCTTAAGTTTCATAATTGACATTTGAGCTCTCTCTTTTATTCTCTTTCTCCTTATTTTTATTGGTGTCTTTACATAATTCTCATCATACCCACCTAATGTACAACAGCTCTATTAAATGTGGTAATACATTTATTTTTTTAGAGATGCTGTGCTAGCATGACAAAATTAAACTTGGTCTTAATTTTTTGGCAGTAGTGGGTATGAAATACATGTTTAGTAATGTCCTGGGACAAAAATCATATTCCAGCCAAGGAGGCTGGATTCTTGAAGTTCTTGAGATGTTTCTCAGCTGGAGGTACCACCAGTAGAAGCATACGTGCCTTTCCATTTACAGATTTATGGACTTAATGTAGGCATTGCGAAATGGTGGGTGATAATCACATCACACATTTTATAACCTTAAAATCTAAAATTCCTTCATGGAAACCATGAACTTAGAAACTTTACTGAGGCCTGGTTGAGTATTAAACTGTGCTGAGTTGTTTCCAATTAACCAATTAACTCAAGTATACACAGCTTGGCTCTTTACTCCTGACCATATTTAATATGAAATATATCTGTTCAGTAGTCCTTTGCATTCCCCAAGCTAATATTGTACAAGAACATAAATTAATTTTCCACAGTCCCTTATTTTTTGGCACTGAAGGAGCAACTGAACAGCTCTATCAGTATATCTTAGATTGTGAGCCTGGATCTAAAAAAAGATACTCTAGAATTCTGCACCTTGGTTCAGGTCCAGCTAGCACCATATATACAAAAGATGCACAGGGTTGTTACATAATAAAGATTTATTTCTAGGTATTTCTGATTTGTAGCTATAGGTCCTTTGAAAATGTTACAGGCACCATAACTAAAATGGATTTTAAAAAGCTCTCCAAGCTATTTGGTTTATTTATGCCAGTAAAGCACAACAGTAAAAAAATTAACTTTATCAAGACTAATATAATCTTGTGTTATTCTAATATTTTTTTCAGCAGTTGGGAGCCATTGAATAATGACTTTTAGCTTAGCTTGGTTTCTAAGATCTTGTCTGGTAAATACTGGTAAATGGTTTGTTCACATAAAGCGTCTTGTGTCACGCCAAACATCACACCACACATATAATGACCATATCTGACCATCTCTATATGACTGTATTCAAAATATGTGAAGGCTGGGTCTTAAATTTCCCAAGCAATATGAACAATATAAGAATGTGTACCATTCACAAAGTATCTTAGTATCCATGGTGTTATATACCACCTTACTTTGAATGCATTTTTCTGTATTACTGTATACAGATCAGTTTGGCACAGGCCTGCAATTTATTACCTTCTTTACATTTGCGAAGCCAAACCCTGCATATCACGTACTGCATCAAAGTGCAGCGGCGCTCATGTGAAGCAACACTCGCAAGTTTGTTCCGAAACATAGGTCTGAAGACAGTCTGTATCCCCGGAACATGAAAGGCAGGCTACCTGCTGAGTAAAATCAGTAGATTAAATCATCTCCGAGAGAGTCAGTTTTGTGCCTTTGCCGCGAAATTAACTTCCCCCTGAGTTGATCTAATGCATTCTCCATTATCACCTCCAGCTGTGGCTGCTGTCCATTCTCTGAGCTGACCTCATGTGCCCTGGGCCCCCTCAGCCAATCCTCTGGGGGCAATTTCATGATCAGTGTCCACGGAGCTGCTTCGAGCAGAGGAGGGGAACAGGTCCCGCCTCAGCAGCCTGTTGACGGCTTGCACCAGGACTCTCTTGTACTGTTGACGCAGGAGGGAGTAGACAAAGGGGTCGGTCGCGGCTTTGCCGTATGCCAAGCACCGGCTTAGAACGCCCCAATGTCGGCTGACACAAACCAGGGGAAGGAGCTCCGCCAGCCTATGGAGAGGCAGCATTTAGGCCTTACTAAGCAAAGTAAGCATACATGTATTAACTGGCATTTCTGCCAGCTTGGCATGTGGAGGGCATGGTGCTCGAACCCACACATACTTCCCAGAAATACACAACCACTGTGGTTGTGTTTCATTATCTTGTAAAGTTTTACCAAATCATTTAAAACAAGTTAAAAAAGCAGACCGACCACACACACAGTCTAAAGCCGCTTGTCCCAAGCAGGGTCACAGCAAGCCGGAGCCTAACCCAGCAACACAGGGTTGCAAAGCTGGAGGGGGAGGGGACACACCTAGGACAGGACGCCAGTCCGTCACAAGGCACCCCGAGCGGGACTCGAACCCCAGACCCACCGGAAAGCAGGACCTGGCCAAACCCACTGCACCGCTGCCCCCCTCTGAAAGCAGACTAGCTTTGCAAAATTTTTAAATATCTCTTTAAAAATTAAAATGTGTGCCCTTTTTAATTATTCATGCCAAGCACTACTGTATTGCTTATAGATTAGTGACAATACCACTATTTTTAGCCCTTCATTCTGCTCACCTTGTAGTAACATATGGGGCAAAACAGATGACAAAGGACCCAATAAAGATGGTTATTTTCCTGGTAGCTCGTCGCTTTCTCCTCTTCTGCTCTGCCAGGCATCGTTGTTTAACACTGAAAGCATCAGAATAAAGAGAACAGGAAAAATATATAAATGTTCAAAAGCTCTGTGATTCCCCTTAGAGTAATCTAGAGTACAAATGCATGTGTATTTAAATTGCATGGTCTGTCGTTTATGGACCCCTAAAATTTTGCCCCCCCCCCCCCCCAAAAAAAGGTCTAAAAAATAGAAAAAATAATTACATTTACATTTACATTTATTCATTTAGCAGATGCTTTTGTCCAAAGTGACATAACATCTCAGCAAAAGTACAATTTATGCATGACATTAAGAGGAGACAGTCCCAAGCAAACCGAATTCGTTACCTACCACTTGCTGCAGCGAGGTTCATCGTTCGAGTAGGTATCATACAATCATACAATATCAATATCATACAATAAATCATACAATCATACAATCATGCAATAAATGCACATTCCCAGTAAGCTAGTGAGTCCAATTCAGCACTCTCCCGGGTCACTCAGGTACCTGCAGGTACCCAACAGCATCTAACCTTTTCACACATGTTCTCTCCTCCAAGGTGTATATCGGTGGGTTCGAATACTGGTGTTTTCCTACTACACCTCATTTATTTTTATGTGTTCTTTATGAGTATATGTCTGTGGGATTTTTTTTTCTTTTTTTTTTACTAATCATGTATATTACAGTAGATGTTCTGCATTGTTTTGTCTTAGCACATGTTTTGTGGTCCCACATCCCATAAGGTTTATAGGTGATCCTCCTCGGTCCCGCATAAGTTGTGCGGGGAACTTTAAAGCCACCTCGCGCGCACCGACACCAAACGAAAAAAAGCGCCACGAGTACCTTGGGTGAATATCTACGAGCAAAAGCAGGGTCTGCACCGTGATAACGTCGATCCTCTTGCAGTGGAAGCGCGCGACCCGGAGCACCTTGAGGTACGTGAAGCACAGCGTGAGCAGCGAGAGCGCGAAGCCCGAGGCGTGGAGCGCCACCGTGAACGCGGCGTAGCCGCTCCGCGCGCTCTCCGCGTTCAGGCGCACGGTGCACGAGGCGTACGCGTGGCTGTAGTCCGCCCAGGAGCGAAGCACGGCGACCGCGGCGAAGGTGAGGGAGTGGAGCCAGGAGTAGCACACCATGACGACCGCGTCCCTGTAGCGCATCTTCCTGGAGTAGCTCAGCGGGAAGACCACGGCGACCCATCTGTCAATGCTGAGCGAGGCCATGGTGAGCATCGAGTTGGTGGTCAAGCACGTCTCCAGAAAGCTCAGAGCATGGCAAACACAGTCCCCAAAGGGGTTCTGTCTCTTGATGACCCCCAGCAGTGTTGAGGGCATGTTCAGGACGGTGATGAGTATGTTGCAGAAGGACAGGTTCACGATGAATATCCCCGGGACTTGCCTGCGGATCTCGGAGCTGTGCGCAAAGCATAGCAGCACGAGGGAGTTGGACAAGAGAGACACGAGAGCCACAGCGGCGATCAGCAGTGCCAGTAGGGTTTCTGCCAAGTCCATGTCTCAGTAAGGTGTCACCAGTGGTGTTTCTCTCGAAAACTGTCCATTACGTCCCGCTGCTGCTTTCTCAGGTCCATCGCCTTCGGCACGTCGAACTCCGACAAGTCAGGTCAGCTTGTGGATGGTCACGGAGCTCTCCAGAGTGCTGAACCCGAGCGCCCAGCCCGTCTCCTTGTCACCCCACCACCCCGCCTGCTTGAACATCTCGACTGCTTTCAGCGTGAAACCCGCAGACCTGCTGCGGGCGATTGCAGCGCCGTCACAGCCATAGCGGTGCGAAGCGTAGTGAAGCGTAGTGAAGCGGAGTGAAGCGGAGCGTGTTCTTCTCTTATTCACTCGATGAGCCGTGAGGGCTGATCCAGCAGCGGGCGCGAGCGTCTCCGGACTCGTCCTCCCGTTTGAACTGCCAGCTCTCGCTCTGGCGCCGCGCGCTCAAGGCTCATGCGCACAGAGCGCAGTCCGCACGGCCAACAATTCCTCTCCTCGTAACGGAGCTTTTGTCCAGCGTGGAGATTTTATAATAATCCCTCTAAGCGTTCTTCAAACATTCTGGGTCAAGGATTTGGGGGGGGGGAACACGCCGACGTCTAGTCTACGCTTTGAAATTGAATCTTTTTCATCCATCTTCTGGTACTGTATTTTGATAATATGTAAAAAGTGCTGTCCTTTTATATACTTATGAGATTTTGGAAGGACGGCAAAAGAGAAAAAAGTGACAGTCTTACCTGCATTCCTCTTGTTTTAAGCACAAGGACACGGGTCATGTTTGAGAACAAATACCATGGCATGTGACCTCACTTACGGCAGTTGATACACCCTAAGGTCACCTTCCCTCTGCCACAGAGCGTTAAGGTTACTTTCACAATAAAGCTGCTATTAAAACTATACCCATTCCAGAGACTTCTTGAGAGAGAGCCTGGCTGAAGGTCTTGGTTCCAGGATTTAGGTCAAGTTAGGGTTAGGGTTGTCAGGTCTAGACCGTCACAAAGGAATATATTTGTTATTCAATGCTAATAGTACCAAGGACTCTTTTGAGAATGGGTGCTGTGAGATATGAATTATAGGGTTAGAGTTGTTATTTGGATCCAAAGGCAGCAGCGCTAACCACTATGGTATCTGCTTCCTCATTATTATTATTATTATTATAGAAAAGTTCTTTTGTGAGGTTCAACATAATGCTTTTTTGATCTGCTGCGATAAACAGAAAATCACATTTGTGAATTTCGAGCATGAATAAAAATATATATATTCTTGCTTGTTTGTCATTAAGGGTGATGATAATTTTGTATTTGTTTTTCTAGGCAAATCCAATTATCCAACATGTACTTACTTTGGAAATATAAAATATGTCCATATATATTTCCATGGAGTAAAACTGAACTTAACCAGATGATGTTTTAGAGGTAATAATTCAAGTTCTTCAGTATTTTAGGGCATTGTTAAACCTCAGTCTTTTATTTCCTCAGACACATTTGTTAGTTCATATTAAGACAAATATGATTTTTTCCTGCATCTTGTGATTGTATTATTTTTTTGCTCTGAAGAGTGCTACTGTGGGGACTGTACCTGTTTCTGTCTGCCAGACAGCAATGAGCCTAACCCTTAACTTTAGTCCTGAACACAATCCATAAGATTATCTGAAGGTAATACCCTGGACAGACTGTCATATTGATTATTGGCTGTCCATCAGTTACTGACGTCATCCAAGGTAATCAAAGAGTTCTGTATTGATGTTGGTGCTAGAGGATTTTCTCCAAAGACTCTTTAGCTGTCACACCCTTAGTGATTCAGCCATAATGATTCCAATGAGAAGTGGATTACAGATTCTCTGGGAGCAGTGAACCAGAGAAAGGAGGTGGCTTATAAAAAATGTCAGCATCTCATAAAAGTGTGATCCAGCATAAAATCAGATATCCTGCAAGATGGTAGTTGAGTGGGTGCAGGTGTGTCCTTAAATAACATGCCTGGTAATGTGTGGCTTGTATATTTTCCTCAAAATGAGTGAGATACCTACTGAAATACATTATCATTATATTTATTATGCATGGGTTACAGTTAAATTCCTCTCAAAAATTATTATTCTGTGCCACAGGTACATTTGAAGCCATTTTCAAATATTTGCAGAATGAAAAACTCTGTATTCCTCCTGCTTAGATGTACGCAATCTGCATATGCTGTGCATGGAATTAGGGACTTTTCAGATTAAAAACTACCTTTGGACATTTTTTGGTTTTACTCATAATTGCTGTATTTTTTGTTTTATTCATCATTGCTGTCATCTACATATAGATGATGTTTTATATGCCTCTTTTACCTTATGATACACCTGCCAAGAAGTGGAATGAAAATGTGACACTGCTGAATACTAAGCATTTTGGCAAACAAAGCAAAACTGGATTAAATAAAATCCTTCAAGTTATTGCAGGAAAGCTGAGAAAGAATTAATATGTGTCATTCCCATAGCAACCCAAAAATCCCATACAATATTATCAGTCTTAGGAACTAGCAATAGTGGAAATGATTTCTTTTTATGTTATGATCTGCCGACAGACAACGACCTGTACTGAACTGTAATAAAACAACTTTATTTATTACTGAAAACTATTATTTAGAAATTTATAATTCCGTATAGTGTATAAACATGAAAAACAAGAATACAGGATTTGAGTTTGTTCCGATATACTTCTTAAGTTTATTGCCTCTGTTGAAGCAGAAAGTGCCAGTCATCCTGGGTCAATCAACTCAGATGTACTCGGTGAAAATAGAAATAATGATGTATATTTTTATATTGGTTTCAGTGCACAAATTACATATATATGTTATAATAAACTCAAAGCACATTCATTATGGCTTCTTGGAAGCAGTCGTGTCAAAACTACATAGATGCCAGTATTTTTGTTGTTCTGCAGTCTTATCAGGAAACTCTTAAATAAACACTCTGGTTGCCATGGTTAGAAGTGTAAAGGGGTGTTTATTTATTTAGTCCCATTTAATATGACAGACTGAAAGCATTGAGGTAGAAACTGCAGTTTTATTCATGTTTGTGTGTATTCCTTTATCTGTTTTGGCATGATACCTTTGTTACTTACATGTTTTGTCAGTTCCCGTTCTTGAAAGGGATGAAGATTACAATATTGGCGGCAAGGGCTAAATAGTGTAATCTGTAAACAGCAACAAAACCCACTGCAAGAAATGTATAAAAACTAAAGATTGGTTTCAGTGCTTACTATTTACTCTGTCTTATAATACTTGTCAACACATGCGCGTCGCCTCGGACTATTCACGCCTTCAACCGAGCACAACAGCCCTAAATTCTGAGAACATGACTTGCAAAAACACACTCAGTTCTAAGAATCCATTAAGCAAACTGGTGTGTTCACACTGCAACATGCAGCGCACGCTGTTTTCTATAGCTGGCATTAGAAAAGGAGATGGGAAGATGGTACGATGGTACATATACCAGCTGTGAAGTGGTTCTCCGTGCTGCTTTGAATCAGTTACGGGGAAATGCGTGTCTAAGTCATTCATAGACACCAAGGACCCCAAGGCATTTGCCTGCTGCATGTGATGTAGGAACCTTCTGTCATGTATAACCAGCTGGAAAAATCCACTGGAAAGTCATCGGTGTGAAGTTGCCTGAAAGCCTCCTTTGGTAAGTTCCCCCATGGAGTGGCCAACCGGAGGCTGTTGCTCTAATGTCAGTGCTGTTTTTCTCCCAGACTACACCCTTAACCCCTCAATTCTCTTAGGCAAGCACTACATGCACTTTTCGGGGTTGGACGTCACGTGCGGAAGATGTAGCGCTCATCGATGGACCCATATCCGCACATATTGGACAAACGTGCATCCATGAAGTGAGAAGGAATCGAGAGGGAACATGACTGGAGGCAGGTGGATGCTCTGGGTGCGGCAGTCAGGAGTATAGGAGATCAGAGGCTCTTCCTGCCGCTGATGACTGACTACCTGTTACAGTCCACCGCTCTCACTAGACTCTGTACATCTGGGCTCTGCACAGTCACACTGATCCCCTTTCCTTCTGCCCAGAGTCCTCAAATGCAGCACACCTGCCACGGCTCCATAAATCAATACCGAGCAATGGATTGATCTCATTAGCCTTTTTATTACCTCTGTGCCCCACAGTTCACTCACCATTAATGTAACACATCACCACCTCTTCATTTTCTTTCCAGTCTTTGGTATACAGTACATTCCTGAGAAACTGGTATGTTTTCGTCATCCCTTGTTCCGTCTGTGATGTTTTCCAGTTTGGAACATAATATTATGAGCGCATAAGTCAATTAAGCCAGCCGAAATGAAAAAAAAAAAGGTCTTGAAGATATAAAGATGATATAATCGGTGGCAATGTGGGTGTCTTTCTGTGCAGTCACCTTAGTGGACTTTCCAAAGAGAAATAACATTTCTCTCTCTGTCACTGTGTGTTTATGCAATTTATACTTCTACAGTGATGGCATAATCCAGTATGTCTCATTTCAGATATGGTAGTTACATCTGGTTTATAAAAAAAATTCTCCTTAGAGCATACACAGATCTTTAGTGTTTTATTGTAATCTGATGTACTTGGTTTTTATCCACTACAGTTTGCACTTAATACCTCAAGCAGTGCCTATTACTGAATGGTGGGTCAGGAGATCAGTGTATGATCAACAGTCCTGATACCAGAACTTCTTCAAGTTATACAAGTGAAACACATCTGGATAGAAAATCTGCCAAACAACTTAATGGTAATAAATAGCGTAGGTAGTCGTCCACACAACAAAGAAAATATGCAGGTGCCTACAAAAAGGAAAAGTCTGACTGCTTCAACTTGGATGTTGACCATAAAGTTGTAATTCATATTTGATGTAAAAAGGAATTTCTCCAGCTGAGATTTTTTCCAGAGCACTGTTTTCTGCAGAATTATTTTCCAAGATTTGCCAAGTTTCCATGGCCAAGACAATCCAGTTTAGACATGTGCCGTTCACTATTTAAGAGTTTATATTTTAACTTTGAGGGGGGGTGCGGTGGTGCAGCGGGCTTGGCCTGTACCTCCTCTCTGGTGGATCTGGGGTTTGAGTCCCGCTTGGGGTGCCTTGTGACGGACCGGAGTCCTGTCCTGCGTGTGTCCCCTCCCCCGCCAGCGCTACGCCCTGTGTTGTTAGGTTAGGCTCCGGTTCGCCACGACCCCGCTTGGGACAAGTGGTTTCAGTCAATGTGTATATGTATGTATTTTAACTTCTTTTAACAAATACCACCATAATTAAAAATTACATACTTTGACTTTTTGACACAGTTGACCACCTGTTAAAATCTGTTGTATACCCCAAAATAATGATTAACAGGATCTGGCAGTACAAATTTGGGTCTTAAGAGTATATTTATTTGTATAGACAACATTATTTCTTGTTAACTTGAAATTTATAGATGAATAAAAATTTCCTCTTCAGTCCTAATTCACACACACACACACACACACACACACATTTTCAGAACCACTTGTCCCATACGGGGTCGCGGGGAACTGGAGCCTACCCGGTAACACAGGGCGTAAGGCCGGAGGGGGAGGGGACACACCCAGAACGGGACGCCAGTCCGTTACAAGGCACCCCAAGCGGGACTCAAACCCCAGACCCACCGCAAAGCAGGACCCAGTCCAACCCACTGTGCCACCGCACCCCCCCATCATGAGCTAATAGATATAAATTGCTTTTAAAAAGTTCAGGGCATGGGCTGGGGAGACTATGTTTCAGTCTGCTTAAAGATTATTGGATGGGACATTTCAAAAGTTTGTGAATAGAAGTCTGCTTTTTTTTTAACGCCTTCTGCCACTTTCTTGCATACCCGAATCCTGCCCTGGGGCTCAGCTGTGGCACCAGATCTGATCTAGTAAGTGGATCTTTTTATGGCAGCTCTCAGACTTCACAGCTCATTTAGCAAAGTCCAAAACAGTGATGCGTGAAGGTCCACAAACCATAAGTCAAATTTTTTTCAGCACAAGTGTTCAGCTGACACCATCTGGTCTTATATGGAAAACACAAGTGCTTTAAAGGAAAGGTAGCCATAAAAGTGAACTGATACCAAAATGCCAAACAAATAATTTAATGGAGTGCACACAGAGTCATAAACAAGAACTTTCATTTGGATTAACAACTTAATGAACTGTTACCTATTCCATGATATCTTAGATCCGATGGTATTCCCGAAACCCGTTTGTCATAATCATAAACGATGTGCTTTTTGACAAAGAAAGGCTACCATAAAGATTCATATGCATCCAACTAAATTCAAACACATGTCAAACCACAGCTTAAAAAAGTTCCTACAACACCAATCATTATGTTAATGTTTTAACACTATGTTGACAAGAAGGTGCCACCTGAGCAGCAGTCTGCAATCACAGCTATGTGAGTTATTTTGTCAGTTTAGCTGTGTTTTGTTGTCCTTATGTGTTATGCTGAGGTGCTGTGTGCAGATTTCCCTACAGAGATTAATAAAAGTTGTTATAATTTAGCATTCATTTTCTTACATAAATGCTGCATGTTTTCATTATTGATTAAAATGGAATGTGTTAGGATGTAATATCATATTTAACTTTTAGCCTGAGTCTTTAGCATATGAAAGCAATGATGGGTCTAACAGTTTTCAACAGCACTACAATTTGATGCAGTTCAACCCTGCGTGTAGTTTTCTGTAAAGTGTCAAGGTTAGCTTTGTCTTCCTCTCACATCCAGTGATTTGTTTTCTAAAGAGGGATTCATCCGAATTAAGACCAGTTTTCATGAAAAGTTAGCAGTGACAGCCAAGTTCCAGTTCATCCATTTTCATTAACTGTTTGCCCTGCTCAGAGTAACGAGAGTTCACAGCCGATCCTGGAATGAATGGGTGAGTACACCCTGGATGGGATACCAGTCCCTCAGGGTAGCCACGCACACACTCACTCGACCATTCACACGCTACAGACAGTTTAGCATATCACCAATCCAGCTGAATTACACGTCTGTGGACTGTGGGAGGAAACAGGAGCACCTGGAAGAAACCCACACAGACACAAGGAGAACATGCAAATTCCATATAGCCTGAAATGGATTCAAGCCAACACCTGAACAGTTCAGACACTGCCAGCATGCTGTATTTAGATTTTTAAAAACATTTTAATTTGAGCGTAACACGACTGTCAGCTCTTGATGAATGAGACAGTGCCGTTTTTAAGTTAGTAAATCAATGCAACTTTTCTTCCTTCCTTCCTGTTCATAACCGGTCACATCACCTGATGACACAGTGTTTTGAAACAATACTGTACTTCAACAGTGGCCTCTGTGGTTCGAGATATGTCATGGCAAGAAACGTGGAAAGAGGCATTGCTCAAAGTAATGCATTGCTATCAAGCAGTATCACCATACCTGAAATGTTGTGTTTTATGGTAAGATCTTGCCTTCTTAGATGAAAAGAAACTTGGATTTGTAAAAGTTCTGGATTAATTCCACTGTGACAGACACTGCAGATGTACTATTTTCAGTGCTGCGTTCTAAAATGACTAATATTACGTCACAGTGAACACGGCCATCAATGCTTTGTTCAGCTGGTGTAGATACAGCAATGATTACTCACATAGTGAATAAAATCACTCTAACACCCTCTTTATCACTGTTATTTTTCATCACTGTAATCAAACGGTCTTTATTTGTGAGAAACAACATACAGCTCTTTCTTCAAGCACACAGTAACTATATTTTACTATTAATTGTTTGCAGAGAAAGAGAAAAACTGACATCATTAAATTACCAGTGTTTAAATGACATGCATTTGGTCCATAAATTTGAGGTGGCAAGCTTGAAACACTGGAATTTTACAATTAGTGGATATGATGACACACACAGCCTAAAGCTGCTTGTCTCAAGCAGGGTTGCAGCAAACCAGAGCCTAACCCAGCAACAGAGAGGTTAGGGGACACACCCAGGATGGGACATCAGTCGGCACTCTAAGCTGGACTTGAACCCCAGACTTGCCAGAGAGCAGGCCAAGGACAAGCCCAGTGCACCACTGCACCCCCTGGACATAATAACCTTAGAAGTGCATACACACACATACTTTCGGAACCGCTTGTCCCATAGGGGGTCGCAGGGAACTAGAGCCTACCCAGTAACACAGGGCGTATAGCCAGAAGAGGAGGGGACGCACCCAGGACGGGACACCAGTCCACCACAAGGTACCCCAAGCAGGACTCAAACCCCAGACCCACCAGAGAGTAGGACCCGGTCCAACCCACTGCGCCACCGCATCCCCCGCCTTAGAAGTAAACATGCCATATTGCTTGGTTCCTTGGTTATTGTATTACTAAATTAAAGGCTCCTACAGTAATACTGCTCATCTGTGTAATATCTAAAATGACCTTCTGTGAAGCATCAGATTTATCACATTTTGTCTGGGTAGTTCCAGAAGTCAGATTCTTTTTTTTCCCCTCTTTATTCAAGCAACAAACAACAAGAACACAGAACATGGTACAAAAAAAAGAGTACATACAGCATTCCACAACCATGTAAAAAATTGAAAAGAATAACATGAGGGGTACATATTACAGCCCTAACATATTATGAAAAGAGATTAAACAGAATAAATAAGGATAAGGTACATCTCACTTTCATATTTTTATTTTGAAATTACTTGCAAACAGGCCTTCACATCTAATTTAAAGTGTTTAAAAGTAGACCTCTTCCCTGACCATTGTGTCTGGTAGATGTAGTAAGATACCAATATTATGATCAAGTAAGTCAGTAACAAAATATATATTTTTTAATTTTTAATTTTAATTTCCAATGGAGTTAAAATGTGTCCTGACATCTATGTTTTTTTAAGTTAATATCAACATTTGCCTCTTTTTTAATATAAGATTGCAGTTCAATCCAATGACCCAGAAGTCAGATTCTGGACCCAGGAGAGGCTAGGAGAGACAGCTTACCTACCAACCGCAGCATGAGGGCAAACCTCAATATGTGTCTGGTAGCTCAACAGACGGTCTTGAAGGAATAAGATATCAGGTGATACTTCTTGTTACCTGTCATAAGGAGAACTAACTATGAAGGGCAGAAATCTATGGAACTGAGGAACCTCCACATGAGACCCTATGTCACAGCCCTTGAGCCCCAGGCTTTCAGCATGCAAGTGTCATATTCCTGTCTTTCAGCTCAGAGTAACTTGGGTCATCTGGAAAACAGGAAAGGTCACCAGCTGTATCTGCCTTCTTTGATCGCATCACCTTCAAAGCGTTACATAAAGAATATCTCTTCCCTTTGCTCACCACAGGCATAAAATGCAAAGGGGAAGAGGTGGGAGTAACGGGTCTGAAGATCCATTACCATTACCGGGAATGGTAGGTTGCTAGTGAATACGGTCATCTTTATAAGTGCCTTTCACTCACATAAATATGTACTGGCAGCAGCAGGTATTTCTGTTTCCATGCAGGTAAGTGATTTTAGTATTGGTCTTTGTTT
This sequence comes from Scleropages formosus, assembly GCF_900964775.1. Taxonomy (NCBI): domain Eukaryota; kingdom Metazoa; phylum Chordata; class Actinopteri; order Osteoglossiformes; family Osteoglossidae; genus Scleropages; species Scleropages formosus. Next base: position 12,473,039 of record NC_041821.1, on the reverse strand, counting down.
AGAAAAAACCCAAAAGCCAGGAGACAACAGCATGTCCATCAATCTCACAAGCTGTGTTTTGTTGTATTTTGCTGTTATTTTTTTTTTTTTTGTGGTGTTCAGAATCGTGGCTGCTGACAGCATATATACCTTCACTTCAATTCATGAAGATAATTGAGGACTGGCAGTCTGTTTGCAACTTGGTTTGTTTCTAACTCTAAATCAGTAAAAGCTCTCCCCTTATTCAGAAGGTGGTTCTGTAAAACCACAGATAGGAACTGTAATAAACACTTCCATCCATCCATCCATCCATCCATCCATCCATCATCAACAATAAAGCAGGGTTTTGGTGCTTCAGAGCCTATCCCAAAAGCATAGAACATGAAGCAGGGTATTCTCTGGATGGAACAACAGTGTGCTGCAGTGTAGCTCTTCAAACTACATCAGAAAGAAAATAGTTTTTAAATGAATGAAAATAGAGGGGATGCGGTGGCGCAGTGGGTTGGACCGCAGTCCTGCTCTTTGGTGGGTCTGGGGTTCGAGTCCCGCTTGGGGTGCCTTGCGGCGGACTGGCGTCCCGTCCCGGGTGTGTCCTTACGCCCTGTGTTGCCGGGTAGGCTCCGGTTCCCCGTGACCCCGTAAGGGACGAGCGGTTCTGAAAATGTGTGTGTGTGTGTGTGTACCTAAGTGTAGAAAAGCAAAAAAAGGCAAAGCTTCCAGCCAGTTTGTGGGCTAGCACTCTTTGATGTAGGAGGTGTGTTCAACTGGACTTGTTGTCAAGGTACACTTTTTGCCACTGGGAAAGGCGAAAGTACTATATGTACAATTTAAAAACTACCAAGAGAAGTCGCAGAACTTCATGTGCTCTTAGAAAACCAACGTGAAAAGCACTGAATGTATGTGTGAAAAAAAAAGTTACTCATGTACATCTAGAAAAAACAACAGGACTCTACTTAATGTATGATTAGAAACCATCCAGATAATTTACAGTACTGACTGTATGGCTGTATAATTTGGAAGCCATCAGAAGCTAAAATAATGTACCCAGAATTAGGTAAACAGCAGAAGATACAGTATGTAATGTGCATATACTGTATGTTTAGAAAACGATCAGGGGGAGCTGGATAATGTATGACAAACTAGAAAGCTATCATGAGACATTACAAGCCCGAATGAATCAGATCGCCGGATAGAGACCTTCAGAGAATTGGGAATGCCCGAGACCTGCCAGAGGTCCAGACCTGTGGTGTTACAGAAAAAATGTTTATCCTATAGATTTAACGTCATCCTCTCAGACAATCCCGAGGCTCTACGTGGGCTGCATCAGCAAGCGGCAGTGGAATCCAGTGGCCTGGCATGGTTAAACACTGTGGTGTACTTTGATTTTTCCTATCATTATGACAACATGTAAATATGTCATCTGTGGTAACGCTCTTTCCTGGCAGACGGGAGGAATAATCTTGAGATGGAGACAACATGATGCATTCTTTGAATTTGCTCTGGTCTTTGTGAAAATGATTTGTGGAAATCTCATACTCTGTACAGTGGTACTGCTAATATTGTCTGATGCTCTGTACTTTTCAAGGCAGCCACTTAGAGGGTTACTAAGCTGTTGAAGCTGTTCAAATATTTATCTTTGAGAGAACACTGCACTGCACATTTCCTGAAATATGTTAAGAGGAATGTTCTCTCTTCAGTATTGGGAAACTCTACAAAATTGGACATTATTTAATGCTGAATGAACTAAATTCATTTAAAAATATTCCTGCAGCGTCACTGTCTGCACCGAAAACCCTTTTTAAATGGTACGGAATGGTGTTTAGTCAGCTTTAGATTCCTCATAAATTATAGCCCTGGGTGCGCAGCTTCCTCCAAATGTTCCCTGTTTCCAGCATATGGTTTCGTATAGATATACATCTTTCATGTCCAGGCAAATTATATCACGTGAACCAAAATTTGGAGTGCATTTCAAGATAAATATTAATAGCAATGCCATGTGAATGTTATTGCACATCTGGAGATCTGGAATTTCACATTAAAGTAAACTCTTACAGTACAAGATGCTTGAATCTTTTAACGTGTGGGTGAAGGCACAGTGAACTCAGAATTTCAGCAAAGATTTGGACATGACACTAATACAGGGAGCCAAATCAGACACATAAGAGAATATGTTTTCTCTCCCTCCATTCTTGTGTGGTTAGGGGATTTAGGTTGTTATGAGTCCTGTTAGTCAAGATTTCCTATTTCCATGTTTAGGTGTGTAGCAGGTATCCCTGGCAGTGGAAAATAGGGAAGTACCAGTCCCTTCACCCAGAAGAGAACCCCCTGCCATCTCCCCCGCCTCACTTTTTCCCCACCTCATCAAAAGCCCCAGGGCTGAGACCCACTGAGGAAACCTGAAATGAACTCAAAGCAAATAAATAAGATTTCCCAAGACCCTTCCTGAGTTTTTCTTGATCTTTTAATAACAGCCTTGTTCCTCAAAGGAGCTTACCCATGAAAATCTTTGACATGTGTTGCTGATGCGAAAATCGTACCTTTTAATCACAGATCCAGATGCCAGCAAGAGGCTGGAGAAGTAAAACTTCCAGAAAGCAAACATTTGGAAGAGTGTAAGCACTGTGCAATTACTGGGTGTGTCCCTGTTCTTATGTGGTAAGAGCACTGAGATCCCTTTTCTTTTACTACAATACTTGCCAGAAATGTAAAAAGAACACTGCATTGTGATGGAAGAACTTTGTCTAGCACGTGGGTTGTGTATTGTCTATTCACTTTGCTGTGACTGTGGCATATTTTTCATGAAAACATGCGCCTGAATGACTTCCCCTGTGATCTGTGTTCTGACTGGGGATGTGATGCTATCCTATAGCCAGGAATAGGAACACAGCTCACCTAGTGACGGGAAGCAACGTCATCAATAATTTACAGCTCAACACGTCCCGATCACAGGCAAATGGCTACAGAGTGGAAGAGGAAAGGAGGTGGGGGAGGCTTGGGGTTTGCTGCTGAGTTCCCTGAGATCATCTGGGCTGAAAGTGAAGAGTCACTGTTTCGTAGCTATTCCTGGAATGTGGGGAGGTTTCCGCTCCTCACGTCTGCCTGGCGGCTGTTTGGTGCAGCCTCGGGGGCTCGGTGGAATTTCACGTTGCAGCGCCAAGCCTAAGGTCTCGCCTCTTTCAGCATTAGACTTTTAGCTCCTTTAGCAACACAAAAACACTCTGTTGTTTGTCTTTGAAGGGCCAGTTTGTACAGTCCACTTTCTTGCTTAAGGTTTTTAGGTACTTTCATGTATCTTCATATGGGCAGAAAATCAGCGATGGTGAGAGAAGGTGACCTGACACCTCTCTGCAATGTGTAGAGGAGCAGCTCATTGGCCTGGGATGTTACTATCTTTTGTCATCAAGCAACATATCTCTTTGTCTCTGCCAGACACAGAGACAGATAAATGCCAACGAATGGAAACTGCTACAATGGTTTGTGGATTCTGAAGAGGTTAGGATTGCATCAGAGTCAGAGTTGTGGTAATCAAAGTCAAAGGAGCCTGACATTCCCATGAGTGGTGGTGGGGGGGGGGGGGGCGGGGTCTGATGGGGTTGCTGATCCCAACAAGCACGGGCCTGGATGATCACGAGGCAAGGAAGTTCAACTCTCAGGACTCAGATCTCCAAGAGGACAGTAGGCCATGGTGCACAACTCTCTCCGTGCGCAGCAAGCCATCATTCAAGCCGGGTTGCAGGGACATGAACATGAAAAGCGGAGGGAAGATCCGTTTTTTCAGAAAATATTCAGGATGCTTGGAAAAACTTTTTCAAAGGACACAAATGCACAGTAGAATTTCAATAGAATTTATCTTCTTAAAGTTCAACCCCATTTCTTTAAGTGCAATGAAGTAACATGATAAAATACTAACCGCTCAGGTAACTGTCTACCAAAGTACCTCTTGTTTCTATCACCTCTATAAGAGCAAAGGGGGTATTTCAGAAAGAGGGAGTTTGAAACATTATAACATGCTTCCATCTTACAGAAATCTGCATGATATGTATTTAGTTACTAACTCTTCATTGCAATAAATCAGCAGTGACCTTTGAGAAATGTATTGAAGTTCACCTATAATTAAATGAAAATAATATGATAAAGATATGATAATTAAATGTTAGTCTCATAGGTCAGAGTTTTATATAAAGACCTACAGCGTTAGTCGATTATGAGGATGAGTAATATTGAGAACTGTGTTCTGGGCTGCCACAGTTTGACAGATGTTCTCAGCCTTCCACATTTCACAGCCTTGGTGTTGCTGAAGTGCTCACAAATTCCAGCCTTCCTGGTGCGTCAAACTCCCCGAAAGGGCACGATTATTGCATGATACGTGTAAGAAAACATGTCTGACTGAAAGAATAACGCTATGCGGTAGCACATGAACATACCTGGATGCAAGCTCCTCTTCAGACTGGCAGATCTGTGCATCTCGTCACCCTAGCAACCTGCGAAATTCCTAATGGGGTCCAGAAATAGAGTTACAAACATTTTAGTCTTGCTCTCAGTCCAATGGCTTTGCGTGGGTCTCAGTGTCGTCAAAGTATACGTTGTGCAAGGCTATTTATTCAGGTGGACATCTGTTTCTGCTCTTGTGCTTGGTGTTCTCAACGGGGGAGGGCTACTTACTGCTCTAAGAGAGTGGGGCTGGACGTGGGCCTTGCCTACGATGAGTGGGTGTGCTGCCTGGGTGGTTTGTGGTCCTCGGCACGTCTCAATCACAAACTCCCGCGTCTCCTTAATTCTCTACGTTCTTTTCACTTTCAGTTCTAAATGAGCTGCTGTCTTCTCCATACATGTCCAACAATGGATAATTATATCCTTGCATCAATGAGCACCAATGACTGCGAAAGGACAATGAATGTACGTAAAAGGTGGCGTGGAGTTTGTTCAGCAACGGAGGTGATAATGTTATAGTTAAAGAAGACATCTGATGACAGGCCTGTTTCAATTCACAAATTTCACTAAAGTTTTTGTGCTCAGATGCGAATTCTGCTCGAATTTAATGAGTCATCAGCTGAACAATGTTCTACCGCTAGCTAAATTGAGGTTAAATTGTCACAGAGTAATTGTGTATGATACACATTATAAATGTACTTTCTCATCTCCTTTGCTATGACAGCACAGTTATGCATGATAAACGTGTAAATGTTTATGTTTAAAAATTCCGAGTTTAGAAATTGTAAAATAAAACCCTTATGGAGCTCCTTGTGTCATGTAAACTGGTTCATACGGCGGTATGTGACAAATTGACTGTGCTTTAGAATCACGTGTCTGCACCAGCGCGATTCGCTGTGCCACAGTTCCACCCACTACTGTTAATGTCATGCACTCATTGTACTTTTTCTGAGATGTATGTCGCTTTGGAGAAAAGCTTCTGCTAAATGAATAGATTACAGTAAAGTCAATTTGTCACATTCCACCATATAAACCAGTACACATCACACGTGTAGCTGCATATAGGCTTTATCTTTATTAAGATAATTGTTATTAAAAATTATAAAAAAATAAACTCACATTTATTTGAGCGCTTACGAGATCAGGGGAGAGTCAGATTCTAGTCCTGAAAATGTGAGTATGAGACCTTTCTTAAATGTAGACAGAGATTCAGCAGTTCTGAGTGAGAGAGGGAGATCATTCCATCACATCGGAGCCAGAACCAACAACCTTTGTACTTTTGAACCGCTTGTCCCACCAAGTACCACATCATAACACCTGAGCTGAGTAGATGTAGGCTCAAAGCCAGCTCAGTCTGTGAGCAGTTTACAAGTTCTCCATGTGTTTGCATGCATTTCCTCCTACAGTCCAAACACATGTTCCAGGTAATGCTAAATTGCCCGTAGAGTGTGAATGTTTGTGTGGCTACCTTGCAATGGGCTGGCATCCAATCCAGGGTGTACCACAACTGCATAGCACCCAACAATTGTGGGATAACCTCTAGACTGCTGCTATTACAACAAGCAGTGAATGTGAGTGAGACTTATTGATTTAAATTGGTTTACATGATTAGACAAACACACACACGCTGTCTACAACCTTGTCCCAAGAGGGGTCGCTGCAAATAGGAGCCCAACCCAGCAACACAGGACACAAGGCTGGAGGGGGAGTGGACACACTCAGGATGGGATGCCAGTCCGTCACAAGGCCCCCCAGCAGGGCTTGAACCCCAGACCCATCACACAATAGACCCCAGCCAAACCCACTGTGCCTCTGCGCCCTCCTCATATTAGCCACCTATATAAACATTAATTATAAACTACCTAGAAATGCATCAAACATTAAAAAATTACAAATTATACATTACTTGCAGAAATCCACAAATCAAAGTTTTAATTTTGCTCTTACAATAGCATTAGAAGAGAAAATGCATCCATTTCTAGTGCCTTTCTAGTGGCCTTTTGACCTCTCACTGGTCTTCATAGGATTGGAATGATTCCATATTTTACACCACACTTTTTCAAATTGTTTTCTCTTCAGTAGTTCAGGTTGAAGGTAAATCCTTTCTGTGGTTCCTCTGAAGTTGGGGATCGAACCCATTCTCCATTTGATCTGAACTAGTAAGTGCAGTAGATGTAAAATTAAATATTTTAATTTCAACACGTGGTCAATTATTGATAGTAACCCCTTTATCAGTGTGAATAGACCAGTTTGACCTTCACCTTCATTCATGATGCATAAGCGGTGTAATTTGTCAGAATGCAACTGAGTCACCTGGCCGGTGGGGGTGAGACTCATCACTGGTAAAAGGTCAGATGCTGGGAAGTTGTGAGGGCAATAAAAACACGGAAGAAGCACACAGGTGAGCAGTAGCCCAGTAGACACTCATGTAGGTAAATTCCCTCATTTATACACACACACGTTTTCAGAACCGCCTGTCTCATATGGGGTTGTGGAGCCTACTCGGCAACACAGAGCGTAAGGCCGGAGGGGGAGGGGACACACCCAGGACGGGCCTCCAGTCCATTGCAAGGCACCCCAAGTGGGACTCGAACCCCAGACCCACCAGAGAGCAGGACCTGGTCCAACCCACTGCGCCACCACACCCCCTATTCCGTCATTTATACATATTTTAAAAATCAATATTAAGTAGTAATACTTCATGTCTGCTCTCAATTTGTGACACTTTGATTAAACATAAATGTAACTATATATGCAGATGGTAAACTCCAGAGAAATTAAATGTTTCCTTTTTCATTCTCATGCATTTTTAAGAATTTTTTTAATTATTTTATTTTATTTTAATTTTTTTATTTTCAGAACCAGAAATGTAAAGCTATTGATCTGATACCAGCAAAAGGATCCTGTATTTAAATGACAATAAAATCCATAACACAAAATGAAGTTTGAGGGCAGTTGCATTCTTTTATACATATTGACGGCAGCAGGGACCCTTTGACCCTATCGATTATTGTCCCGGGGGAATGACGAAGCTGTGTACACCAGCGACTCAGCAAGGTATTCTTCAACGTTTCCTGGTGAGTCATGGTGATGTACAGTGACCTTCAGAGAACAAAGCACCAGGGCAACATCACGTTAACCTGTGCTGTCAACACATATAGCCCCATGGTGAGCCTTTCTTCACACACACTGGATCCAGCATGACTCATTCACGGACGAACCCGTGAATCAATAACACTCTGACTGACAGATGTATTACTGTGATGTTTCCACTCTGCAGTCGTCTTACTTTGTGTCCTTTTCTCCACTGTCCTCATAAAAAGACCCATGAACACACAGAGCAGACCACAGCACAGGACTTCCATGTTCTTGCACACAGAGAACATTGCTCCACATACAGCATGTAATGTTCCTTTCCATTGAACAATTACCTGTCCCTTCAACCCCCATCACAGATTAACAGTGTGTGTGTGTGGGTGGTCTCTGCATGGGTGGGTGACAGCAACATGTGGGGCACGAAGCGGCTTCCTCACCGGGGTGCGAGATGCACTCTTCTCAGAAGTGTTTCGAGACCAGTGGTCCAATAGATGGTAACAGCATTTACTGTACTAGGAAAGGCGCAGTCTGGGATCGTTCTAAAGTGAGTCGATGGTAATATTTTTTCTTCAGTTTTTTCCTCCCCTTCTCATGCATAAAGTTGGGTTAGCATTATTCCCCATTATGAATGCTGATGCGCTGTGTTAGTAACCAAACAATTATAATAATTAAACCAAATAATTTAATCCAACAACTGGGCCAGGAATAGTCTGTTGAGAAACTCAGCAGTAAGTAATCTAAAAATACAGACACACACACAAAGACACAGACAGAAAGAGGCAAAGTTTTCCTGGAGGATGTGTGCTGGGAATGACACAATGCTGGAGACACAAAGAGATTTTCGTCTGTATGCGGATGCCTTTGCTTACACAATGTCTGCGGCGATGTAGAAGATTACAGATATCGTGTTCAAACAGGTGAACTGCGGTCACCGACTACTCGTGTTGCACCGCTGCTACAAATGCCGACTGCTGAGATGTGGGTTACATAAGGAGTGTGTTTTCTAAAGCCATATCGTCATGTGATCTGACACATTCGTTGTAATAAATGCGCTCCGATTAAGAGGTATAGACGCAAATTTAATATTGATACATACTGGAATAAACAGGACGATAATAATGAGCTGAAAAAAGAAACAGCAAAGACAGGTGCCAGACTTAAATGGGTGATTAAGACAAAAGGCCCGAGGCGAAGTTCTTGTCATGCCTTCATTAGTTTACAGCCCATCAAACATGGGTCAGAAAGCATCAGGCATTGGGTAGACACTGAACACGTGCAGAAGACAGAGGCAGAAAGGATAGCGCTGTGGGCAGGAGAGGTAATACCACAGTTGTTCATATTACTTGGCTAAAAATAGCTGCACATAAGGCAGTGTACCATAGGAATCTTAAGGTCAGTGAGGAAAAAGGCCTATTTAGTAGCAATGGCTAAAGCAAAGGTCTCAGAAATACGCATTAATACATCTCATTTTATAATTTCATTTTATATCATTCATCATTATATCTCACATTATGAAAACGGGGTGCACAGTGGTGCAGCGGGCTATTCTGCCACCTCACAGCCCCTTGGCTGTTTGGCTTACGTTTGAATCTGGCTCAGCCCATGTGGCGTTTGCATGTTCTTTGCGTGTCTGCATGGTTTTGTCCGAGGTGCTCTGGTTTCTTCCCGCAGTCCAAAGGCATGCAGTTCAAGTGGATCGGTACTAAACTGCCCTTGGTGTGTTAATGGGTGAGTGACTCTGTGCACGTGTGTGGCTTCACTGGAACGGACTGGCGTCTCATCCAGGACATACCCCCTCTCCGCCTTGCGCCCAATACCTCCGAGATAGAATCCAAACCTCCGCAACTCTGTTCAGGACAAGTGTTTAGTGAATATGTTGAAAATTACACAAAAAAAAACATACACTATGCACTCAATGTGGCAAATGCCTTTGTTTTCTTTCAGTCTTCCAACCGGTTCAGTGAGATACAAATCTCATACTGCTTTGATTGTATTGAATGATACGTTTTCTTTTTTTTCCTCACTGTCCACAGAAGAAGGGTCAGCGCTACAGATAGACATGGAATGTATGTGGTGATTGTGGTAAATGAACAGCAGTACTGGGACCTCTGCTGGCTGAAGTTACAATGAACGAGGAAATGAGTCATCAAGAGATTTGGTCATTAAGTGGGGGTGAGTTAACTTTAGCCTACTTGCCTCTATTTGTATTTTTGAAAGCTGACACACTATCATTTTTCCACGCAGAGCAAAGTGGACTGTGGGAGGATAGGAACACATGCGTAGACCGGAGAGATGGGTTTTCACCTTCAATGCCTCTTTCCTGCTGTGTGAGGAGCAGAGCAACACACACACGGTGCCTTCGCTCCTCCTTTCACCTCCTTCATCTGGGAATAGGCAATTTTAGTAGAACCGCTAGCATCTGAGCCGAATGGGTACGATCACCGTGGCTGAATGTGATTGGCAGGCGCTCGCCACGTTACCATGGCAATACGACGTAAGGCCAAGCATCTGTGTGGCCTGATGGAGAGCGCTGAGTCATTTCCTCTGACAGTCCTGAAAACGTGAAGAAATTTGTGAGCGATCTGTCAAACTTGGTATTATCAAAGTCAGTCCTCCCTTTTCAACCTCTTCATGACTTAATCCATGTTGTGTGTTTTTTTTTAAGAAAAACAACAGAAATGTTGCTTACAGGAAGAATATCTTCACTACAGCGCTCTGTTAAGGCAACTGCATCTTTATGTTTCAATAAGTGAAAGTAAACTTCTTATAAGAGAGAAATTTCACCATTAGTGCTGTCAGTTACACACACACACCATCTGAACTGCTTCTCCCATGCAGGGTTACAGGGAGCCAGGGCCTAAGGCTGGAGAAGGAGGGGACATACCCAGGACGTGACAGCAATCCATTGCAAGGTACCCCAAGCAGGACTTGAACCCCAGACCCATCAAAAAGCAGAACCCCGTCAAACCCACTGCACCACCACACCTCCTCCTGTGAGTTACAGTGCTAGATTTTGCAGTGTTCTAGATTATTCAGTTACAGTGCTAGATATTCTCACAGAATATAAAAACACGGTGTAAAATGCTGAGATAAATCACAAAATGGGAACCACTCACATGCACATGCTAGCAGCAAATCTTGGTCCTTTATATTTCACTGCTGTTTCACAGACACAGCTGGTAGTGTCATGCTGAGGGCTGCTGCCTTTAGCACCAAAGGTTATGGGTTCAAATCCCCCTACCATTTGTAGCAGCCTTGAGCAGGACACTTGGCCAGCACTATGTCAGTGAAATTATCCAGATGCTGGGGACCAGCAGTTTTAGTGGGTGAATAATTGTAAGCCCAGTAACATTGTCAGCAGTCTTGGAGAAAAGCATCAGCTAAGTGAATAAATGCATGTGGTTCTCTGGGTCGTTTCTCTGTGTTCAGCATGAGTTCTATCACTGCACCAGCTGTACAAACTAATGGGCACCATCAGTTACCATGAAAAGAGAAACAGCCTTTTCTTGCACCAACAAGGAATTTTCTGTTCATTTTATTCAAAAACAAGAAATCGGGTGTAGTGTTTATAATCAATTTTAATCATTGTTATTTACACAGTTTCCCCTGCTGTTGCTTGACATCTGTTCATGGTTTGCAATAATACCTTTTACAGTAATAAAATATCTCATGTGAGAGATTACTCATGTTGCCACTCAGGCAAGCACTCTTTTTAGTGTATACAAGCTGCAATGATGTGATAATGGAAAGAGAATGTGAGAAACAATGTTCTGCATGTCATTTTCAAAACCCTGGGATGCACCGCAGTGAAGTCGTGAAGTTTGCTGTATGGCAGAGATTAACCCCTGAAATGCTGATGGGGCAAAAAGCATAGCAGCACCTCAGCAGGTGACTTGTATTAAAACGTGGCAAAAATATGTATCAAAAAAACATCCAGGACATTTATTTAGTCATCACTCGTTAAAGGTGCTGAAGGTCGATGCATAAGTTGAACATGATTTAACCTCGGTCTGAGAAGCAGAACCTATAGTTGTGATTCTGCATAACTTCGCGACTGGTAGCGTAGTGTTTATGGGTGCTCCCTTTGCATCTGAAGATTGCTGGTTCAAATCTCACCTCAGGTTATAGAACCCTTAAGCAAGGTATTTACCCTAATAAATCACTTTCCTCCACTAAAAAAAACTCAGCTGTGTAAATAGTTATAAGTAGTTTAATGTTGCTTTGGAGAAAAATGTCAGCTAAATGAATAAATGTAAACATGAACCCGTAGTAGCAAATCTATTTTTGTGCATCATTCAGAGAAGAAATTATTTACAGAGCGGAACTTTTCATTGTTCATTAAATTTTCTGCCTTGAGAAATGGTGCACATCCAAAATCAAGAGTGAACTTCCCCTCCTCCACCCTTAATGTCATACCTCCCACACTGTAGGACGGCTGGTTCATACGTCCTTGACTCGGTGAATCAGAGCTTGCGGAGGCGACCGCTGCAGGATCAAACGTGGGAGGGCTTCAAAGCCTGGTCAGCCGGACCTTCTCAGAGACCCCGTGTCCCCAGCCCCCGACAGGAGGGTCAATGTTGAAATCCTCCCCTTATGTGAAGCTAGTATTGATACTGGACTCAACAAAAACCAGGAGACAAGGCTGTGGCTCAGTGTGGATTGAGGTTTTACAGGCAACAACGCATTTTACTTTGTCCTTTGAGATACATCTGTATATAATGTTACTCTGCAACAGTGACAGGTAAACAGAGGACATTGCGGTCAAATGCAACCACTTGTAATCTGACCCTTGCAACAGCACTGCTGTTCTATCCTTGAGTGGGTTACTTAAATTTCTCAGTTACAAACAGACAACTTCATAAATGGGTACAAGTTAAAGTCACTATCCAAGCAATTAAGTAATGCCAATGGGCCAAATAGTATAGCAATTCTATAATAATAATGATAATAATAATAATAAATGGTAAATCAGCATACACTTTTGTTAAAAAATGAAAAGGGTATAGGAACTTTCTTAAAGTGGAGATGTCCACACACACACACACACACACAATCTGAAACGGTTTATCCCAGTAGATATTTAAATTTTGTTTCAGTCTCTTTGCTTCTGTAAAAATTAAAAGCGCTGCATAATCATATAAAAAGATATACTGGTTAATAAGTGTGTTTCAAATAAAATATCAGAAAGAAATAGGTTTGTTGTTTTAATAGACAGGGAAGTTTGGAAACCAGTGATGATTGCAGTTTTTTTTTTTTTTTTTTTTTTTTTGCTGTTTAAACTTTTCATTTACAATGTTAGCCTTTGGGTTCAAAGAAAACATTCTATGGAGAAAATCACATGAAAGAGATGCCACGTTTCAAACGAAACGAAGATGAATATGAAACACAATGCTGTCACCTGCTGGAAAATATTGAAAGTCTCACTCTGAAAATAAATTCCCATCTCTTGCTGTTAGGAGACAATTGAGCAGATTTGGGATCCTCTGCCCCAGCTCACATTCTAGGTCTACAGCACTTGGACTCCTGTCTCCCTGTTTCTTTATTAAGCAACTCGGCAAGAATCCACAGAAGCCCTTCTGGTTTCACATTGTGCTGAACACCGCAATGTTTCCTGGGTAAAATCTCACGCAAAACACAAACACAGACCCTTACCTTACATACACCGATGTAAGAACTGGCAATGAACTTTAACTCCGAAGTGCATTTTGGTTCGGTTTAGATTCAGTCTTTTGGTCTGGAACAAACTGCAAAAAGTGACTGGAATGATTAAATGTTTTGGGGAATTTTTGAGACACACATCATACAGAGTGACGTTAGAACGAAGGTGCAGTATTAGAAGGAAATAATTGTAGGGGGTAGTGAGCAGAAAAATAGAATGAATATGAGAGCAAATAGTGATTGCATTTGTAAATTGTGTACCATCGTTTGTACATCTTCTGTGTTTGTGTTTAACCTTGATTGTGGGTTTGTTACCGACAATGCAACAGCAAACCTTGGTGTTCACTGCAGTGACTGACACATAAGGGACAGGATGTGGCAGGTCATCTTGGGCCTCAGCGAGGCAGAGCCATCGTTCCAAAGAGCTTGAATAACAACATAATGGGGGGGGGGGGCAGAGACCACAACCGTTATCTTGACAGTGGACTGCAGGCAACACTTATGTACACATCGGAGCAACAAACAGCAGCTCATCACCTAATGCCAGTAGTTTGAGATGCGGAGTGAACGTGCGTGAGCAAACACACTGCAGACACACCGTGAACCGTGACATTTCACTGATGTGGGCTGCAAGACATAAAGGAGTTAAGGAAGACAGAACCTCAGTGGCCTCTACGTGATGTGACACAACACGTTTTCAGATGGACAAAAACAGCAGTTCAGACGATAAAAAATGATGAAAATCACCATTTATTTTAAATACACAACTGTTCTTGAAAGAAAAAACAAAGCTATTTAAGCATAACAAAATAAGGTAATTTTTTTTTCTGACAGCTGGATGAGCCTGATGTGTCTTTGGTGGATGTAGATATAGAGAAAAAGAAAATTCACTCGGCTGTTTATACAGAATCAAAAACGTGGAAATGTGGAAATGGGGTTCAGTGCTCATACACATGATGATCAGTAGTAAGGGGACAACAGTCTGTTCCGCGGGGTGGTGGAGACATGGTCTGGAGGGTCTGATCGTGGTCTGACAGCGTGTCCAGGTTGATGTAGTTATGATGTGACCTTGTGGGTCAGGTTGCTTCGCTACAGGCGATTCATCGATGCAGGTTCTGATGCCACATGGCTTTACTTCTCACTCACAGCGGGCTGTAGATGACCTCGGTGTAGAACAAGAGCAGTTTGCTCTCCCTGCCGACTTGACCCTAGCGCACAGTGACACAAAGTACATTAGACTGAAATCAAACTGCGCTGAAGTCACCATCATCATCATCCTCTCCAACCACAGCACTCAAGTCCTGTGAAGTTTATCCTTTTTTCTGCTTTCCTTCAGTCATAATCCGCAAGCTTGTCTCTAACGTGTTTGACTGTGGGAGCAACATGATTCCCCAGGTTTTAGGTTCCAAACCTTCACCAGAGTAAAAGGGCAGCTCTGAAACAACATCTCCACCCTCTAGCGGCAAGAAGATTGGCTCAAGCAACTGACTGTAAAATTCTGTAATGTAATTCTGCTCTTGAATGTGTGTTTGACCAGGTGCACGCAAAGTTCAGTCTGACTTGACTCTCTGATGTACGACTTGCAGTCAGGAGATGAAGTACCTGGTTTCCATCTTCACAGCAAGGAAGGCCTTTCTCACTCTTGAGAGCTGCACATGTTCACAAAAGAGTCATTTATCACACAAGATAAAGAGACCGACATCAATAAATATAGAGAAAGAGCTAAAGAAAGTCATGTGGAATTGAAGAGAAATGAGTGTCTTTAATAAAGATGAAGGAGAAATGGACCAGCTGCAAAGAGGGATCACTCTGTGGGAAGGTCCATGTTTACTGGAACATCTACTGTGCACAATTTATGGAAACAGCCACAACTGGACTGACACGGTCCCACTGGCGCTTCAGGAGAGCTCACCTTTCCTTGTCCTCAGCCAGTGCATGAAATAACCGAGAGAGCTGGTGATCAGAACAGAACCTGCAACCACAGCACTGAGCAGGATCCAGCTCTGTCCAACTCCTGCTTGGAAAGCAGCAGGAGGCATGGTGGAGTTGGAGCGTAGGTCTGAAAGAGAGACTTGGAATAGTCAGTTAACATGTATGTGTCACAATGCTGTGTGACATCAGACGTGTAACAAATACTGTTCTACGCTGACAGTCGGTGGAACTCCTGGACATTCTGTCTACCAGGGAATGAAGATGTTATTTGGTAAACAGAGGAAACACTGAAGCAGCTTCTACAGTCTATTGATCCATTATCAGTAACCACTTATCCAGTGCAGGATCCTGGACACATAGGGTGTAAGTTAGGGTACAGCCAGGAAAAGACATGATTCCATCACAGAGTGTCTACAGCATTAACGTTGATTGTCGCAGCATATAATCATTGTGATACATTCAAAACTCTCACGGTAGCCGTATGTGACAGCCGACAAGATGATTTCTCACACGCACGCACACGCACGCTGAAGCCACTTGTCCCAAACAGCATACAGGAGCCTAACCCAGCAACAGAGGGCGTAAGGCAGGGGGGACACACCCAGGACGGGATGCCAGTCCATCACAAGGCACCCTAGACCCACCAGAGAGCAGGACCCAGCCAAGCCCCCCCCCCATAATGCACTAATATGTCATATTGCTCTATGTCACTGATCTTATGAAAAGTACATAAATGACAATTCTGAGAGCAAGTTCTCTGTCTAACAATAAAACACAAAACAGCTGGTCGTCTAGCTGTACCGTACAGTCAGTGTAAGAGTTTATCAGAGTGCTATGAATTGTAGTTGTTAATAATATGTGCTTGCTTTCATTATATATTCTTGATTGACAACAGAATTGTTGTTCTGTTTCAAGGACATGTGATTTCACACCTGAAAACTTTCCATTGAAGACCCACTGCATACTACTGCTATAATGCATTTGTGCAAAATCTGTATGCTTAGCAGCTCAGTTTGAGAAGTTCTTAAAGACAAATAATAATAATAATAATAATAATAATAATAATAATAATAATAATATGCCTGGTGGCTTCCACAATCATACTGCTGTCATTATGAGTTCTTTCAGCAGTACAGGTGAATAACCAATTGAAGTTCCAGAAAGAAATGTGTATAAGTGAACAGTGATTTTACATCAAACTGAAGTGAGGTGGTCAGTTAAGTGGCTATCAGGCCCTTCACCTAAAATTTCATTTTAAACATGTTTTAATTGCCTGTCACTGCATAAAATTGTTTTTAAAAATTAAGCAGTTTTTATGCCTATGAGCAGAAAACGTGTTATTTCTGGGTGTCAAGAAATCCGTAATTATGAAAAAAGAGCAATATTCTTACCTGCAAACTTCAGTCTTGTGGTAATATTTCCAAACCGGTGACACTCGTTGCTATATATCTTATCTTTATCCTCTACCTTCGTAAATTTTGTAGCGCAATAAAAAATTCCCAGGTCAGATTCTGTGATGTTTTTAATCTGCAAATCAAATGACTCAGATGAATAATTCCAAATAAAACTGTATCGAGTAACAGGATTCCCAGTACTGTCATAACTTGATATTTCCCATGGTGGCTGATTCTCATGAGAACATTGCCTGTACCAGATGGTGAGAACCTCATTTTTAACATCACAGCATAATGTAACATTGTCCCCGGGCTGGACGGTCCTCAGTACTGCCTCCTCAAACCTCCTGTCCAGATGGGAGCAGCTCACACCTGTGGAGGAAACACACTGCAAGGTGAGTCTCAGACAAATTCATAGACATAAAACTGACCCCAATAACACACACACACACACACACACATTATAATAAATAGATAAAACATGTTGCCCTGAATATCTTTTTACAGAGTACTGTTATCAAAAATATGCAGGTCACTTTTGTTATTAAATTCTTGTGTGTGTATAACTACTAGTGGAGTTTCAGAATTATAAGACACCAATATTAATGTTTCCTCACAGATCAGGATAGTCAGAGAGATGCAAAGCTTCTCCATGTCCATCTCCGTCATGAAGCTGCAGGACTTCTACAGTCTCCTTTGTGATGGGCACACTTTACCTTCTGAGAGTAGATGCAAAGCTATTGGTCCCAGACGAGTGAAAGGTTGGCCTGGGGTAGCCTACAGTTCTGTCTGTATGCAACAGGTTTAAGTATTAAAATACTACTGTTTGAATATAGCTCACATGTAACATGCATACATTTATTAAAAATTGTGCAGTGAAATTAAACAGTGTTTTTTCAAAAATCTTTTTAGTGAATAAGGGCAGATTAACAAAGGGATTAATAAAGGGAGACGGCAGGTTTCTGGTGGCTCTGTCTCGTTTCACACTTGTTAATAAAATATAGTCAAGTGCTATATTTGCTGTAAAAAATATAATTCTTTTTAAAAAATACAAATATAGATAATATGTGTTCACTCATTCACTTTCACTATTCTGTATGTATGAAATACCTTTTCATTCAAATGTTTTTATTAAAAATAATTTTGATACAAGTTTTCATTCTGATCTTTCTTATTAAAAATATTTTTTTAACTATATTTAGTTTATTAGATATTGAACTTAAACCATTTCATAATGGTGAAGGATGTATTTAAACTGAAGCTAAAACAAATACTGATGAGGGAATGATGAGAATAGTTTCTTATGCAACTAAGAAATTTCTACTCAGTATATTTATCAAAGGTCATTTATATTGTCATGATGCTGTTTTCCCATGCTGCGTTTCATGACTTTTAACAATGACGTGATATTAATTAAATATGATTATTATTCTTTTTTAATTACTCCTCTGAAAGAGTGCCCTCATTTCTCAAAGGTTAGTATTCAGATACTTCTATCATTTTCAGTTCTTCAAAATTGGCAATATGTTATTTCATTTTTCTCAATATTTAAAAAAAAAAAAATTTCTAATTTTTTTATTTCCCTTAGGACAGCATTAAATGATTATTTACATAAATTAAATTATTAAAATTGAAATGGCACCCCCCCAATTCTCTCAGCTCATCATAAATCCCCCCCACAGCCCTAACCTTTCTTTCCCATTTCCCATCTTTGGCCAATGAGAGAGGATCCAGGGAAGTGAAACATTACTTTCTGTATTTCATTATTCAGATTTATGCATGATTTCAGAAACTAAAAAAAACTATATTTACAATAGTACTATTAATAACAGAAAATGTCTTACATGTCCAAAGTCATAATATAAGTGGAAGGTAAAAGAGCACCATTTTGTATTTTGAAATAGACCATGAATATCTAAAATATATTGATAAAAGTTTCTGAGCATATTCTGGTGACTTTGGATATAAAAACATAGTAAAAATGGATACATATATCCAATCATTTGGTTTCAATCGCCACTTTGCCCTAAGCAAGGTCATGGTCCAGGGGTTCACCTTGGATGGGACGCCGGTCCATTCCAAGGTAGCCACTCACACACAGTCATCATTCGTACACGCAGACAATCACCAGTCCATATGAGCTCCATGCCTTTGACCTGTGGGAGGAAACCCACACAGACATGGGGGGTACACTGGGAGGACTGAAGCCATGTTCTCCGACACCACCCAGGTGCCGTAAAGCAGCAGCACTTCTCGTTGTGGCCCTGTCGTGCAGTGTATGTGTTACTTGTACATAAAACACAGCTGGTGTGAGACTGTGAGATGAAGCAAAATTTCAAAGTTCTCAACAAATGAGTGGAGAACCATTGAGAGAGTTGCTCGGTTGAAATTCGCCATAACTCAGTTTCGAGCGAGCGGATGTGGTGAGCTGCACGTTAATGTGGCTTTGCACAGAGCTGGACCATTCAAGATTTTATTCCTTACATGAGAAACAGTTGTTCTTTTTTTAACCTAACAGAAACTTGTTGATCACTGCATGCTTACAAAGTGTGGCTGGGGTATCAGTTACTTGACAGTAAGCCAGCAGATGTTCTGCAGTTTGTTGTTGCTCTCCACATGGGCATCCAGGGCTGTCTGCTAGTCCCATTTTGTACATGTGTACCCTAAATCGGACGTGCCCAGTGCGTTGTCGGTTTAGGCGCTCCCAGCAGTGTCGGTGTAGCTGGCTTCGAGGTGGTTTAGAGGACGGCACTGGGATAAATCTGTGTAGCCACGAGCGACTGTCCTTTGTCCATTGCTTTTGCCACTCAGCTTCCGCCCAGGCCTTCGGTGACATGCCACCGCTGCTGTCAAGCAGCTGCACCATGCGCTGATGGAATGGCCTTCGAGATTTCGGGCGGAGTTGCTTTTGTTGCTCTATAGTGAACCTAGGTATCTTCTAGAAAAGCTGCCTGCTTTCTGGTCCTCGCTTTTCTTTGTCTCCCATGGTGCTCTGGCCTTCACAGAGACATGTCTTTTCCTTACACTTGGCCAGTGCTACTCTTTCCTTTTCGCTCTAAACTGCCACAGTAATCCTTCAATTCCTGCTTTACACATTGGGTCCTCAACACTCACTTAATTGTGGTGTGTCCTGGCACGGCTGCCTGGTCTTCTGCACCAAATGTTTTTACTTTGAATCTAATCAAATCTATGGTTGTTGTATCATTTGTCAGTTTCACCATTCACAGTTGCCTTCCAGCACCCTACTTTAATTTCTTTGGACTGGTGTACTCTTTCTTTTTATTACCGGGAGGTCACTTGACCCAAGACCTTTCTGCTGTTCTGCCTAGGGTTTTCATTTTATGTCACATGGAGGTTCTGAGTACTGTGGGTTATGACCTGGCATGGTCCCTACTACACCTTAGCAGGTACAATACCTGTGTGGTGTGATAAACATTCAATCTGCAAGCATTTGATCTCAGCCTGGTGCATCTTCAGGGTTCTTCCAAACTGTACTGCACATGGATTGCATGCTTGTCAACCTGCGAAAACAGTTTCTGACAACCTTTTGTGAGAGCCTGTTGGTCTCTCATTCCCCTTAAACAAGGGCCCCCTTAGAGGTCCTTTCTGAGGTTTACTGACATCAGGGGAGTGATTAACAAGTAAGAGTTTGCTGTATGTGGTTGAATTTTGAAAACAAAATTCACAGCTTCCTGTAAATATGTGCACTTCCTGCATATCCTACCACAGTCCCACTGTCAATTAAGTAAAACTGATGTTCTAAAAAGTGTTCAGTATGGCCTCTATTATGTTTATCTCTGTTAGGCAAGCGCCATTTCTTTAGTCCTCACCTCCATTCTCTTTATCCATAACTCTTCTAAGGTGGAGCAATATATGTTTACCTGTCCATTTCACTTCATTAAAATGGATTTTACAGCTGAGCTGAATAAATTGCTTGGTAGCTACAGTCTTTCACTTAGTCCACCTTTTTTTAGTGGACACACACACTTTCAGAACCACTTGTCCCATACAGGGTCACGGGGAACCGGAGCCAACCCGGTAACACAGGGCGTAAGGCCAGAAGGGGAGGGGACACACCCAGGATGGGACGCCCGTCCGTCGCAAGGCACCCCAAGCAGGACTTGAACCCCAGACCCACCGTAGAGCAGGACTGTGGTCCAACCCACTGCGCCACCACACCCCATTTTTAGCAGACAGCTGCTGTTTATTTTTGCAGCTCTTATTGTACACTGATACCATTACAATGTGTTCATGCATTTTTGGCAGTGAGCTACTGAGCAGGGGAAATTGTAAAATTGTGACAACAGACAATTCTAGGTTACCAGCAAAACCTCAGGTTTAACAATATTAATTTGTTTCCAGTCTGAAAATAAAGGTAATTAACCTGACACTTTTTCCAAAGCAGCTTAAAGTGTCTAGATAGCTACAACTTTTTACTAATGCAGCTGGACATTTACCTTTAGAGTTTTAGAGCATGGCCCTTGCTCAAGGGTACTACAGGTGGAGGTAGGAATTGAACCTGCAACCACTGGGTCTAACAAGGCAACAACTCTAACTATGCAGCTGTCCCACACAGGGACTGGAAGAGCCAGCATTGGCAGATATATTTAATTCCATGACAAATGCCACAATAAAGAACAAATGTGCAGAATATTGTCCTTAGTTTTGTTTAACTGGTGACTTTCTTCAAGTTGACTTATGGAGTTAGATAAGAAACTTAGTGATTTACACATTAATATAGTAGGGTATCTTTACTGTAGCAATTCAAAGAAATGCGTTGTTCAAACACACTGCTGTGGAAGCAGGATTCGAACCTGGGAACCTCTGAAGACTAGACTCTCTGCTACCCCAGACTGCTCACAGATTTGGTAATAAGGAAATTAAATTCTTACAATAGAAAAACATAAATGGGACTTATTATTTGATCACTTTAAAAGCCACAATGTTCTGTTCAGCTCAGATCTGTGTGTTGAAAACGCCCTGACAGCAGCAGTGGAGCAAAGTATAAGTAGTGTTTGTGATGTGTAAGAGGTTAGGGACAGGATGTGGCAGGTCAGCTAGAGGCCCCAGAAAGAGTCATCTCACAGAATGGCTTCAATAACAGCAGGGGGAGGGGGTGGGCAAAAACCACAGTTGTTTCCATCTCAGTGGACAGCCGGCAACACCTCTGAGTGCAGCTGAGCGACAAACATCAGCTCACTGATGCTGCAGGTAATGTGTTACAGAGTGCAAACTTACATTGTCATCTTAATTTCTTTAAAATGTTTTCAGTGGTGCAGAGATTTTGTATGTCTTGCTTCGGTGCACATGTGGGATAGTAGGAACATCTGGAAACTATGATTAGAAGATAACATGTCTTGACCATAAGCAGGTATTTGGCAAAATAAAGCAAACATGAATAAATCACGTATGTGAATCACAGAATATTCAAACCAGATGCGCCCTCATAGTTATGGCACCTGAGTTCATTTAAGCTGTTAAAATCCCATCATACTTGAAATTTTATATGAGCATTCTACGCAGACTAAGTTGCTCATTCTAGTGCAGACCATGGCTAGAAGAAGAGACTACAGTGACTCTCTCAGCATATTGTATTTCTGTCTTGGAGCTGTTTTCATACGTAGTGCCAACAAGTAGAGGAAGGCATTCTAACAGGATTGCAGTATGTCTTGAAAGTGTGAATTTTGGGGCTCTCGTAGGACTTTGGGGTGAGTTGATTTGCCTATAGGTGTATATGATGATGCGAGTACTGTCATACTGTCGCCTGTCATTTCTATGAAGTGACATATTTTCTGCTAGAGCAATTAGAAAATGTGATTCACTAAGGAGAACAGAGACCTTGCACCTTGCTAAGAAACAGGCCACAAGGAACTGTGATACAGAAAGCAACCAGCAAAACAGAAATCAGCCCAACAGTATAAATAAAACTAACCAGTCAAAAATACAGAGATAAATCAAAACAACTTGCAGCAGATGGGGGGCAGATGGGGGGAGCAAAAACCACATTTGTTTCCATTTGTGGGCTTGAAGGTTATTAAGCACTAAAGAACTTTTCCATCTACGAAAAGAGAGCTCCACACCGCAATTCAAACACACAACTGTCTAATATATCTAACAATACAACATTATTCAAAATCTGGTCTTCATTGGTATAGGTTATTCTAGAATTTTGAGGGGGGCGCGGTGGCGCAGCGGGCTTGGCTGGGTCCTGCTCTCTGATAGTTATGTGGTGCCTTGTGATGGACTGGCGTTCTGTCCTGGGCGTGTCCCCTCTCCCTCCAGCCTTATGCCCTGTGTTGCCAGATTTGGCTCTGGCTTGCCGCGATCCCACTCATGACAAGCGTGTGTATGTGTATGTGTTTTCAGTGTGTGTGTATGCAGAATTTTCAGTGGACTTCAGTGGTCTGAAGCTGGCACCATCATACAGTTGCAACCAAAAGTGAATTCCCCCTGGGATTATTAAAATTCATTCATTCATTCATTCAAACACCTACATGGGAAACTCACTGGGTGAAGACTGATCCATCTTTGGGTTTACAGCTCCCATCTTTAGTATCGCCTGACAGTTAACACCAGCACACCACACACCTGCATCCCCCCTTACTCTTATCTGCACACCAATGACTGACTGCATGTCTAGTGACCTGTCTGTGGAATTTACAGACAACACCACCCATGGAGATCATATCTTTTTTTATACGCTATCACCACATATAACACAATCAGAGCAAGAAGCACAGGTATGATGGTCTTGAACATGAACAGAGTGGCCACCGTTGTGGTCCCAGACTCTGTTGTATGACATTGCATCAAATGCAGTGTTCTTAAGACACGCTCCCTTGTTGCATGTCTGTCATTAGCACTGAGAATATAAAACATTCTATGAAATGATCTCTTGCATGACAGGAATATGATGAAAGCCAATCAGGAGAGGAAGCATCTGGTCCAATTTGGTATTAAGGGAGCAGCCAGCAAAAGGGCCATCTTTATTGTAAATAACTAAGGTCAAATAAGGTTACAGCTCGAGGGAGGAGTAGGACCAAGCTCAAATCACTCCAACTGTACAAATGCAGCTCTCTGATGTGCTCAGTGTTCAGGAGTTGATGGTGTGGAGCTCAGGACAGAGTCATTGATGGGGAGAGACCGAAATGGTAATCAGCCTCTTGTCTGTTGCCGTCTGATGTGAGCTGAGTAATGCAACCTCCTTTATAAGGTATTTGGGAAAATCTATGGCTTGAGCATTAGTAAGGGGAGAAATTTTTTTGTGGACACGCACAAGTCATTTCATTGCTCTTTCCAATGTAAGCAGTTAGAGTTATATTTACATCACCAGGGGAGCAACATTAACACAGTTACAGATAGTTAAATAACTGTGAAGTGTATCACTGCACCAGTACCAGTGTTTCTATAGCACATGTCTCACCAGGTGGCAGAAAACACAAAGTATATCAAACTGTTTATTTCCGAGAAGCAAAAGTTGCATGTGTTGTGTTTCATTTTGATTCATCCCTACATTTATTTTTCAAACAATACTAGTTGACCTTACAATAAAAAAAAAAGTTTTTATAATTTGCTTTTGAAACGTTTACTTGACCTAGAATGTCACCTTGAAAGTGTTACTTTCAGCTCTGCAGACTGAACTTTGTTCCTCATATGTTGACCGGTATTACACCCTTTCTTCACAGCTCTACTCAAAATTATTTCATCAGGTATAGTTGTTTCCATCAGAGAGTCAGGCTGTGGCCTGTTCTATATTTAACCATTCATTTTCAGAATAACCTTAGGCAATGGTTTCGTCAAACTTCATTTTCACCTGCAGGTTTTAACATTTTCTTTTCAGAATTCTTTTGCTGAAAATAACAGTGAACTATTTCAGGCAAACATTATTCACTCCTCTATACATTCTTTTAAAATGAAAGGCACATTTGAGGCAGCAGGTGATATGATATGATGTCATACTGGGAGACCGATTCGATGGATTCAATCGCAGGTGCTGTGTCTGTTCAGGGAAAGATGAAGGCGTGGTCGGGGACGAGCAAGGGTCAAGCGATCTGCAAACGTTGTTCAGAAAGTTTCACAAAAATGCGAAGCCGTAGGTCAAAGAGCCAAGGAACATCCAAGACAAGGGCACTGGGACAAGGAACAGGGAGGAGAGAAGAAGGCGCAAACAAGCTAGACAGGTCGTGGAGCAAGTGGCGTCTTCCTAACGTTGAGCTTCCACAATCAGGTGTTTCCAGGTTGCCGCTTTTATACCCGTCTTCCTTAACCCTCCGCAGGTGTGGTTGTTGGGCACGCGGTTGGGGGTGTGACATATGCACAATAAAATGGATAATGTGAAATATTTCAAATTCAGCTGTGGCTGTATATCACACACACACACACACACACACACATTTTCAGAACCGCTTGTCCCATACGGGGTCACGGGGAACCGGAGCCTAACCCGGCAACTCAGGGCACAAGGCTGGAGGAGGAGGGGACACACCCAGGACGGGACGCCAGTCCGTCGCAAGGCACCCCAAGCGGGACTCGAACCCCAGACCCACCGGAGAGCAGGACTGTGGTCCAACCCACTGCGCCACCGCACCCCCTTAGGCTGTATATCAGTACAATGTAATTTGTGTACATATTTTACTTTGAAATTCAGTTAATGCTTTTCTCCACAGCAATTTACCATGTTAAGATACTTAGAATTATTTAAACTACTTCATTTAGTCATTTAGGTTCGTCTGTTCGCTTAAAAATAGAAAACTAATTGAATATTTACATTTACAGAACCAGGTGTCCTATACGGGGTCGCGGAGCCTACCCGGTAACACAGGGCGTAAGGCTGGAGGGGTAGGGGACACACCCAGGACGGGACGCCAGTCCGTCGCAAGCCACCCCCAGCGGGACTCAAACCCTAGACCCACCAGAGAGCAGGACCGTGGGCCAACCCACTGTGCCACCGCGCCCCCCTAGTTACATTTACATTTACATTTACATTTTTTCATTTAGCAGATGCTTTTTTCCAAAGCGACGTACATCTCAACAAAAGTACAATTTCTGCATTACATTAAGAGAAAGAGACATGGGCTGTAGACATGTGACTCAAGTAAACCTAGTTTGTTGCCTACCACTTCCTGCACCGAGGTTCATTGTTCAAGTAGGTGCATAAAACACAGGATAGACAAATCCTGATACCCTCCTACAATTTTTTTTTTTCTTTAATAATATTATGAGATACACAAGCAAGCAAGAACATTGCCGGAGTAGTGGCTGAATAAAGGCTTTATGTGATGATGCTCATGAAGTTACGGTGTATGAACATTTACACCGTACATGAGCTGGAGAGATCTTGGGCGAAATGGGTCCAGAAAAGGTGAGTTTTCAGACCCTTCTTGAATGTAGACAGAGTTTCTGCAGTTCTGAGTGAGAGGGGAAGGTTGTTCCACCACAACGTATCCAGAACCGAGAACCTCCGTGCTTTACCTTTCGTGCACAAGACCACCAAGTGAGCAGAAGCAGATGAGCAAAGGGGTCTAGTTGGGGTGTAGTGGTTGATCAAGACCTGTAAATAGCTGGGAGAAGTTCTATTGATGCATTTGTATGCAATAGCCAGAGTCTTGAATTTGATTCGGACAGCTATAGGAAGCCAGTGCAGAGAAAAGAGAAGAGGAGATACGTGGGAACACTTTGGCAAATCAAACACAACTCGTGCAGCAGCATTTTGCAGAAGCTCTAGAGGTTTGATGCTAGTAGCAGGAAGACCACACAAGAGAAAGGTGCAGTAGTCCAGACGGGAAGTCGCCATGGCCTGGACAAATAGTTGGGCAGAGTCAATTGTGAGATAGGGACGGATCCTACAAATATTATGCAGGATGTATCGGCAGTACTGGGTTGTGGCTTCAATGTGCTGAGAGAAAGACAGACTTGCGTCAGTTATTACTCCCAGACTCTTAGCCAAGGAGGTAGGCAAGATGAGTGAGTTGTCCAGTTTGATCGATAGATTGTGACAGGAGAACGGGCCATCTGGGAGGTAAAGAATCTCTGTTTTGGAGAGGTTGAGTTGGAGGTGGTGATCAGACATCCACGAAGAGATGTCTGACAGGCAGGCAGCAATGCATGCGGAGATGTCTGACACACCAGGTGGAAAGGAGAGGAAGAGCTGAGTATCATCAGCATAGTAGTAGTATTTGAATCCATGGGAGGCTATGACTGGACCGAGGGAGGAGGTGAAGATCGAAAAAAGAAGAGGACCCAATACTGAGCCCTGCGGGACACCGGTTAAGAGAGGCAGAGGAGAAGAGCGAGAGCTTCACCAGACCATTTGATAAGATCTGTCAGATAGGTAGGACTCAAACCATCTTAGTGTTATACCTTTGATCCCAAGCTGGTCTGTCTGTGTCGAATGCCGCAGACAGATTGAGGAGGATGAGGACCGAGGAGAGGGAGGCAGCTCTAGCGGCTTGGAGAGCAGACACCGCCAGAAGGGCCATCTCAGTGGAGTTACCAACTTTGAAACCAGACTGATAATCATCGAGGAGATGGTTCCGGGTGAGGAAATCAGACAGTTGATCACAGGCTGCCTGCTCTAGGGTTTTAGACAGGAAGGAGAGGAGAGAGAGACCGGTCTGTAATTTTCAACCAGACTGGGATCCAGGGAGGGTTTTTTTTTAACAGAGGTGAAATTAGAGTGGTTTTGAAGGCAGCTGGGAAACAGCCAGACGAGAGCGAGGAGTTACTGGAATATGAGGAAGAATAAATATATTAGATTTTAACAAGCTACAGCTGCCCCATTAAATTGTTGTCTTGCCTCCATAAGTTGCAAATATATGAAAGACATCGGTATGTGTTTTTTTCTTGGAGTTAATATATTCAACATTCACAGACACCATACTGTATTCTGATGAACACAAAATTACACAGTACAACTGCAGAAAAAAATACTCAGGATAAAATTATACAGTAAAGTAATATTCAGAATAAAACGTTAAAAAATATTTTGTAAAAAAATTAAAGCTCAAGACTAGGGTTCTGAGTGACAGATTTGTTTAGCATGACATTTTCAATTTTATTCCTGCAAAAGTGGATACCTACACATTTAACTGAATGCACAGTAGAAATGAAGTGTGCTAAAGATGATTAGTAAAAAATTCACAAATTTTAAGCACTCAGAGATAAAGCTGCATTTGACTGACTGCTTTATGTAACTTCTGTTCTGCAATGGATGCATGATTTATTGCAGACACTTTAAATGTGGTCCTCTGACCAGAAGGCAATACTGTAACATCATCACACACTTCTGTGGACCTCAGAGTAGGTACAGGAGTCACTGTTCTGACAGGGCTTTTTCTTGGTCCGTCTGGGTCCTTTACGAATATGCAGTGTGGCATAATTCAGTTGTTCATCTTCTTCCTGTTGACATACCATAATGATATAAAATTAAAAATAACCTCTGATTAAACAAAGTAAAGATTTAAAGACATGAAAGATTTAATCAATATCGTCGGTAAAAAGTATCTCTATTTCATACTGTGTGTTATAAAGAAAAAAGAGCATGTTTATTCCTTAGGCAGTAGAGTGCAGTGATTGCTGGGAGTTTAACCCTAATGAATTAATAGAAGTTTAGGCAAATCTGTGTTTTTTGAATTGACTACAGAAAACAAAAATATACAAGGTACATACAGGCCTGGTTAATGTCCTGGTTAATGTTATATTTGGCACAATTTTACAGCCATGCACCGTACGAACCGCATTTACAAGTACTTTTTTAATAAAAATTCACATCTTTCAAACTGCATGATCTCACAGTACTGTTTTCCTTCAGTAACCCCATCAACACCAGTCCGAGCTCAGAGTTTTGACAGCTTCGGTCCTTTGTCAGTCCATTAAATACCGGGTTGCACTTGCAGCCAGTAGCTTGGGAGGGGTGATTTTTTTTTTTCTAATTCCTACTGACTTTAATATTTATTTTTAATGTGTAATATGATATTTAAATATATTTATACTGAAGTGACTGCATATTATAATTTTGCATCTAAAAGAGTACAAGCCATAGGACCTCATAGGGAGGTCAGCTGTGTAGTTAACGCACAAGATGTGGTTACTGGCAGAGCTTTGGTCCCTAATTCTGACAATAACCAGGCAATGACTGCACTGATTTTCTGGAACTCTCTATACCTCTTCTGTGTTTCCACCTCCAGTAACTCTTCTCCGTTGTTGAACAACAGACTGCTTCAGGCCTGTGGAAAAGAACACCGACAAGATGTACATCAAAGAAACAATAAATCAGTGCTACAATTGTTGCTTGTCTGATATTCTCCTAAGTGACAGGTTTGTCCATTTGTACAGCCATTTTTAAAAAACATTTTGTTGGCTTTCCTTCACAAGGGTACTAAAGTAGAAATTGCTGAATACCCTTCAGAGCTGAACCAGAAATCATTAAATTTGTGTTCATAACCATTTTCTGTGGGGCGGTATAACAACACTCACATGAAATTAGAGGAAAACTATTAGGATATTACAAATAATTTAATCTCTCAAACTTAAACATAGCTCTTAAATGGATCCTACACTGGTACTCACCCTGTTTTTTCCCCAGCCAGTAGATGAAGACACAGACAAGGATGAAGACCACAGCTGAAACTGCAATCGAACTAGTCAGTATGATCCAGTTCTGCCCAGGCCCTGCTGAGGAACCACTGGGGGGGTCTGTGGAGCTTCCAGGTTTGTCTGGAGGAGAGATTGGATGTGCAAGTTGATTTGAACCCATCTCTGAACACACAGTCATGGAGCTGAGAGCCACTAGCATCATCAATTCCACCACCGTGTAACAAAAAGAATTACTATTATAAACAGTATTAACATTTTTGTATGGTGTGTTTTGTTTTGTCCGTAACTTTGACAGATTTACATTTTTATACATGGCATCTCTATGGCCTGCAGTATTTCAAAGGATGGTTGCAAATTTCCATTTCCTTTTTTGGACCATTACTGTCTAACAAAATCTTATTTCTTCCACAAACTTTGTTCCAATGACAGAAACATATACATGGCCACCTCTACACATGAACAGAACTACATATTCGGCCTGTAGAAACTTCTTAGGAAGGTTATAATCTTTATTAAACATATCTGAACTTTTACACCGGTACACTAGACACTAGGCAAGCATCACATCTTGAGTATAAAATGTGCTCTTCAGAGACTGCAAAGAGAAAGTCATCGCATTCTCCTACAATGCCAAAAATTATAATTATCGTCAAACCAATTTTCCAAGAAAAAGGTTAACGTTTGTTTATTCTTTTACTTCTCTAACTTTGAAAAATATCAAATAATCAATAAAAAAAATAAATAGGCATGCACAATAACCTCTATAACAACTAAGACATTACTTTAGTTGTGTACTGAAAGAGTGTGGCAATAAGTTGATGCTCATCAAATATATAGCTTTTGTCTCAATTTTGCAAGAGACGGTGAGAGACATTTGTAAGCTAAAAAAGATATAAAAAACAGATAAAAGCTATAAAGGCAGAATGAAATTTGAAAATATGAGTTACCCCTGAGGTTAGTTATAGCGAGCTTAAGTCCGTTCATGTGGAATTAAAAATTCCCCTCCATGGCCATTTTCAGTTGATAGTTTTTGCATTCTTTTTTTTTTACCAAGTGAAGTATGTCAGCTCATATTTTGAAAACAACCAGAATAAAATGATTTGTGCACTCTATTGTTCAAAGGTGTGAACATATGCCTACTGGCTTCCACAGTCATACTGCTGTCATTATGAGTTCCTTCACCAGTACAGGTGAACGACCAATTGAAGTTCCAGAAGGAAATGTGTGTAAGTGAACAATGATTTTACCTCAAACTGAAGTGAGGTAGTCAGTTAAGTGGCTATCAGGCTCTTCACCTAAAATTTCATTTTAAACATGTTTTAATTGCCTGTCACTGCATAAAATTGTTTTTAAAAATTAAGCAGTTTTTATGCCTATGAGCAGAAAACGTGTTATTTCTGGGTGTCAAGAAAACCGTAATTATGAAAAAAGAACAATATTCTTACCTGCAAACTTCAGTCTTGTGGTAATATTTCCAAACCGGTGACACTCCTTACTATATATCTTATCTTTATCCTCTACCTTCGTAAATTTTGTAGCGCAATAAAAAATTCCCAGGTCAGATTCTGTGATGTTTTTAATCTGCAAATCAAATGACTCAGATGCATAATTCCAAATAAAACTGTATCGAGGAACAGGATTCCCAGTAATGTCATAACTTGATATTTCCCATGGTGGCTGATTCTCATGAGAACATTGCCTGTACCAGATGATTTTCTGTTCATTTTTAACATCACAGCATAATGTAACATTGTCCCCGGGCTGGACGGTCCTCAGTACTGTCTCCTCAAACCTCCTGTCCAGATGGGAGCAGCTCACACCTGTGGAGAAAACACACTGCAAGGTGAGTCTCAGAGAGGAGACCAGTGATGGGACCCCACTCACAAAGAAAAGACTGGTTATCTTCACATCACTGCAACACACACCTACACTGTATAATAGTGTAGAGAAAATACCAGATGTGCTGAGCCAGTTTCTTTCTAATAATTGTGATTATAGAGAAGAAGCATTGCAGTATTGCTGAAAATAAACAAACTAGATATTCAGTCAAGGTGTGCTGGCCGTTCAACATAATTTCTATAATAAATTCATTAGGAGTGTAAATATTTACTCACAGATCAATGTGATCAGAGAGATGAACAGTTTGTCCATGTTTTCCTCCATCAAGAAGTGGTCATAGTCTGTACAATTTCCTTTATGATGGGCGGAATTTACCCTTTAAGGGCAAATGTAAAGCGATTGGTGGAAACTCACCGAAATGCTGAACTGTCAGAGCAGAATAACTTCCCATTGAACACTGTAGCAACAGTCCATGTGTTCTGCTGAAATAGATAGAGGTGCAAGAGTTACTGTGATTACATGTTTCTACAAAAAAAAATGCATGTTTACACAGCAAAAGTTTAATAAATATTTTATAGAGTATTTTTGATACCGTACAATGCAGTTCTTCAAATTGTTTTGTGTGCGGCAACTTTTGGTGCAAATGCAGCCACATAGGCAGGACCAAGACACTAGACAGCAGGTTTCACCACCGATATGGGATTTATTGTTTGAACATAAACAAAAACTGGACAGGAGACATGTCACCTTCACGATACAAAACTAAAGTAACGCAAGCCGAATCAACAAAGCCAAAGGTCCTTACACTGCTTCGTAGAAATATAGGTGAGGAAAGATCTTGAAATAAAATATATATTTCTCTGTTTGTGTTTCACACTTGGAGCTATGTGTTAAACCGTAATCACGTGGATGTTCACCAACACAACAGTACTGGCCACAGACATTTTGACTTGTAGGTAGAATGTGGCAGCATGACCACTGAATCAGCTGAAGCAAGTAACATAAAGACAGGAAAGTGAAGGGCTTTCACTGAAAATGTGCAGTGTAGAAAATCGCAGCCAAAGACTGGGGCAGTAGCTGCTGGTGGGAAATGAGAAGCACATAGATCCAGATTTGTCCCTCTGTTTTGTTCCTGAGGAATCGTGAAGCCACAAGAAAGTATGGTCACTGTCAACAGCACCGACATCAGCCGATGCGCTCTTGTGGAAATCAGGTGTTTCTGTCTGCTTGGACAAAAATGTTTTCACAGTATTTCTCCATAAATCTCACTCTGATTACTGAGCAGAATGTCAAGAGCGGACATGTGGAGACTTGTTGACTTGTTGACCCCTCCCCCGAGCCTCAATTTCACATTCATGTCTATGTATTAAACAAATACAGAGTTCTGGCACAAATGTACTTTATTTCAGTTCTTTTTTTTTTTTTTTAAATTCAGAGACAGTGTGAGTGATCTTCAACCGGACATTTGTGCTGAGCACAAATCTGCGTATTACTTACCCATCCATACTGTCACTCTTGGGCCTGGCCAGAAACCCACCTGAGGTTTTAAGCAGCCGTTTATATCCCCTGTATCTGCAGCACTCATCCTCAGTTGGCGCTGCTAGCCCTCTGGGGACAGCTGCTAGTGTAGTGGTTAAAGCTCCTGCTTTTGGACCCAAAGGTTGTGGGTTTAATTACTCCATTCCTGCTCTAGGACTTTTGAGCAAGGTTCTTAACCTGGATGGCTCTAGTAAAAATTACCAAGCCATTAAAAACCATGGACAGCTGGTTGCATAGTGGTTAGAACAACTGCTTTTAGACCCAAAGGTTGCAGGTTTGAGCCTAACTTCTAGCTGTAGTACCCTTGAGCAAGGTACTTTCCCTGAACTACCTAGTTGGATAAATGGGGAGATAACTGTAACCTTAAGGTTGTGAGTTGCTTTGGAGAAAAGCATCAGATAAATGTAAAAGGATAAATAATTGTAAGAATCATAGTTTTTTAAGCCACTTAGGAAAAAAGTGTCATTGAAATGTAAGGGACTGGGAAAACTTATTGCTGTGGAACTTTGAAATTACTTGGTTTTGATTGATCATTGCATTTTGTAGTAATGATGAAGGATAACATGGTAATACATAAATCTACTGAAATATCCTGATGTATTACACATGCTATATTTAGGCAGCGTTTACTTGGCTCAGATCTAAATTATTGTGATACCCTTTTTTGTGGAGAACATTTCAGTCCTTCCTTAACAGAGCAGGGAGGCTTCATTTGCACTTTTGTTAAGGGTGGTGGAGAAGTGGGTCAATGGCACGTGTGAAGTGTGCTGTACTTCTGTAAATATTGTCTGACGTTCCTTTATTTTCACACTTTATTATTTCTCAGAGAATTGCTGCAATTTAGGAATAGATTAAAAAAAAAACCCTGGAGGAAGCACGTTCACCCTCCAATACTGAGGGCACAAATGAGGCTTCTGAGGGATAGAAACAATGAAAACAAATGACTTGCAAAAGTTTCCATCTTCAGAAACATTCAAACCGTTGTTTCACAGTGACATCTGTTGGCCAGATGGTGTTCAAAAAGCCCCTTTGGCACGCAGACATCATCTGATCGAACTGTACTGATGAAATTGCTGGAGAAAGGATTTTTGACACCAAGGACTGTTACTTGGAGAAAAATGTGCAGAGGATAAAATGTGGCTTTTTTTTTTATTATTATTCAAATATCCAACAAACAATGATTTGATGACATCATATTCTGTTGGGTGTTACCTAATTTCTTGACTTGAAATTCACAGTTCTGTTTGTGAGTCTGTTGAAAGTTTTTATGATAAAATTGGGATTTTTAGAAGTACTTGTGCACCTGGGGAATGATCAAGTATGTTCATTAAGAAAGATAATCTGTTCCAGTATACTTGAGCAGAGATGCTTTCTCCTATTACTGAAATTTCTCCTGCTTAGTCTGGTTTTTTGCCTTCCTGTCAAGAAATAGTAAGAAAAAACTGAAGATAAGCACACAGTAAGAGCAGCTGAAACATGTATAACTTCTAATTTACATCTAATTATTCATAATTCAGGCTCAATGTGCATTTTTAACAAAAATGCCTTTTCTGTTGTGCTGATCATATTGTGGCATGCAATGCCATGGGTTTGGATGGGGCGAAGAAGGACGCAGAGGCACCGTTCATCTCAAACGATTTATTTGAACACTGGCAAGAGGAAACAAACGATTTATTTGAACACTGGCACCAGGAAAATAACGCTCTCGGCCCAAGGACCCCGTTTCCTTCAGGATCTGTGCCTCAGCACAAACGTTGCCGGCAAAGAAACTTTCCCTAGAAAGGGCTAACGCCTCCACCTGATGTTACAGAGATGCCCCAGCTGACTTTGAAGTTGAGAGACAGTGACAAAAATGGGATTTGAACCCACACATGCAAAGCACAATGAAAGAGCAACCCATCACCTTCCCCACTCAGCCACTTTATCACTGGTCACAGGAGCTGTACCTCAAGCCAGCCTTCCCAGCCTGCTTAGCATCCCCAGGCTCTCCTCTAGCACACTGGCAAACACAGTCACCCCATCAATTCCACCAGAAGTGCCCCCAATGGTTTAACACGTTATTTACAATTTACCCATAATCCAACTATTTGCATTAAGCACATCTTCCTGCCTAAAAATCAGTAATGCAGGTTGTTACAATATACATGCTTAATGTAATGTGGTGAGGGGGGAGTGATGGTGCAGTGGGTTGGACCGGGTTCTGCTCTCCAGTGGGTCTGGGGTTTGAGTCCCGCTTGGGGTGCCTTGCGGCGGACTGGCGTCCCCTCCTGGGTGTGTCCCTTCCCCCTCTGGCCTTACGCCCTGTGTTACCGGGTAGGCTCTGGTTCCCCGTGACCCCGTATGGGACAAGCGGTTCCAAAAGTGTGTGTGTAAAATGTGGTGCAACAGTCTACGTCAGCCATGTCTGTGATGTCTGAGAGAGGGACAGGATGTGGCAGGACAGATATGAGCCCCAGAAAGATATAGATCAAAGGGGCTTGAATAACAGCAGCAGAGGGTGGGCTGGGTGGGCTGGGTGGGGTGGGTGCGTGGGTGGCACAGACCACAACTGTTTCCTTGACAGTGGACTTCTTTGTACACAGTTGAGGAACAAACACCAACTCATCACCTCTACCAGTAATTTGAGAGATGCTGTGAACACCTGTGGGCAAACACACAGTGACAAAGTTCATTAAGAATTAAACCAGAATCTGCTTATAACACACTAACAGCTGACCTTGGCAACTGAATCAAAGCAAGCCACAGACAACTGTCCATGTCTTGTTGGGTCACACAATGCAGAAAACATTAAGTTTGGTCTCCAAAATGAAGCAAACCAAGAGAAATAGCTGTCCCAAGAAGTTGCTTTGGAGGTGCAGCTCAAGGTTCACTTCAAGGACCCCTTCAGGAAAGAGGAAATAGACTATTTCTCAGGCTGTTGTTATCTTGCTAGCCTAGGAAAGATAACAGTCTGATGAAAGTTTAAGACAAGGCAGTATTGCATTTAGCATCTAGATGTTAAATGTTTCAGCCGTGTCTGCGTGGGTTTCTACCAAGTGCTCTGGTTTCCTCCCACAGTCCGAAAACATGCTTTTCCCATAGCATATGATTGACAGAGAGAAAGTGTGCGTCACTGGTATATGGAAGCGTGACCTATTGCAAATAGTGTATCTAGCAGGGTAAGTCACCTTGGTGAGTAAGGTGTGTGGGTTGATAACACTATAACGTGCTCATTGAAAGTCCCTTTGGAGAACAGAGTCTGCTACATAAATAAATGTAAACCGAAATTGCTGCCTGACTAATATTCAAAGACATGGTGTAATAATTTGCAAAGCCAGTGTCACACATAGTCTACATGCCATGGCACTGTGAGATCACCAAATAGATCAGGAAATTTGTAAGCCAGTATGCAACACACACCGAAACAGATGATGTGAAACGATGCCCAGATTTTGTTTTTTATTAAACTGATGTAAAAATTAACACAGTTATGGCATAGCTGCAGCGGTAATAATAATGCAATGCATTGAGTTTGCTGGCCATAATTTGGCTTTTAAAATGTTGATGTGAATTTTATATGAGGAAAGAGGCCAAATTAAGGTGTATTATACTACTTGAAAGGGTCCTGCTACTTGTTCATGCAGTAATACAATAGACGTGGTGCTTGGAGATGATGATGAAAGTGCCGTTGTCGGAAACACGGAGTGGATACACTGATGTGCTGTATCAAACTGACCCTGAGTGAGGGCATTGATGTGGCGAAGATGATGTAATTGCGGTTTCTTTTAGCGCTGGACCTATTTTCTGTACAACGACAGTGACGAACCCTTGTTTTGCTCTTTGAAGCATCGGAAAACTGTTGCAATATTGCAAAGAATTTCAAAGCATGGGCACTTTTAATTTTTATTTTAAGATATAAATGTATATATTACATATTTTTCTTTACAAAATACATTGGAATAATTATTAACAATCCCACACACTCAAACTTGCTTTTTACTGTAATGACACCATTGTTCATGATGACACATGATATATGCTATTATGTGAAATTTATTAATTTGTCTTACACTGAGGTGTACTGAGACAGGAAATATACACTTCTAAAATTCATAGCTATCCTGTGACCCTGAGGAGTTTGGTGTAAAACATTTCTTCTTTGTCAACATCCTGATGCATCTGCATTGATTTGAAGAGTCCTAGTCCCACAAGAACAAATATATTTAATAAGAAGATCTTTAACAGTAGAGGGGTGGATTCAGGAGTTTGCCCAACATTTCTAAACCCCTTTTCTGTTACAGCCACAGAGCAAATACAGATGTTTATCTCTGCTCATCTTATAACTTGTCCTCCGTTTTTCTGTTGAACATTGTGTTTTCTGTCCATTCGAGCTGCTCATGTCGTCCATAGTATATATTCCTAAATATTTCAGTAGATTTCGGAGTAGGTAACAAAATTGTCATTCTGAGCAGCCTTAGCCCTGGAGAATCTATTTTCCTTACGGTTCTGCAGAGTGACATATTTCAGCTCTTCAGCTTCCCCCTGGTGATGTAGAATATAGTCACACAAATATTTCTAACTGGGTCTGCAGTAATCATAATGACTTTTTAGTGGCAAGCAGAAATGGATAGGATAGGATAGGATAGGATAGGATAGGATAGGATAGGATAGGATAGGATAGTGCTTCATTAATCCCTGGTGTGAAATCTCATATTCACAGGAATATGCAAGAGCCATAATAGATATTGCCTATGCTGTTATTCTTAGTAATATCTAATTCAGTGAGAAAGAAGACCGTTTATTATGTTTCCTATATAAAAAGAACAGTACGGTGATGCCTGAAAATATGATCAGATCAGCAGAAGAATGGGTATGTAGAGTGATATTTTATTCTATTTTATTTTATTAATTACTCAGATTCCTGGAAAGTACAGACTTAAAATTATGTGAGTGTACATGAGGTATCACCTACCTCCTCCCTGTTCCCGTTTGCACTAATTCTTGTCTGTCTTTCTTTAAAGTTGGATTTCTTCAGCCCTGCAAAGTACCGCAGCCACAAAACTGGAGGTCAGGGGTAAAGTATAGCTTGTGTTCAGGTAATCAGGGGAACATTACAACCTCCATAATAAGTGAGACACAAGCGGCCGAAAGTTAAAAAGCCCCCCGTAAATGTAATTTCTCTGTAAATTAAAACCTCAATACATCCTGTCTATTCATACTTTGTTTCTCCACAAGGACTCACCGTTTCTTCTCCCCAGCCAGTATGAGACAGCAGAGAGGAGGACGGAGACCAGAAAACAAACTGCAGTCACACCGGTCACCAGGATCCATTTCTGTACAGGGTTTGGGTCAGCACTGGAGATTGCTGTGGAATTGCTGGTGCTGTCTGTGTAAGAGACAGGAAAAGCAAATTACGACTGATATTTATAGCACATCCCCTAATCACACTTTTAGGTATCATTCTTTATGGTATAATGTATAGAGTTAAAAATAAAACCAGCATAATCTGACTTACTCACTTTCACCAAGCATTCATCCTTGTCACGGTCTCAGTGGTCCAGAGGCTATTGCTCTAATCACTGGGCACTAAGCTAGGATGGGTACATCCTGAACAGAATACTACTCTATTACAGGTTCACACACACTATGGGCATTTTAACCTCATCAGTTCATCTGAAAGGCATGTCTTTGGACTGTGGGTGGAAACCAGAGCACGCTGAGAAAACCCACCCAGGCAAGGGAAGAACATGTAAACTATACACACTCAGTTGCATTCAAACTTGTGACCAAATAGCCCTGATACTGTGAGGTGGCAGCATTACCCACTGTGCAACCTTACATGTATTAATACATAATAAATTAATATTTAATCATGCAAATATTAAAACTTTCAAATGTATTTACTTTGCCTTTGCTTGTCCTATGATAGTTAATGGGCGAAAAAGTGATTAAGAGGTTGCAATGTAACAATTAGCTCAGCACTGTCTAGGGTAACAGTGTTACAAGTAAAATCAAAGTAGTGTATTATGCAAATGAAGTATTTCACAATGCAATGAAAACAAGTGCTTTTGTTCATTTAGCAGACACTTTTCTCCAAAGCAACTTCCAACGAACTCCATGTAGTTATCAGCCCACACACCTTATCCACCAAGGTGACATACACTGCTAGAAACATTACTTACACTGGGTCACTCATCCATACATCAGTGGAACACACACACACACACACACACACACACAATGGGGGAACCTGAACAGCATGTCTTTAGACTGTGGGAAGAAACCAGAGCACCCAGAGGAAACCCACACTGACACAGGGAGAACATGCAAACTCTACACAGACTGAGTGGGGATCAAACCCATGTCCTCTTGCACCACCCAGGCAGTGCAAGACAGCAGCGTTATTCACGGTGCCACAATGTTTTACTTACCCCAGGTGTACTGAAACTTTTGACGTACATTTTTTGAAATTCACAGCAGTGGAAATGTTTCATCGGAATTTTATACTTCTTACGCAAAAACTTTCCAACATCAGAAACACAACAGAGTGGGTATTTTTGAATGATTCCACTGTTGCCAACAGCACCATTTACAGACAATAGCATATAGTGGTTTAGATACTAACATTAACCAGTTAATGATAGTGAGTGAGCATAATGTTTTATTAATTTTCACTTAATAAATTTAGATTTTTATTTTTTATTTCGTTTTTAAAACATAAAATATCTGTGCCATGTATGCACAAATATTTAATGTTTTGATTATTTGAACCATTTAGTGACTACTTAATGGACCTTCTACTTACCCATAATTAATTAATGGTTTCAAGTATCATCATTTTTCAATTTAAAAACCATTTTAATAAAATATATTATTTGAAGCAGAAAACCCTTAAATGTTAAAAAAAAAAGAAAACCTAGAAAAAGCACTGTAGTAACATTTCCAAACTCGCAAGTATTTTCACTCTGTCATTTACAATTATTCATGTAGCCATTCATTGAGTGCTAATCTACCAACAATTATTTACCCATTTATACAGCTGGGTAACGTTTAGTGCAGCCACTTAGGGTAAGTACCTTCGGCAATGAAGAATTCAAAAGTACGACAGCAATAGGTGAGATTCAAATCGGCAATTTTCAGATCAAAAGGCAACAGCTCTAACCACTACACTGTCAGCTGCCTTTTACCATGGGATTTATGAAATTTTCTCTCTTCTGTCTACCTTTGTGAACTTCGTAGAAAAATAATGAATTCCCATATGATATTCTCCATTCACTAAATAAGAGGTAAATTATCAGGGTAAAGGTGAATGATCAAGTTTCAGATGGAAACATGTATAACTAATCAATGATATTACCTGTCATGTAAATTCACTATCAGATCCTTCACTCAGAATTTTACTCTGCACATGTCTAGTTGCATATCAGTACGTAAAACTGTAAAATGTTTGTCAATTTGCATATGTGAGCCCAAGGGTAAAATATGTTACTGTACCTAGAGCAGGAAAATAAATGTCAATATGCAAGATTATAGAAACATTCTTACCTGCAAACTGAAGACTGATAGTCACATTTCCAAAGTTGAAAGTATCGTCGCTATATACAATTCCACCTCTTGTTTCTACCTTTGTAAATTTTGTAGCGCAATAAAAAACTCCCAGGTCAGATTCTGTGATGTTCTCAATCCGCAAATCAAATGAGTCAGATGAAGAATTCCAAATAAAGCTGTATCGATGAACAGGATTCAGAATACTGTCATAACTTGGTATTTCCCATGCTGGCTGATTCTCATGAGAACATTGCCGGTACCAGACGATTTTCTGTTCATTTTTAACATCACAGCATAATGTAACATTGTCCCCGGGCTGGACGGTCCTCAGTACTGCCTCCTCAAACCTCCTGTCCAGATGGGAGCAGCTCACACCTGTGGAGGAAACACACAGCAAAGTGAATCTCAGAGAGGAGACCAGTGATGAGACTCTTTGCAGAGATAAGATTGGTCACCGTTGCAGACGATCACTGTAACACACAGCTTCATGAAAAAGAGGAGATCGCTGATTATATTGGTTGTGCCACCGAAAATCACTGCTACACAGAGCTCTACCAGGGAACAACAGTGAAATACTGACAATGAAATCAGTCTGATAATAATAAATGATTTAGCCTTTATATATTTCTTGCAAAGAAAGATCTTAAAGTGCCAAAAAAAACTTATGAAATATCATAAATATATGACATGGTTTAATAATGTAATAAAGTAAATAAAGTAATGTAAATAAAATACATGAAACCAATAAATACAGCTGTTTTGTTTATTTAATTATAAAATTTCCTTTATATCTCCATAATCGCACACATTTTTGTCTTTCTTTCATATTACATATTGGATGAAAATGTAATTAATGCCTAATTCAGTTTTGCTTTAAAAAAAACACCATAATCGTGTATAATTCAAGCAATTGATGAAATCGGAAAACTTCCTATAACTTCCCCTTAATCACCTTAGATATTTTAAAAATATTTTAGAATTCATACTTCACTTTAAATGTTCTGCTTTCTTCCAGTTATGCTTTGAAGTCAAAGAGCACAATATTTATAAGTAGGGTTAAGCTAAAGCATGAAGTTTCACAGGTTGAGGTCTACACACATTGTGGTATCAGTAAGAGAACAAAAGGAATCTTAACTTAAAACCTGAATCTTAACTCTTTCCATTTTGAGCAACAGCCATTCAGCTCCTGTTGGGCTAATTTAAAATATTCAGCTATTTAACATAATTTTTTAAAGTTAATTACATTTCTGTAATTAATATCTTCAGTCCTCTTTTTGACTGAAGGATATATTCTAATATATCTAATATATAAAAAGTATATGTAATATATATATATAAGGTATATTTATATATACTTTATAGATACTGTATATATGTATATATGCACTGTATTTTTACATCTAGATACATACAGTGAAAACAGACGTGTACAGAACAGAATAAAATATGGGAAAATGTTTACTAATTAAGTTATTCTTGACAGCTCATGCCATCACGAAAAGAACCGCTTCCGTACCAAATGTAAATGTTTACTCACAGAGCAAAGTGACCGAAAATAGGAGCAGCCTGTCCGTGCTCATCTCTGTCGTCAAGCTGCAGGGTGTATGCACAGTTTCCGTGATGCTGGGTATGCTTTACTCTTAAAGGGCAAAGGGAAACTTCATTGGTGCAACTGACTGAAATGCTATATTGCCAGAGCTCAAGGAAGTGAGGACGTCCCACTGAACACTAGCGTGACCTACAGTTATACTGATGCAACAGGGCCGTCTTGAGTGGACCTACGTTTAGCCTGAATGACACATGTATGGAAAAGTTAAAAGTGTTAAACTTCTAGAATTTTCCATTTATTTATTTATCTGACGCTTTTCTCCGAAGCAACTTCCAATGAACTCTCTGTAGTGTTATCAGCCCACACACCTTATTCACCAAGGTGACTTACACTGCTAGACACACTACTTACAATGGGTCGCTCATCCATACATCAGTGAAACACACTCTCTGCCACTCACACACTAAATAATTTTTTTTTTTTTTTAAAAAATTAAGATTTAAGATTAATTTTAAAGATTAATTTTAAGATTTAAAAATTTTCAGAATTTTAAAATGCTGAAACCTGCAAACATTAAATTTATCTGTTTTTTTTTTAAATTGTAGAAATTCTACAAATCACAAGTGTACAGTAAATTGATTATTTCAGTGAAGGTATGGTCTCTGGGCAGAAGTTTTTAAATTTACCAAACCACTGAGCTCTCTATTTATAATTCTGCAGGAACCCCAAAACATTGTTATTCACTGTCCATCTGCTGACATCTGTTTTCAGCAAAGTACAAGAAGGGTCCCCACACTTCCCTCCATAT
Source organism: Scleropages formosus (assembly GCF_900964775.1). NCBI lineage: Eukaryota > Metazoa > Chordata > Actinopteri > Osteoglossiformes > Osteoglossidae > Scleropages > Scleropages formosus. Next base: position 12,430,693 of record NC_041821.1, on the reverse strand, counting down.
TAACATTAAATATTATGAATATTTCATATCTTTGCCAAAGTGAATAGATGCCACTGTTAGATAATTTGCTTAATCTGATGCTTAATCAGTTGTGAGAATGAGGATATCATAAAAATACAACATTTGTGATGTCATTTCAGCAGAAATACGGATACACGCCGTGCAATTTATTACGTTCTGATTTAGGGTGTAATAATATATGGCCTTAGCATTAGCCACGTGTAAAATTTGTCTTTCTTCATTTGAACAGCTTCAAGCTGTCTGTTCCTATATTTCCACCATCGGCTACTGTCTGCTGAAATGTCAAAGGGCTCTACTGTATGATTGCTTGAGTAACTAGTTGTGTGACTCTCCTGTTCTGGGATTTGCACCAGTGACACATCATTGCAATGCAGCTTACAGCATTAACACACTTACAGTTACTTACCCGTTTACATAGCTGGGTTAGGGTTACGAGAGCAATGTAGGTTGAGTGCATTGCTCAAGGGTACTGAAGCTTGAGGTTGGATTTAAACTTCTGACCTTTGGGTCCACAGGCAGTCGTTGTAACCACTATGCTACCAGTTACCCAACCAAATTACACTTCAATCCTCAAATTAAAACAAAATGCACTCCAGAATTTAAAACTGAAAACTATTCATTGTAAAAGAATACATAGAAACAATGTCCTAAATGTGCACAGTTTAGTTTTTACATTACACACTTCATGACATTTACAGCTCAGCAGTTTACCTTTCCACAGATGTGTATACATGTCTTCCTATATACGTGTGTTTCTTGATGGAGAAACACTTTTTTTTTTTTTGCTGACACGTAGGTGGCTACTGAGACACTTCTAATGATGAGAATAAATGTATCAAATTATAAAACCTTTCAAAACCAGTTCCCTGTAAACCACAGCACCATGAAACCAGAGGCCTCTACGGACAAAGCGTAGCGTCAAAGCCGCAGAAGTTTCCATCAGATTAAGTCTCTGGTCTTTTGTCTCGGAGACAGAGACAAGAATAGCGCTGCAATGTCAAACACAAGGTTGATGCGCTTCCGGTCTCACAGCAAAGTCACACCATAACTTTTATAAAATTCAGAGTGCTTCACTGGCAGGCAATATTTTTTACTAAAATGCAGTGCTGTGGAGTATGAACGTTGTATGGTTCAACGTGGCCCTCCAGTCGTCAATGTGTCCCTTGCATCTGTTACACCGACAGATCATCAAGGAGGACTCAGAGTTAGGAGCTGGTGTGGTCAAGTATGTGGAGTTAGAACCTGTACACAAAAGGGCATCACTGAACGCTATCTGGGGAATAAATTTAGGAGATACTGAGGACCGGCTGATTTATAAAGCAAAGACTTTTATTAAAGGTAATTGACAAAGAGGTTGATGAGGCAAACTCCACTAGCAGTAGGTGAAATTTATTGTGGGGATTATTACTACAATTTCCTGTGTACCAAACACTAGTCGTGGGGAATATTGGTGTAGGACACATGGCAGGATCTGGTGAACTGGTCTAGTAAATTGAAGGTTGGGTCCTCTGGTCTCGGTCCATCTGTCCCCTCTAATCTAGATCCAGATGAAATAGATAAATTAGTTATTGTGAGTTTATTACTTATTGTTTTTGTTTGGGTGTCCTGCTCATCTTCGCCTTGCTGCACCAGACTCGGCATGGCGGGTTTGGTGGGTGGATTTGGCCGGTCTGGGGTCCGAGTCCTGCTGGGGGTGCCTTGTGATGGACTGGCATCCTGTCCTACTTGCGTCCACTTCCCCTCCAGCGCTGCACCCTGTGTTGCTGGGTTAGACTCCGGTTCACCGCAACCCCACTTGCGGAAAGTAGTTGTTGCCATTGCTTGGTTGAATATGATATAAAAGAGTGCTGATGTTATTTTTTCTCCCTCAGGTGCCATACTACAACAACTGACAAAAAATCAGATCAAATGTAATGTGGAAAAAGCAAACGAATTAGAGAAAAATTGGAAAAGCCGGCAAACGCTTTTCCCCACAGCACTGTGTATTGTTGGCCGAGCTGTAAGTTCAAAGAAAGTCTTTTAATGACGAAATGAAATATACCGCACAGGAAGCGGGACCTCCGTTAACCACAGTACACTCAATCTGGGGTCTCTACGGACGAAGCAGAACACCAAGCCACGTAAGTTTCCACTACATGATTTCTCTGCAGAGGGGGAGACCAAGAGCACTGATACACTGGTGCATGTTGCAAGTATAGGGCTGCATGTTATCATACATCACCCAGTACTGACACACAAGTGTAGGTATATTAATACTGCCCATCCAAACCACTCACCCCATACAGGGCACTGGAGCCTAACCTGGCACACAGGGCGTAAGGCCAGAGGGGGAGGGGACACACCCAGGAGGGGACGCCAGTCCGTCGCAAGGCACCCCAAGCGGGACTCGAACCCCAAACCCACCGAAGAGCAGGACAAGGACCAACCCACTGCTCCACCGCACCCCCTTGCATATATTGATACATCATAGTAAAAATGTCTGTATGACTGTGTGGATTTTTGCTGGTGGCGTCATCTGTGTAGTCATGAATGTGTCGGAGAAATAATGGGCGTAATCTCCTGATTATAAGAGCCAGGGAATATAAATATAACAGCGTAATGTCTTGGGTGCCTCCTGACAGCAACATACTACATGTTTCGTGACATTTGTCACTATCATTTTTACACTTGCGTTTATTCATTTAGCAGATGCTTTTCCCCAAAGCGACGTACAACTCAGCGTATCAGTATGCAGCTGAGGGAATCTTTGTATTTCCTCGCTGAATCTCATTTAAACAGACTGAAACTTCAGTAGTGTGTACCAGCAGAAAGGCACAGACAGGATTAAATGTCCACGAGTGTAATCTAAAGCAAAAAATTACTCTTTGGGAGTTGTCTGTTGCTTTAAGCTTTGGAGAAAAGTATTTGGAAAATGAGTAAATGTTATATACACACTCACACACACTGGTTGAAACCACTTGTCCCCAGTGGGGTCACGGTGAACCAGAGCCTAACCCAGCAACACCCACCAGAGAGCAGGACTCAGCCAAACACACTGCCCCCCTCCCCGTTATACATACGGATTTATTTAAAATTAATTTGCACTGTTGTTGTGGCCCTGTGTTGTTCATAACTGCAAAAAAAAAAACTTATAAACAAAAATATGTATTTAAGTAATTTAATACAGTTGAAATGAGAAATTAAAGGCATCAATATCAAAAATAACTGTAATTCTTCCTCTAAAATGTAGATGGCAGCCGAGATTTTAAAGAAAGCCTTTTTATTTCAGACTTTACATTACTGTTGTGTCCCAGATATATTGTGTCTTCTCACTGTCTTACATAGCAGCACATATTCATTTATCTCTTTTTTTACACACCTCTGTATGAGTGCCTGCAGAAACCTGGAACTGATGCGTCACATATTTTTCTTTTATTTACAGACTAATGCATCAGTGTTCTCTTGCACTCTCTATCTGCCTTTCCAAACTGTACTTTCATCTAACAGCAGTAAATTCATGCTAAAATTCTCAAGATATAAAGGGAATTATGAACGTAGTCCACAACAACACGGTACTATAAAGACACACACAGGCTGAAGTTGCTCGTGGGGAGCCAAAGCCTAACCCAGCGACACATGGCACAAAGCTGGCAGGGGAGGGGACACACCCAGGACAGGATGCCAGTCTGTCACAAGGCACCCCAAGCAGGATTCGAACCCCACACCCGCCAGAGAGCGTGAGCCGGCCAAGCCCACCGTGCTACGACGCCCCCAACTGCAATTTCCATTTAGTATAATATTTAAATATATTGAAACCCTCCTATTATAATTAAACTGGTATCCCAAATGATGATTTTAAGGGGAACCCAGTTTTACCACACAACAATAGTAGTCTGTTGTGTTGTCAGACTGTTGACACAGTGATGTAAAAACCACAGAAAGATAAAGAGATATCGAGAAAGACAAAGAAAGAGAGAGGCAGAGGGATGAAGAAACCAAAACATGAACTACAAAAAAAAAATTTAGCACTCACCCCCCCCCCGTCCTTTTGGGAACCCTACGTGCAGGGATGACACGACCGAACCCCGACATGACTTGACAACATCTCCCAGTCAGGACCCACCCAAGAGAGTGAAGCCCCCTAAAGAGATAAGAAACACAGGAAAAGACAGTAAAGTCCATAGAAAAAAAAACACCTGAGGGTAAATGGAGGTTACCCAAAGTACACTGTGGGCCTCAGGGGGGTGCTGTCACATCAGTTAATCATATCAATGGCCTCCACACACTAAATCCAGCAACTAAACCAATCATCAAACTAATAAACTATTATTTTATGTGTTTATTTACCGCTGGTTAAATACTATACTGAATTTCTCATTGTAAGTGTTGCTATGAAACAAATAGGTAGATTTGTTCTTATTATGAAGTATATTTTTGTATATGTCTACATTTCTAATTCTTCTATAACTTTTCAGGTCATATGTCATATTGTGTATAAATACATTAAATGGAAATTATTTGATTAGTAAAGCTGAGCAACTATGTGCTAATTAGTGGCATGTCAATTTATCATCCTATATTAAATTACATCAATGGATTATATATGTTCATATACCTGTATGTCCAACAAAGGGCACGTCTTGGAAAGTATCTCAGTTAACACACACAGTTATTCACATCCAACTAGAAGCACAGCTAGCGGCACAAGTTTACCTGAATAGCAGGTTATGAAAGTATGGAATGAAACTGGAGTATCACAAAAGACCCATAAGAATTATACAAAATCCAGAGCTATGAATCTACAACAAATACCACTGACCCCCCAGAAGTGTCAGTCAATCAGAAAGCAACCCGCAAAAGCAATCTCTTGGAAGAACACTCCATCTACACTCCTGGCCAATTTCCAAACTATTAACTATGATGTATGACCCATCTATGACCTAAAACAGGCCTTTAAGTTATTTTGAAATGTTTAGTTTTCCATCCCTCTCACTTTCCTTGTTTACAGGCAGTCTTTCATAGCGTTAAAGTGGTTTCATACGATTAAGGCCACTAAACACGTGGGCGGGAGATTCGGTTTTGATAAATATTTACCAGTGCATTTGATGGTTCTAAAGCCTTGACTATTGAAGGGACATCAGTGGCTTTACGAGGGTATTTTAAAGCACTGGAATTTTCCATGTGTGTCGGAGAGGGATGGTGCCGCGCGGCTGCACAGGGATGGGAGGCAAAGAGGTGGATGTCTGGTACGTGTTTGCTTTTTGTCTGTCCCCACCGCGATGCTGGCAGCCGAGAGCAGAGCTGCACCGTTTGAGCTGCACGCCATGCTTGACCTGTCACTCTCAGTGACCTCATGTCACTCTCAGTCAGTCCCTTGCCCGAGTCAAATTTTTTCAGTGTGTTCTTAGCACTTTACCGACCAAAATTGCTTTTTCTGGTTTATAAACTGGCTTCCTCTTTTTGTCCACAGTGGTGTTATTAATCCAGATACTATCTCAGGGTGGTCCAGTATTTTTTTTTTTTTTTTGTTCCAGTCTTCCAGTGGAAATTCCCCAGAAAAGTCTCATGAAAAAGGTAAGTTTTGTTTAGCAAAACTGTTGGAAACAACTAAAACATGGCTGTCTTGAGGTCCTTCAGAACTATTGGAAATGTGTTATGGTCTTAAGGTGTCTCAGCCCTGTATTTTAAAAACAACTGCAGCAATAAGCAAACATCTCCAAAGCAGATCACCATGGATCCACCAAGTCCCCTAAATATTCGTCACAGGTGAGCATATTTTTGTGGTCTATGTGAAATCTGGGTGAAAAAAGAGCATAAGAGTTTCGAGTTTGGCTAAAGCAAATCATCTTGTTCTAAATTCTGTGCCATAAATCCAAGGAGGAAACATATATTTCTATTCCCAGGAAACAGTGGTTAACTTCTAGAACATCATACCAAATTGAGTTGGGAAGATATCCTGAGCTGAGACTTAGGGAGGATAAAAAAGCCCAAAAAGGGAACAGGGCTTGACAGTAACTAGATTTAACGGAGTTATACTGAAATGTTTTTTTTTGTGTTGTGTCTTTGTGTTGGGTTATTCGGCAACAGGATGGCAACCTATCGTGTGCTCTCAGGGGACTTCGTACCAGGGACCTCTTTAACTAGTGTTGAAACCACTCAGATATGGGAGAATTAGGCTGCAGTAGTTTCACCCGGGTGGCGCAGCGGGTTTGGCCGAGTTCCATTCTCTGGCAGGTCTGGGGTTTGAGTCCTGCTTGGGGTGCCCTATGTCGGACTGGTGTCCCATCCTGGATGTGTCCCCTGTGCCTTGTGTTGCCGGGCTAGGCTCTGGCTTGCCGCGACCCCACTCGGGACAAGCGGTTTCTGACAGTGTGTGTAGTTTCAACTGATGCTCCAAAAACTTCTCCTAAAATTGTCAGTAAACTCCCAAAGTGTAAACAGAAAGTCCATCTACACAATATACTAAAGTTTCCCAAACAATATTTGCTGGATATTACAAGATATATTCTGCCTCCAGATAGCAACTCACTGCACTGCTGACCAGGTCTCATCAGTGTCTGGGTCCAAGATATTCTATTTTATTTTATTCGTGAGCTAGCCTGACTCATAAAGTCTTTCATAAACTTACATAAATTAGAATGACTATGTTCTTTGCTCTTAAAGGGTCATGGAACCTATTTTGTTTTCAGCTTCATCTTCCTAATTTGACTTTGTTTATTTGCTTTCGCTTCAAAGCGCAAATTTTTTGCTAGTATATAACCCAAGGGTCCTGACAAGTTTGTGTATAAGATTATTTCAGCTGCGGCACTTTTTGTTAGCTTGTGGGTTGTAGCTGTGCCAGCTTCTGTAGGGGATGGGATCATGATACACCATGAGAAGTGTTTACCCTGAATTCTTTCCAGGCCCAGATTTACTGCTTATTGCAATAATGAAGTAGAAGGAGAACATTATAGATGTTTTTTGAGTCCAACCAAAAATATTTATTGGGTTCTCACTTAAAGACTGAAGATAAGACCCTCATCATTGTAAGAACTTTGAATGTTTACAAACAGAAGGATCTCTAAGTTTTGGGACCACAAGCTGGATTTTCATTTCATTTTTCTTAGGTCAGGTATAATTTCAAAAGTGCCTCACTGAAAGAAGTCCCAGCTGACAGGTTACAGTTTAGACAGAATTATTTCGCAGAAGACTCAATATAGAAATTATTTGGAAACAGACATTCATATTCTAAAATAGATTGTTTTGATATTTTTCTTAATACGCACAGTTATTGTCATTTTATGATCACAACGGTACAGAGGGCTTTATGAGCATGCTAGTTCTAAAGAAGGGTGGAAGGATGTCTCTGGGGCAGCCCAGCAGATGTACTATAGTATTGTATATTGACAATTAACACATACTGTATGTTCCGACTGAAGGAGCAGAAAGCCATTCCTCACACTGATCCACCTCCTGCACCCACTGACTTGCAGTGATCAGCTCCATGACCTGGCTGTACTCATTACTGATTGTTGCCAAGTGAAAACTTAATTTTGCTTATGTTGCTAGTCTCTCCCAGAGGACAGTATTAGTGTTGCACCAGAAACACATCACAGGTCAACCCTTGAAAGGAGGCTTCTGGAAAATTCTGCCCAGCCAGTCTCTGTAACCCAGATGAAACAGTTTTATCTCTCTACTCTTGGCTATTTATTGTTAACTTTGGACAGCAAGGTTTTGTTTTGTTCTGTGGATGTTGATGCATTGCTTCTTTTTTGTTTCTTACACAGCAGATTGAATATATTTCATATTAGTTAATGCACCAGCAATGGAAAGAATCTGTTTAAGATGAAACCAAGACCATCCAGTTTTATACAGTCATATTGCTTCTATGGCATACATAATTCCAAGCCTTGGGATATAAATAAACACAACATTTAAATTGTTTCAGTCAGCAAGGGAGAATAGAATATCTCAACATTGTAAGTTGCTTTGGAGAAAAGAGTCAGCTAAATGAATAAAATGTAAATGTAAATGTAATGTAAATGAATAGAAAGTGAAAACAAAGAGATGTTGACTGACCAGGAAAGGAATAGTGTAAAATTATTATTAAAAGTTTTGACTCTAGTCACTCGCATTTTCTAGTACCAAATTTGAGAGGAATAAAGCCGTACCTTAATAATCCTAATTGATAACTGTGAAATAATTGCACATGAATAATGTATATTTGATTATGATATTTTACCCTACTTATAATTTTATTTCTGTTGTCTTCTTCTGTGTTTTATCCCACGTTTTCACACCTTTCTCTCCAGGGCAAAGAATACACCAAACGTGCTGGGGTTCGAGTCCCGCTTGAGGTGCCTTGCGACGGACTGGCGTCCCGTCCTGGGTGCGTCCCCTCCCCCTCCGGCCTTATGCCCTGAGTTGCCGGGTAGGCTCCGGTTCCACGCGACCCCGTATGGGACAAGCGGTTCAGAAATTGTGTGTGTGTGTGTGTGTGTGTGTGTGTGTGTGTGTGTGTGTGTGTGTGTGTGTGTGTGTGTGTGTGTTTTCGCATTAATAGTAAGATCTGAGAAAATCTGGCAGCTAGCTAAATGAATCACGTATCTAAAGAAGAGCTTTTTCCGCTCTGTGTTTCAGAAGAAGTCACTGGTGCTGAGTTTTCACATGTCAGACTGATGTGTCTCTGGGCCTGAGGTGGTGCACTGCAAAACTCATTCTCCGGCCATTCAGGGGAGGTAAAGCAAGCCCCCACCACCCATATCCCCCACTCCCAACCTAAAAAAACAACTCTTCCAGTAACAAGGTGGGGTGGGACATATTTGTTTCGTTAGGAGAGAAAGCGCTTCCAGGGTGAAAAAAGGGCCTGAGCTGAGGAACATAAACCTTGGCTAGCACTCCCCACAGATGTGGAACATCTGCTCCACGTACTGACACTATGCTGCAGAAAGTGACTCATGTGGATCACTCGGCGAGGGGGCACCGGAGGTCCAGTTGGAGTGCCCCATGGGTCCGCGCTCACTGGATGAAGCTGCTCTTTGTGGCTCAGCAGGAAAGCCATTTTAGGAGGCCCTTATTTTGTCAATGTGCACCACAAGGCATCATTGGGGTGTTGGGGGTGAGGGGTGGTTTAAGAGATGCCCTAGGGTCCCGTTTAAAACATAAACATACGAATCTAATGGCACTGTGTGAAAGAATGTATACTGGGGCATTTAACCTCATCCCGAGCACATGAACATAAACACTGCACACAGCCTGACTGCTGGTACTTGTGTTATTCTGTTGTCCTCCTGTCAAAATAAGCAGGGTCTATAGGTGGGCTCAACGACATGTCCCAAGACCATATGTGCTGATTTACTTTAAATCACTTTGGTCATAGTGCTAATATTCATCATTTTTATATATGAAGCGCTGTACACTTCATGGTCATTACTAGGATACCGAAAATAGTGATACTCACATATACAGTACAACATCTATGGTTGAGAGACAAATTAAATTATGCCTTAACAACATGTCTCCTTTCGTGCACAGTGCAACATATGCTATGTTTCATGTATGTCTGTGCGACTAGTCAAGCTTTTTTGAAGTCTTAGAGCACACTCTGTAAAAAAATCGCCCATAATTCTCAATGCAATTTTTGTCTTTCATACATTCAAATTCAAATTCAAATTTTTATTTGTCACGTACACAACCATACACAGTACGACGTGCAGTGAAATGCTTTATGCAGCTGTCCGACATAACAATCTAGAAAGACAAATAACAAGTACTAAAATCTAAAGAAAAAAAAAATACAATCTATTTATGCATATGTAAAACCAAAATATATAAATATCTAATTATAAAAATTTGTGCAGCACAAGATGTAGTGCAATATGGTGTGCAGCAATGCAATGTAATGTACAAGATCTTGCAGGTAGTTCAATTTGAGTTTGTGTATATGAAATGCAATAGCAGAGGTGGTGTGGTTCCTGGAGGTGACTGGTATTTAGTCCTAGGTGTTGCATTGGTTGAGGGCCCAAAGAGCCTGAGGGAAGAAGCTCCTCTTCATCCTCTCTGTGTTGGCCTTTAGGGAGAGGAAACGCTTCCCTGACCGCAACAGAGAGAAGAGTCCATTGCCCGGATGACTGAGGTCTTCCACTATTTTCCTTGCCTTGTTCCAGCATCGCTTGCTGTAGATAGACTGCAGGCCAGGGAGCTCCATTCGGATGGTACGTTCAACTGAGCGCACCACCCTCTGCAGAGATCGTCTGTCCTGCTGGGTGCTGTTCCCAAACCAGGCTGTGATGCATCCTGTCAGGATACTCTCAATGGAGCATTCTTTGGTTTTGCATGCACACTAGGAGCTATTCTTAGAGTAGCACTCGACTGTCTTATTAAAATTCTTTGTTTCACATACTTTATCCAAGCCAACTTATAATATTTGATAAAATATATGATGTTAGAAAAAAGTTGTAGACAGAAAGCCAGCATTAAATTGTTTGTAACACTTTACAGAAAATCATATCTCAGCAATTTGCTTCATTAGATAAAATGAACCCTAGATAAGTTCATTTTAGCTCTTCTTCAACTCATACCCCCTTTTTTGTTCTTAGGAAATATCTGTTGTTCTGTGCTGTGATTTCACTTGGTTTTAAAAATGTGGTCATGGTGACCGCAAGCTTTTCTGACACTATCTGTGTGTTTGTGCTCTGAACAGCTGGGTCCCTGGAGTTTCAGCACAGTAAAGGATCAAACCAAAAAAAAAAACTGTAACAGCATTACATAGGAAAAAAAAAACACTTGACACCTATGGCACTCACTTTTGAGCTTTGCTTGGTTTTCAGTCAATAACCTCTTTATTTTATTCAGTTCAAAGGTGTTAAATCAATGGCAAGTCTCTGTTGAAGTTCCTCTTGCAGCTGAGAAACGGTTGGAGTGTCTCCTGCCTAGAAACCATCATCTGTGGAGAAGACCTCTAATTAAGCCAGGTAAATTACCCTCCAGAGCCCTGTGGTCAATGGACTCCTGGTTCACAGCATACATGTTCACTTGGGACGCTGATTTTAGAAAAAAGGTGTAGAGGCAAGGAATTTTCCCTGCTTGGGGGGTACTTTTACTTTTCTTGACTTAGTTTGATTTTTACTGCTGGTATAATGGTTAGAACGTCTGCCTTTAGACCCTCAGATCACAGGTTCAAATCCCACCATCAACCCTGGTGTAAGGTATTTACCCTAATCTCTTCCAGGAGAATTACCCAGCTGTATATAAAGGGAAATAACTGTAGGTAGGTTAACACTGTACATTCCTTTGAGGAAAAGCAACAAATGAATAAACAGTACAAACACAGGGAAATAATGTGTGTTCCTGGACAGATTATAATAATTGAAGTATAGCAACCTTGGACAGATAGTAGATCTATTGATCCCTATTAACATTAGTATGGTACAATCTTAGACCCAAATGGAGACACTTAAAAGTTACATAAATAGCTTGCTTTCAATCAGTGCTCTATGTCATTGCATGTTCTCTTTTAATACATTAAAGGCTACTGGCTTGCATAAGGGCTCCCTGTACAGATGATCTTCTGTTTGACTCAACAGCACTGATGTACTCCACAGGTGAGCTGTGACTTCCTGTTGATCTCAGTAAATGGAGGCCCATCTGTGCAGGAACTGGTCTTGTGCATAATGGTTATCCCTCAAAAGAAAAGAGAAAAGCTTCTTGTTATGGAAATACTGTCTCTTCCTTGGTGATGGCAGCTTTCATATCTGATACAAACTGAAATGAAAACACTTACAACTATAAATGTAAGGATCCTGTTTCAGTCAAAATATCTAAATCTAAAAGCTTAAATAACAGTTTTTAAATGTTATATTAAAAATGAATGTCATACAATGAATTAATTTTTCCTAATGATGTTATCGGTTGATTAATTAAATCATAACCCATTGGTGCTGTTTTATTATATTAGAGTATTTATGTACCTTTATGGGGAAACTGTTTTTTCTGTTGTCATTGTTCTAACATTTTGATACAATGGAGCCGCTTGACATCTATTGAAACAAGTGGTACAAGGTTACATGGGAGGGTATTAAAAGAAGGATATGCAGTAGTTCTCAGAATCTATGGCAAGTTATTCTAAAGTGCCATATTGGCAAGTTGGATAACACTGACAAATTGTTAAATGTTTTCTCTGATACAAAAAAGTTGGGTAAAGGTAAATTATTTCCTGACTGATCATAACTGGGTGGCCACCTGACTCCATAACAGTGAAATCAGCTGAAAAGCCCTCAAGAATTTTTCTGCAAGTGCAAAGTCAAATCTGTTGCTTAAGACACATGTCTGGCACATTCATCACTTTCAGTTTGTGTGCACATTACTAATGGGATTCAGTCACTGACGTGGATTAATCAATGATGTACAGTAAGTCTATAGTATTTTCCATACTTGGCCCATTTGACTGTGTTCCACAGTGAAAAGTCAAACAGTGAGTGCTGTGTAAAATACAAAGTAAGTGAATATTCAGGAATGTAACTTCAACAGCAATTCCCTGGGTATTAATTAGAGGAGAATACCATGGGATAGTGTAGAACTCCTTTGGTGGCACAAGTACCACTTACTTGTGGCTTTAGGAGTGGTCAGTCAAGAGCTCAGATAGTGGTCTATCTCTGTGACGTGTTGTCATGTTGCATACAGTCCAAAATCTCTAGTGTGTGAAGGCTAACATGTGGTTTTAACCAGAATGTCATAAGGCATGACTCACTTTGTTTTTGCACAAGCCAGAGGCATGATATCATACATTGACGCAAGGATGGGTTTCTCCAAGATTGCAATGTGGAAGCGAAGATCTGTGTCAGAATAACAGACTGTAGACTGAATGCCTGCTAAGACATAAGCATGTGTCTAGATGTAATTCAGTGGCTGGGGTAACTGAAGAATGACAGGATCATTTGTAAATTAAAAAATAGTTGTCTTCTCAGTGTCTAGCACTAGTGGTAATCATTTACTTATGAAACACCTTGGAATTACCATACCATTGGGAGAGCCTCAGGTTCATGCAGTGATGAGGAAGTAGGGGAGACAATGCACTTAAAGTTCTAAAGCTGTTGGTGTAGGTCATCTATTATCCATATCCAAGTCATGAACTTGATATGAAATGCTCCAGGACTGTATATGACTGTACAACCTTCTGTAACCTGAGCACCTTGGCTGTGCTCCAGCCCATTTTGGGTTAGTAAACTCTGTGGTGAGTAGAGGTGGTTTGGTTCGGATTATACAGGTATCACTTTTTTGAATGGAAATTTTAAAAAATCAATTAAAGATTCTATTTTTAAAAGTAAAATAAAACACACAGTGCATGGTTTTTGTATGGTAGAAGATTATGAGCATGATATACAAGTGAATTATAGGCAGCGGTTGAAAAGTTCAAAAAAGTTCACAATAGTGATATATTGTATGCAAAGAAATGATGGCTTCACATATAATGACCCCTGTGAACCATGTGCTGAAAGAAATGATGGTACAGATTAATTTTACTTTTTTGTCAAGTGCTTTTTTTTTTGCTTTTTGTTATGTAATGCTGTTAGTTACTTTTTTCACTTTGATCCTTTACCATGCTTTAGCAGACGTTGCTAAAACTCAGATGACCCAGCTGTTCAGAGCTTTCAGATGTACTAAACTATTCCTTTTTTTCGAATAGCTAGCTGAAAGATGAGGTTATTACTTGGGTGTGTGTGTTTTCTCTTTCTGACATCACCCTTAACTCACACATTGGCAAAGCTAACAGTACACTCAGAGCAAAAAAAAAAGGAAAAAAAATTAACTTTAAAGCTTTTAAAATGGATTTGTGAATATTTGCAAAGTACTGGCAAAAAAAAAAAATAATTATTTAAAACTGGTCATCCAGTCAACACATGACATACAATCATATCTCTTTAAAATGATACTCATAAATGGACTGATGCAAGGACTACAATAAAATGGAAAGCGATGAAAAAAATCTAACACCGGAAACGGGCGGTGCTAACAATATAACTAAGAGAAAAATCTCCCTTCAAAGGGTGTGCACATGAAATACTCACACACAATGTCTGCAACCACTTCTCCCCAGGGGGGTCAAGGCAAACCAGAGCTTAACCCAGCAGTGCAGGGCACAAGGCTGGAGGGGGAGGGGACACACCCAGAACAGGGCACCACTCCATCACAAGAGACCTCAAGCAGGACGTGAACCCAAAACCCACCACAGAGCAGGACCTGGCTCAACCCAGTGTGCCACACACTCCCTGCATGGCATATATATATATATATATATATATATATATATATATATATATATATATATATATATATATATATATATATATATATATATATATATATATATATATATATATATATATATATATATATATATATATATATATATATATATATATATATATATATATATATATATATATGGGGGTGCGGTGGCGCAGTGGGTTGGACCGCAGTCTTGCTGTCCGGTGGGTCTGGGGTTCGAGTCCCGCTTGGGGTGCCTTGCGACGGACTGGCGTCCCGTCCTGGGTGTGTCCCCTCCCTCTCTGGCCTTACGCCCTGTGTTGCTGGGTAGGCTCCGGTTCCCCCGTGACCCCGTATGGGACAAGCGGCTCTGAAAGTGTGTGTGTGTGTGTGTATATATATATATATATAAAAGACTATATGTTACTCACTTTAACTTGTGATCTCTGCAACTATTATGAGAAATAATGGAAAATTTTCCAAATCATCAGTGGAGTGCAATATTAAGCACATCCACGGCTGAACTGTCTAGGCACAGGAAGGATTAAATAAACACAGACTTGCTTTAGCTGAGACATAATTCCAGTTCCTGGATTCAGCATCTTGGCAGAAGCACGCGGCTGCGATGAGGGCACCAGTATTCCAGTGAGAACCTCGGAGAGGCTACACAGGGTCCTCCCTGCGTTCACGCCAACGGGGTGATAAATAGCTGAGGAGCAGCCAGACGGGACCCTTGTGCAGAAAGTGATGAGCTGGGCTGAAAAAGCCTCCATGGAAGAAGATCAAGACAACTCCTTTTGTTTCTAAATAGGACAGAACCTAAGTAGATGTATTCATATTTTTCTTTTCCCATAGCAACAGTATGAGGAAAGACTTGGACAAAGGTGTCCACCTCTGCATCTCGTGCCGCACATATATATGTGAAGACTTGACCCGAGACCTGCACTAATTCTTCTTCTGCTCACACATCTGCAGACCTGGAAAAGGCCCAAAAACAGCATCTGGCTGAGCTCAGTTGAAATAAGTCTGAGACACATGTAGACATATACAAACATGGCCTCCTACGCATCTTTAGCTGGCCCTGACACACTCGCCTTGTTTATGGTGGTTTCTGCCCACACTGAAGTTATTGTCTGCGACCATCTTCACCTAGAATGGTGTGGTTTGGGTTTTGAGCGGCTGGCATCCTGTGGTCACCTACAAGTTCTTTTGTTTTAGAGGTGACTGAGTCACAGCCTCTTTCTTTTTCAACCTCTGTGACAACGGAAGATTTTTTAAGCATTTTTTCGCAACGCAAATATGGCTCATAAATGGTGTATCATAGGCGTATGCATATGGAACATAAACTTGTTTACTACAAATGATCTAGACCCCAGCTCTAATTATTACAAAATCACTAGCATATATGCTTCGTAAAAGAATTTGGGTCAGATTTTAAGATGGCCAGAGGCTGTTCCCTCATGATTTACAGCAACCGCAGTGAGAAAGGATAACTCGTGTGCAGCTATAAAATTTTCTATAGGCGTTTAAGGCTGATTCATCTTGACAGCTGTTTTCAGTTTCTCTTGGTTACTATGGAAAAGGATGATGACCTTAAGAACATAAGTTTATAAAGTATGTGTGCTTTTTAGCTAGACACACACAGGCAATTAATCTCACGCACACACCAAAATCGCTTCTCCCGAGTGGAGTCACAGCAAACCGGAGCCTAACCCAGCAACACAGGGCATAAGGCTGGATTGAGAGGGGACACACCCAGGACGGGACACCAGTCCTATAGAAGGCACCCCAAGCAGGACTCGAACCCCAGACCCACAGGGCAGCAGGACCTGGCTAAACCCACCATACCACCACATTCCCTTAAGGCAGTTAATGCAACACAGTATTTTCAGTAAATTGATGGGAAATGTTATTTTCAGCCACTGTTTTCAGTTTACCTTAAGTGTGAATGATGAAAAGTGATTTTCAATAATACTTGAGACAGGCACAGTTCTGAGACAGTGGCTCAGTGTCAGTTTGATACCCTGTAGAATTCCACACACATAAAATGAACCGTACATCTGTATCTGAACTGCAGATTCATTTAAGAGCATCGTGTTCACAGCTGGAAATCGCTCATACTAATCAAACTCCTGAATCTTTTTCCAGAGTCAGTGTGTGTTAGTTCCCAGCCTAGTATTATGTCAGGAATTGCATGCTCAGTTTTTCATGTCCTTCTCTGCCCTACTCTGCCCTCACAGTTTTGCGGAACGTCAAGATACAGAGATTTCAAATGAATGTTTTTTGAGGAAACACATGGCCTTAAGTAGAGCAAAACAGACTAATTTGATTTACTTTAATATATGCCATCTGTTGACCGCCGAACCAGTTTGTCAGTTTTAAAATAACACCATCTGAAAAATAAAAAATAAAAAATAAAAATCCGAAAAGCAACTTTGGACCAGGACAATACTGGGGAATTAAAGCATTTTTATGATGTTGTAGGATGTACTTAAACTTGTTAGTAAAGCATACCAGAGCACTGTGTCATTCTTATAATCATTTCTGAGAGCTTAGATCATAGCTGGAATTGTGGTATTCTCGCTGTTGTTTACTATTATTTGCCTGCTTTTTCGAGTTCTGTTTAAATATAGTTGCATTACTGATGATCCTAAATGAGCCAAAATAAGTACCTTTGATTGAGGAAATGTCTCCAATCCAATTTAATTTGCGAGGAGCACTACGTCCTCGAAGCCTGGAAGTCTTCAAGTTTTTCTTGCAGATGCCATAAACATAATACTTTACCTTCAGTGGCATTGTTTGTCAGCACAATGGCATGGGTATGTGGTTGCTGTCTGGAGTCTCCAGCTCTAACAGAGTTAAAGTCCTGCTGGCCTCAATAGGGTGGTCCAGTTTCCTCATACTCTTTCCAGTCTGTCTCACTGTGAGCCAAGCTTAAGCATCCTGTGAGTTGTGAGCCCAGTGACACCACCACCCAGTGAGATATTCCCCATGAAGGCCTCTCATCCTTGCTAGAGGGGATGTTTTCTGGCCATAGCTCCTGAGGGTTTACGGAGTTGCCTTCTATCCAGCCAAGTGTTTCAGTAAGGAGTGCTGAAACACAATCTCTGCTACAGACTCAACGTTTATCTCTATAGTTTTCTTTCAATCTCCTAAGAGCACAGTATTCTACTTCAGCTACAGCTGGCAGGGTATTGTTGCTGTTTGTCGTATCATAAACTGTTATCGGTCCATCGATCCATCGATCCATCCATCCAACCATCCATCCATCCATCCAAACCACTTATCCTACTGGTCAGTTTCATTAGACCCTTGACATTCAGTCATCTGATGACCCGAAGTCTATCCTGGAAGCATTGTGCGCAAGGCTGTGGAGGGGTCACCATAGATGGGATGCTGTGGGCTGTTATCCAAAGCAATTTATATACATAATTTATATGTTGACAAGTGGGCAAGTTAATTCAGGTTAACTAGTTTGATCAAAAGCACAACAGCCAGGATCCTTCAGCACTCCTCTTAAAAACTAAACAATCAAACTTCAAGTCCTTCTGATCAGAAGTCTCAAGTGGGCATGGGACATTTAAATTTTATACATTTTTTTAGAAATAATGAAACATTTTTTACTATTTACAATACAACTGCTGCTGTCTCACATGACCAAGGCAGGTCAGGCATAGGTTTGAATCTCTCTCAGTTTGTGTGGAGTTAGTCTGTTTTCCTTGTGTTTCTGTGGGTTTCCTCCCACAGTCAAAAGACATGTGTTTCAAATGAACTGGTGACTTTGAATTACCCCTAGTGTATGAACTGGTGAATGAATGTGTGTATGACTGCAATTCGATGGAATACTGTCTTGTCCATGGTTGACTCTGGCTTGTCTGGTGCCCTGTGCTCCTAGGAAACACTATGGATCACCATGAACCTGACTTGGACAAGCGTTTACAGATAGTATTTGTGATATATCAGTATTTGTGTTATGCTGTTGCACCTGTAGCTCCATTATATATGTCAGAAAAAATTAGTTTTTGTCCATGACATCCTCCAGTAATTTTTGTTTTATCTATAGTTGATAAACATACATTCATTCGGCTGATGCTTTTCTCCAAAGCAAATTACAGTGTTAGGCTACTTACAATTATTTACACAGCTGGGTAATTTTACTGGAACAATTTTAAGGTAAGCACTTTGCTCAAGGGTATTGCAGCTGGAGGTGGGAATCAACCCTACAACCTCTGGGTCCAAACACAGCTCTAACCATTACACTACCAGCTGTCCCACCTGTGAACTTGATTAACTAATGTCAATATTTACAATCACTGGTATGGTATTATCTGAGTAACTGTTTAAATTGATTTATCCTTGAATACGTACTTGAAAGCATGTTCCAGAAACGAGATTTTACATAATCCTATTGAGAAGGTCATATTCCAAAGTTAGAAGCATTTTTTTAAGAGGTCAGTTTCCTAAGTAAGGACATGGTTTTCCAATTTGTTTTGCTTATTGATTTAATTTAAAATAAGATTGTCTTCTTTTCTCAGCAGCATTTGTTTATTTGGGCTCTTTCGTTGGACTCCATTCCTCAGTCCCTTTGAAGGACTTCAGAGCTGATCATTGAGACAGTTTACTTGGACTCAAATGATTTTTCTCATAAAATTATGTAATTTTCTCCAGATAGACTGTACTCTTCAAAATGCCACACTTGCTTTTTCCAAAAACTTAACTGTTTGGCAACAAATTTATTCAAGTAATTGTTGTAATCTGCTTTACAACTAGGAACAGATAACTGTTTCATGGCCTAACGCTCTTGAGACTGGGCTATTAAATTATAGTCCATCCCTTGTTTTTGCTTAACTCTCTGTTTAAATTCACTTTATTATCTCAGCAAGTTAAGAATTATGGTATAAGTGTAATCCAAACCACATGACAACCCAGTGAGTGTCAACTAATAGACTTATTACAGGAAAACAGCTGACTAATCATAAATATTAAGTCCAGAAGGTCGAGAACAGCCATCTTTGAGAGATTTAAAATTAATTACGACTAAATGAATAATACAGGGTTACGGACAAGAGGATTAGCAGCTATTGGGAGTCCACGGGTGTGGTAGTATTACAGCCTGTTCCTGGACCATCTCCATGGTGTTAAAACTTTCATTCAGTCCTGCCTTGCACACTCTTTTATGTCTCATTTGGTCGTCCATGATCGGGGAGCATGCTCCAAAATCCTACATTCCAGACATTTCCCAGAGACCCCTGGAGAAAAGCGAAAGGATAGCAAGAGAAGGAACAGACCAGTGCTCTGTGCTTTTCCTTCTAAGTGGAGTCCAGCATAATGAATTACAGTGGGCTTTAGCTGGAACTGAAAACGCACAAGGGGATTCATACAATGAACATTTCAGAGTGCCCTTATAATGAGGTCGGGCGAGACATACACAAGCGAAATGCCATTACTCTAATTTACTGTACATGTCAGACTGTGCTGCTTAAAAAGTGCATGGAAATACATTACATTTACTTGGCAAATTATATATTCCTTTCACCAAAGAGAGTGAAATAAAGAAGACTTGATACTGAACTCCTTTTTTGAGCAACTACTTTAAAGCTTTTCACCAAACACAATCAGTTCAATTCAGTTACCCAAGCACTTTAGTGTTGGTTAACTTGATAACGTGATATTTTAACTGTGTGTGTATATTTGAATATGGCTATTCAAAATTATTTTCTTACTGGGAAAGCAATGGTAAGTTATTTATATTTATTAATGCGAATAAGTTTAAAATTAATTTAAGGATAGATTTGTACTGGTTCCACGTGCACTTCCTGCTCTCCAGTGATGCTATTTTGGCATATCACATCTGTGTTAAATAGTTGTCTGGTTAGTTGTGACAACCGCAGCTCTTCAAGTCCAGGGCCTAGACTGTTACTTGGAGCAAGATGGATTTGCTCAGCCACAGTGGAACATTTGATGAGGCCAAATAGCACACTGCTCGTGCCCATGCTAGTATTAATGGT
The DNA here is from genome assembly GCF_900964775.1 of Scleropages formosus. Lineage (NCBI taxonomy): Eukaryota > Metazoa > Chordata > Actinopteri > Osteoglossiformes > Osteoglossidae > Scleropages > Scleropages formosus. The sequence continues at coordinate 12,410,441 of NC_041821.1, read as the reverse complement.
TTTTTGGGCAGGATGGTACATCACAGTCATGCCTTCCTAGTCATTATCAGACATGGTGAGGTGATGTGACGGCATCTCGTTCAGTTCCAGTCAGCATATTCCACACGTGGTCTGTCAGACAGTGCTGCAGTAAGATGACCTCTCTTGTCCTCAGAGGTCTTTTATGTATTTTCCAAAGGAGTGTGGAAAGCAGGACTCAGACAGGCTTGACAGAGTCCTAGCCTGTGTTTTGGGCCTTCAAGCACCCTTTCCCCTAGTCCCCATGCACAGATTCTAAGGTCAATGGCTCAGGCACATGAAACATTGCTCAGAGAACATTATTTTCATTTTAGCTGACATGTTAATTCACCAACATCTTCCATGTTTCTTCTAGTAGGTTATGTTAGTATGAATCTTACATTTATTCATTTAGCTGATGCTTTTCTCCAAAGCAACTTGCAATGTTAAGGTTACAATTAGTTACCCATTTAGACAGCTGGCTAATTTTACTGGAGCAATTCAGGGTAAGTACTCAAGGGTACTACAGCTGGAGGTGAGGCTTGAACCACTTCACTACCAACTGTCCCCACTATCTGTTCATAAATAAATTGAATAAAATGAATCTGTTCATAAATAAATTTTTGAATAAATTTTAAAGAAATTTTAAAGAAATTTTTGGGAGACTGAATATCTTACCCCTAACCATAACCGTAACCCTAACCCTAGGAGACTGAATATGTTATGTGAAACTTCTTGAAAAGGCTTAATAAAAGAATTGTGATTATTTCATTTACTGACACTGATTTACTACATTTGTGTTTGGAAAGGCATGTGTGGTTATGTATAGCCTAGACTTGGGTTTCAAACAGCATATAATATAGTTTAGATTTACAGGCACCCTATTCCAAAACACATAATTATATGTTTGAATTACAGCTGACTTACATGAAACATAGCATTGACTTTACAGCCACGGCTGGACCAAATTAATGCACCAGATTCCATATGAAGGGCCTCAGCTCCTCTCACTTGGATTAACAATCGACTCACTATCCATCCATCCATCATCAACAACCACTTGTCCCGAAGGTGGAAGGGACACACCCAGGACAGGACGCCAGTCCATGGCAAGGCACCCCAAGCAGGACTTGAAATTGACTCCCTAGTAAACATGCAAATACAGCACACTCTGTTTGCATAGACAATACTGACCCAGTGCTGATAAAAAAATTATCTGATGACAAATTAGAGTGATTTTTAGGCTCCTACCTTGTAAACATTTGGCAGTATAAACCTCTGGACAATGTTTTTCGATTTTTTTGCATAGGACATAAAAGTGTCCACAGAAACTTTGTGTTGAAGTTTGACAAAAGCAGATGCAAAATTGAGCAAGTGAAAGCAGAACCATATTCTAGTGAGAGATTGAAAGGGGTGAGTATTTATTGGGTGAAAGCAACACACCTACTGAAGTTTATTTGTAAAAAATGTTTTATAGGCATATATTTGCTAGTGCCCTGAGTAATACCAGTACACTGCGGCACTTGGAAGCTTAGTTCCAAATAATGGTAGCAAGTCATTTAAAAGCCTGCAGACAGATGGTTATGTGAAATGTCTGCACAACATGTTGCTTTGAAATAACAGCTGCAATTTATCAGACTCTCTGGCATCAGCTTGAACGTGAACAGAAGTACAGTAACTCGGCTACATCACACATGGATGTTCTACATGTACGGTAAATCTGCATATTTTCCATTTTTTGATCATCAGTAAGACATCTAAAAGCTGAACAGGTAAAAAAGCAGGTCTGACAGATATCTATTTCCCAAAAAGTAATCTCCAAGGAAAACACAAACTTTTATTTTGAGTACACTTTTCTGCACGGTTGTTGCTGAAATGCCTGAAACGTTGTTATAAAATGCACTGGAGACTTACAATGACCAGTCCGGGTTCTGCAAAATGTGTTGAGTGTCAAAGGCGCACCAACCAATGCAAATTTATTGCCTGAACAAAAACAGTAGGGAATGTTTTTGTAGTCTTTGTATTTATTTTCATGCAGCCTTCTGACCTTAAAATTCTGTAGAGAAGAGTCTTATAGCAGCTGTTGAACAGTCCTCGCAGTGTGACCATATAGTGGTAAGGAAGCTGTGTTCAGTCACTGCTTACAAACCAATCAACATGTATGGCTATATTGCTGCTTAAAAGAGGGATGGTTGTTGTTTTTTTGTTTTTTGGATAGGAATTTTGATGATTCAGAAATCTATTCAGTCAAACCAGAAGAGCCAAAGGGTGTTATTTTAGTCTCCAGGCCACTGTAAAATTGTGCATATGTTCATGCTTAGTGAAAGCCATGAAAATGTTTTCTTTCATTTTAATCATTTTAATCCATCTTATATTGGACCTTTACCTTACAACTGCGGGATGTTTCCATTCAAGTCTCGGGTTCCAGAATGTTTAGAGCTTCCCTGTGACCTTCCTCAACCTGTACATTCTGCATTTATGAATTCTGCTCTTATGGTTCTAGTTCATTAGGTTATTATTGGCTCTGGAGGGATTTCTTAGTGGCAGTTAGCAGTGTGAGATGGTATTCTCTTTTTAGGTTAAATTTTGTAGCTTTCCACATATTAAAACATGAACTGTTTAGCTCTTAATTGAAGTTGCAGGTATGAGTAACCTTAACCCTAACTCAGTGCAGATCTTTGGAAAGAGCCTGCTGCAGTACCTTTGAGCAAAGTACTAATTGTTTTAATTAAATTGACAGCAGTGTAAATTAATACAACTGCTGCTTTAGATAAAAGTGGTGGCAAAAAGTAACAGAGGCACAGTAATTTGACACTCATCCATCATTTTACATCCATTATGTACATTTTATTTATAAGGAGTTGCGGCAACAATAACACTGTCATTATTCTTCACTTGAACACTTTGGTGTTAAGACAACGTTGACAAGGTAAACTGTATTTTTCAGCAAACACCACACCATGCTCATCAGCATATTCCTTCTGCAGGTATCATAGGCAGAGCTTTGGCTGTATAAAGAAGACAACTGTGTTGTCACATGTCACGTTTTAAAAGGTTTGCGTAAATGCCAGCATTTTCATTCACATTTAGTACAGCTTAGGTTTCCAGAACCAACGTCATTGGATTTTACTCCCTATATACAGGGCTGATTCCTTAGGTACAAATAGCCTAATTCTATCAAAGTGATTCTAATGTTTGTGTCTATAATGTGATCCTTGATCCATAATATTCCTTTGTGCAATGCATCTCTCACTGTGAGCAGTAGGTTGATATAGCCTAGTGATCTAAACTGATGCAGTGAAGAAATTCATGCAGAAACGATGAGGATGATGACAATACTACTCCGATGACGGCAAGTCTGCGGATGGCAGTTCCATGTGCCTTCAAGCTGAATTCAGAGTGCAGGAAGAAAACTAATGTCTGGATCCCCTTCCAACACCCAGATATTTGCACTCGGGGCTGTCGCTCACTGCAAGATTAGATCAGGCTGGATGCTGAAGAGTAGATCATCATTGCCACGGCGCACCTCCAGCAGCAAGGCCGTCTCTTCAGTGAGGGCATCCTGCAGGTCGCTCGTGCTTGCCAGTGCACGGCCATTCAGTTTTACAATGATGTCTCCATCCTTGAGGCCTCCCCTTTGGAGAAACAGCAAATAAATTGCCAGATAAGTTCTTCCATTTTCAGCAAGTCGTTTAGGAAAATAACACAGGTTCCCATTTAAAAATAAGTTTTGTACCACTACAACTGTTTGATGCCCAGAGAGTGTAGATGTTCATAATACACTGCAACATATTATAATAGTGGCATAACGAGTAGTGCTGGTGTCTCGTAGCACCTGGCTTGTACATGCAGATAGGGGTTTAAACCCAGTTACGTCTGTGTGGGGTTTGCATGCCCTCAGTTTCCTTGCACAGTCCAGACGTCAGGTGAACTGATGAACCTAAATTGCCTGTAGTGTGTATTTGTGAGAGGTGGGCATGGTGGCGCAGTAGGGTGGACCGGGTCCTGCTCTGTGGTGGGTCTGGGGTTTGAGTCCCGCTTGGGGTGCCTTGCAACGGCCTGGCGTCTTGTCCTGGGTGTGTCCCCCTCCCGCCTTACGCCCTGTGTTGCTGGGTTAGGCTCTGGCTCCCCGTGACCCCGTATGGGACAAGCGGTTCAGACTGTGTGTATGTGTGCGTGAGCTTTTTATATTATTCTTCTCAATAAATGTGTGAATGACTAGTTATATTAGTGTAAAGTAGTGTATCTAGCACTGTAAGTCACTTTGGGCAAAGGTGTCTGCTAAGTACTAGCTATACAAAGAGCATTGTTGTTTTATAACCTGTTACGTTGCCTTTGGAAAGGGTACTGACCCACATTTTCAAGTGCTGGAACTGAACTGCTTATATGAAAAAGGAAAGACAAACTGGACTTGGCAGCAGCTAAAAAGCAGAATGATAAAAATAGCTGTGGAAAGGAGTGTTCAAACTCATGTCATCTCCTCAAATGTAATTTAAGCATTATTTTTTTTGAAAGATGTCTAACTGATGTTCACAAAGAGCAGCAAATAAATGTGACATAAAGGGCTAAGTAATAAAAATTAAAGTAAATAATCCACTTGCTCATGTGGATACTGTATACTGGCTTTTGGTGGGGTAGAGGGTCAAAAATTTAAATGTGACTATACTTCGCCAGTGAAATTTCTGGGACCATATCCTTCCAGACCCAGACTGTGTAAAGGGGAACATTCAAAAAAGGCCATGTGTAACATAGAAGTTACAGTCATTACCTTGCAACAAAAGAAGCTGGGTTCAAATCCCAGTTCTGTTGCAGTACCCTGAAGAAGGTATTTACAATTACCCTGAATTGCTCCAGGAAAAGGGGGCGCAGTGGCGCAGTGGGTTGGACCAGGTCCTGCTCTCCAGTGGGTCTGGGGTTTAAGTCCTGCTTGGGGTGCTTTGTGATGGGCTGGCGTCCCGTCCTTGGTGTGTCCCCTCCCCCTCCGGCCTTACGCCCTGTGTTGCCGGGTAGGCTCCGGTTCCCCGCGACCCCGTATGGGACAAGCGGTTCTGAAAATGTGTGTGTGTGTGTGCTCCAGGAAAAATATTCTGCTGTACAAATAGGCAAATAATAACAAGTAGTTTATTGTACTAAAAAACTATTAAAAGTACAAACTTTTGAGGAAGGAATCAACCAAATGAATAAATAATGAGAATAAATAACCAAGTAGTGTTAAATCTTGTTGGGAGGGTTCAGCAAGCTGACTACAGGAGTCTCACAGTGACCAACCCCAAATATCCTATTCCTCTTTACTATCTTACTGAAAACTTTTCACTAACTTTAATAGTCCCTTATTACACAACTATTTTATAGAATATGGTTTATAGAATCATTGTATAGCCAGAAATTCACACTACATCCACATCAAATAGCCAGGGGTGGTACCATGGTCAGCACGGTAGCACAGCGACTACTGCTGCTGTCTCACAGCACCTGGGTGGTGTGAAAGGATGTGGGTTTGATCCCTACTTAGTCTGTGTGGAGTTTGCATGTTCTCCCTGTGTCTGCGTGGGTCTCCTCCCAAAGACATGCTGTTTAGGTACATTGGTGACTCTGAGTCACCCATAGTGTGTGAGTGAGTGTAGTGTGTTTCACTCATGTATGAATGAATAACTCATTGTAAGTAGTATAAGTCACCTTGAGTAAATAAGGTGTGGGCTGATAACACTATAGTGTTCAATAAAGTTATTTTGGAGAAAATGGTATAACTGGGGTCATAACCCTTGATCTCAGTCAAACAACTTAACATTATTGAGACTCATAACAAGTGAAAGTTATCTGACAAGTTAATACTACCTGCAGTGTACAAGAGCAAGTTTTATTATTTCTGTCAATTTTTTTTTTTGATTGTTGAGAACTATTTAATGGAAAGATCTCAAAATCCCAAAGTACAGCACATTTTGTTCATCTTTCTCTCATATTACGAGACTGCTATGCAGGGGACATTTGGAGGGAACCTACTTCTGAGCAGGGGAGTGGGGCACCACTTCATGTACATAGATGCCGTCGCTAACATCAGGAAAATCCGGGTTGTGTTGCTTTAGTTCTTCAACCAAGCTGGCAAAAGTGATCAACACAGTTAAACTTTGTTCATTAACTCAAGATCAATTGGTTGAACTTGTATTTTTATGAAAGCTAAATGGATCTCAATACTTCTGCCTGATGGCAATAGACAAAACAGGCTGTGTGAACTAGACAAAAATAATTTAAACGAAACAAAGACTAACTGTAAATATAGTAGCCTATTCTATATACTTAAGTACAGCACCAGTGAAAAGTTTGAGTATTTTTTTTAATTAGCCTTTATCACAAAGTATTTGGTTATAGATTTCAGCACAAAGTCAGATGACGTCATCTTAGCTTTTCTGCAGTGACTCCCAGAGATGCAGGACAATTTTGGGTCACTTTCTGTTCCCTCTTCTGTCCTGTTCATCCCATACAGGTATTGTCCAGGTTGTTCGTGTGTACTCACACTTTTGACTGGTGCTGTAAATCTATAATGTTAACATGAGGGTTTAATTTTTGCATTTACTTCTGTGAAAGAATAAAGTGTCAAATGGACAACATGTGATTCTGTTCCAGCGTACCCTGGTGTGATGGTGAGCATCCGTATCCCAATAAAACGTTTCTTCAAGCCTTTCACCTCTGAAAAACAAACAGGTAGTAATTATGACTGCTCATAAATGAGATCAACATCAAGTTTGGTAAGTTAAACTAGCAGTGAATAGAGCAGCACTATGAGCACAAAGCAGCGTCAGCAGTCCTGTCTATAACGCTTATGCAAGTCCAACTGGCCTGTTTGTTTTTTATCAAATTTAAATTTTTCATCACTATATTATTTTGTTTACATAATATGTTGGTACTGATTTGGTTCACAGGATATTACGCAAAACATATCAGAGCAGAAGTAAAAGCTTAAAATGTTTTCTTTACCCCAAAGAAAACAACCCTGTCTACAGTATAGGGTTCAATGGCACACTGTGTTAACAATGTTGAGCTAAGATTAGACTAAAGGCATTTTCTGTTTATGTTTTTCTATTTTCTCCCAGTTCTAAGATCCTGCTCATTGATTAAAGACATTAGTGACAGCTTCCAAGCATCACACTAAAAATCTCCAGCACTCTATTTCCTATATGGCCACCACAGGTTACTCAGTACTGTGACCGGCCATTGCTTGTCACATTTCTGGATGAAGCTTGCCATTAGATCTGCAGAACCCGCTGTCATTAAGAAATTACATTCCTGTTCTCTGAGAAGTTGCACACAAAGTAAGCTTTTAACTGAAAGCTGAGAAAAAGAGCCACTGAATGTTTACATGTCGTATAAAAATACAACACAGCCCTGCAATACTCTTCTGAATCAAAATCTTATCATCAGGTCAAAGATCATGTGACCCTGTTCAGGGGCTCAAGACCGACATGTAGCCATTCAGTCGTGCACGGGTGTGTCCAGTCATGTCCGAGGAGGGTGGTCACTGTGCCCCAGAACAACTGAATGATCATCTATTTGAACAGAAAAAGATGCCATATTATTTGCAGTAATTGATCGGCTTCTGTTAGTCAGTGACCAATTGGGGCACAGAAGAAGAGCACAGTTTCGGGGCACAGCCAAAACCTGGAGGTCCCAGGATGCGAATGGACACCCTCTGTTTAGCAGCCTCGCTACTTGCAGCCCTGCATTGAGTGATGCATTGGAGGAATCCTTCCTTCACAAAAGTATGGAGCTGGTTTTGGGGAGCTGCCCTCTGTAGTCTCACCTGCGTCAGAGATCAATGACTGAGGCTTTGGGAAACGGTAAAATCTCCTTAATACCCTTTGATTGACTAAAACCAAAACAAAACACAGTTGAGGTACATAAGGCAACGGCCAATACCACCATTGTGCCACCTTACAAAAGAGAGAAAACACATTGCCAACAAGGAACAGAGAAACATTTCGATATGACTGCAGAATCACTTTCAGAAAGTGTCAAACTGAACATAAAAGCAACTCTAGAACATTTAGCTACTTACAATTACTTACCCATTTACATAGCTGGGTAGTTTTTTAAGCAATTTAGTACAAGTACATTGCTCAAGGGTACTACAGCTGGAGAAGGGATTCAAACCTGGAACTGCTGGATCCACAGAAAGATGCTATAACCATTATGCTACCAGCTGGCCCATATACAGACACCACATAGAAACATCAAAAATTCATTCAAAATACTAAAGCAATTTTTTAAAAAGATTTTGAAAGAAATAGAACAGTTGTGGTATGGTATGTGATGAACAGGCTTGAGGCAGTAAAATGTAAGCGATGCACAACCTACCTTTATTGTGTTTGTCAAGCGATTCGTTGAGGAAGCGTGTGATCCTGTCCGAAGGAATAGCAAAACTAATCCCAGCAGTGACCTTCAGCGTATTTATTCCAATAACTTCTCCATCCTAGCACAGCAAAGGTTCAGTTTGTTAGCTTTGCACATTCTGAAATGGCCCTTATCTGCACACATACATGAAGGCAATACATGGAACACTTTATAAAAACACCAAGCAATACAGCAGTCTGTCTGAAATCCATGTCGTGAAAACTTACCAAGTTAACCAAAGGACCACCAGAATTACCATACTGCAATGAAATAAAAACAACAAATCAATAATTATATGTGACCAAAACATGTGCAGCTGAAATTAGTACTAGTAAGAAAACAGGACTGCCAATGTACAGTACCTATGCAGGCGAAACAGTGCCTTTACACATCCATTAAATAAACCTGGGGTATGAAGTGTTGGCATTTTTTCCATATGGAAAGGAAGAGACCCTCCTGTGCCCTTCTAGCTGCGTATTAAATGAAACCAACGGAATGGCTCCCTCACGTTGATGATGGCGTCTGTTTGTACGTAGTCCATGTCCGAGTCACGAAGGCCCAGCTCCTTGCCGTCCCGCTGGGCTGTGCTCACGATTCCTGTGGTGACGGTGTTCTGCAAGGCGAAAGGGCTGCCGATGGCCACCACGAACTCGCCGGGCCGCAAGTCGGCCGAGTGACCCAGCTGGAGCACCGGAAGCTTTTTCTGATGTGAGAAAAACAGAGATAAAGTGAGTGAGGAGAAGAACTGCTCCTGAAGGAGAACGCCCTGCAACCTGTCATGTACGATCTCTAAAGAGCAGCCAGACCCTATGCGCTCCCTCTTAGTCCACCTGGCTCTCCAGCCAACCCTTAAGGCCATACCTGTTTTATAACACCTTTTATAACATAAAGGAAATTCTTGATGTTCATCTATCGCAGCTTTGTACTGTAGTTTCGTCTATGTATTAGGCATAACCCCGCATTTGGTGACCTGAGGCTTTTTTGACTTTTTCTGACATACTCCATCCCATAAATTACATGCAAGAAGAAGAAATCTTTTTTAATCTTTAATCATTTCTTTTCACTCATTCAAGAGAGCTAGAAATGTATAGCATATGCCTAATTTTTATGACCACATCAGTGATTCTCCAAAGCCCACAACAGCAAACACAACCGTTCCACATCTTGTCACACATTAAAAGAACACAGTATTTCCACGATATTACAGTGTATTTTATTACACGCTTAATGAATGGGAACTCCTGAATGTAATTTTTATTGTACTTTAAAAGAGTGAACAAAAGTGCCAGTTGGCCTGCATCAATACACAAACCCTGAAGGACAGAACAGGGGCAAATGACTTTCTCCAGCTTTATACTTGGCCTCCAAGCCAACGGTCTAACTGCTGCTTGCTCTGCGAACAGAGTTCTGAAGCAAACTCAAAATACTGTGACCTGTGTTTCAGACCAGAGCGAAAAGCAAAGCTGAGGTCTGGCGGAGCTCAGAGGATCAACTTTCTGAAAACATGAACTTTACAGAGCCATTACCGTACATGTGATTATTATACCCCTCGTACTGCTTTCTCTCCATTCCCATCCAGGATGCCCCACTTCAATGGCAGTTTTAAGACATGTGGTATTTTCTGCTTTACTTTGCACAGGTCTGCATCAGCTCTACAAGTATCCAAAAACCTCTGCAATACCATGAGACAGCAATGCTATGCTGTCAGCATCACCAGCAACAGAAATGGACCCACCTGAGGGTTGACCTTAATGGTGGCAATGTCCGATTTCTTGTCAATGTCTTTGATTATGGCTTCATACGTGTCGCCGTTGTGCAGCTGCACTTTGAGCTGTTGCTGGCCAGAGAGGGTGGTGGTGCTTGTCACCACGTGGGCATTGGTCACGATGAGGCCCATCTCGGACATGATGAAGCCCGAGCCACTAGACAGCGGGATGTTCCGGCCGAAGAGAGGGTGCCTGCAGGGACATACAATACAGTGGCGCTGTCTTGTAAAGCCTGTTCACTCCAGCAGTTCAATTAAACTTTATATTCTTATAAACTAGACCATACTTAGCCAGGCTGGTCATTTGTTACTAAGAATAATGAAAAAAACAAAACAAACTGATATTTTAACTTTTTAAATTCCTTAATTGTTAGTTTTCAGAAATTCCATATTTTCAAAGTAGAATTTTCTTCCAGTATATCTACAGAAGCATTTACATTTAGCTGATGCTTTTCTCTAAAGCGACTTACACTGTTAACCTACATACAATTACTTGCCCATTTATACAGCTGGGTAATGCTTACTGCAGCAATTTATGGTAAATACCTTGCTAACAGGTATCACAGCAGTAAGTAGGATTCAAGCCTGCAGCCTTTGGATCCAAAGGCAGCATTACACTACAGATACATAGCCAAAGACCCAAAGTGACTCTACATAGTGTTCATGTAAAAATAACTCCACAACTCCAATCACTATGCCACCAGCTGCCCGGTTTATGTGCCTTTTGTTTTTTACTTGGAAAATTAAAGTGAATACCATCAGCTTCACAATAACATTTGTTTTAAATGTTCTGAGCAAGAAGTTATGAAACAACATGGGTTTCGAGAACATCTGGACAGTAACACTGAATAAGCTTGGTTCTTTTACAGAAAGAAATGCACAAGATCCAAACGATTTCTCAAAAAGCAGACAACACACACGCAATGTGGGTTCTCTAATGTGTGCAATGTCTGTCCTGAAAAGGGACCAGTACCTGAGGAAGAGCTCTACGTGCACCACAGCAGGAGCGATCTTCTCCACCACATCGGCGATGAAGTTGAACTTGTACCTTGGACTGATGGGGTGTAGAGGACCTATACTAGCAAGAAGAATTGTTGGTGTTACTAAATGCCTTCCTATCAGATGCAGGGTCTTGGATATGATTCTCTGAAAAAATAATGTTTTTGTACAGCCAAGACGGACATGTACAGTACACTCCGTATGCGTTTTTATTATTATATTCATAGCTGTAACGGCCATTGACGCAGCACAAAATGTCAAGTTTCACTTACATTTCTGTGAAATGCGTGGCTTAAACCAGAATTCATGTTGGTTTCACATTGCCTTTAATTTTGTGCATCTTTCATTAGTCATCTTTTACTAAAAATAGCTAGCGGGGTCACAACTGTTTTTACTTTAGGTCCTGAAAGACCTTTAGTCTTTGAGAAGGAAATTACAGCCAGCCATTTCTAGAGAACAGTTTTAAATAAAGGATTCAGACCATTTCCTTTTGCTAACCGCTGTTTCCTGAGCCAGGACTGCTACACAGCCAGTTTTTCTTCATTCTCTCTCATTTATCATTCTCATATCGAGCAGAACCAAGTACCTATATTTGAAGCCTACAGTACAGCACTCTTTGGTTGAAGATGATAGAGCTTTTAGCACATTCACATCCTCGTGGCAATGCTTACATAAGCAGATGTTTCACCATAGTAAGTGCATTGTCAGCAAACAATAGCACGTGTGGTTGTGGTTGTGGTCTCAGTGCTTCAGTAAACAGCTCAGGATGTAAACAGATGGCGCCGTTCAGAGCTCCTGCTTGCACCTGTGGGTGTCGGCAGAGTCACAGACCGCAGATGCTTGCTGTCGTTTCTCAGCACAAGTGGCTCTTTCAGAGCTCTCTTTCACCCTGTCTGCCTCAGGCCCCTGAGTCATTGCCCAGCGGCCACGACACAACGCGGTCAAGAGGCAAACAGTGTAATGAGTAACCCCACAGACCCAACTGCTGTCCTCCAATGGTCCCACCTTAGGAGCCATGCGTTTCGGTATCTTTTTAAAATTACATTTATCTGACACTTCTCTGCAAAGCCACTTACTTACAATGTTAAGAGATTTATAATTATTGACCCATTTATACAGCTGGGTAATTTTACTGGAGCAATTTAGGCTAAGCACTTTGCTCAAGGGTACTACAGCTAGGATTTGAACCTGCAAACTCTGGGTCCAACAGCAACATTACACTCCAGTCACACAGCCAATGACTGAAAGTAACTCTACACAGTGTTTATGTCAAAATATTGGACAATAATGCTCCATAATACCTTTACAGAAATTAAATTTGTGTTCCAAAGCTTTTCAGGGCCAACAATGACTTCCTTATGACTGCTTCTGTCCTACCAAACATTCTACCTTCTGTAAACACAAGGGCTAAGTTTACGTTTTCTTCAGCTCCCCTGACGCATGAAAACCATGCAATGGAAAAAAAAAAAAAAAAAAAAACGGTCTTAAGTCAAACCGTGATTCTAAAATTAAACCTGCATTTTCTCCAGTTCTGTGCAACAGGCCTCAATGACCCATATTTTAAACAAGGAGAGATCAGCTAAGGGAGCACGAAGGCACGGCCCGTGGTGCACTGCTGACCTACAGGCACGGAAAGTGGACAGAGCTGTGCGTGGGGTGAGAGCCAGCAGAGGCCAGTAATAACAACGTTGTGCAGAATTTCCACGCCCAATGTCTGTAATCTGAACAGCCATGGTACACTGCGGCACACAGCAGCTCATTTAAAAGCCCAAAATGAGAGGGTTTACTGGGAGGGACAGGGTCACATTTCACCCCAGCTGGGAGTTCACCATTATGGGTGGCTGCAGACCAGACCCAGACCAAGGGTAACACAAGTCCTTTAACTAAACCCACATCTTTGGCCAAGCCAGAGAATAATTTGCTGATCCCCAGGAGCCCGATAATAAGGAGGACAGACCTGATCAAAGGCCTTATTTTCAGGCACAGTAGAAAGGAATATACGTTTCCTCTCTTTCTGCTTTCCTGTGGACAGTCTGGATGGAAAAGGGGGCTAGGGGCTGGGGTGTGGACTGCCCTTTCCTCTTTGCACGCAGGCCTTCATCCTCCATCGTTCCTGCAGCTTCTCTTTTTACCTACACGTCAGTTGCAGTTGGTTAAACACTTCCCGCATACGCACACTCAAAGGTTTTAGATATGTGGTATCGCAGCTGGGACGTATAACTTGGATTTACGGAGAACAAGGTTCAGACGAGCTCTATTTTTCATTAGAAGCATTTTCACAAAACTACACAGAAAGGTTTCCGTGATGTTACAGACGTTTAAAAAAAAAAAGAAAGCTCTGTTACTCAGAACACTTACATTTATTTAACCAAAGCTTTTATCCAAAGTGATTTACAACGTTAAGTGTCGCGCAATTATTTACCCATTTACACAGCTGGGTAATGTTCTGGTATCACTTCAGAGTAAATACTTTGCCCAGTGGTATTGCAGCCAGACACAGAATTGAAACCCGAGTCCTTCAAGGGTAGGCTGCAGTTGTAACCATCGCGCCACATGCTGGCCAGAATTACAGGTATGGTTTGTCATTGTGTTCCTTGTAACTGAACACAAGCCAGGCCATTATATAATACTGAGGAGGAAGTGTCTTTGAGGTGCGATGGGCGCATGAGAAACCTTTGGTTTCCACGTGCGCTGCCTTCGGAGAGGTGTGACCAAGACTTAGCTGCATTTTCTGATGTCACGCTGGGACCGCACATGATCTCAAACCCCATTATGTGATTAATGTGGCACGCCCAGACACTCTGCGGTTCTTTGTAAAGCCCTTGCTGTAGAACAAATAAAATAAAGCGCAAACGTGTCTTGCCCACAGCCTATAAGCGACACTTGTTTTTTCAGAAGTTCCTGAAAGTTGCAGCTTAATTATTTGTGGCTTAACTGCAACTTCAGCACCTTGGTGAGTCCACCTGTATTCCTGAGTTCATAGAGAGAATGAAACAAAGTGATAACAGAAGCAGTACTGCTTTTTACCACCGATGTGGATGCTGAGTGAAGACAGTTTTGCCATTTGTATTATAACTATGTATTTTATTTGGAACGGTCATTTGCCTTTTCAGGTTATTCCAAATGGGAATCGATGAGCGATTGTGAGTACAGTATTGTGTTTATGAGTTCTAAAGCGAATACGTGTCTAAACTGTATTTTGACTCTTGAGTTCACCTGGAATCACCTGTTTTCAGAGGTGTATTTTGCTTTTACTGTTGAGTTCATACAAGGGGGGTGCGCCGGTGCGGCAAGTCTGGCCGGGTCCCGCTCTCTGGCAGATCTGGGGTTCGAGTCCCGCTTGGGGTGCCTTGCGATGGACTGGCGTCCCATCCTGGGTGCATCCCCTCCCCCTCCAGCCTTGGGCCCTGTGTTGCCGGGTTAATCTCCGGTTTGCCGCGACCCTGCTCGGGACAAGCGGCTTCAGCCAGCGTGAGTGTGTCGAGTTCATTGCAGGATGACTGATGTATGGAGGGTGGGGACGCTACTGTGTGTTTGCAGGCTGTGCGGGGGAAATGAGCGCACCTACATACAGTACCTGTCACTCCCATTACGAGCCTGCGGTTCATCTCCATAGACGTTCGTCTGAAGAGGCGCCACTCGTCCCTGTGGTTTCCGTTCACACCTTTATTCCGAAGCGCAGTACATCACGCAGGCGCGTGATTCTTCAGGAGAGTCTATTTGTCTCATAACAGCACCATTCAATCCATTCATTACACGAGTAGCTGCGTTATATATATTATATGTATACACACGCACACTCTGTGTATATTATACGGTTATTAGCATTCAAAGCGATGTGTTCTGAGAGTCTGAACAGTTCTGAGGTAATTTCCTCCTGAGGCAGAACCGAACGGATATGGTTTAGTCAATGCTGCGAATTTATCACTCTATATATATATATATATATATATATATATATTCGTCGGACCAAGTTAAGTTTTAATTTTAAGTTAAAATTAATTAGTTTAAATTCTAAGTTTAATTTTGAATGTAAAGTCTGTGTAAACGATGGCATGCGCCCCTGGCACGATAGGCTCCTAACGACTTACCCGCGCTGGGCAGCGGATCACAGGCTCCTTTGTGCGCCTCGGAGACACCCGGCAGCCCCTGCTGCAGAGCCTTCCTGCTCACCGCCTTCAGGCGGCACACGTTGCCGTAGGTGACGCCGTCGGAGCCGCACACCTTGTGGGCCGCGCGGCACTGGCACACGCCCTTGGAGAGGCGCTTTCCCGCCGGATGCCGGCACTCGAGCCCGTCCCCGCACGGCAGGTCGTCCTTGCGGCCGCACGCCTCGCCCTCGGCCGCCGCGCACACCAGGCAGCAGTTGCAGCGGTCGGGCACGTAGCCGCTGGGGCAGCTGGGACTCGGGCAGCGGCTCACGTCGCAGCGGGACGGGCACTTGGCGCGAGGCTCCGCGGCGCTCGGCTCCTGGGCGAAACACACGGCGGCGGCGACCACGAAGAGCCACATAATTGAATGAATGCTCTGCTCCCAAGTCGAGCTATAAAATCCAGAAGGACTCGCAAAATTCACTTTTCAAACTAGTGAAGGAAAGTTGTTTTGAAAACTTTTATTTATGATTTTCAAACAAATCTGTTTGTTTTTTTTTTTGTCGCAAAAAAAAAAGGTCAGAATTTGCATGAAAGTTGTGCTTTCCCGAGCGAGTGATACCGATATATGTCACGAACGCGCACTCAGGTGTTTTTTGCTCCTTTGTGAGTCGTCCCCGCGCGCACATCCACAAAAACTTCACGAATCAATGCGCCGCAGAGACCGGCATCGATCGGCAGCGTTAAAACGAAATAAAAAACTTGAAATCCTCAGGGCTGTGCGCGAAAAGGGACAACTATGGAAGAAGTCATTGTTTTGCAGAAGAGCTCTGGCCGAATTCCCTGTTGGTGCGGCGGCGAACTTCCAGCAGTGGAAGCAGAAGGAGATATGCGCCAGTCCTGCGCTGCCTCTCGGGTCCGAGTCGTGGCCGTGGGTGGAGTGGGGGGTGGGGGGGGACGCCAGGGTGCTACCAGAACTCTGGAAACCCACCAGTTTAACCGTTTCCAATTTATGTGTTATGCAAACATTACTGGCATGGAATCAGTAGCCTATTATTGTGTGATTCCACTTTCAGGGCATCAGACGGATCATTTACACCTTTCGGCATAAACAGTTGTTATGTTACACTCGAAAATATAACTAAAAATTAAGGCATTTGCAACACGGTCGTGTAGTTTGTACGACAATTATGTCTCTTAACTGCTGTGTTGTTTATTAATTGCGCAAGTTAACCAAAGCTTAAGATATCTTAATAATTTGATACTTTTTTTCTGCACTAATCTATCTGAATAACGTATGAAACAAGCTGGTGGAAAGGACCGTTCAAAACCCCATCTTTAATGAATGAATTTGACTGAGACAATGCAATAATTTGTTGTAAACAAAAAAGTACAAGTGGAGCACAGAATCACATAAAAACCTAATAAAACAAATATTAAACTCGCACTTTTGAAGAGTAACGTCGTGAGCTCGTGTTGTTACTAAGCTGAGTGAGAGATTGTTTGCATCGCCAGTGTTTGGAAAATAACTTTTACAATAAGCCAACTACCCCCCTCCCTTTACAACAAGGGTTTATTGGAGCGTCACACGGTTCGAGGAATTGGGTCGAAACGAGGCACCTCCATGCGGTGTCCATCGTGCCGCTGCGTGCATCGCTTTCTTTCCATTTAGAGGGAGGGAAACATGACAATAAGCTACAAGTCGTCGAAGGCAAAATACAAGTTTATAAGAACCATATTAAGAATGTGCAAATTTATGTCCTTTAAACCCTTTTTTCACGATGGGACCGTTTTATATAGTAATGACTGCGTGGACGCAGTGTCTTCACCACATTCGCATAGCGCCATCTATCGGTGCGAAAGGAGTAAGAGATCTGCATGAAAAGGGCGGGAAGGGGAACGAAGCTTCTATGTGACACTGATCTCCTCAGCTATATCAGAATCAGAACGAGCTTTATTGCCAAGTATGTTCACACATACAAGGAATTTGTCTTGGTGAGAGAAACTTCCACAGCACAGACACAATGACAGTGACAAGACACAGATGAAGGATAAAAAATATATAAAAATATAAAGTACACAATATACAAAAAATAGTCACTAGACATTATATGTATGTACAGGTATGTTCTATACAAATGCAAGGGAGTGTGAGTAAGAGATATGATGTGATAAATAGTTCTAAATATAAATAGCGTTGTGTATTGCACTGGTTTACTCTCTAGGAGGATTTAGCTGTTCATGAGGTAGATGGCCTGAGGAAAGAAACTTTTCCTGTGCCTGGCTGTCCTGGTGCTCGGTGCTCTGTAGCGCCGGCCAGATGGCAAAGGTTCGAAGAGGAAGTGGCCTGGATGTGAGGGGTCTACAATGATTTTGCTAGCCCTTTTACTGACTCTGGACAAGTGCAGTTCTTGGAGAGCTGGTGGGGGTGTGCCGATGATTCTTCCAGTAGTCCGAACTATCCGCTGTAGTCTTCTGATGTCTGACTTCGTAGCTGAGCCGAACCAGACAGTTATAGAGGTGCGGAGGACAGACCGGATGACTGCGGAGCAGAACTGCATCAGCAGCCTCTGTGGCAGATTGAACTTCCTCAGATGACGAAGGAAGTACAATCTCTGCTGGGCCTTCTTCACAATGGAGTCTATGTGGAACTCCCACTTCAGGTCCTGTGAGATGGTGGTGCCCAGGAACCTGAATGACTCCACTGTTGCCACAGTGCTGTTCATGATGGTGATTGGGGATAATGCTGAGGTGTTTCTCCTAAAGTCTATATATACAGCTACATACACTTGCAGGAGTTCCTCTGAAAGACCTAGGAGCTGAGGAGCAACATCTGTGCTCCCTGTTTGCCTGGGGGATGAACACTCCTCAGCTTTTCATTACCCTGTATTGAGACCTTGGAACAGAAAATTCACTCTTCTAACTCAAATATGGCCAGAGTTTATTTTGTACTTTTCTCTCCTTTTCATATCGATCTTTATTTTCCCTTCTCCATTGTCCTCCCTCTTTTGTTGAATTTTCTGTTCTTCCCTCGTATAATCAGAGACGGAACACAAAGTAAAATGAAGGGCAACGTACAAAAAAGTCATGAAAAGTAAACAAAAAATTTAAAAGGGCCGTAATTCTTGCTACATAAAGACAGCAGGTGATATAGGAGTTGGGGCCATTACCTTGCAATGTGAAAGTCCTAATTTGAATCCTGCTCCCATTAATTAGTGTACAAATTATTTGTTAATTGATTGTACAAATGGGTGAATCATTGTAAGTCACTTTGTTTGCTAACATTGTAAATTGCCTTGGACAGTCATGTCACCTAAATAGTGGTTAATAACTGTCCATACATTGGTGACCACCATTAAACTTGGGTTTGTTCAAAGAGCACTTTACACCGAAAAGAGCTAATTATAAAAACGATGAATACCAGAAATAAGCATCGTCCGAGTGTCGTCTGTTCTGCTCTTTAGGTATGCTGTCCTAGAAGAGGACAATGCATGTTTTGTGGAAAAACTTAACTGTGCAATGGCTGTCTTTTATTAAAGCAGCAGCCTTTTTTAACATATCTTGGTCTAACAATGGAGGTACCAATGATATGCAGTTTGTCACTGCCTAACAGGTAACCTCAGGTAATTCCTCTGTAAACTGATACAGGTTGCATGTGGAACAAATTGCTCTCAAAACTCTGGAGTAGAAATATAGAGAAAAAAAATCATTACGAGCAGATGGCGCAAGTGCAGGGAGGATGTGTAATTTAAAACTCATGGACTCTAGAGCTGATTTAAGTGCACTTCACAGAAGGGCAGAACCATTACACTTTCCAACAGTATCTTTTGCGGTGACATGTTTACCACACAAACAAGGCTATCGGTATATTTACAATCTGTAGCTAAGAGTGCAACAGAAAGCTAAAAACTATTGGAGGATGGTTTCCCAAAAATCCCTAAGTCACTCCTAGCTGCCCTCTGTTCCCACTCCTCACCATCCCACAGCCTTAACAAGGAAGGAAACAGTTTGGGTAGCCACTTGTAACACCAAGAACATGGTCTCTGCTTTGCTCAACATTGCCGATCATTTTCAATCAGTGTCTTCAGTTAAAATGAATAAACATTTTATCCTTTTTGCATTATTTTTTTAACGGTCTTTGCAGAAACAAAGACATAACGAGATTATTTACCAGCGGTCTCTGAAATGTATTTACGTGCTCTCATCAAGGAGATTTAGAGAAGTCTGCTCCTTGTGTTAGAAAAGAATTATGAGTTGAGGCATTTAAATACAAACAGACAATAGCAAAACATAACTTAGTAAAAACTGAAAATAAGTGAATGAAAGTTTACAAACCAAAGTAACATGTTCATTCACAGGAGAAGTGCATTATTACTTTGAGCTGTCACATTTTTGGACTGGTATGAAAACCTGCATACATTTGTTAGATTCTTTTATTCTTTTCTGTCCATTAAACACACACACAGAAAACTTGATAGTTTTAGTAGGCAGCAGATCAGATATATGTCTCCCTCTGGTGGAGTGGCATCTGAATTCATAGAAAACAGGAGACAACATTCCAGCTGTGAATCACATCTCTTTCCAAAAAAAAAAAAAAAAAAAAAAAAAAAAAAAAACATTCATACAAAGCATATTACCTAAAACTTAGGAAAATGTTCATATTAAACAATTTTCAAATTTATTGAATCCCTTTAAATACACAAAACTACATCAACTTTTACAATCATGTTTTGTACAAGTTTAAGCCCAAGATGCATCCAGAGGTGGATGAGTTAACACCACCCACCATGGGTAATGTCCCAAAGTTCATTTTTCGCTCACAAGAAAGGTGGAACAAATACACATCCCAAATTGTAGCCCGCATTTAAATACATTTCAATTATCAAATACATTCATTGCATTAAAAAAATACTAGTCTACAGCAGTACTCCTTTACACTGAAATATTCAAAAACTGTAAACCTGGAATTACATTCAAGCAACCAATTTTCAAATATTCAAGTTTAATTGTCTAAACCATTTCTCTTTTCATTTTAAAAAGTTTGGCAGTTGGGAGCTGAGCCCTCCTAACACTGGCAACCTATATCCTTTGGCATTTCAATGCAGTTTCACAGGAGAGCAGCTGGGCTGGCTAAGTGCTGAGTGAGTCAAGAGAAGCTTGGGCCTTTCCAGGGGTCCGGTGCCTTCTACCAGGAGGAGAAGAAGGGCCGCTTGCAGTGAAACGTCTGAGTGAAGGCGTTGCCCAGCTGCACCACGCGGCCTTGGCTCCCACTGCTGCTGCGCTCCACCACGACACGAGGCATCTGTACAAGCTGAATGGGGCTCTTGCCATCCTTTAGTGCCTGGGTGAGGTTCAGGATCTGAAGCGTGTGGAAGTAGCAGCAGGCTTTGTAAATAATGGGTTTAACTTGATGAAAGTCAAACACTAGTTCTCCACAAATCCAGACAGGTACAAATTGTGACTACTCTGGTTTAAAATAGACTGCTTTGAATACAGACAGAGAATTTGATCATGCATTTATTTCAGCTGGCAGTTTTAATGGAGCACTTTTCCTCTTCAATAATGGATTGTTTGGGAAATGGGGAAAAAAAATATTCACATTAAATAATGTTTTACTCAACTGAGGCTATGAAATGAATCACACTCATTATCATTTAGGGGCTGGAACAGGCTATGAATAAACACTGATACAGTAAGGACAGTGCAGGAAGTGTTACGGTCATTCGCAAAAATTAGCTAAATTCTGCTCTGCTGTTATCACATTACAAAGATAAGAACACAACTCACTTGTCCTCTCATTACAGACATCTGCTTCTCAAAAGTAGCTTTGTCAAATCCTTTATCAGTCTGTGAATCAAACAAGTGGAAATTAGACAGGAAAACACATTTCACATTGATTCTTCATGTCTTGTACCAAGTAAGACGGTATTGAAGTCAGTGTGCAAATGTATCGTTTTTAATGATCTAGTATTATACATAACATATATTTGAACAATTCAACATTCTCCAGTGAAGTCACAGTCACAGAAACTTCCACAGGACAAATACATTAGTGTACTGCCAATTCAGAGCCCTGCAAGGCAGGGTAACCAGCATGGTAATTAAACATAAATGAGAAGAAGCCCTGATAAATATTTACAAAGCTTGGGAATTTTGGTTATCAGCAAGTAGGAATGAATTATTTCTTTATATGTAAAATTACCCAAGAACCAGTCACCATTAAAGCTAAATTAGGACAGGAAATTAGTTTTGTGGAATACCTATTTATAAAGTTAAGGCTGAATCCCATCAAAAGGCAAAGCATTCTAAAATACTTCATGTTTTGAAATGTCCAGCTACTGACAAATGCAACTACAAGATCACAATATTGCTACTGCTGCTTATTTTAAAACCTCCAAAAATTTTAGACAAGACAAAAATCCTTCACGTACAGATGTCTATTTGCCTCTGTTGCCAAATAGCGAAAATGTAATACTGCACTGTGTGTTAAAAGGAAATGCTCTAATGCAGGAAAGCAAAAGCAACCTTGAACATCTCGTAGAGGTCCTCGCAGAGATCCTGCACAAAATTCATGTCAGAGATGCGAGACAGTACGAGCTCCCTCGTCTCCTGGGAAAAAGCCACCTTGGCCTGTGGCAGCCATGCCCAGTGGAACGGATCTGCAACAAATATGTCCCACATTGTATTAAGGTCAGCCAAAGCACACAAGCTCGAAACACACATCTTAAATCATTTCACTAGAAAAACAAAAGTATTTGCTATGCTATTGAATACTTCCTATGGAAAAGGGAAAAACCAACATGTCTTTCAAGTTGGCTTTTACAGGTGTTATACAATTATATATTAAATTACATGATATTATGGAATTGCTTCCTACACAAATATCAGTGCAGTACAGACAGATTTAAGCAACACCTTAAATAGCCAGTAAAATACATTTTGAAGAAAAGGAGCGTTTCTTACATGCTCTCCATTCATCAGGATGCTTGAAAGGAAATGCCAGCCCATTATCTATGGCTGCTATTTTGATAGCTGAATCCTTTGCTGTGCTCCATTCGGTGTCCTAAGGAAGTGAACAATCAAGATTTTTTTTTTTTTCCCAATTCACTTGTTCCATGGATAAAAAGAAACTCATCACATGGCTACATACAGCATTACCATCAGTTGCTTGACATGACTTCCTTCGAAACAGAAGTTCTGGACACAAACACCGTGGAAGAACAAAGAAGCAATAACTGAAGTGTACAGCAGCCACATAAACCATGACAAGTGTTTTCATTTGAAATAATGAAATCTGCCCAACAGCAGCTCCCAGAAAAAGGCTGCACCTCAACAGGAAACCTCAGAGACATTGAATTGGGCAAAATTACTGGTGTGCATCTGGAAGACAAACACTTAAATTTGACAGAAAACCTTGAGGGTGAAATGAGCCTGGTGGCAAACTGAGCTAAAAGACACTCAGAAACTGTGATACATGTACATGGATTGTGGTCCAGAGCTTCTCAAACTCTGCAAGATCTGCAAGTGGCAGAACTGATCAAAGTAGGATGCAATTGCCCCTGTCTAATGACAGACAGAAGACATCCCTCACTTTGCTCATGTTAAGTAAATGTATGGCTAACAGTGCAGGTCTGCAGACCCCGAAGAGCTGTACAACCCAAAGTGCCTGGCTGCAAGATTAGAGGACAGCAGCTGTAGTAAGAGGGCAGTGGCAATAGCTTGGATACATTAATTCAGTGTAGGCTCATTGTTAATGTGGCTCCATATGATGAGCTATTATCTGTTCTCATTTGGTGACAGTGTGACAAAAAGGATCTTCTAATTGACAGCAAAGATGCAAACAGGGTTTTAGATGCATGAGGACAAGGCTTTTCCATAAATGGTACATTTTATACACCTTTCTCTGGCAGGTACAAGAGTAGTGAGTCTACCTCTGCCTACCTAATGGCAAAATGAAGGAAATTCCTTGTAGTAAACTGATGCCACACTCTTGGAGGAACGTCCCATATCCTTATTGACTCCGTATAACAGTACTTCTGACATCCTAAGTAAACATAGTGGTGAAAAAAATCAGCTGACTGATCCATATGAACTTAACCTCCTACACAAAGGGGGATTTGTCAGTGGTCTTTCCTGGTGGCTGAAGCAGCTTTGGAATGGAAATCATGTTGATATAAGATATATATATATATATTTTGTTCAATAAGAGCTTTGTTCCTTGCTAAGAAATGCTGACTTTAATGCTAGTGGTGTAGATAATGTCGCTGTGTGTCAGAGTCAATGTATGTGCCCTGAAGTCCTCCCTCATAAAGTTCATGTAGGTCACAATATCCAGAAAAATGGTATTCTGGCTGAATGCCTTTGTCTTGTTGCGCTTCAGCCCAAGAGATTACATAGAAGAACCCAAAAAAGAAAAAAGGAGGGGGGGGGGAGAAAAAAAAAAAAAAAAAAATCCACCTTACCTTCTCGGAGGCCTCACTGTCACCTGGCTTTTCGTACTTGATCAACCAGTTGTCATTTCCTCTGTCTACACAAAACAAAATGGTAAAGTCCCCGAAAACAGCTCAGCTGAGCAGTGAATGAAAAATATATGCATTTAATGTCATGATTACATGAGGTGCCACCTAGACGTGTCACACCTAACACCCAGGTGGGTATTGGCAATTTAAAAATATAAACAGCATTATGTGTGTGTCTATTCACAATATTTCACAATATTTTACCGTGCAAGGAGGGAAAACACATACAACACATCCTCTTCAACTTATTTAAAGAATCAAAGGGTTTTCATGAGGAAAAAAATAGACAGCTAATGATCACATTATATGTTCTGTACATATTTCTTACATTAAAATGTGGATGGCAAAAACAAAGAAAGCACTTTTGTGGTCTTTGTGCACACCTGTGTTCCTAATGACATAGTCCAAAACCACCAATCTCTCAAACTGGGACTGCAGCTGTTTTCTCATGTTCTCTGGGAGGGGGTCTGCTTCAAACTTCCTCAACCAGTAGTCTGCTTCCTGGTACCCCTCCACAAAAAGCTGAAAGGAGCCAACCTAAATAAAAAGAACAACCCTTCTCCTTAGCCACACTCAATACCAAAAGCATTTCACATGTGCATACAACAATGTAGGCTATTCATAAACACACACACACACACACACACACACACACACACACACACACACACGAAGGAGGGGGGGAGAAAAAAAAAAAAAAGGATGGAATGCTGATTTCCAGTAACAGAGAGAGATCACCGGATACACAAATATAATTATTTCCTCTATTTAAACTGTAGGAAGAATTATGAAATTTTAAAAACAAGCAGATACTGTAAAAATAAATAGCTGACAAAAGATTGACTCCAAAACATCGTACCTTAGGAGGCAAGCCAACTCTGTGAAATCTTCTGCCAACTTTAGGGACTTTCTCTAAAGCATATTTTTTTCCTCTTGACTTTGCACGGTCTATTGCACTGTAGTGAAAAGTTTCACTCACCAGGTACACGACCTACAAGAAGCACAAATACAGTAATCATTAATATAATCCGAATACACAGGGTACAGTTCTGTAATTCAGAAAAGAATGCTTATATTTCTGCATTTGAAAAGATGCCACTCCAATTTTATAACTTCTCATTAGTATGCTTGCAGGAATTAGAGATGACATGTTGCACGAAACTCACCTTTGTCTTGGGCACTATGTTCAAACCCAGTTTTTGGTCGACAAGCGAGGCGGCCGCCTCCGAGAGGTAACCCTGGTTGGGAACAAGACAGCCCCTCCCAAAACAACAGGGGCAGCACACCTTGTGGAAATATTTGGTCCATTTGGGGTTCAGGTGTCCGTAAGGCTCTTCGGATTTTGGTTTGAACACACCAATTATTTTCTACACAAGCAGAAAGACAAAAAGTGACAGCATAATGACTAAATAAAATAGTTTTGAGAAAGTCAAAGTAAAACCAGAACACAGTTCCCTGAAAAGGGATAGAGTTCAGGTGCTGCAGATGTTAAATGTGTCATTTATGCTGTACAGGTGCTGCTCTTAGGTTGCAAGTGAAAAAAGAATGAAATGGTGAAATGCTGTGACTGGCAGTTGAGCTCTTACGGAAATTTATCATTCAAATTCACTGGCTTCTTGCTTTACAAATTCTACTGGGACCAGAAGGTTTTTCATAACTGTGTTTATAACTCCACTGTCACGATCAATAATAGCTTAGGTTCTGCAGAAAGTTCATAAACAGATTAAAAACACTTTAAAATATTAACTTCCAGCTCTATTAAATTTAAAAGTAATTTAAAAGTGAAAGAAAATGCATTCATTATCTCTGCTCCCACTTCCACGAATATAAGCATGATTCTTCTTGTTGCTCTTAGAATCTCAATAACGCATGAACACCAGAGTGAACAGCAGTAAACACTAGAAATAAACAATTTAAGGATGCCCCACACCCCGTGCATTTCAAGGACTACTGTCAAGCTTAGTTAAATCCAGACCTGTTTTCAGGAAGAGGTAAGGAAATATGTGATTGGGAGACATTGCTTGGGGAAAATATCTTATTGAACCTTCACTATCATCTATAACTCAACAGATGACAACTTACAGAGCCAGTGTATGGGTCACTGTAACAATTATGGTTAAGGAGAGTATCTAGATCAAATTTTGACTGAAAGTTAGGATGAGTTAAATTGTAAGATTAAGCATCAGAGTAACGGTTAGTGTGATAGCTCGGGACAGCAGAGCTGAGGTACGGCCTGGGCTAGGCTTACAGCTAAGATTATGGGTACAATAACTACAGTTACAGGAAAGACTTTCACTAAAAAAAAGTCTAGACAAAGTCAGGATGGTATAAAATCTTATATTTGCAACAGTAATTGTGATGGAAAAACACTCATATTTACTATAGTAATTGTGAGGGTCAGGCCTATGGACACTAGAGCTGAGTTAAGGCTAGGGTTACAGATATGGGAACAATAGCAGTTAGTGGAAGACTTTCAACCAAAATGAGGTCTGGAGATACTCCTAGGAAGATCTAAAATACAACTCCTGCTCACCCCTTTAGGATCCTTTACAAAGTAGCTGCCACTGGAACCCTGGGAAATCCTCTCAGGAAAGACACCATTCTCGATGGCCTGCTCTGCCCGCTGGATGATCTCCGCAAACTCAGGGTCCTCTGGGAAAAAGTTAACCTCTCCGGTACCTGTTGAATGTAATTAATATTTATTCATTTTAATGTCTGGTGAGGTAATGGTTTAAGTGTCACAATACATCAAAAACCTAATCTTACAAGATGTAAGATGGCCAGGAGTCTGGTTTATTTTAAAGTGGTACTAACAAATACAAATCCTTCTGATATGCTAATCTAATGACATCATCTTATTCGAGGACCACGTGAGGTGGCTGCTACACTCGTTTGCTGCATGAATTTGTTTTTCTTCGGTGGTTGTCTTTTTTTGCTATCTGCCTATATTTACATTTATTCATTTAACTGATGCTTTTCAACAAAGCGACGTATAATGTTAAGATAGCTACAATTATTTACCCATTTATATACCTGGGCAATTTTTACTGAAGCAATGCAGGGCAAGTACCCTGCTCAAGGGTACTATAGCTGGAGGTGAGAGTCAAACCTGTGACCTTTGGGTCCAAAGGCAGCAGCTCTAAGCACTACACTACCAGGTGTGCTTGTTTATGCCTTTCTGTGGAACTCACACTGCTTCCACCAGCAAACTTGCCTGTGGACTTTGTATTGCTACACAACCGCACCAGCGAATTTTGTTCTGTTCACAGTGACCACGGTGTGGTTTGTAGAGCGTGTCTGCGGTCCTGTTGCCATTGCACCGGATGCTTTACCCGGCGAGGACTGCAGTTGTAACAGGATTTTTATATGCGCAGGAGATCTGCTGCTTGTGCTGAGCAAACAACCAGCACTTGCCCAGAGATTGGTTTCTCTGGATCAGGTCCGAGCAGAGATGCCACGGCCGCAGCGGATGGCCAATAAACAGGTTTTGGACTGTGTGAGAGGACGAAGATCACAAGCAGTGGAGATGTGGTCAAGCCTGCTGTACCTGAGAATGACAGGCGGCGTAATGCCAGACATCACGGCTGGTGAATGGTTCCGCAGCCCGAACTAAAGAGCTGACTGCAGTCACCGTGCATCCATGTTTTTGCATTTACTTATTTCCCTGAAACTTTTCTTCAAAAGGAAAAGTTCTTAGCGTTAAGCCACTTACCATTATTCACCCATTCATATACCTGAGTCATTTTTTTCAGGAGAAATTCAGGGTAAGTATCTGAGCACGAGAACAAGAGTAGAAGTTGGAATTTGAACGTAGGTCCTTTGAGTCCAAAGGCAGCAGCTCTAACCACTATGTTACCAAGTGTACACCCTGTGGGTTTTCGCACGCCATTCTGCTTGCCAGCGTAACACGATCCACACTAAAGTCACAAAGCTTAAGACAAGGCAACCCAGAGCACGAAATATGGTCTCTCGAGACTCTCTTCAGCACCGCATTGGTCCAGAGCTACAGTTTGTTTAAACAACACTATGTTTTGTTTACCTGCAACTCAATATCTATTTACACACTTCTGTGCTTATCTGGGTGAGGTAAGCATCTATTCCAGCATTGTTCCAGTGTCTTCTGTCACTATATGTGCTGCTGTAGCCTTGTGCAATTTCATACAGTATCAATAGAGTATCTGTCATAAATACCTTCCTCCTCTCTCTATCAATGAAGTGAGTTTCATCTGTCTCCTATTACTAGGCAATGCACTCAATTATATTGATGTGCACGTGTTCAAAACCCCCAGCCAGCAGAGTCATTATGCAAATGAGGGAAACCTTTCACTCTGCTTTCCTGTCAGAAAAGGACACCACAACGGCCTCGTGTCCACAGGGTAATACGATAGCCACCACACCTCGTTTCAACTTTCTCTTGCCGAGACACCCCCTTAGTCTCTCCCATTGCTGAGAGTCTGGGCACGAGTCCATTAGCAGAAGCCCGATCTGGTGAACATTAAACATTCAACTCCATTCTGCAGCTTATTTGTACCATCCCCAATTTCTCAGTACAGTTCGTGATGACTGAATATTAGACAACACTGTTTAGGATGTAATAGGAGGGATATGAACATTGCCAGACTCTGCTATATTACCACTCTCCAAAGTACCAAATTCTTTTCAGAAACGCAAGACAGACCACGTCAGTGACGTGCACCGTTAGAACCAGGCACTGCTGAAAAGTGGAGGAATCATCAAACTGACATCACTACTAAAACTGTGGCATGACATGGAAACTTCTACACTGGAAACAGATGCCAGCAACCCACTCAGGCAGCTCTGTGGTTGGCATCTGCTTCCAAAGTACAGTTTACAACATACAGCAGTGGCTAAAACTGAGGCATACGGAGTAGCCCCTGTTCTGAAAACAAAAAAAATCTGTGACAAGTACATGGGGTTTATTCACTGAGATTTATACAGTACAAGGGCTATAAAAAATGTCAGTCACAACCATGCTAACACATGCACGTAATATCTTTCCCTAATTTCTGGCAGCTCACTTGAAGCTAGTAAATCCTTCACTGGACTTTGTACTTTAAGTGGCTGGCATAGTGTGAAGGAAAGCAAAGGCACTTTGCAAACAGACGATCTCCAAAAAAAACTGCTACCGAAGTACTTAAAGTGAAAGGTGCGGAATCACTTCTAATTTTATTTTCATTTCAGAACCGCTTGTCCCATACGGGGTCACGGGGAACCGGAGCCTACCCGGCAACACAGGGGCGTAAGGCCAGAGGGGGAGGGGACACACCCAGGACGGGACGCCAGTCCATTGCAAGGCACCCCAAGTGGGACTCGAACCCCAGACCCACCGGAGAGCAGGACTGTAGTCCAACCCACTGCGCCACCACACCCCCTCATTAAAATTATTAATCTATATTTAGTTGGTGCCTTTGTTAAACCTTAAAATGCTAGATCAGCAATATCAGAATTATTTAGTCTTTTATAGAGCAGGGTTAGAATCTTCAGAAGGACAACAGGAGTGTAACTAAAGCAGGAGTGGGACTCAACCCAGGAACCTTCAGAATCCCCATGGACGCATGGCTTTCTTCCAGGTGCTCTAGCATCTTCCCACAGTCTAAAGACATGTGTTCCATGTAAACTTGAGACTCTAAAATGCCTGCGGCATGTGTGTTTGTGTGTATATGGGTTAATACTTATAAGCAGATTAGTGTATTGTATCTACCATGGGTGTCACCTTGGACATAAGTGTTCGGTAAATATGAATACTGTAAATTAACGAACAAATAACAATGTCACTGTTACTTCTCCCATTACCTGGCATTTTTTACTATGATTAAGCCAACGGATCTATCTTGCATGCATGGACTGGAAATAAGTCATGTCATTTTTTTAATAATATATATCTTCATGCAACTAAGAATTGTGGAAAATACAGAGTGGAAGTTGCTATTTTTAAAGACAGTGAAAAGCAATCACGTGTACATGCCGGCAGGAGACAAGTCTTCACGATAACAGGCCCTTGAATGCTTTTGTACACACCAGGGGGTGTGTCTGTGATCTGTGAGATGTGTGTGACCTATATTAACAGAGCTGAACACAGTCAGGCCTATTCTATAATCAGTTTGAGAGACATACCCCTGCATCCAGTTAAGGATGGAAAGCCCAAATAAATGCCCAAGTTATTCAAATTTTAGTCCCTATTTGAAAGTAAGCTAAACACACATCTACTGATTTAAACACCGGTTGCATCTCCTGACAGCTGCAGATATGTGGGTGTGACTCCTGCACACGTTGGAAACGGATGCAAAAAATTTATTGTGCCCTATGTGTATGCATAAAGCATACTGTTAGCTTCTCTAAAATCACTAGGGTAAAGGATGTTAAAACCTTTCCGTCTAAAGAAAGGAAGGTGGGACACACGTGATCGGCACTGCCACCATCTGCTCCATTTACACACTCCCTTCCTGTAGCACACAAAATGACAACAATATCACTTATTCAGCAAGAGCCTGCGGATGAGCCGAGAGCCGCGTTGCATCTCGCAATTAAAACTAAAAATGTACTTGTCAAAGATCAGCGTGTGATGTCAAGCTTTTTCTTTTTTTTTTTTGCAACTCCTGACATTTCACCCTGAAACTCTTTGTTGAGATGAGCCACCACTGTAATTTGAAAAGGGAATTTATCAGAAGCACAGGGAAACATGAGATAAAGCGTGTCGGGCGATAACACTGATGATGTGCACAAGCACAGGTGCGGCCAGGTCATCAGCTACACACCTCACTGCATGATCTGTTATTAATAACTGGTGTCAAAGTACAAACAAACAAGGAATGGACAGCACAGCGGCCACGCGGCTCTGTGCACTCGTATGGGGACACTATGATATCTGTAGGTGCCTGACTATTCTGGGCAGCAAGTGGTGCTTCAATAGCGCTGTCACAAGTTCAAGATATGAAGGTCCAAAGTTTAAAATCTCACACCATCATTCAAAGGCACTTACCCTCAACTGACACAGAGTAAGAATTCCCGAACGAAGCAACTGTAGACGTGCTAGTAGTTACAATTTAAGTCAACTTGGACAAAACTAATAAGTCAGAGGTTAATACTAAAATTAGAAATACATGATTATAAGCCAGGCAGGAGGATGCGGCTTCTCAGTTTTACCCGCGACGCGTAGCGCGGAACTTACAAGAGCCAGTACTACATCATCAATGTAACACGCACCAACAGCTACATTTATTCATATACTAGTCTATAGCAGTGAGTCGAGTTTCTAACCGAAACACTGAAAGAACTGACATGTGGCAGCTGAGCTGTGTGAGCACCGAGCGAGTCGCACATGGGACATCATCGCCGCCCCTCCTGGCAGCCTGGATCCTGCTCTCTCACCTGGAGACGCCAGGTTCTCCTTATCCGAGGACGAGCTCCGGCGGCTGCGGCGGCTCCGCTTCTCCTTGCCACTCCTCGGGGAGCCGGTGCCACCCAGGCCCGGCAAGAGGAGCTCCTCCTCCCCGGAGCCGTCTGCTTCCAGCTCGGTTAGGACGCTTTCGGTCGAGCCGGAGATCCTCACCGCGCAGCCCGGACTACCCCTAGCCGCCGCCGCTCTCAGTCCCTCTCCGGGGGGAAAGTTCGAATTCTCTGACTCGACGCCCCCATCCAGCGACACGCTCTCGCTGGGCACACATTCTTCCATCATATTTACAGTTGCTTCAGGTGCACTCCGGCTGTTCGCTGGGCGGTCTCACCTCACGTCGCCATTGTTTCAAGCGCCCGCGTTTCTCCGCGAGGAACAGCCGCTCACTGCCCGCAAGTCCACATCACCCGTCACCGAGCGCGAGCTTCCTCTTTCGGTGCGCCTGCGCACATGAACTAATACGTTTTAGCGCGGCTTTTCCCCCACTGCGCACGCGCAATTTCGCTAATATTATTTATGCGTCTGCGCCATCGGCGTGAGCTGCATCAATAGTGCCGCTGCACATCCAGGATAATAGGTACATGAAATTTAAGTAATTAAGTACAATTAGACTGATAGACGTCCAAACCCAGCAAATCCGTTGTAACGTCTCAAAAGCCTTATGATCTGAACGTTTATAATTAACATTCTTACATTGTAACCCCAGAGAATGGACTTGACCAGGGTCAAGTTCACACACTCACTAGGGTAGGGAAGCATTACCATTGACATCCCACACTCAGTTCACCCCCCATATGAAGAAACTTGAGGAAAACATACATATTTGCCAATTGTTGTTCTGAAAAAAAAAAGAAATCTTTATTGGAAATCATACAAACATTTTTAAACTTCAACCTTGAAAAATACAAGAATTTTAGGATAATCCACTTCATGTAAAACATTTAGTGTTAAAATGTACAGTTTACATAGGTGTTGAACATAAAAATCACAAATCTCATACAAACAAATGCACATTTTATCTGAATTTCTTCAATTAAAGAATTTTGTATTATTAAAAAAGTTTAGACATTTGTATAATTTTTTTTGTTTGGTTGTGGGAATCTACTGGGAAGGAAAAAAAAAAAAAAAAAAACCAGTGAGAATTTAAAATGAAGTTATACTAAATGAACATGTCCTGAAGAAACTTTGATCCAGATTATTCAATGTAAATTTTTTTCCTTCTCTGTGCAAATGTTTTCAAGCTTTATTTTACTCATTTAAAACTGCATTAAGATAGCATAAAGAAAAGTCTGAAAGACAAAAAGTCATTGAGGAGTTCCTCAATACCCTTTGTTTCATTTTACATTTTCCATTTACTGTTTTGGCACACAAAATATTATTTTCTATAGATGCCCTAAACTCTTTCAATAGCACAAGAAAAAGTAAGGCACTTTGATGTGGGGCAATCTGGTCCCCAGCAAACAACCCTTTTCCCAGAACAGGTCTGCTTCAATACTGGGCACCTCCAACATTTAATAGAAGTAGCTCCCCGACAGCATTTGCTAACCAGACCAAAGCATTATTGCACTCCAAACACAGCCTCAGACAGCGATGACCAGTATTAACTGAACCTAAAACTCAGCTTAGTGGCTTTTAGATAAAGCAGTGACAGAATTCTTAATCTTCCCCAGGTGAAACACAGTTCAAGTTGAAGTCCACTCTCAGCACAAATCCATTTTTAAGAGAAGCAGAAATAAGCACCATGGCTGACATGGCTTGATAATATCAAAGGATGGTTGACTGAAAGATCAATGCAATTGCTCCACCAAAGCAGTTCATGCTCCTTATTGTGGCCTCCAAGTGAGGCACACTAGATCTTCCAGAAGATTTTCTTCCTATACAACAGGTAGGAGATTAGAACCCAAAAAGAAGTGGCCACTAGGTTTTGGGCCAGGTGCTCAGTATGTGATTGGCTGTTGCTCATCTTCCATTTGAAAGGAAAGTAGTCTTCAAACACCTCGTGTCCCACATATATCAGAATGGAGTTCATTCCTATAAAGCACAGAACAAGCTCTTTATGATAGCCCAGAAAAAAAAAAAAACCATTAAACAGAACTTTTAGTCAGCCAAACATCTATAAACAAGGCGTTACATATCTGTGGATGGAAACTTACCAGGGTAGAAGAAAGGTGACCCAGACCACCACTTCTTTACATCCACAATGTAATAGATGATGAGCAGAATCACAAAAGCAAAACAACTGAGTGTGGTTACATAGGACAAAGACCTAGAATAAACAAAAATAAGATACATATACTGCAATAACAAAAAGGTAAGTTGCACAAGAACACATCATGATTTAAACAGATTTGTGGGAAATGTGATACAAGTAATGTGGAAGGAATGATAAATCAAGGGACCCTGAGGGGATAATCAGCACTGTAAGTCAACATTTCCTACTTCTTCTATAGGATGTATGGATACATTTTTCACCAAAGATTGTGCTGAGGAGGGGAAAAAAATCCACTTGACCAAAGAACATTGGTCTATGAGTACTGTTCAGAGAGCACTGTCATGTGTGAACCTTGAATGTATTTTATGCCATTGGTTTCCAAATACCTGGTTGTCAGCCTACAGCTATTCCACACATTTGGCACAATTTTTGATAGGATCAAATGGCTTTGGTTGTAAGCTGCTCAGTATTTGAAAATACATGTTTAAACACTATTCTCAATAGAAAGCAAAATATATTCTACTGTGACAACAAAATAAATTTAACTTTGTAAAAAAGTGTTGTTTTACTTGCATAATAATGAACAAAAAAATTCCAAAGCTCTATTGGCTAGCAAAATTTACCATAAATTTTTATTGACAGGGATAAAGCCATGGTCCTTTGAGCACTTGGTCAGAATGGAAGAGATGATTCCCTGAGGGGGAAAAAAAGCCATTTAATGACACTGAGATGTGAAATACAGTACCATGTAATACCCCACACAACACTGTCAATATTTAGAATAGCAAGTCAAGTAGTTGTAAAGCAAAAAATATGAGCAAATAATTTGAAAGCTCACATACCAGTACAAAACCCCAGATGGCAAATCTGGACATTATTTTTGCATGCTGGTCCTTGTAGTGCAAAATAATCTTCCCAGCCTACAAAGGACCCACAAACATTATGCAGTGCTGCAAATTTGATCTCCCAGTCTTTCCAAGTAAGTACATTACATTTATTAGACATGACTGAATTGTGCATTCGATACAGAAATAGCAAGTGGTTCGGTCTAGACAAGTATTCCTAGGACTCTACCCTTGAAAGAGAGTTCAGCAGAAAAATGTGGGAGGAAAAAAGCACTGACACACAGAGACTGATGTAAATATAGACAAACCTGTAGCCCTAAGAAAGTCATCAAAACAGAATTGATGCTGCCTAGCACCCCTTCAGGATCATATGGCATCCTGGTTTGGTAGAGGACCTAAAGAACATAAACAATAGTGCACATGACTTTTGACAGCTGCCATCACTGAAGAATGACAGTGAGGTGGAGATGTAGACAAGTTAAAGAGATTTTGCTCTCTGTGTTAATAATCAGCAAAGGTAAAAGGACTCTGAAGCCTTTGGTTGTCAATACACTAATAACGCCTATAACCAGTGTCACACTGAAAAGAGTATGAGTAACATCGCATGCAAACATATGATGTGTTTAGCAAAGAAATGTGTAAAGCTGCATTAGTCACAGTATAAATACAGCTCTCTTTGTAACAGATGCTGAGTGCATCACCTGGTCATGCGCCATACTTTTATTTATTAATGTTGCTCTAATGCTGTGACAGTTATAGTACCAGTGAAAACTTTGCATACACTTGGGTACAATGTGCATGCAAACTGAACACATAAACCAAAGCAAAGCAATCTAAACAGCATCAATGAATAGTCAGCGCACAGCTAAAAATCCCTCAAAAGTTGATATACCCGTGAGGATGGGTTCTGGTAGATGTGATGTGTCCCCAGTAGCCAGCGATCAATATACCCTGCAGCTCCCCCGGTGCAATTGGGATACAGCCCAAAGTCTCCAATTCCCCCTGGTCCCAAATAACCACTGCAGGGTGAGAAACCAAGAGTATGGATCATTGTGAAATAAAAGTACAAGCAAAAGTAATGAAAGACATGTTAAATATTTACACACAGGCAAAATAAGCAATGTTATTTGAATAATGGTCTGTGCTGAGCAAACTCTTTCGTCCAAGATGACCTGTCACAGAATTTACTAGATACTCCAGATTTAGGCTGAAGAGTACAAACTTTGGGCAGCCAGGGACAGGAAGCAGGAAGGTGAGACACAGCCAAATGGTTTCCAGCACAATGACACAGAACCAAGCTGGCCAATATAGGAGGACATCCCGTGCTGGGTACCACCAGGCATCCTGGGAAAGACGAACCAAGGCCAACACAGATTAATCTCTTGCACTCAATTGTTACTGAAGGATGTCTACATATTACAAACATTTATGTGGCATTACATGGACCCGAAAAAAAAAAAAAAAAAACAAAGAGATGCAACACTATTAGGTGGTGTTGGCAATTTAAAGCAGACTAAAAGTTACACAAGCAATAATTATGTGACTTTATTAATAATTTGATCAGACACTGGTTCCCACTTCTAAATAACGAAGCAGAAGATGAAGATTTTGTTTCTGTAGTACGACAATAAAGCCCAGCCCCTATTCTTAATGTTGACCAAAGATCTGCACAAAAGAGGTGTCTGTTAAGAACAAGTTGCTGACTCACTGTGGGAAGATTATCTAGTCTGGTCCTAGCAACCATGAGATCCAGAGAAGCAGCAACAACGTAGGAGAAGGCCAGGCGCTGTAGAACCCCAGGGATCCGTAGTGTGTCCCAAGATACTGGGAAGATGTCCACACACAAAGTGGACAGAGAACAGGAAACAAACAAGTTAACTTTCATTGATAAAATCAGTACAATTAATTTTTATGATCCATTTAATTATGCAAGGTTCTCAAATATGAAACTGAAATGATACATTTATTCAGTTAGCAGACACTTTTCTCCAAAGCAATTTCCAACAAACGCCATATAGGGTTATCAGCCCATACCTTACTCACGAAGGTGACTTACACTGCTTACACTACTTACAATGGATCACTCATCCATATATCAGTGGAACACTCTCTGTCACTCACACACTATGGGTAAACCTCAACAGCATGTCTGTGGACTGTGGAAGGAAACCCATGCAGACATGGGGAGAACATGCAAACTCCACACAGACTGAACAGGGACCGAATCCATGTCCTTACAAACCACCCAGGTGCTATGAGACAGCACCGCTACTTGCTGTGCCACAATGTTGCCCACACAGGACAAGCAGCTAGTCCTTAAACATTAACCTAACTAGCAGTTATATTGGGGCCAGAAGATGAGCAAAGCCCTTAGGTCATCTGGTACTCACGGGGCCCCTGGCAGTAGCTGGGGTTGATGACTAGCACGCCAAGGAGGAAGAGCTGCAGGCTTCTCCACAGGACCTTATGTAGGATCCTGCAGTGCGGAGTCCCTCGTCTCACTAACGTATTCAGGGCCAGTGCGATGGATGTCCCCATAATGAAGACAAACCTGTTGGAAGTTGGACAGGTCCCATCATTGTGAGCACTCCTGCCTCTCTACACCCTACCCCTTTCTGGTCTGCAGATAAGTACCCCTTGCAGAGTACTTATCTGCAGACCAGAAATACAAGAACATATCAAAGGGTGAGCATATTGCACCTCATGTCTCATTCACCCATATAATATTACTCTCATTTAGTATAATTACATAGTATTTGGAAATTGGGACATTAGTAAAAGTAAGTTTTTTGCATACCAAGGAAAGACCAAATCAGCAACTGTTAGGCCTGTCAACAAAAAGAAAAAAAAGAGGGGAGATTATTTTTTTCCCCTGTCAAATTTAAAATGATTATATAAACTAGATTATTCCTTTAAATGTGTTCAAAGTAGCACAGCGCTGTTCCTATACATAAATATGGTAACATGTGTCACATGTTGCAAGATTCTAATCTCCTTTGCAAAACTAGTAGTAAAACTACAAGCTTTTCAAAGTATGAGGCTTGCCTGGTCCGTTTCAGCTGGGAATTCAATCAGTTTATAACTAAATATTGCACCGGGGTACCTTTCATTCAATCCGTAGACACAAATATAAAGTTTGGTAAGAGTTAGTCTTTTGATACGTCATGTTACACAGATGTAACTAAATATATACATCACTAAAGCTCTTTCTGATAGTAAGTATGATTGTGGGAATTCTGAGCAAGACACAGAGCGAAGTCCTTACCGTTCCAGCTTTCATGCTTAAAGAACCAGTATCTCCCTCCGCCATAGTTGACAAACACCATGATCACCAGCGACAGCCTGCAGAGAAGAGTCACATCTCACATTACTCCATATGCAGGCATTACTGCAAGTAATGCACTGTACTGTACCATGAATGTCAAAGTTTTGGCAGCAAATACCTCAAGCTAAAAATCAATGCAACAAACTGTTCAAAAACAAACTAGCCGATTATATGTACATAGTCAATGTTTTTATGATTGTGGACATATTCTGTCAAGGTTTTTGTATGATTTTAGAAGGATGCGGCATTTCAAAGATTTCTGCAACTTTAAAAAAAAATGTCCACTGTAATGTGATTTTCATTATGTAATTATATATGGCAGCATTGCAATATCTGGGAATCTTATGAACGTGCCCTCAGACATCTGAGCAAATATAACATTTAGCCATAAAACCCTTTTACTGATGTGTTACTATTTGGAAAACATGGGGATACAAGACATGCATTATAAAGTTTCTCATAAACGCTGTGCTATTTTCTGTTGTGGACATATACAAATCTAGACTTCTTGCTTCCCCAGCAAAGCAGACTGCAGTGTCTATGGGATGATGGCCAAGGCTGCTGAAAGCACAACACACTGAGCAGTAAAAAGTGGATCTGGATCAATCCAATAACCAAACATCCTGAACAGAGTAATAAGATACTCAGACCTCCAAACTTTGGCAAGAGCTCATACAGCAATGAAGAACAAGCAGCCAGGTAAGTCACTTATATTTGTACTTGGGAGACAAGAGTCATGCACTGCGTGATGCCAGACTGTTTCCCTAACTCAGGAGATGAGAGGTATCTGTACCCTCGGAAGGTGTCAAGGGAACGCAGCCTGTTGCTGGGGACAAGGGGCGGTATACAATCAGTGGAGGAGTCAATGGCTCTGTTAGGCGACCCCAGCTCCTGCAACACAAGGGTAAGCTTAACAATGACAGGGGTCTGGATGACCACCATCAGTAAATATAAAGATATAATATAGAAAATTACATTTTAAAAGTTGATATGGGGAGGGCACAAGGATTTGAGTTGGAAGGGTAGAAACCCATGGACTCACTGAATTAATGAGCCTGTCTGTTTCCATGGTGCTCCCCAGACTGTGAATTAGATTTCTCACAACATCAAGCCTGGAAATAAAAGTACACCAGTCAGGAGAGACACTGACAGTTTTATT
Organism: Scleropages formosus; assembly: GCF_900964775.1. Classification (NCBI taxonomy): domain Eukaryota; kingdom Metazoa; phylum Chordata; class Actinopteri; order Osteoglossiformes; family Osteoglossidae; genus Scleropages; species Scleropages formosus. Next base: position 12,371,730 of record NC_041821.1, on the reverse strand, counting down.
TTCTCACAAAAAGAAGAAGCTAGAGTTTCAAGAACTACATGAACATCTGAGCCGTGTTCAAAGAACAAGATTGGATCTCTTTGTAAGACTGTGTTCTGAAAGACAACTCACCCTATGACAGCACGTCCAGCAGCAAACAGAACACATAAGACAGCATACACCAGGAAGGCAACCAAGATGGCTATAATGGGGAAAAACAGTGATTTTAATAATACACCCTCAGTCATTAGGGTTACAAAGTTAGCAAATACAAAGAGTGGAAGCTGTATGCAGGTCACTCACGCAAGTTACTGTTGACAGGTTCTCCATCGACAACTACGGTGCAATTGACATCCGAGTCAGTCAGGTTTTTCACCCACAGTGAGTAGTTCCCGTGCTCTCCAAAGTGGAAGTAAACTCTGAATGAAATGAAGTAAAAGGTTGCATGCTTATCCATAACTGAATTCTCAGTCTTTTAGTTTATTAATCTTACACTATCAAAGCTATTGACTAGTTACACAACTACCAAAAACATAATGTTGTACAGAAAACAATTACATATTACAAATAACCGAGTTGAACCTTAATGTTGCAACGAATAAAGTTAGTGTTACCGAGTCTTTAGCTGAGGCCTTTGTCCAAGGTGTCAGATACACTAAATTCCTCATAATCATTCACACATTTATACAACAGAACAATGGAGCACTCCTACACATTCACAAACTACGGGCAATTTAGAGTCAATGCAGCTGAAACACACGTCCTTGGAAAGCGGGAGGACACCAGAGCACTTGGAGGAAGTCAACAAGAACAAGTGGTGAACATGCCAACTTCACACAGACTGAGATGGATTCAAACCTGCATCCAAATGTGCAGCCCAGGAGCTGAGAGGCAGCCGCGCTACTCGTGCCAGCTAAGCACATGTGTACTTTCAGGTTTCCCTCCTTGCAGATCATTTTGTCTCAGTCAGGTCCTTTACGGTAAGCCTTCCTTATGAATCTAACTGATTAAACAGGGACAGTACAATATGTGGGGGTGCGGTGGCGCAGCGGGTTTGGCAAAGTCCTGCTCTCTGGTAGGTCTGGGGTTCAAGTCCTGCTTGGGGTGCCTTGCGACGGACTGGCTTTTCATCCTGGGTGTGTCCCCTCCCCCTCCGGCCTTATGCCCTGTGTTGCTGGGTTAGGCGCTGGCTTGCTGAGACCCAACTTGGAACAAGAGGTTTCAGCAAGTGTGTGTGTGCACGCGCAATGCAGTATGTTCCACAGCAAGACAATAATAAACCAGCCACTCCAAGACTATTCAATGCTTTTCCAGTTTACTGTTTCACACAGGTAGGGGGCGCGGTGGCGCAGTGGGTTGGACTGGGTTCTGCTCTCCGGTGGGTCTGGGGTTCAAGTCCCGCTTGGGGTGCCTTGCGGCGGACTGGCGTCCCGTCCTGGGTGTATCCCCTCCCCCTCCGGCCTTGCGCCCAGTGTTACCGGGTAGGCTCCGGTTCCCCGTGACCCCGTATGGGACGAGCGGTTCAGAAGATGTGTGTGTGTTTCACACAGTAAATCCCTGTTAGCCACCCAACACAAAGGAGTTGGAGAGACAGACAAACGAGCAAAACAAACAAACAAACACAAACAGATGCTGACTTGCCTGCAGAGCTCTTGGTTGATTTTGGTGCTATTGAGCTGTAGGGTCAGGGGATGCTGGGAACTCAAAACGAAGTTCGCCACACCGAGCATCCCGGGGACGGGCCTGCCAGGGACCACCCCAAGTGGCTGGAAGAGGCACTGAGACACGGGGAAACCACATCAGCGTCGATTCCTGTGCATACACTCTGCCGCACGCAAACGTGCTACTGTACCAAAAAGCGAGCTCCGCTTCACAAAGAGCGGCTTCAAATGAAACGGGACGGCGACGTAAATCCGGGACCCGTCTCCCGAGCCGCGTGTCTTTGCAGCCACAGTATGGTTCTGGCTTACCCGAAAGCAATGATCTGAGAGCCAGGACAGCACGATATCGCTCTGTAGTTCATTGTTGACTGTCAGGGAAGCCTCATCCATCTTCAGCACCGTGGATCTGTGGTGAGGGTGCGAGGCTGGAAGAGGGAGACACAGACCAAGAACAGAAAAAAGAAAAAACCCTTTAGCACCGCATTCCTCAGTGGCTTTTCCCTTCTTTGTATCCAAGCCGAGCTCTCCAATTCCTATGCCCGTCTTTCGATTTTACCTCAGCGGCGGTTTCGCCGTATGGAAAATTATCTGAAGGTGTTTGCTCTTTATTGCTCTGGACTTCGGCGCGTGTCGAGGCCGGGGCTGAAGTCAGCTGCCTCCGCTGCCACCGAATTACAATGGCACTGTTGTGGTGTGCGAGGTGGGGTGAGGGCTGTGGGGACTGTCCCCCTTCATCGAACTCTCTCTCTCTCACACGCGCGCACACACACAAAGAGTCACATGTCTGAATCTCTGTCTGGGCCAAAGGCTCAGGCCTCCCTTTGGCTGGGCTGGGCTGGGCTGGGCTGAAGGAGCTGGAGGGAAGTTTAAATCCTTCTGAACATGAGCACCTCCGCCAAAGGAGGAAGAAAAAAAAAAAAAAAAAAAACACAACACAACAGACACTTCACTTTAGTACTCCATAATTTTAATAATTTGGCAAATACCCTTATGTTCGTCTATATCTCACGTAAGACTGGTGTAAAATGCAAAATAAAAGCAGAAATCCCAGAAATGAATACCAGATAGTTATTCGAAAATACGTGCCGGTTCCTTGAAAAGGCTTGAGCCAACTCAACTGAGGCATATTGAAACAAGGTGAAATTTCGAGAGCTTTTTGAGGAAGTCGTACTTGAGTGGATTTTTTCGATTCAGTGGAAACATGTAAACTATGAGGACAGTACACACATTTTCGTTTGAAAAGGTTGAAATATCATGTCAGACGAGCAGCAAAGCATCTCTCCAAAACGATTTGGAAACACCTGTGTGTGGTGTTGAAGATATTATGGCTCGACGCAGCGTTTTACGAACAATGTAAATCTGTGCGTTATTTCCCCTGCTGGGAATTCCCGAGCCATAACTCGGGGTTTGAAGAGGAGCAAAGCAAAGGGCCCTGCTGCGTTCGCACTCTGACCGACCGACTTACGGGAGAGCTGCTGGGCTGCGTGCGGAGCTACGCACAGCGCGAGCACCGCCACGAGGACAGCGCGCGCCGCCGCGCTCAAATCTCTGCCGCGGTCAACCACCATGTTCTTCTCCTCCGCCTCCGCCTCACTCCTCCGTTCCTCGTTGCTCTCACCAGCTCCGCCACCTTTTCGCTTTCCTTTTTTAATCCCTTTTTCTCTTTTCATGACGAAAGCTTCCGACTCCTCCTTTCTGTTTTGACAGTCGAGGGGAAAGAGGAGGGGACAAAGATCAAACCGGTCGAACTGACAGAGAGGAACCGTGGACACGATAGACAGACTATCTTTCCACACAGTGTGAACTGATTACTGTATCAGCCAGCTGCACGTTGTACTTTTTGAGATTTTGACTGTATTCGATATTCGTGCATGTGCTGAAAATGTATTTCAAAGACTGCATCACTTTTGTTTGTGCTCCTGTGTGTGTGTGTCTGTCTGTTTTTGCAGGTGAATAAACCTAGTTATACTACAGAACCCGTATCAAATATATGTTTGTAGCCCACCCGTTTAATTACTCATCTGATCTGATATTCATACACGAATAGGCTGTTTTATATGAACATGACTAATTTAGAAGCTAGGGACATTACTCTTTACTCCATTAACTAACCTAAAAGGTTTGTTTTCTCCACATTTTAACAGTTTCGAAATTATAACTCGTATATTTTTACGTTTGTCTTGTAACGAAAACACTTTTTCAACAACTAATTATACAGGGGAGATATATTAATTATCGATCCATCGATCAGACATTGGACGTCAGATGAAGAACGTTTAAGAATATACCAGGAAGTAAAATCAATTGTCCAGCTATCGAACAAACACCGGAAGTGAGGTCAAGCATGTCAGTATCAGTAATGCAGTGAGGTATATAGATCATCGAGTCATCGAACATACACAGGAAGTGAAGCAAAGTCTGGGGAAAAAAAAAAAAAAAAAAAAACTGCGGGTAAAAATCGATCGTCGAGCATGAAACAAAAACCGGAAGTTATGGCAGAGACTTCTGGGAAAAGTGTGACGTAGGGTCGGTGTGGTAGAGAGTGTGCCTGTATGGAGCGGCAGAAAGTTGTAGACTACTGAATGAAAATAAACTTGTTTGAGAAGATAGCCGCGAGGGGTTAGAGCAGTACTCTTCGTCCGAAGACAAGGTACGTAACTATTTAATAGCTGAAGACCATGGCATGGTGGTCGTTGTTGACGAGGAAGTTCGTCTTGTCTGCCCAGTCACGTCAGTCAGTGTGCGCTGTGTTACACCAGTAACTGTGTGGCAGCTGTGCGATCTAACTAAGTGAGCACAATGAGGCGACATCGTTGAAATAAAGGGTGGAAAACTGGAGGCACGAGTCGATTTTAAAAAAAAAATCTTGGAATTGGATGTTAGTGAAGCGTCTCCCGCCGCTTCCGCCGGCGAGATTTGTCTGACTAGTCTATTTATAATTTTGTAGCCTAGATTATAGATCTTAGCTGTTAAGACTGTGAGTGTGAGAGTTTAATTGTCTGTTTGAATCCGACCTAACTAACATGATGATTAACCTACCTAGGCCCTGTTTTTGACCGCACGAGAAACTGAAAGGTGTCTTCCCCCCACTCGTAGGGGAAAGTCCTTAGTACTGCATCAAATGTAGCACACAAATACACACACACACACAGTGAGTCTGAAACCGCTTGTCCCGAGCAGGGTCGTGGTGAACCGGAGCCTAACCCAGCAACACAGGGCACAAGGCTGGAGGGGGAAGGGACACACCCAGGATGGGATGCCAGTCCATCACAACTTGTGACACAAGGCACCCCAAGCAGGACTCAGACCCTAGACCATCGTGCCTCCCCATCGTCATCCCCCCTTGAACATCACCATGATGTTCCATAAAGTTACTATTGGGAAACTTTTACCTGGGGTCACTTTTGTGTTGGAAAAAAATATAATGGCAAGCATGGTACCATACTGTGATTATTTTACATTTGAGCCCACTCCTCTTGCACAAGTTTGTAAGTTCCACTCCTTCTTGTAGAAGCCTTTGTAAAGGTACTATCGCTCCAGTAAAAGTACCTCACTGTGTAACTGGGACAGTTGTGGTGTTGAATCTAACATTTTAAGTTTTTGTCATGTCAAATTGGAGTCGATGTTGGAGGAATTTTCTGTCTTCTTAATTCACTGAACATGTGTCTTGTTTCTTACATTGCACTCTGACTCATTTCGCATCAGTAAAGAGTATAAAATTGCAACATCATAGGCACTCACGGTTATGATTTTGAGTTGTGTGGTTTGAAGTTGTTTCTGAATTGAATGCACTGATTTATTTTTGACCCTAATTTGGCAAGAGTTCCTGAAAAGGATGGCATGGCAGCCCAACAGGTAGCACTGGTGCTTCACAACTTGTGGACTGTGGTTCAGATGTAGGTTCAAATTCAGCCCACCCTCTGCAGAGTTTGCATATTCTTTGTGTTCCCCTGAGTTTCCTCCTGATAGTCTGCTTTCCTCCTGCAGACCAAGGATATGTTTCAGATTAATTGGTGAATTCCAGTTGCCTGTAGTGTGTGTGTGTGTGTGTGTGTGTGTGTGTGTGTGTGTGTGTAAGACTCCATGCCTTCTGTGCACATGGATAATGTCCAAGCCATCCTGACCCTGCACTGGACAAGTGGCTATCCACAATGAATGAATTATAGGGGGAGGGGAAAAAAGAAAAAACAGCAGTAGTACCCTTTCAATGAATGAAGTTTGTGAATGTGAGAACAGAAAAGTGCTTCACTGAATAAAACATCAGCTTTTTTCCTTTTAAGATGGATCCCGCCCTGCTGAGGGAGAGGGAGCTTTTCAAGAAGAGAGCTCTCTCTACACCGGCTGTGGAGAAGCGGCCTGCAGCTTCTGAATCCTCCTCCTCTTCCAAGAAGAAGAAGCCAAAACAAGATCGCGACAGCTCCGGAGGCTCCAAGCACAGTGCAGGTTTAGTTGGTCTGCAGCCATTGGGCACCCACTCTGAATAGAAAGCTTGGTTTCATGCAGTTATTGCTGCTTTTCTGACCCATTCATAGTAGTGTTAGGCCAAAGATGGCCAATCTTGGTCCTGGTGGCTCATAGCCCTGCAAGTGACATTGTAATTAGCATCACGTTTACATGTGAAACAATTGACAAGGTAAATTAATATCTAAACAAGTTTAAGTAAAGAATTGAAGAGCTGAGATAGAGTGGAAATCTTCATACTCTCCATGACTAAGGTTACATACTTTGGTGTTGAGCAAATTTGAAAACCCTGCTCCCCCCTCCCACTCAGTTTCCTTAACTACTTGTATATTTCAGGATTGCAGCTATCTGTATCTTATCCTTGAAACATGGGGTGCAAAGTCAAGTCTGGTGCATTCCAGATGAGATGCCAGTCCATTGCAGGGTAGCTGCATACACACACATTCCCTCACATTCTAGCAGGAATTTAGTCACCAATTAACACATTTGTAGGCTGTGGGAGAAAACCGGAGCACCTGGGGGGAAACCCACACAGACACAGGAGAACATGCAAACTCAACATAGACTAAACTGGGTTGGAACCTATGCCCAAACAGCCCAGGTGCTGTGAGGCAGCAGCACTGTTCGTTGTGCCGCTGTGCTGCCCTGCATTTTCTTAAATAAAAGCATATTTAATCTAAAACATATTGCACAGTCTTAAAGTATCGTATATTTTGACAAATGCTATAAGTTTTCTATATTTTTCTTATTTATTTGGGAAAATGCCTTTGTGTGAGAAATGAGCAGTTACTTGACAGAAGATGGACGTTGACATCTGTATTATGAAGCAGTCAGTTCTGGATAAATTTATAGAAGCAGTCTTTTCATTTTCAGAATCGTATCAGTGATTGGAGGTGGCTGCTACTTCATGAAACCTTAAGAAATGAATGCAAGGCAATTTCCTTCTCCTTCCGACCCGAAGGATTTGGATGAATTGCATATTGTTTGGCATTAGAATGGGCTAACCAAATGTAATGTAGTATTACATCAGAGCAGCACTCTATAACCTAATTAGGTGGACCTGCAGCGTGAGTCAAGCTCCATATAATATTACAATGCAGCGATGGTCTTGGGCATACCTTTTTTATTTGTAATCTGTTCCTGTAGTCCTCTGGGGTTGTAGGTACTTTAGAAGGCATACTGTTTTAACAAAGCCTTGGCATACAAAAGCACAAAATGCTGTTGTGTAACGGCGATATAAAGCATGTTTGCAGTTGTCTATGTGCTTAATATCCTAGAGTAGCAGTGTGACATTATCATTTAACTCAAAGCTTACTTGTGGTGTGTCCTTCATTTTATAATAATTAGGCCTTATGACATTGACACAACATGTCATGTGTTTAGTGAACTTATTCTGGTCATTTTGTCCCCAGATGCAAAACACTGAAGCTGTTTCAAGTGATCAAGCACAAATTAGGTTTAAATTCAAACTCTATTTGAAGTTTTAACACTGTGACCAATGTATTAAGGCAAATTGAAGAACATGGTGCCATCATATAGGCTAAATTCTGACTTATGCAACAAAGAGCGGTTCCAGCAACATTTCAGTTGTATTTTTAAAAAGAAAAAAAACATTGTCTTAGTGGTGACAGAAAACAGATATGCTTGTAGGGCAGCTGTTCTTATGTTTTGGTCCCACTGTGAGCATTTCACTGTGGCTACAGTTTACCTCATGTGAACATAACAATGAGCACACTTAATAATTGCAAATTCTGCTCTGAAAAGTCCTTTGAGTAATAGGTGTAAAAGATGAATCAGTCACATCCTTATGAGTGCCATGAAAGCCAAAAAGCAAGATTGTAAAATGGGTGTTCCTTTGTAAGCTGTGTTTGAACATCTTTTCAGTGATGCCAGATTTGTGAGTTTGTGAATGTCACTGTAATTCAGTATAGGTCTGCCATTTCCATTACTAATCAGTGCAAACTGAGTAATTGTCAGAATTGTATTGCATTTGGTAGTTCATATATTGATTGTTGAATTTTTAGCACAGTTTTGTTTCTGGTACTGCCACTATATACCATTATGCATTCCTGTTTGCAGCTATCAATACATTTTCTGGTCTCAGGTTGAAGGATTGTCAGACTGGAGTAGTGTATAGCGGTGTTGATGGATATCCAGTGATAAAACTCTGGCCTCCAACAAAGAACATGTTGTATTTTGCCCACATGGACTCCTTATTGGCAGATGTGCTTTTGAAAGAAAATGAAATGGTTTGGCTCCACCCGCAAGCGAGAGGGAACAGTCTCGGTGGTCAGGGAGCTCCCCTTTGCTGCTACACGATTTCAACGTGGCGCTGGCGCATACTGGCTAGCACAGCGCGGAAAGGGCCTGGCTCGTCCTGCAACTCGCGTGCCGTTTTTCCCTTAGCACAGCAGCCACAGTCCAGGAGTTCGTAGAGGAAGGCCAGCGCTGCCAGCGACACCACCGTCAGGATGAAGAGTAGTAAGATAACGAAGCAGGCCACATTCCAGCCATCGTGGAAAGGGTACACCTCCTGCACCTGTAGGGCCACCCCTGCCAGGGGGGCAGATGAATGCCAGGGATGGCTGCTGTTCTGACCAGTCATTGCTTCAAGGTTTGCTGTAGTCGGCCTGCTGGGGGAGAAGTGTATTAACATGTAACTACAGTTAAACGTAGTGGGGAAGACAAAGCCTGCTGTTCACTTACTAATGGTAGTTACTTGTCTTAGACAAGATTTAGGAGGCCCAGAGTCTGTCCTAGAAGCACAGGGGATTAAGCTAAGCCGGGTAGGCTGCAGATGGGGCACCAGTCCATCTCTGGGTAGCCGAAAATGCATAGTCGTTCAATACGGACAGTTTAGACTCACCAGTTTACCCGATACGCATTTTTTTGGGCTACGGGAGGAGCATGTCAAATACACACAGACTAAATTGGGGTCAAATATGCACTGCCAGCTGCACCACTGTACTAACTGGTTTTGTTTCATATATTTGACTTCAGATTACATGAAATTGCAAGGCAAGCATCAATACTCTTACTGTAGTTGATGAAAATTGTTACATTTTCATTTGTATAAAGGGGTAAAATCAAAGTCCATTTTGAGATAAAAGCATCTCATAAGACCCAGTAGTGGAGAAAGCTTCGGTATTGGTAACTTAAAAGATAGGAACGCTGGTTCTTGGTCAGCATTGTATGTCTGTCCATCACAGTGACCAACATTTAACACATCTGACTTTCACTGCTCTTCTGGGGCTAAACTGCTGAAGGCAATTCTTGATGCCATTTCTTTGCCATGCATCTAGTTGGCACTAGCAACTAGATTATAAAACAGAAAAGAAAGCTGAAGTAAATGACCAAGTCTGTTACTGTTTCAGCTGAACATCAGTTTTTACTGAAACTTACAGATGGCATGGCTTTTGTCATGGTCAGTGGTTTGTCCAGCATGTATTAGGACTCATTGTTTTTAGAGCATATCAGACGCAGTGTTTATGTGTAATATTTTTAAAAACAGGATAAACTCACTATGGTTTGCTCTAGCTGTTTTTGTTACATCCAGCAGTGCTAAAGATGGAGTATTGTAAAGACGTTTCCTCATTTTCTTGAGTGTTTGCAGGCCTGCAGGTCATCAGTGTCCCTCAGGCCTTTTAATTAAATTATGCAGAGTGCCATAAGACCATCATCACATGACAAAAGAGTGGGCTCCTCTTTCCATCTGTGCCCTCTGTCAGCATATGACTCAGAAATCACTACAGATCATGTAAACAGGACACTAAGTAGTGAAACTAGCAATGTATATCTGCTTATATGCCTCAATATTACTACAGAGAACCAGAATATATGTATACATACTCAGCACATGTAAACATGCTAAATATGTGAATATTGTAATCTCGTTTACAGGTTGTGGATGTGCAAGGATGTGATTATAAAGGCTTTTAGCAAAAGATGGTCTGTATAGGAAGGATTCTGATCTCTATTTGGGGACACTGGTTAGGGAGGGGACAGTGTTTCAGACAGCAGGACACGTCCTCAGTGGCCACGCCTGTCAGCCCTGGATTATGCATCCCCCCCCCCCCCAAGCACCCACCCTGTCTGCCACAGCCACATGTGGACAGATGGGGGGTAGGGGTCTCCCCCTATATGCCCACCCCAACATGCTGTCACTGGGGATGGCTGCTGTAGCAAGACAGTTTTAATACCACTGCTAAGCATTCAAATCCATGGAGGAACATACAATCTCACCACCACACCAGAGGTTTGCACCCTGCTGTGATGTGTACCAGCCCTCTTTTCATGCAAGTTTTCTTACCCCTCACTGCTCTGTGGCTCTTGCATTGTCTACTGCTTTTTGTGTTCAAAGTACCATTTGGTTCCAATAAACGTATTTTGTATAGATAAGCAAGCTTGTGGCTTTGCATTTTGCTGAAATCCACCTCATTTAACAAGACCAACTTCAACGGTAAAGTAGTAGAAAAGTATGACGTAAGGCATGTCCTTAAAATAAATATATAATAGATGCAAGATGCCACGGTAGGCAAGGCGTTGTGTGCAAGAATAGCATGCTGGTGGTGAGTGCGTTGCCTTTAGAGAGAGGGTGAGGCTGGCTGTGAGACGGAACCCCGCGGCATCGCGTTCTTCTCCATAAGGGAGTATGCAGACTTACCTGCGTTGCCGTTGGCTGGGATGCTGGAGAAAGACGGGTCTCTCTCCCCCCGCCGCTGCTCGCGGCCCGGATGGATGTCGCATGCAGAGCAGGCTAGCTCACAAATGGTGCTGAGCTGCGATTGGCCTGCCTGGTGCCCTCCCCAGCCAGCTCATTAGCATAGTGCTCCTTTTCCCTCCTACGGACTGAATCATTCATGAGCCTGCCTGTCCGCCTGCGTTCTTTGGGAGGATTGTTCATTTGGAGCGAGGCGATGTTTTGCATGAAGCGATTGCATTGAACATCCCGAGGCCCTTTGCTCATTCTGAATGTGCATATCAAGCTTTTGTGTTTTCATTTAATTGCAAGTGCAAGGAGATGTGCATAAGGCACAGCTGGGCTTGTGTAGAGACAAGGTTTTGGGATGGGAGTGTTTGCAAGGAATGGGTTAATAGTGGCTGGGCTCTCTAGTCAGATGGTTGGGTGTGGGGGAGGGAGTGGTGGGGGACAGACAGAACTGGCCAGGGGGCCGTCTGGGATGCAGGGCTGCCGCAGGCTTAGTTGGTCTGTGAAGAGTGGCGGTAGTGGCAGCATCTGCAGTACTGCAGACTGGCAATGACAGATACCCCACCCCTCTCCCCTCCCACCTCCAGGAAGTGGAAGGGATAATCTCAGCAGCTACGTCCGCTTTAAAGGGATGGGCCTCATGGAATCCCACTCTCTCGATAAACACAGCACAAGGTTAACGCAAACCCAAGTTACTGTGTTAATGTAACAGTGTCTTGTAAGAGAGTTGAGGTGACTGGTGCTAAATGGTGCTCTTATCATCTTTGTGTCTCCCATATGTTGGACATTTCTGTGAGCTGTGTGAAAGCACGCAGCCATTCATCATCCACCCAGCGCTACATTCCGTCATACAGCCAGTCTGCTGGGAAACTGAAGCTGTTCTGGAAATGCAGGCTTTCTCAGCAAATCAGCATCCCTACACTGTATAGAGACCACATGCTAACACGGAGATATGCAATTTCCATGGAACCAATCTAAATCGTTATAAAAATCTGGAGAAATCTCAGTAGCAATTCTGCTTTACATTTAATTTAAGTGATGCACTGATCACCGATTTGTAATATTCAAGTATTTTGTATTGGTATAATGAGTCTTTTGCACATGTACTGTTGGTCAAAGTGTGCATTGTTGACCTGCATGTTTGGCCTGTTCTTTATTTCAGACACCAGCAATGGCTCCTTTAACTTGAAAGCATTATCTGGAAGTTCAGGGTATAAGTTTGGAGTCCTGGCAAAAATAGTGAACTACATGAAGGTCAGTTCCTGTCTGTCTGTCTCTGATGTTCTTCAATACTGCCTGAGTCCTTTGTAGCTCTAGTCCACAAATCCGTTATAAAGGGCTTCACCACTGAAACGCTGTGCTTATTCAAATTTAATTTGCTGCAGAGTGCATTAATAATTTTACACAGTTATTTCTATGTAGAGAACAGAACTTCTCATAATATGGTGTCAAGTCAGTGTGCATTAATACACTGAAGCATAAATGAAAAGGTAAAATTTGCTGCTTATATCTCTATATGCAAAGTATATCTAAGTTACCATCTTTAATTTCAGCCTCATCCTTCTTGCTGAAGTTAACTGCATAAGTTTCTCCCAGGCTTGGTTCAAGAATGAACTGTTTGCCATATTATGAAAATGTTAGGAAAATATGTTTGCCATATTAGGAAAATACTCCAGTGGAAACACTGGGAAATTGTGAAGGAATTGCCAACCACATAAAAAAAACCTGACACTGGTTTCTTTTTTTTTTGTTTACAAAGATACTACTTATATACAAATTTATCACTTTTTACTATGTTTAATTTTTTTAAAGAAGGTGAAGTTCTCCTGTTTATCTCAAGTAAAAATAGTTACCTATTATAGTTATCTACTAATATTACCATTATGTCATCATAAAGCTATAGTCTCTTTGTCTGAAACAGAAGCATAAGTTCTCACCAATAGCCTGATTTATAATCATAGTGCATTTCTGAGAACAGCTTGTACATATAATTCTATAATTCTCCTAATGGAGACATAAATTACCAATAACAAAGGGGAATAATTGTCCCTGAGTGCAAAAAACACAATTTTCAGCCCAAATTTGACAAGCTAACAACTGATTTTACAAAAAGCACAAACTTAGGGCTGGTCTTCATAGCACAACCTAACAAGAAAATTTTCTTAGTGGAATGTACAGTATGAACAAGCCAAACAAACGAATTTGCAGCTGTAACAAAAAAACAACATAGTCATGGGTGGATCCAATATTCTTGGTCCTTTAAGTCTCCTCCTCGTAGCTCTCATTGAGTCAAATTGTGTACTGATTAAAAACTGGCATGACCAGTTGGAAGTGTTTAGCTGATTACTTGCTATTTTTTGTGGCAGTAGTCTCTCTGCTCCACTGTTGTGCCAAAAGGTGTGAGCCACATATCTAATTTGCATGAAACCACAGTTAATCACGACAAACATCTACATTTATTCATTTAACTGATGTTTTTCTCCAAAGCGACTTAGTGTTAATCTCCTTACATTTATTTACCCATTTATACAGCTGGGTAATTTTACTGGAGCAATTTCAGGGTAAGTACCTTGCTCAAGAGTATTACAGCTGGAGGTGAGATTCCATCCTGCGACCCTTGGGTCCAAACGCAGCATCTCTAACTGCTATGCTGCCAGCTGTCCACAAACAGAAACTATAGGTGCAATATGCTATTGAATGTTACAGATAAAACAGGATAAATTTCTCACTTGAGTGCAACTAGCACATGGTCATAGAAAAATAGGAGGGAGACTCATGTAATGCCTCTGGTGTCAGTCATTATGCAGAAGCACCGTAAGGCCCATAAGGCATTTTTCACAACTGCAAGAAGTAGCTCATCAGTCATATGCAGTGTTCCAATTTGACATGCTCATAATAGCAAAATCTTAACTTATGATTTCTTAAACCATGATATGGGTGTAATGATTGATTTTAAGATCTGTGTGATTACTATCCTGAGGATTTTTTTCACCATTAAAGCAATATTCAGTCCGTGGAATATTTTGACACTGGGCAATACAAAAGATCTTTATCTTTGTGCAATAATTTTAGTTCTAGTTTACACCATGGCCACCACTGAAAAGTCCTTGAGGTATTCTAGGAAATGTTGGTTTGCTACTTCACCAACGTTTGATTTAGTTTATTCTTCAAAGTACTCATCTTACTCTCAGTCACCACCATGACTTGTCAGAACATTTATTTAGACAAATACTTGCTTCAGAGAAAAAAAATGCAACCGCGTGTAGGTTCTGTCAGAACGCCTGGTGAATGAATTGATTCCCTGGAAGCCCCCAAGACAATGCGTTGACATAGCTGGCAGCTGAACAGTCGGGAAAATGGGGTTGAGCACAAATCTGAGCCAGACTCTCAGTGGATATGCATACAAGTATTTGCACCTTGTGTCCTTGACAGTGATCCTTGTCTCCTCCCTTTCCAGACGCGGCACCAGCGAGGAGACACGCACCCCCTAACCCTGGAGGAGATCCTGGATGAGACCAAGCTTCTTGACATTGGCATGAAGCAGAAGCAGTGGCTTATGAATGAGGTAGAGCATCCAGTCCTATTCATGACCCTGGCAGGGCATAGTGTGCATGTACTCTAGATACGATAGCTTTAATTCCTCCTGTGCTTTTATAGGCATAAATGAGTAATAAATGTACAACCAGGGATGGGCGGGATGCATTCCCCCCACCAATGTTTAAGCTATGTATCCTTCCTTGGATTAAACACGTGGTACATTTTAGGAATTGCTCCCATCCCCTTTCTGGGGTAACAGGAAATTACCAATTTAGCATATCGAGCTTATCACTTTTGGAAAGAATATAATATATAACTTAAAAATGTTGGAAAATAGACTACCATTGTTAGCTGATTTTAAAAAGTAAAATTTTCTTCTTTTTTGGTAACTGTCAAAGCTGTTGGAAAACCCAGCTCTGTATGCTGGATCCTCAACTTTCAAAGACGATTAGGACTGGAAGTCTCTTTGTAACTTAACATCCCTCGGTTTATTGAAGGGGTAGGTTCTGTAGAAACCTCATCAAAAATTTTTTACTCAAAATGTTCATAATGCAGGGACCCAGTTTATATTGAAATAATTGTCCCTTGACTCGAGTTAGGTGGTGAGGTGTTAACTTTTTACCACTGTCACACAAACCAGTAATATCAGGGTTATTTATATTATAGCTTAATCTTCTCTATATTTAGTATGTTTAATGTATAAGCCTTTGATAGAATTGCAAATCTGTTGGCCGCCATATTTTTCCTTCTTGAACTGTAAAATATCTCCACAAGGGGGAGCTAAAATACTTAATATTTAAAGTGAAGGGTCTATACAAGTCAGTCAACTGAGTTCTATAAAAAAAAAATACAAAAAAAAAAAAAAAACCTTTTTACGGGAACTTATTTTAGCTTTCAACAAATATTTATGGCCCTAAAAATGAACAGGAAGTTGTTTACATTTGGAATGTTTCATTGTACACTTGTGTGTGTGGCACTTGACACTTTCTGACCAGGAGGACTGCTGTCCTTTACCTATTACTCTGTCATGTGTCTGTCTCCCACCACCATCCACAGGCCCTTGCGAGCAACCCAAAAATTGAGGTGCGTGATGGAAAGTACAGTTTCAAGCCCAAACACAACCTGAAGGATAAGAAGGCTCTCCTGCGGCTACTGGACAAGCATGACCAGCTGGGCCTGGGGGGTGTATTGCTGGAGGATGTCGAGGAGGGGTTGCCCAATGCCCACAAGGCCATTAAGGTGTGGAGACATTGGGTGGAGCATTGGTGGGGGGCGTACATACTGCTGGAGGCTGTGTTGGAGGGCTGTCAAACTTAAAAAGAAGAAAAGTTACCTTCCCAACATTAAAATTCAGAATACACGCAGTGCTTGTTAGTGTAAGTAGTGTAAACTGTTTCTGCTTCCACAGTGGGCCTGTCATGTGGAAATGCTACAGCACCCGTAGGAACACGCTGTGCCTTCCTCTCATTCTCTCTCTGCTTCCCCCACAGGCTTTGGGCGATCAAATCATCTTTGTGACGAGGCCCGACAAGAAGAAGATTCTCTTCTACAATGACAAGCACTGCCAGTTTGTGGTGGATGAAGGTGAGATCTTGTGTGTCGACCACCCCTCTCAGATTTACACCGGTGTAAGCTGACAGATGGGGCGCATCCAGTATGTTTAGTCTGTTTGATATCCTTTTTATGGTTTTAGATTACTGCTGTCTCCTTATCTGGGTTGTGGGGTGAGGGCAGGGTTGACTTGGGATCCTCACACACTAAAACATGGAGCAGTCACTAATCATAATGTAACCATGTTACTTAACCTGCAGACTCATAATATAGGCTATGTTTTAAGACTGAAATTGCAGTATATTTTATTTGCCTTGTCTTATCTTCGCAGTGGAGGGAGGTGCAGTAGTGATTTGGGACAGCCACACACCTTTCCTCCTCATCACCCCACACATCCACAAGAACACTTTCCCCACCGACCCTCATGTATTACAGAGATGCACGCACGCACGCACACACACCTAGGTAGCACAGTGCGCAGTGCTCCATTGATCCAAGGCCGGGAGCTTGGCTCCTGATCCCCGAGCCAGCGGCTTTTGCCGAAGAGGAATTAGGGCCCTCGTCTGCTCTAATCTGCTCCAGGATGAGGCGGCTTTGAAGTGATCCTCCCGCCTAAGCCCACCCCAGAGGGAAACGCCTTTTGTTTTTCAGCTGGGTTAATTGTCTGCGAAGAGGATTGGAGGGGAATGGGAAAGCAGGAGGAGAGACGGAGAGAGAGGCGCAATAACTGATCCCACATCAATGGTGGTGACGGCAGTGTGCCACCAGCGAGAGCACAGAGCGCTTCTCCCTCCTAGGCAACCACTGATGTGGAATCGGTTATACAAGGTCTTTTCACTGGGATAAAGGCACTGTATTTGTTAAGGGTGACAGATGCAGTTGGGAACATGTCAGGCTGTCAAAACATTGTCCACACAGTAAATATAAAGGGCTTGTTTTTGACACAGTTGTAGGATGGTGTTTTAGCTGTCCCTTTGTGTATTAATGCCAATAAAAATGCAATGCTGTGGTTTTCTAAGGACACCTTAAATCAAAGTTACACACAGTATTGTTAATTTGGTTTATGAAACTTTCTGTAGCTGTGCGCAATGTTAGACTGGTGTGATGTTTCATTAGCCTTGACACACTGTAGATGTGCTTCATCTCCTTTCCAGAGTTTCAGAAGCTGTGGAGGAGTATTCCAGTTGATTCCATGGATGAGGAAAAGATTGAGGAATACTTGAAGAAGCAGGGTATCTCCTCTATGCAGGAGACAGGACCAAAGAAAGCGGTAGGTGCCTCTGCTGCTCCTCCTGCTGTGATCAAACATTTACACTGAACATAGTAGCCGTGTCTAATGCGGATGGCAGATGGAGTT
The DNA here is from genome assembly GCF_900964775.1 of Scleropages formosus. Classification (NCBI taxonomy): domain Eukaryota; kingdom Metazoa; phylum Chordata; class Actinopteri; order Osteoglossiformes; family Osteoglossidae; genus Scleropages; species Scleropages formosus. The sequence continues at coordinate 12,354,476 of NC_041821.1, read as the reverse complement.
ATTATGGACACACTTTGAGTACAGCATTGTGGCCAGCAGCTCTGATCCGAACAGCCCACTGTTAAACAAGTTCCTTTCCGGCTGCAGATGCCCATGCAAAAGCGGAAGAAGCCCGGCACCCAGAAGAAGAGACGCTTCAAGACACACAATGACCATCTCGCTGGAGTGCTTGAAGACTACTCTGAAGGGGTTCCCAAGAAGTGACCCAAGCAGACGCACTGCTGACCAGCAGGGGGAGCTGCTCGTTAATAATTTGACAAGGGTCTGTAACTGAAAGGTCAGGAAGACAAGGGGAGGCACTCCCTCCAAATGTAACCTTGGCCAGTGCCGTTTACTTACACTTTATATACCGTACATAAAGTAAATCTGAACCTGTGTAAATATTTTTTTTCTTTCATTCGTTTTGTTTTAAAAATGACTAGCAAGAATTTCAACACTTTTACCAAGGAAACCTTGTTAATGTTTTGTTGTTGACCATACGTTTCTGACATTCTTTTAATTCTGGTGATCAAATTTTATGCTGGAAATTTCATCAGCACTTCTATTAAGGATGTTGAGAATATTAAAAAAAAAAAAAAAAAAAATCTGATAGGGATTTTTTGTTTAATTTTGATTAAATAAAATTGCAAGCTCTTGACTAGCACAACAAAATGTGCTCTGGTCATGAAGTAATAAAACGCTTAACTCTTCAGATGTGTGATCCTAGAGAGAGAGAATCCATAATTATTGAATCTTAATAGAATCCTAGAGATAAAGAATCCAAATGTTATTTGTTTAAACTTTTTTTTTTTTTTTTTTTTTTTTTTTTAATATAAATTGCTGCAATTAAAAAGTCACTCCTTCAACTGAGAGAAGAGAGCTGCCTCAGAGTGTGGCCCTTGGCTCTGCAGTAGTCTTTGTGAGATCACACAGCACTTCGAAACCTCCAGGGACAGCAGCCCACTTCCCTTAATGGAACTCCTCTCTGAACGCTTGCACATTTCTCATTTGTGTATTATTCACTGGGCCATTGTTGCTTGTAGGAAAAATGTTGATGAATGGGTGTGCGAGGCTGTTGAGATGGTCTGGTGGGAACTATAACTGGGGCCTTCCAGAGAGTCTTGCAGCTCCTCTTCTTAGTGACAATTGAATGTAGACATCTGAGTCCTGCTGGAGAGAGAGATAGCTGGAGACAAGTGACAAAGCTCCTACTTGGTTGTTGTGGACATAGTCAGCTATTCATGTGGATGAACACCCTTCAGCCTTTGGAGAAGCATGATGGTGAAGTTGTCCATGGCATAGGTTCCTCTAGAATGATGTACAGAGAGCGCCTCTGCAGTGTAATAACCTGAACCCAGTCTCAGCACACTGATGGTCTGCTTTCATCACTAAGACCAGGGTTATAGGTTGTGGCTCTGTGTTCGTGGTGGTTTAAAACAGCAGCACAATTTTCTAGATTTCTCTCAAAGTGGTCATAACATTCAGCAAACCTACTTATTTCAGAATTGTAAAAATAATGGATTCTAACACCTTGGTGACATTTGTACCCACTGTATATAAAAGGGTTTTGCAACAATTTTTTTGAAGGGCTTGACAAATACTTTGAACATTTTTACACCACAGGCTCAGAGGTGAGTCCACAATAAGGTGTTTATGAAGGCTGAAGCTGTAGAGTCCTTCTTTCTCTTCCCTTTGCATCTATCCTTGAATCAGGTCATCAAACACAGCTGTCAAGAAGGGGCACACAATGCTGTGCCCAAGGTAAATTCCGTTTTCCTGTAGTATGATGCATCACTCAGGTGGGATAACCAACACCATGGCCTACGGGGTAAGCGATGCAGGAACTGGACAGTAGGAAGGGCAAAACCTCATTATAAGGGCTCATTCACTTGGTCTCTGTCTATCTTTGCAGCTACGTTAACGTTTCTTTTGTCTGACCCAGAGAAAGAACACAAACTACATCAAACAGATATAAACCTCTGTCAGAGTGATATAGTACTGTATAAATCTAGGTTAAATAGGAAAAAATGAACATGAACTTACACATTTGTCCTCCAGTTACTGACAGATAAAGGTTTCCATAAGACCCATAATCATTTGTTCACTACTGTTCAACACATTAAATTGTGTTTTAAACAGATTAACAGAACCTTATAAAATATGGTATCTTATAAGTATCACATTCAAAGTGTTTTTCACAACTTTTCTTAGCTGCTTCTGCTAGTTTGAGTTTTATTAGTAAGGATTTAAACCACTTGGAAAAAAAATCTTCTGAAGTGCTATTTAATGTAAAATAGGATGACTAGACATCTCCACAAAGTCTTGACAGAGGCTGTACTTTGTTCCAAGCAGCTATGTCAGAGGTCCACTTGAGGGGCAGCCATTTTGGCAGTTGTTTTATGTTCACTTGAAGTCATCTTCCTCAATCCTCAATTATGAAAAATTCAAACTCCCTGGGGATGCAGAACCTAAAAATATACTAGCAATAAGTTATTTTAAGTTTCTGAAATCGGGAATTGTGAGCGAACTTCAAAGACCAGCCGATAATAAAGGTACACATCATGAAGTAAGTTAAAAATACCAGCTTCACGGTACTTGAAGAAACCACTGTTTCCACCAGCCCACCTTGTCTGGCAGTGTAGACACAATGCAGCTTTGTTCTGTCAAGGCCCATTTTACAAAAAAGACATGTGCTTCACACACACACATACACACACACCCACCCCTGTCAATTGCTACCTTTATAGCAGCACTTCCCATCCAGTTGTTTACAACACAGTGTGGGTGCAAACATTACTTCATAATCTTTTAGCTAGAAACACACCTTGTGTCTAAATGTCTGCAGGTTGGCATTTGGTTGTACCCTGATGGTAATTGGTTCTGTTTTTATTTAACCTGCTGCAAATATGGATTGAATACTTAATTGTAATTTTCCATAGCTAAAACAATGTGAGGTCAGCATAGTATACTTTGATACGATATAACATTTTTATTGTAGAATCTTGTATATGTTAATTATTAGACAAGTCCATCCAATAATAGTTTGAACATCACTATTTTAGTCAAACCCTGAGATGTGCCCATTTGATTTATAAGAATTCAGCTTTACGAGGAGATTCATTTAATATCCCTATTTCAGCTGAGGCATTTCTTTGCATTTATGTGGACCAGTTTTGGATTTCTTATGCCTCCAGACAGCTGAGCAGCACAAGACGTGCATATTTATTCATTTAGAAGATGCCTTTTTCCAAGATAACTTACAAAAATCAATGGTGAGCTGAAATCTTTGTCCATTGTGACTTTCTGTGCTGGACACACTGCACTGAACTCCCTGTAGTCCCTGCAATCACTCACCCATCTATTTCAGAGCACTGTCTCTCTCTCTCGCACACACACGGCAATTTAGGAGTCACAGATTCCCCTGAAATATGCCTTTGAACTGAGGGAAGATGTTTGCATGAGTGCAGAACATGCAAATTCCACACTGAGTATGGACTGAACCCACATGGAATTGTGCAGCCTAGGCCCTGTTAGACACCTTAACTTGTTCTGGGAGAGTGAACTCGTTTGCATTAATTTTTGCTTTTTTTGCAATAAGTTAAATTACTAATGTCATGTACGAATAGATTAAAAGGTACAAAAGAGCTGAACAAATACAGGTAAATAGCCATATAGTACTACAGAATAAGAGAAATTATATTACAAACTTGTCAACTATTGAACTAATTGCCCATTTTCATGTAATTTGGCAACATTTTGGTGGCTCAAATAATTTATACCTTAAGTGTTATTATATCCAACTTATAACAATTTACTTTGAAAGGATTTAGAGGAATGCATTACCTTCATAAGGTAGGAGAAGACTACATGATGATATCTTGATAGCATGGAAAGCTTCTCTAGTGAACTGGACATTCTGGCAGCCTATGTATGAAAAGAGCCCCCCATTTCCCATGTATGCTGGTTGCAGAACTAACCAACACAGGTACAAAGAAACACACACTTCATTTAATGGGACAGTAACAGAAAAGGTTGATCCAATCAACACGAAAATGCAAACACACACTAATGCTGGATCCAGTAGCACCTGAGGCTGATACCCCCCATACCTAGGGGTCTCAGAGTGAGCGTCCCTTTTTCACTGATGTTGGCGTGACTCAACCCAACTGCAATACCGTAACAGAAGAACATAGTTGAAATACAGAATCTCATACTTAACGCACAAAAAAGTTCAAACAGCAGTTTGATATAAAAATACTTTTTCTTCTTCCTCTTCAAAATGTCAATGTACAGCACTGTTTTGGCAAGTCATGCTTTAACCTGTATTTTAATAATTCTAACAATAAGTCTTTAACATGTAACAGTAAAAAAAAAAAAGGCAAAAGGGAAGGAGGCATTCTAAGGGGGAGATGTGTGATAGAGGTCTTGAAGGTCCTGAGGTCCACAGAGAGGTCTTTGCCTGGAAAAACCACACAGAGATGTTACCATAGCAACACCACCTGGGCCCCATCGTCGCTAATCAACACACTGGGGCAGGAGGTGCAAGACTACTGACAGCCAGCCACATATTCCAAGTCCACCACTTGCTTTCACTGAACATGGAATAATCTATAGATCCAGCAAAGACAGAAGTATTTAAAGGAGAATACGTGTGCTTAAACTCACATGTATAAATGTGCATGATTTACGCTTTACTACTCACTTTAAATTACCTCCAAAAACAAATACAAATAACTTGTGTGAAAAACAGGTACTGTAACAGAGCTCACCAGATATGTCTGTAAAACTCGCCAAAGGTTTCGTCAGCTGGGTCAAACATTCTCCTGGTTTTCCTTCAGAATTTAGTTGAACACCATCAAGACCAACTGCTGCCACCATCACACATCAGAACCCTGAGGAAAGCCCACGAAAGAATTGCTCAGAACTTGGTACACACATGCAGATGTAACATCATACTTGCTATGGGGGGTTAAGATGAACAAGTGATGAAATTTGGGTCTTCAAAACACTGGTGCCATTAATGAAGGTGGCGGTGTGTTCGGCCGAGCGGAACGGGGCACGGCCTGCGTCTCGGGGAAGGACAGGCTGGGGCATGCTGGAGCACACTTCCTGTTCAATATTCAGCTCCCGGCGTGGGATGCCGAAAACCCACTGGCAGAGCAGTAGGGCAGAACAGTCCTTTAAACTTGCACAAAACAACTGCTTGGTTACAAACAACAAACACTTGGCTTTCATACCAAGGTCGCTTCCAGGAGCAGTTGCGTTAGTGTAAGTACATTTATGCACACGCTGGTCTCCCATCCAACTGGAAAACACTGTCCAGTTTAGGTTGTTTATTACATATCTGCAGACAGAATTTTCTTACTAGTTATAAGAAAAAAGTTTCAGGAAGTTTTGAAATTTTACAGTAAAATCTGTGCGGCTTGGGCATGAACACAACGATTTAGCATTCCCTCGTTTACCTGAATGTCAGAACTATTCATCTGAACATTACATGTCAGTTTAGTTCTACATCACAATTGCCTTTAATAATGAAGAACACATTAAGCTTTAGCACTCACTACGACAAAGAGTGGGCAAAATTAGCAGATCCATACAATATGTTCAAGAGTAATATGTTTTTCATCTACTGTAAACAGGACATTGAAGCCGCCGGCAGAGTCTCATGAGGTCAGTGCATCAAATAAGACATTTTGTATTTTCCATAGAAACTGCTGATCTAATTTCGGCTACTTGGCAGTATGTATTCCTGGGAAGCCAGCATGATGAGCTTTACTTTACAAAGGTGCCCATCAGGGTTTAGATCACTGGATCGTGTCCAGGCCATGTGGGGTTCTCGCTGGGATTTCCATGGCAGTGGAATAAAATGGGTTGTAGGGGTTAAGCTGGCCATAGTCTCTCGGTGGATATCTCAGAAACATGGATTTTTGAGTTGTCTGTGAGTTTCCAGTTGCCTGCAGCCTATGGTGGAGATACCCCATGCATAAGCATGGTGCCAGCTTTCCTGTCCATCCATTTCAGGATGGCCAGTGTGCGGGGTGAAGTCATGAACATTAGTCTTTGACAGGATTCAGAAAATTTACACTTGATAAAATATTGAATCAATCCTGTTTCAAACATGGATCCTTCACTGCCAGCTCAGTTTCCATTAAAATATTCTAATAGTGTGATGTTCAAAAAGATTACAGCAGAATAATAAGTTTTCATCTGTCAGGGGAGGTGCATGAAAAGCACTTTGATCAATAACATTCCATCTGAACCAAAATAAATTCTTCACTGCCCCCAAAGGATTTTTTTAATTATAATTTAAGGGACACAATAAGGCATCGGTGTTTTTCTATACTGTTCCCTAATGACAATATCTTATTCCAGGAGCTCTAAAAATAGATGCATCTACAAAAAATAATAATCATGAAAAACAGGTTAAAAAAAAATAATGTGCAACTGCTTAAGTAAAGTGTACAATATGTGTCTTTTTGGAAGCAGCAAGTACCCTAGTGGAAAAGGACATCAACTCAAACTGCCATACATGGGCACATCTTACCTAAAAGGTCTCGCTTCAGTCAAGATCCAGATGTATAAATAGCTGCATTGTCAACAACATAATTTACATTGGGTTACTTCGTTCACCATCATTCCCTAACCGTATAAAAGAGGATTGTGTTGTGTTGAGACCATTGAGTTCTAACTGCTGGACAGCCACATCTGGCAGGTATTTGTGCACCTTTACCAGTAGTTTCTCTGGGAAAAGTAGAGCCAAGGCTTCACGGTGGGATCAGAACTCTGTCTGAACCAGAGCTTTTCATTGCCCATATCAAAGAATGCATATGACATCAGGGCAAAAACCAGCTTTGTACCTGCAGACAATCTAGTCATAAGTGAGTATGAAGGTGCTAAAGATACAGGCATGCTTCAGCAGTTACATATCAGTATCATCACTGTTATTGTTTTTATGAGTACCAGCAGCATTTCTCATTGTTACTACCCATTATTTATCCATTTATACAGCTCAATAGCTGCTTTTTGGTTACAAGTCCAAGTCCTTAACCTTTGTACTACTTGGCTGCACATCATTATGGACCTTGGATTTCTTGTATCCAAGGCTGTAGTTGCAGGGCTGAGAAATGACAAATTAAAGAAAAATTTTTAAATTACTACTGTAGCCAGATTTTTGACAAGAACAAGAGGAGTCGCCTACAGAAATATGGGTCATATCAACAGATCGGGCACAGTGGGACTGAATCTAAAGTTCAATACATCAACTGCTTTTTTAAGTTACCCTGAAGCAAGGATGGAACATTCAGCAGGGGACAGGTTTCCAGTTTCCCTGTGCTAACAGTTCCTTGGGCTCTGAGGACCAGCGCCAAACACTCACCCCAATTTCAGCAGAACTGCCTCGACTTCCATCCCTGGGGGGTGGCATCGGCAGGAGGGATCCAGCGAATCTGTTCAAACACGCACACGCACACATACACACAAAAAAAAACATCCCCTCATTCACCTGGCTGAGGACCAGATCACCCCGTGAACCCACTCCCTTGCAGCAGAAAGGCCCAGCTGTGTATGTCGAGTGGGGTGGGAGGTTAGACTAAGCCCTGGCTCACTCAGCAAGGCCAGAGTTCAGCATGAGTCCATCCCCACCCCCAACTGTTCCCTGTCCCCAGTGTACATGCCACAGTCCCGCTGTCCAGCTAGCAGCCACCGCCCCCCCCTCTCCCTCAGTGGAATGGAACAATGGGACATTCACATCACGGTTGTCCGTGACATAGCCCTGCCACAGTCCTCTGCTGCTATTTACTCAAGTGCAGCAGACGAAGTTGGGACAGAACCAAGTGCATGCCAACTAATGTGGATTCAGAGACTGAAAACAGATTGCACTTTAAAAAGTTCATCGCGGTTGTCTAATCAAATTACCGAAGGCAAAGAGCATTTACACATTAATGCCCCATTTAGATATGTGAGACTATTCCAGCTGAGATTTTACCATCTTAGCCTTGCATTAGGTACCATGTGACATGCTCTGAAGGACAGCTGCTCCCGTACCCTGCATTCGTAGCGCTGAACTGAATGAGACGTGTTTGAGCAGGAATCTGTCCGAAGTCAAAGGAAAAACTAGGGAGATTAATGGAAAAAGTGCTCCGCTTGCCATCAGATAAAACAGGTCAAGACTGCATGCTGCACCGATCAATAGGCCACTCACTGAGCCCGTGATGCTCACCCTGGTTACAGTGCAGGGCCTGAATAAACCGGAGATCCAATAGGAGCGATGCTAATAGCACAGGTCATACTGGTGTTTCTGCTGCGAGAAAAACAGTAATTGCTGCTTGGTCTTCCATATGATCCAGCAATGGTTAACAAAAAGGGGGAAGGTTTTTTCATTTAAAAAAAAAAAAAAAAAAAAACTCCGTCAACCATTAGTGGGTGTGTTGGCATGGCACATGTTACACAAGGAGCTGTGTGGAGTGAACACACTCTTGGGACTTGGTGATCAGTAAATACTTTGCTTAAAAGTGCACAGGGGAGTGACAGTACCTTGTAAAAATTAAGAATTCTATACGATTTACGGTGAATCATGCTAAACGTCTGATAACAGTGATATCCGCCTAATGGGGAAGGGGAGTGGATTGTGTTAGACTCGCACATGATGGTTGCCACAGGTAGAGAGGCAGACAGAGGGACTATGATGACTATATGATGGGAAGCATGGAAAATGCAGACAGAGTGAAGGGAGTCCGTGTCTCTGTTGGTGCCGCAAGTCAAGTGTTCAGAGAAGGCTGGGTGGGTATTTGGGAGAAAGGGTGGGGAAAGATTACCTGAGCATGCAGAGAGGAGGGGTAGGTGAAAGCAGGAGGTATGGCAGGTGACAGCTCCGCAGGGTACAGGGGATACGGGGTCCAGACATCGGGGCTGCTGGGGTAAAGAGCAGGGACTGTGAGCTCATCTGCAAAACAAGAAGAACAGGGCAGGTAGGGACTAAGCTGGAAGTAACTGCCCTGGGCAGGGCACCAAAAGTTGTGGAGAACATGAACACTTTCTCACCCAGAGAAAAACACTACTACTTTGTATTAGTAGTCACATTCAGCCAACAGCCACACCCCCAAAAGAGAAACCCTTTATTTGACTGATCTACCTGTACCTGGGTATTTTACTAATTTATTCACATAAAGTATATTGTTCTTCGAGGGTTTTAAAAAAAGGACTTTGAAACACGCCACCATTTTTGGTTTCAGGTCCATGACACTATTATCCACTGTCGGCTGGCCCTTAACTCACTAAGAAAACAAAACCAGAATTTCATATTTGCATTCACTGGTTATTTATAAAAAGTCCAGCATTTTAACAGGTTGTGAGGCTCCAAGGCCTACGAGTTACTAGCAAAGATGTTATTAATTCCTGGGACAAATGTTACTGCCCCAACAGAATGCCAACAGACACTAAAATGCCCCGAGGTGATTTCATTCTATGAACAGGGGACACTCTTGTCCGTAAACACATAACTAATATCCCACCTTCATCTCTAATATATAACACAGCAGGGGCATTTAATTACAAATCCACACATTTCCCAATTATCAGCTCCCTTTATGACTCAACGGAAAACACATTCCGAGACCTAGGGAAGACTTGGAGTGGCCTTCGGGGGGCTTGCTAACGCTGAAGTGGAGTCAGACCTCAGCCTACACAATCCTGCCACTTCCCATCATCTTTTCGCTCCCATACACTCTTGCTGATGTTGTTTCTAAAAGCTTATACCCCACGGCTGTGGACGTGTTTAATAGATGGACACTCTTAGGAGACTTTTTTTAGAACAATGCTGCTGAGTACATTCTTATCAGCAGTTGCTTCTGCATTTGGGTTTGTGTGCGTCGCTCTGAAGTCGATCCTCGGACGGGCTTCATATTTGAGATTTTCTTTGTGTTGGAATCGTCTATTCAAATAGATCACCATACAGGAGACTAACGTGGTTCATTCACTACCAAGAAGAGACCAACGCACAGGATGCCCAGATGAAGCACAACATATGTGGCCGCATGGCTTTCATTACGCGCCAGTAGGTGCGTACGAACACTGTGAAAACATCGAGTGCATTGTCTGTTTACGGTATTGACAAACTCCTGTAAACCTGAGCTGAGCTTACAGTATTAAGTCTATCAATTTTACCAGAATAAGATCTTTATTGAAAAGACCATGCTATGGGGGGGGGGTGGTACTTTGCAACTCCCACCGCCACCACCTCCTACACAGGGTTCATAAGCATCTGTTAGTACCAGCATTACAGTGTTTACTCAATTCTTAACGTAATATTCATCTGTAAGGTAAACATGACAACTCTCAGGCCTCACAGATCCCGCACAATAACATGCAGCAGGACTGGTCTCCTATCCAGGCACCAAACCCGAAGTTTTATTTAGTCTGTAGTTCAAGAAACCAGACAGCATATTCCTATGTGCGTGTTTGTACACACACTTAAATCCTAATTCAGCTAATGTTATTAGTCCTTAATGTTTACAAACTATTTATTTGTGCACTCAGATGTCCATTAATTTTGGGGTTTTGCAAACGTAAAAAAAATGACACCTGCAGAAATGTTTAGAAAGTCGGACAGAAGACACATGGATGACGGAATTTCAGCCATGCTTTCATGCAAGCTGTGTCCTCAGCTGGGTGTTGAATTATGAAAGCTGCGTGAATTTTGCTCCTGTGCAGCGAAGCTGGGAGTCATACGAGCAAACCCAGACTCTAAGCTTGAAGCAGATTTGTTTGGAAAGGGCACATGTATATTTCAAACCCAAAAGTTGTTTCCCACACTCGGGAGTTGAGGACTCGGACTTAGACTCAGAAGTAGTATTTGATAGAAACGAATAAATGTGGCCTTTTTCAGAGACTATCTGTACACGTGGCTCTTCTGAGACACAAGCAGATCATATTTCATTCATTAATTCAGTCATTCTTTCTAAAGGCACATTAACTGATTTCATACCAATAAATCACTGTCAGCACACCTTACAAGGACCCAGGGAACCATTTATTCAGCAATCTGACACACTATAAAGCTACCCTTAGCCCATTTTATTCTTTTCAAACTTGAGAAACCAGTTAAAAGCCATTTTTGGTTGCAGAATACTTTTTTTTTTTTTTGGGTGCAGGTTTCAACTACAGTACACCATGTGTTAACACAAAACACAGTATCAGGCAAATGTGGATCGGGGGAGTTATTTGCCTTGTTTTATCAAATACCAAGGAATTTAAAGGTAGGTGTGACACTAAAGGAGAGATATACTGTGTATGACAGAAGACTGTTTCTGGTTCAGTAAAATGTAGAATAGATGAACATGGTTGTAAAAACATGTCATTGCTTTACTTTCCTTCTCTTTCCACCACCCTAGCCAAACTGATCTCTCGAATTCTTAAAAGTATTAATTTCATATTGTATTCAAAAACCTGGCATTAAATAATTACATTACTTTTGTCTACTGACATTTATATTCCAAAACAGCTCTGGTGCTTTTTCCATGAGCTCGATGTGGTCTAATTGCTTTTTCTGGTTCCATGTTCATTCGTCTTTAATATTGACTGCTTTGTTCTGTTCCTATCCCAACACCACATATTTTCCAGACACTATAATAAATGCAACATATTGTGTTGCTTAAATGAAATGTGAAGGAGAAACTATGTTTCTTCTAGATTAAAGAAGTGCTGGGAATAAACTGCTTGTAATTTTTGTTTGCCTAAAAGGATTAGCCCATTATTTTTAGTGATTTGGCATTATTTTCCAAATGATTTTATAAGAAAACAACATAAAAAAATCTAGGTAACAACCAACTCTTAAGAGTTGTTTGGCCTTTACTATTTCTGAACAGCACTGCATTCAATTATACATATATATGAGTTTTAGAAAGCAAAGTAACTCTATTATTATATTAATGTGTGAGTCTATTATGCATTTTTTCTCTGAAGAACACAGGTAAGCTTTCCTGCCGCGTTACCCGGGGAAAGGGGGTACCCAGGTGGGTGAGTGAGTTCCAATGCAGAGAACTGCATACTCACAAGGGTCCCTGCTGATGAACTGTGGTCCAGGGCTCTGCTGGGACAAGGGGGGGTTCGGAGTTCCCACCAACTTGTTCTTGGCCATCTTTGTGTTGGCCTTGGCAAACTCCAGCCGCAGGGTCTGAGGAATCTCTGGGTCGAAGCGGATGCCCTAAAGACAAGGCCGTGACACACAGAGACAATTAAAAACAGAGAGAGAATAAAGACAATCTGAACATCCATTCATCCATCCTTACCATTCATTTAAAATAAATGCTGACAAACAGAATCACAGCGACCAGAAGCCTGTCTCAGGACACTGATAACCTCCAGTTTCCAATTCGCCTGAACTGGATTTGAAGCCGTAACCCTGGATCTCCGAGACTGAGCTGACACATCTTAAACCCTTTCTGTTATACTGAATTTCCATTCCACTTAAGATTTGTTTCTGGGGCATCGTGAAACATCTGTTAAGCTTTATATCTGTAAATCTTAATTCCATATAAATTATTAAAAACAAGTTGTTCAGTCTGAAAACACACTGTACATGTGGTCGTGCTCGCAGCGGCGCTCTCCTGGAGCTTGCAAAACGTAGTGAAGCAGCTGCACATCTTCATTTGGTTTATAGTACTTGTCTGCAACTGACTCGAGCTGTTTTTGTAACTTCTCCAGAGGTTTTCTACCACTTCTTTAGGAGCACTTCAATGATTGAGCACTATAGGCAATTTGTTTTATTTCTGCATTCTTTCCCAGAGTGGAAGCTGTGTAACTTCTTGGTTGCAAACAAGCAAAGTGCAACAAAATACCTAAACACTGTGTGTTTACGCCGTGACTCTTTTTAGGTCGGACAGGAGATGTAGCTCCGCCATCGGCACCTAAAAGTGTCCTTCCTACTGTCCGAAAGTGTGCATTGCTACTTCGAATGCACAAATTCTTTTTTTCCAGAAGCCATTATACAAATCTGTGCCATTGTGTCACACACGCAATCCTACTGTAATTGCTTGTCTGCAACCGAGAAGTTACACTCTGACATCCACATCACACAGGACACATGAAAAGGTTGATGCAGCACAGCACAACGCAATATGATGCTTCCCCTAATTACAGCAAGCTCTTTTTTGGACTAGCAGATCGTGGGATTGGTTAAAAATACACTTGTAACCCACAAGTTAAAGGTTCAAGTCTCTGGAGGTTCCCTGCTGGGGTGCTCATGGGCAGGGTACCCTGACTTCAAGGTTTTCAACACAGCATTCGGCACCCACGTAGGTAATTCTCGTTAAAATTGCCAGTAAGTCGAGCTATAGGGGCAGCATGTGGAGTAGTGATGAGAGCTGCCACCTTAAACTTGGAAGGACCTAGTTTCGAATCCCACGTCCTGCTGTAGTAGTCTCGATCGAGGCATACTCTGAATTACTCCAGTAAGAATACCCTTCTGTATAAATGGGTCACTCATTTTAAGTAGCTTAACCCCTAAGTTGCTCTGGATAAAAGCATCAGATAATTCATTTAAAAATAAAACTACAAAAAAAAAAAAAAAAAAAAAAAACGGACTTCCACCTGACTGCAGTAACAGTATGTAAACACCGAATCCAACTTGCAATATTGCAGAATATGGTGATTACTGTTAACATGGAAAAAAAAGCTTAAGTATTTCCTGAATGCCTTCACGTTGATCTGCTGCTCACTGGTGAATGTAGAGATACTCCACGCTACTGTGTCTCTTGTTCCATTTCCCGTGGACTCGCTCATTGGGGGGACTGCATGCTTCTGGAGTGCACTGTCAACATGGAACATTTAACTCATGCAACAATACTACAGCAGAGATCCCTGAACTCATGTCAGGGCAAAGTGAGTTTTTCCGCACACGGCAGACACTTCCTGTAGCAGCTGGTCCGGATCAGGGGAGGGGGCGATTGAATGGAGGGGTGAGCAGGAGCAGCGGGGTGGTCGCATATTTGAGCGGGTGGGGGTACTTTACTTCCTGTGCCTTTTCACAAAATGTGATCTCATAGTATTCCCTCGTAATGTTTGGGTGTAATTTAACACCTGGACCCCTCGAACCCGCAAGGTCAGCCAGACAACCCCTAAGGCAGTGACAGATCATGTTATTTCAGAGAGAAAGTACGGGAAGAGGCCAGCAATCCTAGCCCAACACAGCCCTTTGGAGATGACTGTACAATCTACATAGCAGCAGACAGTATTTTAATCACGAACTGAGTCACACTCATTTATTTGCAAAGGCCTTGGAATAACGAAATGCCTTTGACCAGGAACGTGCACTTCATGCCTCTAAAATAATGCAGGAGCATAAACGTGGAGAAGGTTGGCACGTGCACCCTATCGCAGGCCTGGATTACACCACGCACATGCTGGAAGTCAACAAACTGTTTTATCGACTTGCACCGCAGTGCACGTTAGAACCAAAGAACCTGTTAAATATATGTCAAGTTTCTTCAATAACCAATCATTTTGACTGTGTCTGTAGTACTAAACCACAAGCATCTTCCTTTGTTAAAATTCAACAACTTAGATTACTAACTGAGGCAGATTTTGGTAAACATGTTCAATAGTCAGAATACTTTGGTTGGCCCTTTAGCAGTAGGACTGACACACAACCATGTTTTTATGGATCCAGAGACAGTAGAAATTCCCATCATAGGCAGCAACTAACATCTACCGCAAATTAAAACCTGCTGTAGAATTTCACAGAAATCTTTCTAATTGATTCAGCATTTGTCACTTTCCACTCTAGCCCAACGGTGATCAACTTGTTTGCACAGTGCAGTAGCCAGTGAACAACATGCACTTCTCAAGTCTCCCCAAAGGCAAAAAAGCAATGATAAAGGCCCATAAGAAGGCTGTCTACAAATACTGATTACCCTGTCATTGTGGTTCAGGTAAGTGCTTCACTTTTGCAATCTTTCCCATCCAAAATTGCATCTCAAGAAGAGGTAATAATCTTTCCAACCATATTCTGTCTCTGTCTCAACCCCTTGCAGAGATGTGGTTTCTGCCATTATGTGCTGCCTCTTCTCCACAGCACAACTAACATCTAAACCCTGTATTGTTCCAAAACAAAATGAATTTCAAATAGTTGGTGAAAAAGTAGAGGGGGTGCGGTGGCGCAGTGGGTTGGACCGCAGTCCTGCTCTCCGGTGGGTCTGGGGTTCAAGTCCCGCTTGGGGTGCCTTGCGATGGACTGGCGTCCCGTCCTGGGTGTGTCCCCTCCTCCTCTGGCCTTACGCCCTGTGTCACCGGGTAGGCTCCGGTTCCCCGTGACCCCGTATGGGACAAGCGGTTCTGAAAATGTGTGTGTGTGTGTGTGGTGAAAAAGTGCAACAATTAAGAATTCAACATTCACATGTTTATATCCAGAAAAAAAAGGATATTCAGCAATTGTTGCTTGAGGATATATGTCAGTTGAGAGGCCTATGATTATGCTGGCCAAATTAAATTTGGTCAACTACTTTGAAATAATTCAGTTTACATTTAGAACAGAGTTTGTGGATTCCAAACAGCCACTTCTCACAATGCACACTGGAGAAAAACAAAAATTATTAAAAATAGCATTTTACATGAGTCACCAAACTAATCCCTTACAGTTGTTTCTCGTAGAGTTTACCAGCTTAACGAAGGATTTACTTTTTGTTTGAATGTTTCTGCCTCAATGTAAGTGGGATTAAAAGACAATCCTAGACTAATATCCTTCCATTCCGGCACCAGAGCATGTCCATTCCCACCCGTTCCTGGAGGCTGACCTTGCAAGAGTTTCACAAGGTCTTTGCTCTATGAGAACGTCTGTTCTTTAAGCTTGTTCTACAAGCAGTGCTGCGTTGCAGTGAGATCGCAAGCTGAACGGCGCTATGCAGGTATTGTTCACGTCGGAAAGTCTCACCAACTTAGTCATACTGTTACTGGGTTAAGGCCTTGTTATGCTCATATTTTCAGTAAGAGGCATAAACATTTGTATGCATCCAATTTCAAACAATTTTTTTTTTTTTTTACCTCAAAAAAAAAAACCACTTTCCACATGACAGTATCACATAAACACAATAAAATAAAGCTGTTATTGAAGGAAAAGCCAAGGCCAGTCCTCTGCTTGCTGAAAGTGTTTAAACACTCCCCTCAGAGCAATGTTTAAAATAATATTTTCCATTTACCTGACCTGACACTTTTATTGATGCGAGTCAGCACTTGCAACGTTCCCCCTCCCCCAAACAAATCTGAGACACGCTTTGCTGCTGAACGACATATTCTCAGTTTCATCAGCAGACATGAAAACAGCCAGAAAGCAACGTTTGAACATCAGCGGCGGCGGCGGGTGGACTCACGTTCAGAGCATTCTTCGCAGCTTCTGCCTCTGATCGGCTGTCAAAACTGACAAATCCAACAGGCTAGAAGGAGAAGGTTTGGGGGGAGGGAGAGGGAATCAAAAACAAGTAACGTTAAATTGGGCCTTTGTGAGATCTGAATTGCCATTGTTCATAGGTACCTTAAAACTAGCTTGTTTTGCGCTTCTCCGCGGTGCTACGGTTCTGTTGTTTCGACGCCATTACGAAAACATGTAAACACGTGGAAATGCGTCAAATCACTGCAATGCTCACGACCATGCAGACCTTCACATTTACAAGATGCTTGTCCCCGTAGTAACATACAATTTAGAGCAAACGAAAGTGGATTTGACAAGAGACAGAGTTAGAGCGTTTTGTCCCATACCACCTTTTGCTAATGTGCAACTTCGTGCAGAATTGAACACGAAGGTGATCAACGCTGAAGATGTGACGCAAGTTTACGGAGCTGTTCGGGAGAGGTGTGGGTTTGAAAGAGATGCGTTTTGAGACCGTTCTTGAATGTTGAAAGGGATTCAGCAATTCTGACATTTGAGACAGATGTTTCAAGAAGGGGGTGGGGGGGCCTGACTATCAATGCTCTCATGACATTTCAAATTACAAATCTCTCTTTTTTTTTTTTTTTTAACTGTCCTGCTACAGAAAGCAACTGGTCTCCCGAGACTAACCACTGCTCTCGGGTCTGAACAGGAAAGGAGAGGCTTTGGGAGAACAGGACACTTTCTACTATCTAAAATTAAACAACACAGACCAAAGGCATACCTGGAGGCCCAAGACACACAGCTATATATGGAGTGGGATGCGCTTCTTGGCAGCGCACTGGGACTCAGTGCTATTTGTTATTGTCTCTGATTGCATTAGGGAGGATTCATATACAGTGTCAGCAAAGCATGTTGGAAATTTAAACAGGTTAACGTTGCAGTGAAAACATTCTTAGTAATTATTTCCTAAATTTTGCACAGCTGCGTACGCTCCAATATTTATTTATATCGCACTTTGTTCGGAGGTACAATGAACACATCCATTTCCACTGGCGAAACTTTAGGTTTGTCCTATGCATGTTACCATATCTACTTTAGAATGCTATCCTGTGGACCTTGTCCAAAGTTCTGGCGGAGGGACGCTGCGGAGCAACTGCCTCTGCCTGCGAACTAATCTCATTACCCCTGGACGACCCCACTCCACTTCTGGGGGAGGACCGTGCTGCTGAATTCCCTCAGATAGGCCACGTTAATTAGAAAACCCAGCAGCTGGACTGTTGTATGGTGATAGCAATCACAGTAAAAGCCTTCTCAAAATGTTTCAGCGCTGCAGAATTGCTCAGAAATGCATTTACTAGTAAATGCATCAGCTGCCTCTACAAATTATGTAAATTTATTATTATTCCTTAGATCTAACTGTAATAAATGGTTTATTTTCATAATTCACTCTGACCATAGGTCCTAAAGGAAGAAGCCAAATACCACAGAATTACTTTTTGCTCATGGAAACAAAATTAATTAAACTTTAAAAAAAATCTTCTAAAAAAATCTTACTGCTCATATCATTTGAATAATCCTCAAATTCTGCATACAGCCTATGGAAAACCGTACAGAAATTCTGCAGACAGACGAACGCAGGGTGACTTTGAGCAGCTCCTTCACCCTCATGCTCCCACCAATCTTCTCCCCGCAACCATCAACCCGGCTGACTGCCTTCTTAGCTCAATAAATTAATCAGAATGGCAGTGGCACATTACCAGAATTGATTATCTTTGTTCCTGTGGGGTTAATGATCATTTAAGCACCTTGGTTCGGAACAGCATGACCTGTTCGCAGGAGTATATGCAATGGGACAGTGACTATCACTTTCAGTTATCTGCATTTCCTGGTGCTTTTTTCTAAGCGTAGTACAAGAAAGCATTTACGACACGCCCCTTCGAAAATAGTTCTGTGCTTACCAGCTTGGAAGTGAGTTTGATTAGGGAGCCTTCATAGCCCTGAAACAAGAATTGCAACAGAAAACGGGTAACTGAGTAACAGCCAATTTTTGTCCAACTCAAATCACATCATTCTGTACTTCTTTAATCACAGTAAAAGGAGAAACACATAGTGTTATTTCTGAATGACTCTCGGTGCAGTTTTTAAAGTGAATACATCCAATTATCTGTACATACTCTTAATTATAAAGCTTAGTGTTTTAAAATGACATTTACATTAAAAATGTAAATGTAAAATCTCAATTCCTACAGCAACATTGAGAAGAAAGCCAGCTATATGAGGCTACTCATAAAATGAGCTCCCTACGTCATAGGTGTGTGTTTCAGGCAGGGTGTGTAGGGTCTGAGATGAATTAAAAAAGTATACAATGCTCACCCTTTAACTGATGATACACCAAGGAGACATTAAGTGGGTTCTAATAAACGATGGTGAGACTAACAATACAGAATTTACAGAAAACACAGTATTTGAAGCAAATATTGCACAAAGCGCTGTTATTCAACAGGAGTCAATATCCTTCAAAGAACACTTAACAATGTAGGCCTGTGATTCCTCAGGCAGCTGACAGCGAATCGATGAATTGCTTCGATAACAATGGAGCCAGGCCAACTATTGCAGCACAGTACAGCAGCACATGGATCCCTCACCACGCAAGTGTAGAGCTTACCTTAAATGGTCTGAACAGGAGGTATAGCTCTCGAGGTTTGATGTCGAGTGGCAATCCACTGACAAACAGGGTTCGCACCTACATGGAAAGACAGAAGCGAAGGTGAAGGACTGCCTAACATACTACTAGCTTAGCAGGTGGGAACACTCTCATGTCTACACAATACCAGACTACACTGTGCAATGCAAACACTACATATATAAACAGAAACTTGCACTGTCTTTACTATATGTCCTATGTGGCACAGGGGTCCAGAGAGAAACGAGATTTCATTCTCCTGTATGTGTAACGTACTTATAGGTGGAATGACAAAGTTGACTTTGATTTCAACCCTAACGATGTCCAAACCCAGTTGTCTTGACAACTTTCTTTTCATCCTTGTGCATTTTCATAGTTGTGAGTATTTTCTCAAATATTAAGCGCAAATGATGCCAAAATAATAACATTTCAAAACCCATCCCGTTTAAAAACTGTGCTTGAATAAGTCTGTTAGCTACCGTATGTGTTCAATCTTTGTGAAGGATGATAGAAGGACAGCAGATGGGAGAGTGGTTTAAAAAGAGGCTTTTAACTTGAGAACTCTAGGTTCAAGTTCCAGGAAGGGCCTCGCTGTTGTACTCTTGATCAATAACATTAACATGAATTCCTTGAGTCAAACATTCAGCTAGGTTGTATTATAAAGCTATTTTTCACTGAAGTACACAGCATGCAATAAATAAAATTTAAGCAAAGAAATTGCTTTTCACCTTGTCACAATGTCCTTTTTCCACAAAACCACACATCTCAACAAGCATCAACACTCAAGAATATTTTACTTAGCCTCTATATGTGTGGACTGAACTTTCTGAGCATTTCCTCATGTACCTATGTAAATTTTTTTTTGTGTGTCTGAAATGTAAAGAACTTGGGGAAAACGCGGTCATGGTTACTGCAGAACCCATCTTCTTCATTTCATTTTGGTGTTTATTTCCATGCTATTGAAACTGGGCCAACGGAGAAATGAAATCCAAAACTAAGACTTGCAGTGTATAGTGTTATAAAGATGTAATGCATGTATATATCTATGAGTGTGTGTGCGTGTTTGTAAAACTGTCCACAGCTGGAAATCTCTATCTATAAAACATTAGTGAACTTCAACAAGTTTCCTTCCATACTTTTTAACATCTGAATCAGAAGCAGTGGTTTTACATTATGTCCACAGTGCAAAGACCTACACCTTCATTACATGAACATTATCTCCTTAACTACTCTAACAGAATCAGGAAAACATTTCATCTTCAGGTGACTAGTAACCATGAAGAACGAATACTGGGCTCAGCTTCAGCAGGTTAGAAGGCACACATCCTACTGCTGAATCCTCCCTCCTCCTGTAGTACCCCTAAGCAAAGTAAATACCCTAAATTGCTGCATTAAGAAATATCCACCTAAAAATCACTAAGTATCTTAATATTGTAAGTCACTGTGGAAAATAGCAACAGCTAAAAAAATAAATATAAAAGAGTCCAGAGACTGAAAACCAGAAAAGATTAAAATTTTATTTCCTCTGCAGAATATTATATTGGTCTATTCTCAGCATGACCTTTCACATCAAACCAGGCCAACCTTCTGTGTTATAAAGTGATGAAAAAGTGTATCAAGTGCATCCTGCTTAGGTGATCTAAGATTTGAACACCTCTTCCAGCTTCATAAAACAAGCTATGAAAAATCTATAAAATTAAAGACCCAGGACTTTTTACACAGCAACACAGGTGGGCATTTGTCTTTTTAAAAGAATTAGAATGCTGTACAGCTCATAATACGTTTCCCTGCATGTGTTACTCTTTGGTGCCTAACAATCATTTACCTTTTATGGCTCTGTTAACCTTTGTTTCACACTAGCAGGGAACACTGGCCCAGCTTCGAGCGGGGTACTCACCAGGCAGCTGAACACTTTAAGACTCACAGCATCGTTACCTGGCAACAGTTTGCAAACTTTGTGACGCTTTCTCCGAGTTGGTGCTCCGAAATCCTATTAAGGAAACCTACCCGGCGCTCCCCTCTGGCCATATGCAGTTTCAATCAGCCATGTATGATGCCACGGCAGGCGAATTGGGGAATCACTTCGTCGATGCGCAGGGGCCACCGGGCAAAGGCAGTCTACACCGTAGGACCATTGGGTCATAGCATTGTGACGGCACTATGAGACATGCAAATCAGGTGCAGCCAGTCCTCATTTAATTTAGCCACTGTTTCCATTTACATTTATTTATTTAGGTCTACAATATTAAGCTACATACAATGATTTACCCATTTACATAGCTCAGTAATTTCTACAGGAGCAATTTACCATGGTCAAAGGTACCACAAGCAAGGGTAGTATTGAAAGCTGGATCCTTTGCAGCTCTAATCACTACACCACCTTTCATTAAAAAAGGTCTTTATCACATAATGATAATAATTCATGTTTTACTAAAAATCCCAGCGTAAAAATAAATGATAGCAGCTTTAAAGTACACAGACCGCTGCATTTCCTTGGTAACCTCAAAATGCATGAATCTTTTGTAATTAATTAAATTTACAATGAATAACAAGTCCCCATCTCACACAGTAATATTCATGTAGTGTGGAGCACTGGAGTATTAACCAAGGACTGGAGAATTTCAAACAACCTAGGATAAACATATTGCACAATTCATAAAGCAGAAAAACAAACCGGGGCAAAACAAGAAGACAATCCAGTCACCAACATAAGCGCTGCAGTGGTGCATTGTTTGTAAAGGACTGCTGTAACCCTGTGAAATGTATTGAAATAATTTTAGAGAATTTTACCAGTGGTGGGACATGGAACAGTCTCTGTAGGTCAGTCCACCACAATGTCCCCTTGGTCAAGAGAACATACAGTATTCTCTCACAGGCACACGTCTACTGTCTACAGAAGCCTGCAGAGACCCCCAGATGAACACTCGCACTTCCAAATACGGGGATCTACAACATATCATGTTATCCATCACAAATTCTAACTCATTTTTATGAAAACGTTCAAATCGGAACATTACAAGCTGATGCACTGGAAAAAAATGTCAATCGTCTGCAGAAGAGAGCAAATGTACTAGGATCCAAAGCCAGTCCTGGTCATAGGACAGATCATCGCTGTAGCTGGTGTTGTAAAGCAAATGATAATAAAATGTCAAAGGTCAGCACCAAGTCTGGGGTCAAGAATAGGGTTGAGGTCAAAGTAAGGTGAAGGGTTTGCAGTAATGTCAAGGGCCATGTGTCCAGAGGTCATCCTACCTAAGACTACCTCAAAGAGATTTAATTCCCAGACGTGCAGAAGAAATATAAGCAACATTTTGTTTCCCAGAGCTCTATGCCCATGTTTTTGTACGATTAGCCAAAGCCAAAAATTATCTTGAAAGATATTCTGACAACGTTGTAGTGGATAACCAACCTTTAGAACACACAGGAAAACAAATTACCTCAATCAGAACTAATAAGTATCAATTTCTGGTTAGTGTAGTGTTTCCCTGCCAAGCTAAACTTAACTTCAGCCATGTCCTGAGGGCCATTTCTCTTTCGTTTTCAGAAGATATGCTTCATATTACATTGATCAGCAGTCACAGGTCTGCAAAACATCAGGCTCCTGACGGTCCTGAAGAATTCAGGGGGAGGAAATTTTTCTCTGCTGTGCTGAAGGTCCACATTTGTGAGCTTCGGAATACTCGGCTGAACACGTGTGATGTGCAACGCACCACAGCGGCTGATAAAAGCACAAGAACAGGACTCTGCGGAAATGACAGACCACATTGCTGGACCCTTGCTGACACACGCTGGGGTTTCTCCTCTACTTCCTCACCGGCTCTCGTCAGTGATTACCGGCTGAAAGCAGACAGGGGTCCTGGGTCACCACGCAGGACCCTCGACCTGGCTTTCTCAGGTGTGGAAGACTCTTCACTACTGAGACAGAGCGGGGGATGGGGCTCGCTTCTTAAGGAGGTTAGCTCAAGTGTCTTGGCTGGACTGCCGGCAGCCTTCTCTGCACTCTACTCCGACGCATTTGCGTTTTCCTGCCCATAAATTGGCCATTTTATGTGTTTGGGGGGATCGAGCCTTGCCAAGGCACAATAAGGCCGTCTCCCGGAGACAGAAGACAAGGGACAACAAAGAATGAATTACGAAGAGGGTGACAGCTCACAAATGGTAGACGTCTCCTGTAAACGAACAACGCCAGCGTCACTGAAGTGGCCCACATGACAGGTATTGATCAACTGATTCCTGCCAGAGATACACTTGTTCCCCCTTGAAATTCAGGAATGCAAATTTAAGGTGCCAAGACACAGGGGAAAACACACAGCGAGCTACAGAGCTGTAAACTGGCAAAAAAAAAAAAAAACACCATGAAGAATATGCTGCTTGGATCGCGTCACGGATGCAAGCGTTCTGAACCCACTGCTATGGTTCCTTAGCGCAGTTCCACGTACCAAGCTAAGACAAGACATGAAAAACGTGACTGCAGGATGTGTGGCAACAACGAGTTGCTTTCTTATGAGAATTAAGGAGCAGATCCCTGGGGCAACATGCAGAAGTAAGCATGGGCAGCCCCTTGACACAGAGCCGTTCGTTTCACACAGTGCGAGATTCCTCCTGCCGCCCTTGGTTCTCAGCTCGCCGCTTCATGTTAAGCAAATAATTAATTTCCCCATGGTTACAAGGCTTGTGGTCACCCTTCCACGCAGAGGGTTTTTGTCTCTGAACGCCCCTTGTCCTGTAGCAAACAACTGGCTGAGATAAGATGACAATTCCCTTGATGGTTTTATAAATAATCCAAGCTCTGTGAGTGCGTGCGTGTGTGTGTGTGTGTGTGCGCGCGCCCGTTGTCCAGGGGCAGTTCTCTTGTATGTCCACATCATGGCTGCAGCTCTACTTCCTCCACTTCCTGCTCATACCACCACTCCAGGAAAACTCATGACAAGTGCCTTCACCAGCGCAGTGTGGTCTTTGTATCTAAGTCCGCCAGAGTTTGCTATGGTGCTTCATATGCGGCGACGTAACACGGGGCGTCACACTTACCCCCCGGAGTGCTGCATGACCATTTCATTCTTCAACCTTCTCTATTCATTGAAATAGTGCCATTATCCTTATTGTTTTTTTTTTTTTTCTTGAAACTTTCTAAATGGCTAAAATGCAACGTAAGATTTCAGCTGTTTCGCCCTGCTCTTAGGGAAATAGCTACTTCATCGCTGCATTGGTAAAAATAGTACCGATAATTAACTACTAATTGGACCAGTTAAGCCTGGAGAGTGGCTTAGAATAAAACCCTAAAAAAAACAAGGCTTGACTCTCAGGTCTCTGTTCTAATAAGTAAACCTTAAAGTGAATAAAATTAGCAAAACCTGGTTAGCAGGTTATGTTAGTAGTTAGGGCTGCCATCTTGCAGTCAGAAGGCCCAGGTTCAAATCCAATTTGCACTGTTGTACCCTACAGCAAGGCACAGATTAAAGAAGAAAAAAAAATGTTTTTAAATAAGTAGTAGCTTGGAATACCAACCAGACTTTGTAAGTCGCATTGGAAAAAACTGATAGCTAAATAAACAAACAATAATACGATGAAATGTAAGAACCGGCTCTAAACAAGTATAATATCACTACTCTCCCTGCTTTCCTTGCTTCTCACAAACAACATGCTGAACTTTTGTCAAAATGATAATGATCCCCGCTCAGACACTCCCCGTACTTAAAGAAAGTGATCATTAAGCTATTATCTGTCACCATTACTTACAATTTAAACTAAGAAGTCCAGCAGTGTCACAAGTCTGGTAAACATTAGACTTTACCGTGACTGTGTTCCAAGACCCAAAATGTCATGCTTAGGGCACTACATAGATTAATAATTTTTAAAGGTATATATCTGAAGTCCAAACTGCTAATGCTTTGAAATAATTTCAACTCCATTAGCTACATGTGGTACTTATTTTACATGTGCCATTAGGGACTACTCTTTGATGACATTAAGCAATAAATGACATCAGCTTTGTGGAGAAAAAAATTACGTCAGCCAGCACGTTAGGATACTCTCAGTGAATGAGAAAGGAGCAGGTCATGGTTGTCATTTTTAAGTGCTTTCACACAGAGTGGCCTGAATTACCAAGTCATGAGACTCCCTGGGCAAACTGAAGGACAATCGGCTCTTTCTGCACCCCATGTGTTCTCGTCCCAAATATTATACAGAAGAGTACAACCATGCATCAAGGAAAAGCAACATATTTTCCAAAACGAAAACTTTTATTAGGTAATTGCACACCAGCCAATACTTTTTCCTGAAGAATGAAAGCGTGGTGATTCTGCAAAAGCACATAAGCAAGTTTACGTTCATTAGTTTCAGTACACAGAGATTTAGAGCTGCTTTTAAAATCAAACCAATGACAAAGGCTGGATGAACAGTCGTAGAGGTTCTATGAGCTACAGGGGGCCATTTGTCCCACTAATTGTACCAGGTCAGTAACATAGTGTAACAAAAATGTAAGATGTTATCACGCTGATATGATAGACACCTAAAGTAAATATCCGGCCCTAAGAGCTTACTACCCACTTTATCCACTGCTAAAATACATTTTTTACTTTTCATTTAGTGAAAAAAAAAATAAGCAACAATATCACACTCTCCTTTAATCCTTCTACTTGGATTCCACTATCTTACGACCTCCAAGACTCTGGGTCCGGTCTGAAACACCAACTAATGACCTCAGAGTCACTAAGTCATGTTCCAGCATGAGCTGCAACTAGCTTTTTCAAGAAATCGTAACATTTCTGTTAATGTTACTGATGATACTAAGTACAGTTCTATTAAACAGTGATTTCATTTGTTGATCCATTTGCTGAAGGCAATTTGCAATATTGTTTACGATGTACACAGGTGAATATTTTACTGAAGTAATTAACCTATATTTGTTAATTTTACCCAATGCAAAATGCAATGTTTGACCCATTTTCTTAGTTGCATGTTTTTAGCAAAGCAATTCAACAGACTTTCTTTTTACAGGTACATGTCCTTAAATGCCGCTCTACATAATGCTTGATGTTAGTGCAGTAGAGCTGAAACCAACAGGTTAAACGTCTGTGCACTTGAACACCACGTGACCAGTTGCCCTTCACAGGGCAAGCTTTGCATTGCATCTGCTCATCATCTGTAACATACTTCTACACATCTAATGACTTTCTGTTCCTCCAAATCCAATTAAGACCACAATAATGCTGGGAGAGAAGCGTAGGGTTCTAGGCTTCACTCTTCATGCAACACTGGTCCATCGCAAGGCACTTACACCCACATAGTAAGAGCAATTCAGACTCGACCGGGCTTTTAAGACATATCTTTGTGTTTGCAATCCCATGAAAGAAAGTCTGAGTGAGAGATTTAGAACCAAGCAGGACACAAAGTCACAACTTGCTGACCTATTCTACCATGCCACCCATCACAAATAAAGTGCCCTGAATAAATCTTACAATTCTAAGAATTTAAACTGTCATAATACAAATTCTTTTCATGTCTGGAATAACTGAAAATGAATCTGTGTACTGTCTAATTCAAACACACACACACATGTGAGGAAAAAGTGGGAATTCAGCCTTTTGTATACTTAATTCAAACACTACAAGTCATAAAAAGGTCTACCACAGCTCTTATGCAGCAATAAGCAATGAAAACAAGAAAGCTCCTGTGATAAACAAAGGCATGTCTGTGCTTTTTTCCACCTTTGACTTCAGCAGGAAGGTTACTGACTTCACATCATCTTTGCACACTTTTAATCATCATCCCTGATCTAGCGTAAACACTTCATCTACATGACCCATTGGAAGGACTATACTTGTACATTTATATAAGTTCCTACATCAAAACAAGAAAGGACACCACTTTTAAGTACTATTTAACTCAAAATAAGGCAACTATGAATGATACACTAATATGCATGAGAATATCTACTGCAAAAAAGAAAAGTTTCTAAGAAGAAACACATTTTGTTCCACATGAAATGATCATAAAGCAAGGCCATAAACCGTTTAAACACTTGCATTTTTACAGGTAGAAAAATTATTATTATGTTGCAATTTGGCTGACACTCTGTCCAAGGTGACTTACAATACTAGATAATCAACTTTACAATGATGTACCCATTTATACAACAGGATATTCTTACATGAGCAATTCAGAGTAAGTTCCTGATCAAGGGTAAAACAGCAGGAGAGGGATTTGATCAGATTACAAGGTAGCATCCCTAAACACCAGAGTGCCCTTTTCGCTTAAATCTTGTAAGAATTAGAAGCGAAAGGCTATGAACGCACTCTGGAATCACGAGAAACAGCCTCACCTGTTATAATTACTAAATCACTATTTACTGCCTTTGTTTGTTTCATTAGATGTCCATAAGAACAGCACAAAACTGAGAAATTATTACAATGTGAAATACAGATGGCTTGATTTTTTTTAATGTATCTTTTCCTTGAATCCCTTTGCTTCCATGGATTACAGCAAGGACAAATCCCTCATCTATCTGATACAGTAAAGCCGAACCTGATTCCAGGGAAACTGCGTAACCCTAACCCTAATTATCTACAAGGGGAAGCGTAAACCTGGTTGCACAACTTTATGGTTTCAAAAGCAAAGCTAAGAAGTCCTGCTCCTACGGTACTGGGCGGAACATTTGTACTCAAATGATTTACTGTTGCCAGCCATACTTTGTAAATAGTGATTTGAGGAAAAACAGAGAAGCATCATTGCTGGGGAACTGTTTGGATTGTCTCCTCACTCTGATCTGGAGGCCAGTGGAAGCCCTGCTCCCCAGAGCTGTGAGAGGAAAAAGGAGCTGAAAAAGTACAAAAAAAGATGGAGAAAAACGAATTGTGACTAAAAAAAGATGAACCTAAAAAGCCCATTCATTTTATTTGTTTTGGAAGGAGGGGCGCTGTTGAAGACTTTACTTACTTACACTTACAGTACCAACGAGAAACATACAACCGACCGTCCATTGCACTGATTGAAAGAAAAACACCCAAAAGAAATAAGAATGGAATTAAGAACCCGCATTATCATGTGGGCGAACAAAACACGACACTTAGTTTGTTGTATTAAACTGTTGCAAAGCTTAGCCACTTAAGTTAATCTGATACCGTATCTTTGTTTGCAAAACAAAGTAACGCAATTACCACAAAATTACCATACAATTACCACGGTCTACCTAGGGAACACCAAAGAAAAAGGACGGCAAAATGTACAGTTGTTGGGGAAAAAAAACATTTTCCTTTCCACTTCAAAAAAGCGCTCGCTACGACGTAGCCTACGTTCTTGCAAAAGTTCGCGGAACAGCCTGGGTGGTGGTGCTGGTGGTGGAAAAAAACACCGTCCGCGCGCGCGCACCCTCTCTGGATGCAATAAAAAAAAATCTGATAGGAACGAGGTAAAACGCCGTATTTCATGTTTCCATTACGCCGTACAACCACCACGCACGAGGGCAACGAAGTGAACTGTCCGTCCGTGTGCGTGTCTTCATCACCGTATGGACGCATTTTATTACTGAAACGAACGCGCGCAAAGCAGAACGTATCTCCAGAAAAGACGCGTAAAAGTTTATTTCCGTGAAGAGTATGAGCAGAATTACCTCCTCCTCGCTGTTCGCAAATTCATTTGCGTCGTTGTCCTTGTCGTTCGCGCCGCTGTTCATGTTGGTCAGTGACAGGAGCCCTGGCTGCGAGTTGCGCTGGAGGCTCCGGCTGCGGGGGGTCCGCACTCTCTAACCCGGAAGACGAGAGCGGAGAGAAAAGTCGTCATAAACGGGTGGGCATCGAGCGATCGGTGCGGCGCTTCGGCAGCGCGGACGGAGCGCAGCGCGGCGCACGGGGCGCACGGGCCGAGCGAGCGCAGGAGGGAGGAGGAGGGGGGGCGTCAGGCAGGCAGGCACGCACGCTCGCGCGCGCGCGCGCTGTCGCGGTGGGTACGGTACGGTGGGCTGTTCCGCGCGACGGCGCTCCGCTCGCCCTGGTGGTCCGCCTCCCGACAGCCGCACTCGGTGCAAGTGAGCGGAGAAAATGTTCCCATCGTTCACATCATCCGCGGCCGCGGCGTCGCCACCCGCTGTCACGAAGTGAGAAGTGGGCAACCCCCCCCCCCTCCGCGCGCGCTCTCCGTGGGGGGCTGCGTGTTTGGAGGGGAATATGGGGCACATTCTTCTTCGTTCACTTTGCAGTGCTGTACATAAGCTACATAATAACGATAATAATAATAATAATAATAAAAGTAAATACATCACACAAAGAGACACCATATCATATTATCTATTCAATATTCTAGTAGATATCGCCACATCTGATCTGTGTGTGTCCACAACAGATAAATTACTCCAGTAAAATTACCCAGATCATGTCATGTATAAATCATGGGTAAATAACTGTAGGTAACTTCACACTGTAAGGCGCTTTGGAGAAAAAGTGTCAGCTAAATTAATAAAATGTAAACTATCTCCATGGAACTCCTCACAATCCTATATATTACCTTCTCAGCATGATTCCATGCTATTTAAAATGAGACAGATAAAGTACATACTTTCTTTAAAGAATTCTACTGCAGTGAATATTGCTCAGCTAGGGTATTAAAGTGCACACAATCACATGGGTTGTTTTTGAAACGGAAACTTTGAAGCCTTTGGGCAGGACAAGGAAGGTAAGAAGAGCTGGGAGAAGGAAGTAACTAGCTGAAATATAAGTAAAGAGGACTGGTCAAAAACTAACACCAGAACTGCATGGAAAAATGCTGCATAAATGGTGTATTGATTTATTTGTTCTGTGAAGGAGATGAGGATAGTGAAGACCACTCCCTTTCCCAGGCTTTGATCTCCGAATCCATGTGGGACCATCTGACGGCCCCACTGCTTATTCCTTAACTATGAGGGCTGGTCCTGGCTTTGGTGGAAATGCTTAGCAATGATTAAACTGATTTGGAAGGGGCTGGCAATGAAGAGGGGGTAACACTTTTTATTTTGGAACACCAAATTTTATTGACATCTTCCTTTTTTGGAGTAATGAAACAGAGATGCCATCCAGTCAAATGGTCAGTTTTAATAACTAGGTACAAAATTAATGGATCGAAGGTCAATCATAACCAGAAACTGGAAGAGGCCAACTCTGCACTAAAATTGTATTTCTGAATTATATTGCTTTAAATTAACCATTTTCTTTTCCATTGTCATGTCTGTCTTTTTCTGTCCTGAAACTACAATTAAAGTGTAAAGTAGCCTGTGTAGTTGTACCTGTACATTTTTCTTTGCATTTTTGAGGAATTAATCAGCCTCTATGTCATATTCTTCTTCTTCTTCTTCTTCTTCTTATTATTATTTTTATTTTTATTATTATTATTATTATTATTATTATTATTATTATTATTATTAATAATAAAATATTTATAATTAATTAAAAATTAATTTAAGGAACACATTATTATGCAAAAATATATAGAATAATCCAGTATGCTAGTGAAAGCCTCATAATAATCATATTAACATATGTATTTTCATACAGTGAATTGTAGGGTTTATTTCTTAACTGATCCATGCGCAGCCTTTTTCTCCTGTTTCCTGTCATTTTTGTCCTTTCTGGCTTTTATATCATAATTATCTGTCTTTTTTTAAAAAAATGTTTTATTTATTTCTGTATTTAGTAAGATCTGGCATCCCTGTAAATTGACCCAGAGGGCCTGTTAGGAGACCATATTGTAGGTCTGTGAAGGTTCATCGAGGGGGGCTGTTTATATCAGTGCAACATGCCATACAGTTAAAGGGATGATCTCTGTGTTGCCCATAAGCAACCACTTTGGTTTGCTGTAATCACAGGACCATTGACCGTACATCGCATTCCGGGGGGTTTCATATAGCTGAATTGGCCATGAATGTCAAAGCATCACATTCACTTTGTAAAAACATATGTTAACTCTCTAAACCCTGTTTATTTTGCCCGAGGTAGGGAAAAAAACAGCTCTTTTAAGAGGAAGGGGAAAAAGAAGAATAAAACAAAGGTCATTATAAATATACTGACAGTTGTTTCATGAACTGATGCCTCTGGCATGCTAGTCCTCCTTGGAAAAAGTCACTTGAATAGATTTGATATTTAAGAATGATGTGCATTGTTTCTCTAGTGAGAGTGGCTAATTAACTGACAAAAATAACCATGCCCAGGGCACCCATTTCTACTTATGTGTGTAGAATTACATCACAATTCAGCTGTTAGGTTGGTTATCCTGTTGCTTTTAAAATGCCATGGTGAGATCAAAGGTATTCAGAATAGCTAGTATTGCAGAAGGATGTAGTTAATTCTTAAAATGCTAAGTGTCGCCCAAGAATTAATTTAATGAAGTGTACTTTTAAAATAATGAGAGGATATATTAGTCGCTTTATTGTCTATAAACATGGCTGATATATCCTTTCAGGTAAAATTTTAGTCGGTTGCTAAGAATAATTCTTAACTGCTTATGACGTGCATGTCCTCAAGAGGAAAGGTAAAAGGAGGGAAGAACTTAAAAATTAGGATGTGAGTAATGAATTTAAAGCTATAGGGATGCCTTGTAGTGAGTGAAGTATAAATTCTTCAGATGTTTAAATTGCACACAAAATTGAAATTATAGTAAAACTTTATGAATGCTACCTAAGATATAAATCTGTGTAAGTAAATTTTAAAAAATTAACACTAAAATGAAAGATAACGGTTAAGTAGACGGAAGCTTTCCATTTTAAAGACACAATAAGACAAGTCCATCTTGATGGTGGACTCATGAAAATTTAGAGGGATTCTGTCAACCTCTGTGTCTGGGTGGTGAAGGACACATACAGTTGTGCTGCGTCAGTGAATCTTTTGGAGGTGTCGAGAGTCCTTGGAATTTTTGTTTTCAGATAAATTATTGGTTTTGTTATTATTGTCATTGATGTAGGGAGACACTGGGGCTAGGGTGTGTGTGTGTGTGTGTGTGTGTGTGTGTGTGTGCACGTGCGCGTGTGTGTGCATGTGTGTGTTCTCATTAATATTTTAAAGAAGTATTTGCTGAGGGGAAGGCCACCAGCCGACCCCCCCCAAAGTGCGCCTGCTCCAGATGGCTTTGTCCCAGCCAGCAGGGAGAGGAAGGCTCACAGTGAAGCCCTCTGCCCCCCTACAGAGGTACACACAGCAATGACCCCCAACACCTTTCTCTGATTAACCTACAGGACAGGCATATTTACAATATTTGAGCAATATACACATTGTAACTGACATAACTGCTAACCTGTACCCCAAAAAGGTACTACTATTAATTTTGGTTAAAGTAAATGATCAAAAAAGTGCCAACATTAATGACAATGATGTAAAACGCATAAAACCATACATTCTTCTTACAGTTGTTATGATTGTTTTATACTTTTTCAGATTCGTATTGGCTCGGTTCACCATATCAATGGCAGAAAAGGTTCATGGAAATGTTTATTATTGTTTTAAAATTTGTCTTGAGGAGTGGGTGCAGTGGCGCAGTGGGTTGGACCGGGTCCTGCTCTCCAGTGCGTCTGGGGTTTGAGTCCTGCTTGGGGTGCCTTGCGATGGACTGGCGTCCCATCCTGGGTGTGTCCCCTCCCCCTTCGGCCTTACGCCCTGTGTTGCTGGGTTAGGCTCTGGCTCCCCGCGACCCTGTATGGGCCCAGCGGTTTCAGATGATGTGGGTGGGTGAGATTAGTGTCTTGATACAGATCATGTACAGTGCAATATATACAGTAGTTTATTTTGTAGGACATTTACATTACGTTTATTCATTTAGCAGACGCTTTTCTCCAAAGCGACGTACA
Organism: Scleropages formosus; assembly: GCF_900964775.1. Lineage (NCBI taxonomy): Eukaryota > Metazoa > Chordata > Actinopteri > Osteoglossiformes > Osteoglossidae > Scleropages > Scleropages formosus. Next base: position 12,321,656 of record NC_041821.1, on the reverse strand, counting down.
TCTCAGCGAAAATACAATTTGTGCATTACATTAAGAGAAAGAGACATAGCTGCAGACATGTGACTCAAGTAAACCAAGTTTGTTACTTTCCACTTGATGCACCGATGTTTATCACTTGAGTAGGTGCATGAAGCGCAGGATAGATGAATCCTGATAACCTTCCAACATTTTTTTTTTTTTTTTATAAGGTACACAAACATTTACATACAATACAGGAGTAGTGGCTGTGTAAAGGGTTATCTGGGGATGATCATAAAGTCACGGTGCATGAACATTTACACCACGCATGAGCTGGCGAGATCTTGGGCGAAAAGGTGAGTTTTCAGACCCTTCTTGAATGTAGACAGAGTTTCTGCAGCTCTGACTGAGTTCTGTCCAGTATTGTTTATAACCTTAAACTGTCCTAATCCAGATTGGACTAGGCATGCCTAATTCTGAATTTTATTTCGCTTAAAACCCTAAATTACTCTAATATTATGTTTGCGTAAATAACAGTAATATGGATAATGCATTAGATCTAGACCAGGGTTGTTTAAACTTTTTTGCCAAGGGCCACGATTGTCATTGTGAACTGGTTCAAGGGCCACATGCATAAAAATCATAGTACTGTACTGAACCTTAAATATTTCAACTGAAAAGTTATTTTATTTAGGTGTGAGGTGTGTTCAAGTGTGCCTATAACTGTATTATCTTGTGACTGGGTACAATTTATAGCATTTGTCATAGGTGCAGTGTGCATTAATAATTTAACGGACGTTCGAGCGGGCCGCACACCAGACACCCCTGATCTAGACTATCTTGTGTTCCACTATCCTAAGAAAAACCAATTTTTCTAAACGGAAATGAGCACATTTGATCTGCCAAGACAAAACATACTGGAAGTCAGTGATATCACGAGGATGGAACTACAAAAATGTTACATCACTGATGTGATGTGTAAGGACAATAGAGGTATTCACTGACAGTAGAGATATTAATGCATAATGAATCCAAGTCCTTACGATGCCAGGAAAGACGAGTGCTATTCTTGGTTATACACTCAAGGGATGCTAACTCAGTGATTTATGTTATTTTGGTGGGTTATTTTTTGAGTTGCAACAAAACAAACTACAGTTGTTTTTCACTTTATTTTACTTATATATTTACGTATAGCTCATTTGAAGAGACATTTGTATCATCGTTTATGGCGATATATCTTTCCTAATATTTAAACATTTTTTTTCCCGTTGGAAAACATAAATCTGTTACTGACACAAATCCATCTGACTGTTGTTTTTTCGGGTAAGCTGTTTTGTGTGTGGACTGTGTAACCTAACGTTTGGTTACGCGTCAGAACAGAATATATTCTATATTTTTCTTCTCCAGCTGCCATGGTAGCCAAGATGTTTTGTTTTTCCAAACACTGGCACTGATTCCAGTATTTCATTACAACACTGACTGATGATACAGATCTCTGTTTCACCATCGTGCGCGCACTTGCGCGCGCACACACACACACACACACACACACACACACACACACACACACAGAGCTCTGGCACCTGGTCAACAGGCCATTAAAATCTACCTGGGGTGTCTTTCAACTCAACAGCACCTACAGAAAGGTCTGCATTGCTGAACCATAGATTCCACTGCTCCTCTTATTTTTTCTTTTATTATTAGATGAAAACTGAGATACGGGTTTCCACCTGAGTGCACTATGCTGTGATGAGAGACGCAGGTAGATATGGAAATCAGCAGCTTCTGTGCCATCTGGTAAATAGATTTACTGTGGGATCTCAACTAAGATGCTGCTTTAGATTATGGGAACTAGCTGAGATACTTCCCAAAAATGAAGTGTGTGTTGCACTGTAAACACACACTTTCAGCGCTGGAGATTCGGCGATAGATGAATCTGCCAGAACCGAGCAGGTATGAAACCGCTGTCGTCGTTTTCGTGAAACCTGAGTCACTCCAGGCGGCGCCTCGCTCAGCCCCCGCCTTCCTCAGCTTGTTTTCTCCATGCAGGGATGACCTCATCGCTACCCTCGCCAAACGTAACAAATGGAGAGGAAATTTACACACGGATCAACAGTACCTTCCCTGCCCCATACCCTCGACCTGCCTGTCCGTGTTCTCCAAGGTAGCGGTGGTGTCCATAGTGACGTGGTCGCCCACGCCCCGTGTGACACAGACACGGTCGGTCTGTGCCTGATGGTCTCCGTTGAGTTCCCCAGCCCCCGTCGGGACCACTTCTCTATGATCAATCACTGGGGGTTGGTAGGCAGGGGGGCTGTGCGGGGGGGGGGGGGGTGCGGTAAAGTGGGGGGAGATCTCGCAGCTGCTCCTGACAGCAACAGCAGTGGCAAACAAAAAGACCCCCCACTAGAAAGGCAGTTTGTCATACAGGCCGCCGTAGCTTGCAAAGTAACACACGACAGGATCGCATCTAAAAAAATGCGATGTCCGATCCCAAGCTTTCGTTAGATTCCTCTCATTTTGCACTTTTTTTCCGTTGTCCAGCACAATGCTGTATGAGAGCTACATAGGCTGTCTCAAAAAACACATCACCAGCCCTTCCGCTGTAACCCGAACCTCCAGCTTTTTGTTTTTAAGTGCCGCTTCTGAACCGTTCTGCTATCCGCTGCTGTGCCCTTTGCCACCGAACTTTCTCGCACCAGGTCCCTGAACGTAGGAGAGCGTGCGTTCTCCGTGTTTGCGGTCTGCCTTTATTTTATTTTCTGTCACGGTGACGGGTGGGTGTTGAGATTCAGCGCTCCGAGCGCTCAAGGTCACGTTTACAAGACGACACAATATCAATATTGTCACCCGTGTGTTGGGCTGTGGGGATGTATATGTGCTGATGCTCCGAGAAGCAACATGTTTGTGACTGAAACACCTCCGTTCCGAAAAACAGAAAGGCAGTCCAACACATTCCAAAAGACACTTAGCTACAGAGGAATGCGCAGAATTTCTTAGACATCGCAATAAAAATGTGCCATGTTTTAATTTCGTAAAGATAGGCTTCTGAGTGGAAAACATGATTTGCAGTGGTACAAAAAAGAAAAAAAAAAACCTGTTCTATTTTGTGTGTGTAATAAAAAGCTGACGTTTTGTTAAATGTGTCATCCTTTAAAGTTTCCGGGTTTGAATCAGTAATTTCCTACGATCTCCTTTACTCGCGAAGACACGGTCGAAGGAAAGCCTTCGAAAGTATAACCCGTTTTACAGAATTTACAGAATTTTCACATGAGCGCTTCCTACAGAACATAATTTCCTAGTCAACACACCAGGCCACCGAGGGACTGCGTGTGGGTGGAGCTATTATGGGCCAGTTCTGTCGTACTGCAGGAAAGTCATTGTGGTACAGTTCCCTTTGAGTGCTAATGAATACAGTGCTCCGACACGCCTTGGAGGTTGCAGATCAATACAATCAAGCACACAACTGGACATGTCTTCCAGAAAATGGAATGCAGAAGATACCAAAACCATTGCCTTCTTCCTCCTTGCACTTTCCTCTGCTTTGCAACAGGTCTCTCGATTAAAGCGGCGTCATCGATGGGCAGCGAGGTATGATGTGCACCCGCTGATCCGTGAGCGCTTTAAACCTGACATGAGCCTAAACTGAGCTGAAAACACAGTAATCCGGGGTCTGCTCAGGTCACCTGGAACGGTTTACCTGTCAGTTCGCAGCAGATGAAAATCGGGAGGACACGAACGCCGGGTACAGCGGTTACCGCTGAGCCTCAGCTCCCTCGGCTAGGTGGGAAGGCAGAGGGTTATGAGGAGGGACACCGCTGATGGTGTGAGGCTGTTGTCACTGAGGGATTCTGCTGTTGACATACTGTATGGTTGCAGTGGATCGCAGCTCCTGCTTGGAAAGCTTCTCACACTATAGGAACGGGGGGGGGGGGGCGTCCAATCCGTAACATTTTTACACTACCAGTCAAAAGTTTGGGCACACTTCCTGGAAGCTACTCTTCTAGGAGGCATTTGGTTGACAGGTTTGATCAGGAAATGAGCCAATGTGTCTGTGCAGCTCTTCTACAGCAGTTCCTACATTTGCAGAACCGTTACAGGTCGCTCCGCTTTCACCCTTCTGTCCAGTTTGTCCCACACAGGTATTTCAGATTACCCAGTGGGCTCAGGTCGCCCGCTCATACTTTTGACCGACACAAATAAATCCCTTTAAATGAATAAAGACCGATCCTGTACCTGCACCACCCTATCTTCGGCGACCTCAGCTCCGTCATCCATCACCGACGTAACGCTGTAGTTCTTCAGCTGATGGTCCTTTCAACACAATTGGTTCCGAACCTTATTATACCTTTTCAGACATGTTGGGGCAATTCTACACCATTTGCACATTTAGCTTGCCATTAGCTGATTTGTTAAGAGATATGGTGACATGAAGTAACTGATGTGCAGAAATAACTGCGCTGTGAATTAATGAGACATCAGCTGATGCTCACAGGCAACCAGTTTATAAATACAACAGAATAGTCCCAAACTGATCAATTTTTAACATTATTTTATCCACTTGCATTCTGAAACGACTGTGTACGGCAACGCATGTAACATTCTGCATTGGTCTGGTGTTTTTTTCCCTTTGAAAACCATGTCTGAAATTTCTAGTCAGAGACCCATACTCCCCAGGAACAGAAGAATCTGGAACTCTGCAAGGTTATTGCACTTCACCACATCTGCGGGTATGACCCATGCTACATCTTTCACGATCATCTCGATTATCTCTGCTGTGCTTTACCCTTTCAGGTAAATGGAGAAGTAGTTTTGCACAAGTCATTCGTCTGAGGTTGTTGGAGAAACAAATTGAAGGGGTCAAGTGGTGAACACGGTTTGAATAAGATTTCTTGCACACATTCATGTTTCTTCTTTTTTTTAGCCAAACTTTGCATTATAAAACACACACACACACACACACACACACACACACACACACACACACACACACACACACACACACAACAGGTGACACTGCATCTCATAGGTCACCTTTCACACTGTGACTGGGAAGTAAAGGCCACCTGTCAGAAACCCTTTAGCCCTTTGACGACCTGTGGCCTTTTGAATGTGACATGAGGGGCCAGTGCCCTGCTTGCTTTTACTAAAGTTACTGTGGTCAGCGGTTGTCCCCTCTCAGTACTGCTCCACACTTAGGGGGGCTGTCCTCATTTCTGTAGCCCATACCTCTAAGATGGGTAGGAAGTGTTCTCCATGATATACGGAAGGTCTGTTAAGCAAGCAAGATGAACTTCTGCCCTTGAGTCCTCCTGTCGAGTTCCTGGAAGCCTACTTTCAGGACTTTTTTATATCAGCAGGGCAGTGAGACATCTGATTCAACTTGCTGCCTTACCTGAATCCATCAAATTACCTTTGTGAGTTCTTAGTGATCTGTGGAAACCCTGCTGGACCAGGGCCTCCAGGACTGCGAGTCGAATAGACCTGATCTTCCACTCTATGCTAACAGTGACTGAAATGTGGAAACATTTAACCATATCTAATCCATGCACACAAAGAGTACATTCTACACTACCTATGGATTTACTATGATGGACTGGCATCCCATCCAGGGTGTACCCCTCTTAGCCTAATGCCCAGTGTCTCCCAGACAGGCTCTGAAGTGCCACAGCCCTGACAAGGACAAGCAGTGAATGTGCGAGAGAATGATCAACAGAGTCTAAGTGATCTGAAGGACAGGCTTCGCCTTTGAATCTAAAACTTTTAAAACCGTTTTCCGTCCAAACTCGGTTGCGACAGGCTCGTCTTTTCCCTTGGAGGTTCGCAGGACGGAAAATGCGCAAATTGTTCCCTGGCTTTGTTAGAAAGGAGCAGACTTAATTTGGCTGAAGGGATCTGTTATCTGCGGATGATTTCCCTCCGCAAAATCCGAAGGGCCGAGTTAGCGTTAGCATTAGCGTTAGCCTCCATTCCGCGGGCTCAGATGAAAACCAAGCAAACGGCAGCGGCCGCCCGCACCTCCGCCCGTGACGCGCCCATTTATACTGATGGCAACGTCTGTCACTTTTACTGATGGCCCGGTGTCACCACAATGGAGAGAGCGACAGAGAGAGAGTGAGGGAAGGAGAGAAAAAAGGAAAACGGTGAAAATGAAATGTCTGGCCCCTGCTGCTTCCTGCTGCGGTAATAAGAGCCCCACCCCATTGCACCCTTCTCCTGCCTGCTGGATTCCTGGAGGGACTGTGCAGTGACACCTCTAAATGGGTATCCAGTGCTGAGACAGCCGACAGCTGTGTTTCCCAGGCGCCGCGGTGGGACGGGGGGCTCTCGCCATTGTCCCGACCAGCGGCACAGAAGCTACGCTCCCTCCCCGGCGCTCTTCGTCTAGCCCTGCCCGTCCAGCGGGAACACGAAGACACGCGCAATTATGCGACTGTCTTAACTGGTGCCAACATTCGAAAGGCATGAAGGCTGACGTTCCCTCGAAGGGGTGGCTTTTCTTTGTAAATGGATTCTCCCCTACCTTGCCCAAGCAACCCCCAGACCCCCGTCCCCACTCCCGGGTTCGAACTCCTTCTTTCATAATCATTTCCTGCCTCGCCCATAATGTCCAGCTTCCCTCCTGAAAAGATCTTAATCTTGGCCCGGCTTCCTGGTACAGCAAATCTTGGGCGCTATCTGCCAGTTGCGTCGAGTGGCTCGCTAAGAGAGATCCCCTCCCCCGACCCCCTGGAGCAGCCGTTTCGGTGCTCGGGGCGAGTTTGCGCCACGATGGCGGGAGGGAGGTGGCTTTGGTGCAGGTGGGACCGCAGGGGCCTCCGTGTTTTAATTGGCCTGCAAGGGGCCCACAGCTGACTGTGATGTCAGGTGTGCTCCCTGGGTGTTTGTCGAAGTCCCGCCAGCAACAAAGGGCCACGCACGGCAGGCACGACCCGAGCGCTCCACAACCACCCCCCTCCACCCCACACACACACACACACACACACACACACACACACACACACACACGCAAACGCAGTGGTCTGGGAGAACGGATGTAGCTGCCCCCCCTCCTCCTGGGCAGAGATCCCCTTCCCTGTGGTGTGGGGGCAGCTGGGCTGGCAGAGTGTCTGGAAGATCTGGGGTCCGTACTCAGCACTCCCCACCGGTGCTCCACACTGGACACGGGGCCCCGCCGGGGCAGATGGAGCAGCACCAGGCTCGTTTTGCCGAGCCCTGCTGCGAGCCAGGAAGAGGGAGGGTGCTTGGGAGGGGACCTACCCCGCGGGGGGCCTGTCATGTGTGGCTGCCCAGCGGGGCCTGTCTGTAGAGCGCTGATGCGTGCTGGGTGGGGGGCCGTTGTGTTCACCTGATGCCTTTTTATCACACTGGCAAAGCGTGGCGAGACCAGGGACAGATGTGGGGACAGTAAACACACACAGGCGAGAGCTTGCCAACACTTCTTACCCGTCCTTAAACGAAACCTTAACACGTATGTTTGTTTCGCAAGAGGAAAAAAATGGAAAGGCAATGTTGGATTTGAGAGGGGAATTATGTTTTAGACCACGTAGTTTCTGTTGATACCATTTACTAAATTATTCCACCATTTAGTAAATTTAGTAATATTTATCATTTGCTCTCATTTAGGTAAGGCGGTGCGGCGGCGGCGGGTTGGACCGGGTCCTGCTCTCCGGTGGGTCTGGGGTTCAAGTCCTGCTTGGGGTGCCTTGCAAGGGACTGGTGTCCCGTCCTGGGTGTGTCTCCTCCCTCTCCAGCCTTACGCCCTGAGTTGCCAGGTTAGGCTGTGGCTCCCCGTGACCCTGCTTGGAATGAGCAGTTTCAGCAAGTGTGTGTGTGTGTGTGTGTGTCATTTAGGTTTAATTTAACAAGCTCTTTTCTCCAAAGCAAATTACAATGATTATTAAATACTATTCAGGTGACACCTTTATTCAAGGTGACTTAGAGTTTTAGATAAACTGCACTGAACTACCTACAGTCATTCTCACATTCATAGAGTGGAACACACACACACACACACACACACACACAACAGGCAATTTAGTCACCACTACACCTGAAGCCCATGCCTTTGGAGTGGGGGAGGAATGTCATGCTAACTTGATGCGGACCGAGTGGAGAATCAAACCCATGTCCGACCCCACAGTCCTGGTGCTGTGAGACACAGTGGTTTCCGCTGCACCGCTGTGCCGCTCATATTTCATCATGTCGTCATGTTACATTACACATTGTTTTGGGAATTTATTTCATCCGTTCCTTGTACTGGTCCCAAACCTAGGACCAAAAAAACGGCTGAAGCATGAAGCTCTGCAATCACATCTTCATCTTCATCTTCAACTTCATCTCCAGCATGCAACCACCCACCAGGCGTTTCCCAGGACAAAGGGGACCTTCCCAGTGCTGATGTGATTGTGCACGACTCTGTTGCGCCTCCTGGTGGACTTTACATGAACACACACACACACACACACATACACATTTTCTGAACCGCTTGTCCCATAGGGGGTCGCGGGGAACTGGAGCCTACCCGGCAACTCAGCAAAGCAAAAAATCCAAAGGGCTCTGGCTAGTGGTCAGTGTTGCATGATTTTCTACAGAGACGGAAAGTTTTTATGTATATTTTAGGAAAATGATCTCTCTTTAAAGGGGTGCGGTGGCGCAGTGGGTTGGACCACGGTCCTGCTCTCCGGTGGGTCTGGGGTTGGAGTCCCGCTTGGGGTGCCTTGCGATGGACTGGCATCCCGTCCTGGGTGTGTCCCCTCCCCCTCCAGCCTTACGCCCTGCGTTGCCGGGTAGGCTCCGGTTCCCCGTGACCCCGTAAGGGACAAGCGGTTCTGAAAATGTGTGTGTAAAATTCTTTTTTATGTGTTGTAAAAATTTAGCCTTTTTCAGTGTTTCTGACCTTTCAGATTTTACTAATTCAGATTCAATAAAGTTTTCCAGCAATAATGTTAGGTTGCATTATTATTATTATTATTATTATTATTATTATTTAGTTGTAGGGGATGCGGTGGTGCAGCGGGCTTGGCTGGGTCCTACTCTCTGGTGAGTCTGGGGTTCGAGTCTTGCTTGGGGTGCCTTGTGATGGACTGGCATCAGGGACGGACTGGGAGTAAAAAACGGCCCTGGATTTTCCCCCAAATAGGCCCCACCACAAGTACAAACAGCCGCTACTATCTCACAATATTACAGCAGTCAATGTATCGCATTTACGGCAAATAACATCACAAAACCCATGGTGACTGAAATAAATTTATTATTGTATGAACTAAAATACTTGAAATCTACATAAAAAGAGCAGAACGCAAAAATGTATAATATGACATATAATGATACAGATAAGTTGATTTCAGATAAGTCTCAGTATAACATCTGTCACTTAATATCAAACCAATCCTAAATTACTTTTAGATTACTTGTATATTCTTATATATTCTTATAACACTTTGAATGTTATGGAAAGCAAACACATTGTTTTAGGTTTATTTTCAAACAATATGGTTGTCTGCGTGATGCTATCTCAATCTTGGGGAGAATTATAGCATATGTTTTGCTATAATTTCAGCTGTAGATAACGTGAGAACACCTGATTGTGCAAACTGACACATAGCACCATTGGAACTGTTAAATTCTGTTTGTTTTGATGTGAGTTCGTGACCAGTTCGTGGGCAATTTAAAACGGGATGAATGGATGTGAATTTGGATATCGGATGGGTTAGCCTACATGCCACGATCAAAATAATATCGTTTTGGCGTCTACTGTTGCCACGCAACGACAAATGTCATGTTGCAGCCAAGCTGAGTGAGAGTGACCATGCGTGCACAAATTATTTGCAAACTCGCTCATTCTCATGTTACATCATGTTAATCGGAGCAATCACCTTAGGCTACTTCATTTACTCTGTTTTCTAACTCAGTAGCAATGTAACCCGATGGTTGTAGAATCTCTGCTGTCTCGTTATGAACGAATGGAATATTCACGTCAGACAATGCGGAGTGATAAATAGCAGTGAACGTTCGGACTAGGGATGTCCTGGGATTTTACTATAGTGCTGTCCATAGGCCACATGCTCTATAGTGAGAGAGGCGGGCAAAGGTAACCTGATATAACTGTCCTGATAGGCGACTCACCAGAACCGTTGGCTCAGGAGCAACTGCTGCTGTCTCTCCCTCATCAAGCTCAAGATTAGGGCTACTGCTGCCTGCAGTTGCACTGCTGCTGGCAACACTATTGCAAACATCTCTCTTATTTTTTTGCATTTTGTAGCGTCGGTCTCTAAGGACTTCGCTTTTTTTTCTTTTAGCTTCTCCCAACCGCCTTTATCTTTACGTTTTTTGCTTGCCGTCATGGGCCCGCTCTCCTTTGCGTCAGTTTCGGTTTATTATAAGCAAAAAAAAAAGATTGCGTTAGCGCCCCCTTTTGTCGGCTGTCAACGTCACTTAATGTGACACTTTTTCTTTGATCATGAACCAGCTAGGCCGATGGCCGTCGGACGGACATCAGACGAACGGCCATTCTGGACTTCTCCAGAAAGTCCAGATGGCCAGTCTGCCCTGACTGGCATCCCGTCCTGGGTGTATCCCCTCTCCCTCCAGCCTTGCGCCCTGCGTTGCCGGATTGGACTCCAGTTTGCCGCGACCCCACCTTGGATAAGCAGTTTCAGCCAGTGTGTGTGTGTGTGTGTGTGTATTTAGTTGACACATTATTCGAATATTTGGACTGTACAACATACTGCTTACAATGAGTTTCTCATTTATATTGCTCACTATATCAATCCAGGCTAAATACCTTGATCAAAGAATGGTATTACAGCAGGAGCAGAGAATCAAACCAGGGTCATTCTGATTATAAGGCAACAACCAGAACCATTATGCCATCTTCTGCTTCTGCAGTGTAGGTGCAGTAAAGCATGTCCTCATTCGAGTTTTTTTTTCTTCTTCGAACCTTAAGAAAGACTTAGCATGATGTAGGACAGATCTGTGCATCTGAGAGAGATAAAAATAGCATTAGTTTTAGATAAGTTTTAAGCAAAAGGAATATGTGTCCCTACATCCAGCTACCTGCTGCTTTTTTTTCCACACACAAGGAAATAAACTCTGTCCAAGTTTTTGTGCATAATCCCTCTAACTGCAGATGGAAATTTGACAGAGGTGGAGCTGGCTATCTCATCTGCCCTCCGGATGATGATGATGGTGATGATGATGATGACGCAGGAGAACCTTCACTAGGGTCTACGGCTCTATCTTCGGAAGGTGCACTGTATGCAGGACCAGAAGAGGAAGCTCCAAGACAAAATGCATAAATGAAATGTGATGTCAGCGTATATCAGTCCATGACTCGCTCCATTTGTCTCTCTGAAGTGATTCCTCACTGGGGTATTTTAGTACGTCATCGATGTGTGGAGACAGGAGTCAGTCACAGACGTCAATGTCGCCTGTCCCCCCGATTACAACATCCTAGACTTTTAAGTCACCTACTGATCACCAGGAGCAGAGGCCAAGTATGGACCCGCAAGAAGGGGCAGTTGTAGAGAGAAGGTCAGTGGTGAAAGACTGTCTATTACAGTTCATATCTGGAACACCCAGGGAACAGCCCCACTTGAGCTCAGCTGGGTTTCTCTTCAATGACCTCACACACACCTGGTAGGACTTGACCACGTGTGTAGGTCGGTGCAAACGCGAGGTGGGCTTGATGGGGTGTGGTGGACGGGTTGCGCCCCCTAGAGGCCGGGATTCTTTTCGAGCCCATCCACCACCCCTTCCGCAAGACTGAAGCTCACGTCGCAAAGTGGGGGCTTCTGCCAGAGAAAATCAAAACGCAGTCACCGTGGAAGGAAGTGGCGCCGCAGCACCCAACAACGCTGATGTAACACGCAGTAACATACAAGGAGGACGCTCAGCGGACCAGTCAGCTCCTTAAATATGAAGGAAAAGATGCCTTAACACTGCATATCCTCAAACCAAATTGCTCTGACTGATGAGAACTGACTCGTATAATCTAAAGCGCCAGAGTGATTTTTTTTTTTTCCAGCAGTTGCTCATATGTCATTTTAGCTGGAAGTGCCCCAAAGAGTGTGAAATACGTCATATTCCAGCCTTTGTACTCTCAATAAAGTTTTCTTCCAGATTTGAAAAAAATGCTGGAATTCTAGAGCGGATAATTAAAGAGCAACGTGTTTGAACACGGAGAACAATACGAAGACACCGCTTCTCTAATTATACAGGAAGTCGCTGCCAGAAGCAGGATTCAGGAAAGTAGCACCTAATTCGTATGGATACCGTTACAATGAATTGATGTTTTTGCATTGATTTTCCCTCTGAGTGTGGAGTTTTACTCCTCCCATGCCCTCTCGTGACCTCCCAAGAACCCTCAAAATCAGGCATACTGAACTTTATTTTTCCAGCTATTTAAAAAAAAAAAAATGTCTGGGTAAGTAGAAGGTAGGGATGCGACAGAGTAGCTTCAGTTTGCTGAGGTGTCTTTTAATTATCGTTGGTAACAATGAAAAAAACTTTAGCACTCGGCAGGATCCACAGGATATATTAGCTTTGTTAGTCTTTGTTAGTCAAAAGTGGCACAGTGACACAGCGGGCAGCGCTGGTGCCTCACGGCTCCTGGGCTCTTGCGTCAGATCTGGGTTTAAATTTGGATCAGTGTGTGTGTGTGGAGTTTAGGATGCGCTCTTTGTGTTCTTCTGGGATTTCTCCCACAGTCCAAAGACAAGTGGGGAAGCAGGCGATGGCGAACCACGACGTGAGTGGTTGCATGCGTTGCGTTCCGCTTGGTGCCGCTTATGTTACCCTTAAAGGTCAGACTTACTTTGTACTCTTATTTTACTTTGCTGGTCTGGCCTGTGGAAAGTGCATATCTGATTCTGATCTGATTCTAAACCCTTTTATGATGCACCCAGCCCAACAAGACAACCCACGGCCATTGTCAATATTGTCTTCGGGGGGGCACGGTGGCACAGTGAGTAGTGCTGCTGTGTCACAGTGCCTGGGTGGTGTGAGAGGACATGGGTTCAATCCCTGATTAGTCTCTGTGGAATTTCCACATTCTCCCCATGTTTGTGTGGGTTTCCTCTGGGTGCTCTGGTTTCCTCCCACAGTCCAAAGGCAAGCTGTTCAGGTTCCCCCATAGTGTGAGTGACACAGAGAGAGAGAGTGTGTGTGTGTGTTCCACTGATGTATGGATGAGCGACCCAGTGTAAGTAGTGCATCTAGCAGTGTAAGTCACCTTGGTGGATAAGGTGTGTAGGCTGATAACACTACATAGAGTTCATTGGAAGCTGCTTTGGAGAAAAGTGTCTGCTAAATAAATAAATGTAAAAGAGCATTCTGCTATGAGCAGTTTGCCTCTTCAGATGTGATACCATGAGATTACTAGTAAACTCCAAAAAAAGCAACTTAGGAAATGTGCCAAAAGAGGCAAAGGAAATTTCACATTTTCAAAAATAAAACATTTATTGATCGATTCAACCATATGTAAATATGAACATTTCCGCTATTCTCGTGTGTAAAAAACACCCAAGTGAATACTTTACACTACTACTTTTCAGCACAGGGCAATCGCAAGTCCTGACTCCAGCATGCTAAACGTATTATTAAAGATGAAGTACAGATCTGATAAACATTTAAAGAACTTTCTCCTAACTGGCCCATTTTACTGTATGCTTTTCTATGCATGTATTTACAACGAAACATTTTAAATCAAGACACAGCGGCTGTAAACTCGGCCGTTGAAAAATGTGAACGTAGAAGGTAAAATAAAGGTAAATACGCATCAGAATGTAGCTTTGCCTTTTGCCACACAGAATCGCTGAAGCGTTACAGCTTTCAGTGTTGCAAAAAGTAGGTGGACGAGCGCTACCGCCGCATGACTGCATCTCCCGAATTTGTCTACCTTTTCCGCATCAACACACATCATCAGTTAAATCATTAAACTTTGCATTTCCACCACACAGCCTGAGGAGAATTGCTCTTAAAAATGTTCTGCGACTGTTTGCTGCCACCTGCTGCATATTAATGATGGCAAAGCACAGGATGTGGCTAAACATGGACCTCTAAATATGCAAAAGGAAAAAAAAAAAAGATTTTAAAAACTGAATACAAAATAGAGGGCTGCGCAACGCTTACACGAAAGCAGTGGTTAGGAAGATCCATGGTTCACATCCCCGCTTTCGCTGCTGAACCCTTGCAGAAGGTTCTTGAAAGCTTCGAAGGCTCTTCGGACAAAGGTGTCAACTTAATAAATCAGAATAATAAAAGTCTGAGGAATCCTGCCACCTTATGTGTGCTCTTTATTCCAGAGTAAACAGTACATAATACCTCAGAAAGGCACCCTAGGATTAAAAACCTTGTGATACTACTATTAAACATATAGTGGAAACTATGCGATGGGGGCGCGGTGGTGCAGTGGGTTGGACCGGGTCCTGCTCTCCGGTAGGTCTGGGGTTCGAGTCCTGCTTGGGGTACCTTGCGGTGGACTGGCGTCCCGTCCTGGGTGTGTCCCCTCCCCCTCCGGCCTTACGCCCTGTGTTGCCGGGTAGGCTCTGGTTCCCTGCGACCCCGTATGGGACAAGCGGTTCTGAAAGTGTGTGTGTGTGGAAACTATGCAAAATGCCACGATGCCACAATAGCGATATTTTTTCATAACCCGAAAATACATTACAATTTGCCTAAAAGTTCCCTGTGGTCCTCAGTGCTGTCAGTGTGCATTAGCGCTCGGACACGGGCTGAACTTGTAAAAACACACACGGTTTTGATGCGATACCTCACGACCATCATAATGGGGGTGTGCAATACACAGAGGAGAAGGTTCAGAAGGACCAAATTGGGGGAAAAATGTTTTGTGGACACATGAAAAAACAGATTAATATCTTTTCTCCAGGGGAGACGTGCTTGAGGGATGGTGCGCACGGGAAAGTAATACCAGCCTCGTGCCATAACGGGAAACTCGGACTAAACAAATTAGCACTTTTATTGATGTGGAAAAGGAGCACTGGAAAAGCTTCGGCGGTGCCATCTTATTTTCCGCCGCTGCCCGTAGCCAGCTGGATCCCCGGCCATGGCCGCAGCCAAGCGCTAGGTTTGCCCAGCGTGCCACGGTCTCTTGGATACGACAAAACAAGACTTCAAGGTGGCCTCGCTACTCGCTGTACATCACATTAATTGGCTGTTTTGCCTAAATTTCAAATAGGCTGCAGAAATTTGGAGCCCAATTACCTGGATGCGGTGGCAACATCTGTTGGCGGATAATTTGCGTTGTTACGCTGACGCTATCTGCCAAATTACTTGAGCTGTGTGCGGGGGCCCAGCAAATTTATCACACTCATGTCACGCTGTGTTTTCCTTTGCATCTGCTGCCATGTTCTTGTGAATATCATCTTGCCCCAGACTCCACCAAGCCAGCTTGGAAGGGCCTTATTGCGCTCTTCAGATCCGGAGAGAGAGAAGACATCTGCGCGTCTGAGGCTGGCACCGGCCGACTGGCAATGCTCAGTTTTAACGCTTGCCTGGAGTGGAAGTGCACTGTTCACATCACTGTATTTGGGGTTTCATTAACTCTGGAGAGTGTTAGAAAACTCTGGACATTTCCCGTAGCGCTGTGATGACTGCACCGTGTACCCCTTATAGCCTTACCTCACATGTGTTATCCGCTTATTGCATATAATGCTCTTAATCAGGATCAGCAAAAAAAATCTATTCATTCATCCGTGCTCAATAACCACTTATCCAATTAGCATCGTGGTGATCCATACCCAGGCCCGGGGGGTAAAGTGTATTAGGCGGGAGATGGCATGTGCATTACACTGGTCCATAGCAGGGCATCACCAGGCATGAACAATAACTCAGGCTGTGACCCAATAAGGACAATCAAGATTAAGAGGTAACTGTGCACCGCAGCAGCATCTATTTGGGGTTTGGTGAGGAACCGCTCTGGTAGGACGAAGCTCATGCAAACAACGGAAGAACATGCAAGCGCCACTCAAACAGCTCATGAAATGGTAAGTCATAAGGCACACAGCTTTCTGATGGCCACTGTACTTATTGCCAGTAATGTGGCCGCTAACAAAGGAGATCTGGAAACCTCGGCCAGGGAAATTATTGCTCGGTTTCTCGTACAGCCACAACAGAACCTCGACATTGCGAATAAGCCATCCTGGAAGGCACCCTGATTGGCTGCCAGCCCTTTTTGCTGCATATTAATTTAATTTTGTGCACAAAGCATATGGAATAAGAGAAAAGTGTGCTGGAAAAGACCAAAAAAAATTGCCAGAGCCTCTTCATTCCGAAGCTGAATATCTCATGGGTCTTCGAAAGATTTTTTTTTTTATAATTTTCCACCCACTGTCCAAACAATTCCATCTGTTTCCTAGCATGACTCATTTGCTTATAGAGTCATTATGAGAGCTGACAAAAGCAAACGCATGACTCTCAAAACTTGCTTTCCTTGAATTCTGTTTACTTAAGACGTAGCCTTACAGCGAGCAATTATATTTGAAGCCATAGATGGAAAAGCCCAGCGTAAAGAGGGAGCACCAGTCGTTTGGTACAAATGTTTAAAAAAATCCAAACAAAAATATGTTTTTAACTTTGGAGATATTTGTAAATTTGCATTTTTTTACACTGTATATCAGTGTCTCATATTCATTTAAACTAACTCGTGCATATGGTAGAGTGCATTCGGAATAGGATCCATCAGTTCAGCTCAGTTAAATTCAGTTTATTTTTTATAAAGCATCTTTCCAAAAAGGTTGCCTTAGAGCACTTAAACTCAACTGCAAAAAAGTACTAAAAGATTCAAGTACAACTAGAAATCAGAATTATTAAAATATAATTTTGAAGAAAAGATTGGAAGCACAACTAGTCAGAATATTTCATTTCATTTCATTTTTCAGAACCGCTTGTCCCATAGGGGGTCACGGGGAACCGGAGCCTAACCCGGTAACTCAGGGCGTAAGGCTGGAGGGGGAGGGGACACAACCAGGACGGGACGCCAGTCCGTCGCAAGGCACCCCAAGCGGGACTCGAACCCCAGACCCACCGGAAAGCAGGACTGTGGTCCAACCCACTGCGCCACCGCACCCCCCAGTCAGAATATTATGGGAGGAAAATAAAATGTTTAGGGTGGTGCAAGGCTGCCATGTGGCCCAGCCCTCCTGAGCATGGAAAAACTGCACGAACACTGGAGATGTTAACGTATTTCACGTTGAATTCACTTGTTTAGGCGATGCTTTTCTTCAGAAGTGACTTACAGTCTTCAGCTACTTACAACAATTAACCCGTTTACACAAATGGGCAACTTTTTCAAGATCAATTTGAGGTCACTACCTTAACCAGCGCTACTATAGCAAAAGGTGGGCTCTGAACCTGAAACGTTCAAATCCGCAGGCGTTGGGTCTAACCAGTACCCTACCTGCTGGGCCCGCTGTCAAACACATCCTCACCGAGACTTAGAGGCACACATTTAGAGCCACAGGTTCACGTGAAGTACATGTCTTTCCAATGGGGAATGAAGCCCAGAGAAAACCCACCCAAAACTGGTGAGAATCTGCTAAGTCGACATTGTCAGAAACAGGGCCTGATTAGAACCCACAACCCCGGAGCAGTGCTGAGCCACCATTCCACCCTCCTTTGATCTACGAGAAAACTAATTGGTGAAAAATATATCTTTTTTTTTTCCTTCCCACGACTCAGGAAGACATTGATCCCCCAGAGGTACACAGAGCAAGGATTTAAAGAGCAAACACGAATGTCAGCGTCTAAGTGTGATTGCAATGTTAAGCAGTGCTGAGAGCTACAGCATGCTTCCAGGTGTCGTGCATCTCGTCTTTCCTTGGGGGGGGGGGGGCGGTGATAGACCATGTCTGAAATTAAACGCTCATCCCCATATTTTGACCTTTACCCAAATATGTGATTACACTGGTTGCTGGGGTGAAAGGGCACCCCAAGAACACTACCCTATCTGAGTATACGCCGTAAATTTTTAAAATGACAGCCTCTGCATTTCTGCTACGTTAAACCGGCGATACGATGGATTCCCGCAGCACGCTCGCTCAGGTCTAGTTAGCGGTTACGTCCTTGTTTTTCGGCTCCTTATTTATCCTGAGCACTTATGTTGCCGGGAGGTCCACGGAGGGGGCGGGGGTGCGAGGGGGGTGAAAGTTGAATCGACTCGTTTGCTATTTGTGATTTTTTTAGGTGTTGCAGTTAACTGAACCGCGTCAAACTGTGTGGCTGTGAGAGGCCGGGAACCGTGAAGAGCCTCGAGTCAGAGGAATAATCTTTCGGGGCTGTCAGGCCTCTGGATCAATATAGGCCTGTGGCTGTTTAGATTACCATCAAGATGGCATGATGCGCTTTCAAATGGTTTCCGTGCACCGTGGGGCCGGCCTTACATAACCTTTTTTTTTTTTTTGGAAATGCGGATCCCTCCAAAACACATCTCGCTCCTGTGAGCACGACCTGCCCGTCAGCGGTCCTTGGAGCGAACGATCTCAAACGCCCTCTCCCCCATTTTCGCAACGGGGCCTCTACCGCGTGGTTCCCGGGAAGTCCTCACTTCAGGGCTTGTGGTAAAAGACGGTAAGCGGATGCCCCTATTCATTTGCGCCCAACTGCAAAAACCTTCTGGACATCCTGTTACAATACGTTAAATTTTACAGAGACCTAGAGGCAGGCTACATCACTCGATCCCCAAGAAAGCAGGTGCCCAGCAGCTATCGCAGGTCTTTCTAAGTCAGCAATTGACGAGAAGCCAGACCACACCGATCGAACATCTAAGCAAATGAGAGTCATCAGCAGTATTGTGTGTTATTTTTCTTTTCACAAAATAAATGGCTGGCTACATCAAGTAAGCTGCCAGTTCATACTGCACACTA
The DNA here is from genome assembly GCF_900964775.1 of Scleropages formosus. Classification (NCBI taxonomy): domain Eukaryota; kingdom Metazoa; phylum Chordata; class Actinopteri; order Osteoglossiformes; family Osteoglossidae; genus Scleropages; species Scleropages formosus. The sequence continues at coordinate 12,302,817 of NC_041821.1, read as the reverse complement.
AAACGTGGTACATTGGGACAGAAGGTTTGGTGGTCTTCCAGTCCGAACATGAGTTCAGGTCCAAGATGTATCGAGTTGTTAATGCACAGAACTTTTTGTAATATGTGGGACAGTAGTGTGTGGAGATTAGAGCCACTCCCTTTTAGGGTTCAGCCCTCTCCTCCTGCTGTAACATTTACATTTGTTCATTTAACAGACACTTTTCTCCACAGTGACACGCACCTCAGAGAACAATAGAAAAGTGCATTATGCCAGGAGGACAGATCTGGATGGAGACACGATTCTTGAGTAAAGTCCATTTACCACATACCTACGTATAAACCAGCATACATTACATGAGCGGCTGAATAAAGAGTTTTTTTCTGAAAATGATTAAACAGATAATGTAGTACGTGTTTACCCTAAAGTGCTCCAGTGTGAAGTACTTTGCTGCTTAAATGGGTTCAAGAGCTATAAGTTGCTTATGGAATCGTGATACTGTGAAATGCCTTAGATGACAGCATCAGTTAAATAATGACTAATACTGCAGTGCTCCTGATTGTTTTCTGCAAACATTGAGATGATATGTAAATATATATTAGGGCAGCACGGTGGCTTTCTGCACCAAGGGTATACCTTGGCACGTGGATTCAGTTGAGCATCAGTCTTTAAGGGGTTTGCATTTTCTCCCTCAGTTTGTGTGGGTTATCTCCCACACGATGCAGGGGGCGCCGTGGCGCAGTGGGTTGGGCCGCAGTCCTACTCTCCGGTGGGTCTGGGGTTCGAGTCCCGCTTGGGGTGCCTTGCGATGGACTGGCGTCCCGTCCTGGGTGTGTCCCCTCCCCCTCCGGCCTTACGCCCTGTGTTGCCGGGTAGGCTCCGGTTCCCCGTGACCCCGTATGGGACAAGCGGTTCTGAAAATGTGTGTGTGTGTGTGTGTGTGTATCTCCCACACTGCAAGGACATGTGTATCAGCTTCATTGGTGACCCTGCTCTGTGTGTATGTGTGTGAGGTACATTCTTCTGCTGCATATGCAGATGTGGTCAAAGAGTGTAAAGAGTTTGATGGAGTGCATCTTGCACTCTAAGGCAAATACACACACACACACAGTCTGTGGGGTCACAGCAAGCCAGAGCCTAACCCAGCTACACAGGGTGCAAGGCTGGAGGGGACACACTTGGGACAGGATGCCAGTCTATCACAAGGCACCCCAAGCAGGACTCAAACCCCAGACCCACCGGAAAGCAGGCCCAGGCCAATCCCACTGTGCCACCACACCTCCTTCCAAGGCAAATACTCGTTAATAATCAATGTAGTTCATTTTTGGGGAAAGGTATCTGCTACATGAATAAATGCATCGCAAATGTATGAAATATTATGAAATATTTCTTAAATGTCTTGGATAAACAAAAACAAAGTAACAGCTGAAAATCTCAGAACTTCACTGAAATGCTTTTAGCTCCCAGCCTAAACTAAGTACTAAACTATTCTCCTTTGACTGGCATCTTTACTAACCGGTTTGTACTTTGAAAAAGTTTCAAACCGACTCTCATCCATCTGTACACCAGCTTCTCTTCAGATAACAATGATCTTTCTTTCTGGATCGCAGTGGTGACATTGCCCTTGATGTTTCGAGGCAGTTTTGTTTTCGCAGAGGGTTTATGGGAGACATTAAAGCTGTTTCTGGTGAAACACTGTCGAAATACTTCATCATGCTCATTTCAGCCTCTGTTTCATAGTGTGGTTGGTTTGATAACAAAGTGCAAAGTCACGACCAAGTCTGCAGAGAGGAGATTAATATGTCATGCACTAAAGTATCAAACTCCTTGATCCTGACTGAAATCGCATCACACAAGGACAGTGATGTGAGGAAAATCCATCTTCATCTTCAGAAATTTATATTGCCTAAACAGGTAAAAATGCCCCGGAGATTTCACCATCGCACTGTATGTTCAGGCTCATTGACTGGGATTAACATTTTGCTCTAGCTTCTCTCTTTCTCTCTCTCACACACACATACACACACCTGCTGTCCCTCCTTATCATTCTGAAACCTCATTGAAGAAGCCTTCCTCTGTTTAAATAGTCAGAAAAATTGTTAAGTGAGGCATTATCTAGAGGCTTACAGTCACTGCTCACACATTTAGAACCATAACTTTCCAGACTCTCCTCTTCCCTACAGCCTCTACTTGTGTTTTTAGAGTTAGCTCAGTAAGTCCACTCGATTGCTTCTATCTATCTATCTATCTATCAGCAAAACCTTTATGACTACAGTTTGGATGTATGTCATTAGGTTAATTTTGGAAGTGACTGAAGCACAATATATTTACTGCCAATATCCATGTTTCACTACATCAGGTAATGATAGCTGATCCTTCCTCTTCTTCCATATCCGGATGTCTGCTTAACCAGCTGTCAGAGCATGGCGATGCAGTTATGTATTGTCAGAGATCACCGTGCTGTCATCGATCCCGCTTCCCTGCACTGTGACAGCAGTTACCCTTCGCAACAGTTCCCCGCCAATCCTGTACCCCGCTGGCCCACGTTAACCCTTAAATACTGCACCATTAGCTTCCATTAGCTGCCAGTCTGTGTGCCGACATGGCCAGCATAGCAGTGGGCACGCCATGTGCCTAATGGTGCCTTTTGTTCTCAAACTCTTGGCGTGATCAGGGGCAGCAGCCACCGGCCACCTTCAGTTTCCACTCGGCCGCGCTATAAATCATCTGCGGTTGAGGGGAAGACTCCTAATATGAGAGGCGGCTCATTAGAAAGGTAAGCAGTGGATGTGAGGGGAGAGCTGAAGTCAGAGCTGTCCCGATAATTAATGTTCATCTTTCTTGGAGGCCCACTCCTGGGACATAATGATTTATCAAGCGCAACAGTCCAATATGTTTCACAGAAGTGCAATGCATCTCTTTCAAAGGGCAGAGAAAAATGCCTGTCATGTTCTGCACATGGATAAGTAAATGTGACATAGCAATGATGGGCCAGATTAGCAGTGGTCACAAGCAAGGGGAGTGTTAAGGATATAAGGCTTCTTAGTGATGGGGGGAACAAATAGGCAGGAGTGTAAATATGAGGCTGTCAAATGGATGTGGTAGAAGACAGAACGGACAGAGCTAGATATGGGCTGTTGGGGGAGGGTAAGTAATAAAGGTGCTAATAAAAGTATGTCCTAGTGATGCAATGGCTTCTGTTATTTTACTAAACCTGTGGCTCGCTGCTAGGAATCTAATTTTTAATTCCTGGACAGAACAGAGGTCCCCTTTGAACTGTCGGACTGCTCTGCCTCCTCGGTGGAATGCAGAAGTCATCTGACACCGCTCTGATTAACCGTGTGCCCTGTAGCAGAAAGCTTCATATGTCTTGAGGAGTTTTAAAAATCAAATCAGAATGTGAGATAAGCAACCAATCTTTAATTCCACCCCATTCACAGTATTTTTCGCCATTATGGCCTCTCGTCATGAGGTTTGGATTATTGCGGACACATCGCGGGACTCTAAACTGTGCTACGAAGCAAGTGACCGTTGCGTTTGTGTGATTTTACAAAAAAAAAAAAAAAAACACGTTTTTCACTTTCTTCACTGAAAACTCCAGCCTTAATTCAATCATGCCTCTAAACTGTGACCCTTCAGAGTGAGCTCCGAATAGAGAGCCAGAGAGCAAATTAACAAGTTTTTCACAATTAATTATTTACCAGGTAAGGAGCAGAGATGCCCATGTTTGCCATTAATGATTGAAAATGCACTAACCTAATTTACATCCAATAAATCATTAAGGAAGAGCGCACGGGCCATGCGTCTCCAACCCCAGTTAAAGGAGAAAAGTGTGACAGAAGAAAAACAGAGCGTGGTAAAAGGCAGTCAGCACTGAATTATTGACACGGCCAAGACAATGTGAGTTCCGACTGCTGCTGGACAGACTTGGTGGTAATCCATTTCATTATCGTCATTTCCACTTTGATGGATGAAGCCCAGACACTCAATAGACTCTTATCAAATCTCTTCACTGATGTTTTGATGCCCTGTGAAGAATAACGGTATAATGGCAGCGTATGAACATATTGTAGGTTACAATGCGATCATTGCTGTATCATATAGCGTTCACTTTGGCGTAAACCATTTGAATCATCCTCCGTAGTCACCATGCAAGATACATCGTTTCGACGAACACGTCTTGCGTAGAGGGTTACATCGCTTAATCCTTACCGGGGTCAATTAATCTTTAAATCATTTCAAGCATATTCTGTTTAGCACTTATCATGTTCGCGTTCATCAGATCTATGCTCAAAATCAATGCGACGATCTGAAAAGAAAAAGCTGTGAACTTGAACTGGCAGTTTGCCTTTTTTTTCAACAAAATACACTCCAAAGCACTCCAAACACATTTATTTTTTTTTTTCCCCCCAAGAAGAATTTCACCCTAGCGTAGAAATAGAAAAGCTTGGTGATTTTTTTTTTTCCCAAGGTTTTGGCAGTATTGACATGTTTCCAGTTGGAATCACAGAGAAATTTTCAACATGCACTACACCTACAGCATAATAACACCATGTTTAATAACCGAGCTCTGCATTTGCTCTGAATTCAGTAACTTGTTCCTCTACAGCGGGCAGTTGTGTTCTACATGGAAAATAAATGAATAAATAAATGAACAGATAAATAAATCCGTGAATAAATAAATAAGACCTCTGTATATCTCCAAGGATTTTTTTTTTTCCCTTTGACTTTGTGCGTGTAGGAGGTTGAAATGTAAAGTATCCGTCAGACCAAATTTTAACAGGTCGAAATGTGCCTTGACAGCTTATATAAAACTATGTTACTTTGTGCAGTGGTCCAGTTTGACGTTCACTGATTTCTATTTTCGCCACTGGGAGCACAGAGGTTCTTTTCAAAATACAGCTCCCAAATGACACATTTCCGAATATGTGACAGGACATACTTCCAGGTACAGCTGAGAAAAGTTGTGATTTAGAAATGGGTTGAGATCTCTTTTTCTTCCAGGTATGAGCAGAGTGGAATGGAAAGTGGGGGGGGGTTCCAGGCCCAGATAGCCGACCCCTTGTCTAATCTCTGAGGCCGCGTTTCCCACAGTAAGTGCTGATATATACCCCGCTCAGCAGAAGAGGGGAATATAAAGTCGAGTGAGCGGCCTGGGAATCGTGAGGCTCGTCGCTTGGCAAAATCCCACCAGCTTCAAATTTATGGAATCCAACTCGAAATTTCATCTTGTGAGTGGCCTTCGCTTTCCGCGCGAGGAGCGATCCTTCAAACAAACAGCTTCATTGTGAGAAAAAACGTTGCCCCCTTCGCATCCGATGAAGACGAACGCGCCTTTCTGAGGCGCGGTGATTTCAGGATGGCCCTCTCCAGAGGACCACACTTCTCTTGCTTTTGTAGGACATCCGTTACCATTATTTCCTCTTTAGCTCCCAAACACACTGCCATCACAGATGACAGAGCTGGACCCAGACATTCATTGTACCGAACGGCAGGGGTGACACCTCTGCTCGAAGTTTCCAGGCACGTATAGTTCTTTCACCGCTTGTCCCGAGCGGGGTCATGGCGAACCGGAGCCTAACTCGGCAACAGAGGGCGCAAGGCTGGAGGGGAGGGGACACACCCAGAATGGGACACCAGTCCATCACAAGGCACCCCAAGCAGGACTCAAACCCCAGACCCACCAGAGAGCAGGACGCAGCCAAACCCGCTGCACCACCACACCCACCTCAACGTACGGTTTTGCGACTTCCAAATAAACCTTTTCATGAGGAAACTCGATGAGTTTAACCTTAGTTCGCGATGCCGTTGTGCTATGATTAATTCTGCAGGCGAAATCAGGGTTGGAAACGGACCAGCCACTCCACTAACCCGCCTGCCAACATGGCAGAGAAGAGGTCCAGGGGCAGAACAATGAAGCTCCCTGACACAGGAATACATACAACCCCCGTCCTTGCTGACAATGAGTGTATCGAAGCACCATCAACAGCAGAAATGACAATTACACTTTGGCTTCCGTGTTAGTTTTTCTATGGTTTTGCATCCATTATACTTAGAAACCATAACATTTTCGAAGCGCGCATAACCCTTTGTGTTTGACGGATCGGCGTTTATGCGCTCGCCAGAGATCTGTTTTGCGTATTATCCGAGATTCCGCAGAATTTCACAGCCCTGCTTGTGTCCGTTTCTTTCATAGCTGGCAGTAGACAGCGTCTGGCTTTGTCATGCAGAGATTTTTTTTTCTTTAAAGCCGAGGTCACCGAACCCGGAACGTACAGGCGCGGAGCTCTGCTTCTGGGAGCGTGCCCGTGCGCTTTGCATTTGTGTGGGTTTGCTTTCTGTCACATATTGTGCTTCAGCTGCAAATTTAAAGCGAGGCGCACACAAGCACATGGAAATGACAGTCAGCAGTTATGCACGTTGCCATGGTGCATAAGGGCAGCGAATGCAAAGAATGTTTCCATATGGCACGTAACTGCAAGTTTATCGATATCGCCGCCTAGCTGGAGAGCCCTATTATTCTCTCAAATCACTGACTTGTCTTACAGTCTTACTAGATGAGCCATGCTGGTTTCTATGTGGGCCTTTTTCGAGAAATTAAAAAAAATAAATAACTTGGAAAACATTGGAAAAATTGTCAGCGGAACCAACATTGTAAAAATTGCTGTATTTCAGCTGATATTCAATCACATAGCTGTCCTTACATAACAAACATATTTCCTTGGAAATTCAATTCGAAGGGAAGATCACATTCACTGCACCAGCCTCCTACTTCTAGCGGTAGGACGGATCTCCGATCAGCCTCTGTGGAGTTTGCCGCGTGCTCTGGTTTCCTCCCACAGTTCAGTGCGGTAACATGCAGATCAGGTGATACTAAATTACCTTTAGTTTGTGAATTGCGGAGTGACTGTGTGTACAGCTACCCTGTGATGGACTGGTGTCCCGTTCAGGGTGTACCTCTGCCTTGCACTCAGCGCTTCTGCGATGGATGGAAAATATACGTATAACAAGATTGTAATAATAGCAAAACTGGTTTTGTTAAAATGATGTATATCATGTCACGTTGGAGGGATAGGTGAATTGCATAACCCCCCCAATCCTGTCACGTGAGAATACTCTGATGAAAGTGCTCTCTGTGATGCAGACACATTGCAAGGTTTAACCTTAAAGGATGTAATAAAACATGATATTAGCTGTCACCAGTGTTATTATAAATAACCAGACTGCTGTAGCTGATGGACTTGCTGTTCTTATCCAGTGTGATTTATGTATTTTATATTTCACCCATTTATACAGGTGGTTATTTTTCAGATGTGTCGGGTTAAGGACGCGTGTTAAGGTGACAAGTGCTGTGCCTCACCTAGATTTTAAAACTCTAGAGGTCCGACCTCGTGGCCATTAGTCCCCAGTGTTTCCCATAATGCACTTTGCAGAAGTTGGTGGAAATTCATGTGAAATGCAAGCCAGACACATTTATCGAAGTATTAAATCCTCCTCTGATTTACATTTTTATTATTATATACAATAGATGTCTTGGGGGTGTGATGGCGCAGTGGGTTTAACCAGGTTCTGCTTGCTAGTGGGTCTGGGGTTTGAGTCCCGCTTGGGGTGCTTTGTGGCAGACTGGTGTCCTGTCCTGGGTGTGTCCCCTTCCCCTCCAGCCTTGTGCCCTATGTTACCGGGTAAGGCTCCGGTTTGCCGCAAGCAGTTTCAGCCTGTATGCGTGTGTCTTGCACTTTGACCCTCCTGTGTGTGTGCACACACATCTGCTTATTTTAGGAAGTTCCTCCAAGTTCTCACCCTTCTGTCCCACCTGAACACCCCGTGGGGCCAAAATTCCCAGGAGCAGCGTATCTTGTCAGAGCGCTTTGTCTTCTTCTCCGGAGTCTGAACCGGAGCGGATGTTGGTCAGGCACAATCGATAGGCGTGGCACCACAGCGCCGCAGCGTTTCCCACTTTCTACGAGGAGGAGGAGGCCTTTGTAAACAGTGTGTTGGCCACAAATCACTCACAGAGGCCAGATGAAAGGGTCTAATCCATGACCTGCAAAAGCCCCAGTGTCCCCCTGCCAATTGGGAACCATCTGAAGGGCTTTTTCTGGGAAATGGAGGCCCATTTCGCGATGGGATTCTTCAGCTGCATGTGGCACAAAGGAGAACAGAAGGAAGCGAGAGGAGGCAGAGACTGTAAATCAGATTTCCGCTGCCAAGAGAAGGGAGGACAAAGTCTGGCCGCCGTACTGTTTCCAAGGAGAGCTCAGGGTGGGGTAACCCTTGTAGGGCCAGCTATGCCAAGGCCCAGGTGGAGAATGAATAAATGTGCAGAGAGAGGAGGGCTGCAGGCGCTGCAGGAAGGCCAGGTGTTCTCATGAGCGATGGCGCGTTGTGACCTCTCAGCTGTGCGGCGCAAGCACCGGTGACCGATGACTAGCGATCGGTGGGCGCTCCGCTGTGGGGTTAGTCCTCTCTCGGTGCGATCCCTTCGCCAGACAGCACCCGGTCCAGTTCTACAGGCTGTTCACCCTCACCTCACTAACTCCGCTGTTGGCCGTTCACTTTCCAACCGCAGGGCTCCGTTCCGATGACCCCGTTGTAAGCCGACTTCGCCGTAAACCACAAATCCCGCAATGCTTTATGACATAAACCGTAAGGATATATCAACAATTAAGACGCACGAGTGCTGCATCGTACAACACGGCTTCCTTGTTTTTGTTTAATCATTTGTGCACCACCACAATACTTTTGTTTTTTCATGCTAGCCATGGTAAAAATAACTTGAATAGACCAAATGATGAGTCTCGAAAATAATATAATATGGTCGATGAGATGGTCGTAAGATGAATATGCCGTAGGTCGAGGACTACCTGTATTCGTTGGTAGATTGACTCAGTGGCAATCGGCAGTGAGTTGGCCAAGGTCTAGGAAGGGCACACCTTCCAGAGCGAGGAGGCTTCAACAGCACAGGATATGGTAGGATGTCTGCGGTCAGACTTCCTGGTAATCGCCGTCCAAGATGATACTGAAGGCACCTTTTAAATTTCAGCAAGAGTTTGTGTCTTACTTGCGAGGGTGACCAATAGATGATCGAACAGAGACTAATGCCTTTCCTTCCTGAATTTGCTGTATCACCCCTGCAAGGCGAGTAAAGGTTCAGATGGTTCAGATCTATCAAAAGGCCTTTTTCCCCCTTCCAGAAGGCTTGTCTCCTTAGCAGCAGTGTGGGAGCGTGAGCGTGCAGACTGACAGTCCTCAATCCACCCCCCCCGCCCCGCCTGACAGATCCAGACAGGGAGCGGAGGCAGCGGCCCTGCTGTCGCCGCCTGGAGCACAGCGAGCGTGGCGGTGCGCTCATAGCTCGATGTGTCACCGGAGCCCGAATTAGGCCAGGCGACACGCTGCCTCGCTCGCTAATCACTTCGCCCGGGCTGCAGAGCGCCGAGCGAAGGTCGCCGAGGAAGTAGGTTTCGTTCACTCCTCCATCGGCGGCTCCCGGCCTCGGGAACAGGTTTTCGGCGACGGACGCGTTTGAGCACAGGCAAGTACGCCTGACATGAATCCATAAATGGCTTGGCCTCATGTCATCTCACAGCGGGACAGATGTTAGGGAAAGTGGAGACGCATCGACTGTTTCTCCCGTTTTAGGCGAGAGACATAGTCGTTGTTTTTGCGTTATACAGTTTGGCAAATACACACATATGTATGTTGTGTAAGATGCTTCAAGTGACTTCACTTCATCAAAAACAAGTCTTTGCTACTGGACAAATATGTGTGGGTGTTACTAAACCGTCCACCAGGGGGCAGTAAAACACAATGTTTTATTCACCAAGTGGCCTCACTGTCCTTTATGAAGCCCCTTATGAAGACACCAACACTTGAGACAAGCAGTCCTATATAGACCTTTTAAGATTCATATAGCAATCAAACTGCTGAAATATAAGCATTTTTGACTCTTAGTATTATATGTAGGGGACTCTCCGCTCAGATGCTTTAACACGAATGACGCTTTAACGCACCACGTTCTTCAAACCTGTTAGAAATCCTCTGTTAAAATCTGGGCATCCGACTGCACAGACTGGAGCCATGTAGACCAGGTGTCTGAGAATGATTCCCCAGAGAGCTGTGTGTGCGCTCGGTTTTATTCCAACCCTTTCCACCAGCTTGTTCCAATTAATTGTTAATTGTCTGCAATGTATATGCACTCCCCCGCCCCCTGAAAAAATAAAAAAATAAAACTTTTCTTCCCATTAAATTGGCAGGTTTTTTTAAACACAAGGCATCCCCATTACAGATTTCTGTTACAAATAACATCTTAATCTACCCTTGTATTTGGATATGTATTAAAGTACAAGGTCTTTCAAGAACTTAGGCTTGAGACCCCTGAAATAAACTAAAGTAGGTTTTGCATGGATTATGAATATAACATCTGAGACCACATTTGGACTGTGATTTGGGAGTGTGCTGTGTGTTACTCTGAGACAGCAATAGCTGAAATATCATGAATTCCTCAGTAACTGGAGCATGAGAAAAAGCATGGAGCAATAACCAGATCCTGTTATACTCCCTCGGGGGAATGTGGGCAGGACGCAGGGGGTTGGGGTGAGTTTGGAGGGGTCACTGGTGATAGAAACTACTCTATCCCCAGGTGTGGGGGAGGAGGCCACAAGTTATGAATGTGGTGCCCGTCTTGAAAAGCCTGGATGTTGCTCCTCCATCCTGCAGTCTTCTGGAGGTAGAGTGAATGAGGATGAACTGGCGAGGGGGCTGCCTAATGGCCTCACTCACGGTGACCCCCCCCCCACCATGTAAAAGTACATTTTTGAAGTTCATTTTAATCACTGGGAAAAATTATGTCCTGGGATTGCTGAAGTCGCACTGCAGAGGGAGTGGAAGCCATGGACATCCGAAGACGTTGCATAACAGCTCTCCCTAGCTTTGTGAGCGCTGTGCTTTACAGGGCAGCTCTATGGGTGCAGGGCGGCCGTAGTCTATTTGTCTCCCTCCGCCAAGCAAGGCTGACGTGCCACGTGTTCTTGAACAGAAGCACATTGGCGGCCCTACCAAAGGAAAGGAATTAAACAAGCTTGAAGCTTAATTACCGCACATAGCAAGACAACTCAAACAAGTGCCATTGACAGACACTGAAACCTTGCAGATAAAAAAAGAAAAAGAAAAAAAGTCCTTTAATGCATCCGCCAGAATCTGGCAAGCAGCTTTTCTGTAGTAAAGCACGTTTCCTCCCGATTATCAATGCCGGCGTACTGGAGGAAAAGAAAAAAAAAGACTTGCAGCAACCTGGCTCGGCAGCTGTCGCACGCGTCACGTTCAATGGCCTGCGCCGCCCACCCCCCCCGCCGCTCCACTTAAAGCTCCACGCACTCAGAGATGGGGCCGCCACATCCTGGCAAAAGCCATCTTGTAGATGAGGGAAAGCAGCGGGCGAGGGTCTTAATCCGGGAGGGAGCCGCAGAGCTCCCCGCCAGGGCCCTGCTCCGGGAAGCCGTTCCCAGATCCCGGGAGTCCTGGGCTTTTCAGATTCCGGCTGTCGCTACTTTGCCCTTTGGAAATGTCACCATCGGGAGGCCACCCGGGGTGAACTGCACTGTGTGACCTACAAGGCCCACTGGCCCCGAAACAAGCCCCGCAACAGCTCCTCCTCACATCCCCTGGCCCACGATGGTGGTCTCCCTTGTTGCAGCACACTGTTGCTATGCACTTGAAGGCATTTTCCACTCTTATTATTTTGTTTCGTAGGTGAAACTTTAGTCTTAAGCAACTTACATTTTCTTACCTGTTTGTACCACATGAGCGGACACCTAGTTCAAGGACAGACGCCTTGTTCATAAGGGCAGTTCATTTCCTTAACTTCGGTGTTATTATGCTTATTTCTAGGTGTCAACGTGCTGCTGTTGCAAGCTCCGATCGTTCTTGCTCTGAATCGGATTTTTTTGTCCTCTTGTTTCTTTGAATCATAATTCAGTGCCATCCATTTCTGTGACCTGGAAAAAAAAGAAAAATCCATGGCTACATCTCAGTCACCGTCAGAAACTTCAACAAAAGACAAAAGAGACGGTTTAAACCATCCCAGGCAGTGTCCTTGCAGTGCATCGAAACACACATTGTGTGTGAAATCAAAAGCGTGTTTTCTGAGAAGGGAACAGTTCGCCCCCGATGATGCTTCTGTGGTTTCTGCAAGTCTCAGCTGTTATTTATCTCCTACCGGTCAGACTGCAGTAAGCAGACCACACTTGCCCAGGACTCCTGCTTGTTCCCCAATTTGGCACAAACACATGAAAAATTGTGTATTCTTTCTGTACACAGACATGGTCAATAATGATAATTAAAGTGTGAGTGTCATAATTACATGGTCTCAGCAGGGTGCGGTTGAAAAATATCATGCATTCGGCAGGCTACGGTACGACAGATCGAGATGTGTGATGAGACGGCGCATCCGATATTCATCCAGCGGAACAGCTGTTCCTGCTTTGCGCCTCGACGGCGGCTTGCAGTCCGCCATACGCAGGCCAACGTGTCCCAGCCTTTTGCGATATCTTTTGGCAAGACTGTTCAATAATGCACAGGCGCCGGGGGTAATCGGAGAAGGGCCGGGATCGAGCCCGCGCCTTTGGTCATGGGCAGTCTGGCTCATCCCACAGCTATTGTGCTCAGTTGCGGGGGAACCATGAGTAAGGTGAAACGAATGTTACATGAATTTTATTACGGGAAGGAAGATGATTATGGGCATGGGCACCCAATAGGGCAGCACTGTGGGATGTGATGAAAAACTGAAGAATGTGGATTCCATAGTTCTAGGGTGATGAGGTTATTGTGGATACCCAAAGGACCTGATCAGAGTGGCCAATCGATGTCAGCTTATTAAAATATATATTTTAAAAATAATGCTTTATTTATTTAAAAAATATAAACCTGACACATTTCACAAAGCTGTCTAAGCAAACTGATGTATTAAGTGACGCGCCATCATCCTCACCGTCACAAGTCTTTCCAGTCTTGCTGCAGTGTGAGACAATGTAAGCATTTGACCAGTGTGTCACAAGAACTTTCTCTGAAATACCACTGGATTAGAACAGATTTAAACAAATAAAGTCCCACGAACATTGTTCCAGCGTCTAATTTTGTGCATTGTTTGCTTTCCTGATATACATAATTAGTGGCATTTGACTGACATACTGAAGAGAGACTGAACCAGAAAAAAAATGACACACAGAAGAAAATATAATATGAATAAATAAAGGAACTGCTGGGAAGGAACTACAAGCAAATGGGCTTTTAGGGAGTGCCCTGGAAAGTTTCCTCAGATCTCATTATGGCTTTTATTTGCAGCTTCTGCGGGCACTGAATGGGTCATGCAGGGTTGAGAGTTTCATAAGCACACTCCACAATAAATCCCTGCCTCTTCTTACCTTCCTCCCCCCCACTGTCTCTGCTCACCCCACCAATCAGGAGAACCCCTTGGAGCACTTGTCCCTTGTCAGTCATAACAGACCCAGCCATGCACTGCTCATTAGAACCTGCATGCATTGCCCACGTACCCCCCAGGGTCCTCCTGCAGGTGGAGGAAGGGCTGGTGCCTTACTGAGAACCACCGTATGCTTGCCTTCACAGCTGTTCCCACCCATAGCCCAGATGTCCTAGTCCGGCAGTCACGGGTGCTGGCAAGATGCAGAACCCTGGAAGAGGTGCCTACTGATGATAAGCCATGCTGTGGCCCAAGGCAGACGACCCATATGTTCTGCACAAGTCATCATCTCATATTCAAGGATTGCAGATTTAAATTTCAAAACCCAGACAAACTCAATATCCGCCCTTCAACCTCAAAATAGTAGTCATGTGACATTAGTTATAATTAGTCATGTGACAGAGTCCATCCTGGAGCCTTCCTGCAATAAAGCCGATATGTATCCAAGCTGACTATCAATCCAAATGTGCAGACAACTGCAAAATATTTGCATCACCTACCTGCTCCCTTGCTTGTAGGTCCGGGTTGAAAAATTTCTTGGCTCAAAGTTTATCACCCATTATTTCTTCCTGCCACTAGAAGCATCTTCATAGCTTCAAAATATGATATTGGTTTTGACATTTTTATCACACTTATTGGTAGCAGATTAGCGGACAGCATTTTAGAAGTGCTATCATTACGCCCTGATGTGTTCATCTATTTTCGACCAAGTGATGTTGACCTCATTACCATGATGAGCACTGTTTATTCGGTGACAACGGTGGTTGTCTGTAGTGCAAATTTCACATGTTTGAAGCAGCAGACGGGAGAGCACTCAAAGCAAATGCAAAAGCCTCCGTTGCCCAGAAGTTTGAATGTTTGAATAAGAAATAAAGAAGAGCATTTTCAAAGCTATATTTACAGTGTTTTCTGTAAGAGCGCGGCCACAGGTCGTGTTCAACCCGCTCGCTTGCTTCGCTTCAGCTGCTTCCTGAGCCACTTAAGCCCTGATTGCTGTACAACTAAATAACACATTTCCTTTATACTTTTATCACACTGACCATTCCACAGGTCGGCTTACCACAGTAAGCTCACGAGGAAGGTTCCTAACCTGAACTGCTCCACAATAATATTCCCACCTGTATACGTATTGCTGAAAGTTGTTGACTCAGATAAGCCATGAAATAATAAATGTTCCTCTTCACCTGTTGGTTGTAGAAATGCACTATATGTATCTGTTATTAGTCATGTTTGAGGAATTCCGCAGAATGTGCCAACGCATCTTTAGTAGACTATGTTTTCGACCGTTACTGTAGACCAAGTGTATTGTTCTGCGTGTGAGGCCAGTCTTACACAGACCACTGGACCCAGCTCCACTTGGGCCTCACATGGCTGTCAAATCCCCTGAAAATTGTCACATTAGGAGAGTCTGGATCCTTCTCTCATCTGAGGGATTAGTTTCAGGAATTTGCTTATCTCTAGTTTAGGCGTTTTGGGAGTAAGTATCCATGGCTTATCCAAACTCCCTTTGTCTACGAAAGCTGATATTCTCATAACTCTGTCTCATGTACACTGAGTTTTTACTCTTGTTCAGTATGTTTCTGTAAATACCAAATGTCCTCTGAATGTTAACTCTTTGGTGAACATCTACACAGAAAATAATACTGGTAGAGATAAAGGCCAGAGAAATTTTAAATCGGTTGGCATCAATTGCTGGGAACCACAATGACGCTAACATGTCAGAAATGAGGTAATTTCTTTTTTATGCAAAGATTCTTTTATATTATATGTAATAGCTACTTACTAGCTAGCGGCATCGTGGTTGCAGCGGGTGTTTTTGCGGCCGAAGGTTGCCGGTTTGATCCCTGCCTCTGGCTGTAGTGCCCTTCAGCAAGGTCCTTGCCCTACGATTGCTCCAGTACCTTCACCTAGCTGTGTGAGTAGGTGAATAGTTGTGGTCCTGCAATGGACTGGTGTCTTGTCCAGGGTGTTCCCCTAGTGTCTCCAGGACAGGCTCCAGCTTGATGTGACTCTGCTTGGGACAAATAATTCTTGAAATTGACTGGTTACTTATTACAACCGCATATAAAATTTCAATCAAATTAAGCTTAAAAGTTTCGCAGCAGAATGTTCAACAAAACAAACCTCAATGGGGTAGAAAGCAGTCTGACAGATACATAAACACTGAAATTATTCAAACACTAAATCTTCGGAAAAACCAATGGAGGCTGTAAGCCTTGTTGATTGTGCCTACATCTGCGCAACATAAGCCATGGGTGATAATTCGTTGAACACCACAACAAACGCAATAGCAAATGATTTCAAATAGCATTATTTTATAAGCAGCTGCATCCTGAATTTCTGAATGCATTAGCTATATATAAATTAGCCAGCAGAGAAATTACGTCCCTTAAAGGGAAGAGAAAATCCTACACATGGTGTCAGGCTCCTGTTCGTAAACATTAAGCCTCTTTCTTGGAAGCTGGTCTCGTTCCCCTCGATGCATCGCCGCCTGGCATCGGAGTCTCGGCCGAATCAGCTAGGCTGAGGCCCCTTGGAGACAGCAACGTTCCGGGGATGAGCCGGCCTCAGCGCCCAACACTGATTCAAATACCCTTTTGAAAATGTCTTCGTCTACAAAAAATAAACGCAAATTTTGAAAAAGTGACACACTTTAGAGACATGTTCCCATGGCCTTGCCACAGAAGATTAGAAGAATTAAGAGATGGTTTGTGACAGCAAGAGGTTTAATTATTATTGTGCAATGAATCTACAGCTTTTTGTTTACAGGCCCTTGTGGTTGTGTATGTGATCGTCAGAGAAGAGGATTTCATATAAAAATAACTGTCCTTTCTGTTCTTAGATATACAGAGCCAAAAGGCAAAGGGGGCGGGTGGGGGGGTGTTTGTCTTCCTTGTGTTTGGGTGAATAGTCATTAATCACTTTGAAAGGCCTGGAGTCTATTTCCAATGCCCTCTGCCCTCACTCCACTAGCCTCACGTTCACAGAGCACAATGTCTCCCTTCCACTGGCGGCTTAGGAAGACGAAAGGCCTGTAAGTGTTGTTTGGGGGCTCTGCGATGTCCCAGGGGAGAGGGAGCCTGAGTCTCGTCCCGGCGCCCCGCACGGAGGTGGAAGCTGCCAAACGAAAGACGCCGCCAAGAAGCCAAGCATCCTCTAGCGGCCCGATGAGTGTCAAAAGGCCACATTTGCATTTTAAAGCTAAATGGGAAAATATTACATTCAGATGCGCTGAAAATGTGCGGCGCGCAGCCGAGCCGATAAATATTTTCCCACCACAAAGAGGCATCCCATTAAACTCGAATAAGTTTCGGAGCTCCTTCCCTGGGTGAAAACACATATTTTTATTATGCGGATGATCTAATATTTACATCTGAAAAGCACGTTGGAAAAAAAGTACTGTGTGTAATTTTGCGCTGCGCTCAATCAAAGATGTCAGAACTAAAGATTTAATGGAAATGAGGGACATCTGCGGTCCGGAATAAATGTTACAAGCGTTCTGACTCCTAAGAAGCAGGCAAAATTTTCCAGCTGATAGAACAAGAGGAAATATAGGTGTGAGTCAGAGAAGAGCAAATTCTCTGTGTAACACCAAAATGTGCTGTCTTACTTGGATGTACAACGGCGATGTGTACTCCTCCGCCAACGTGAAGGTCGGGACCACCTGAATGTCATAATTTTCAGGCCGCAGCAAAATGGAAATGAACACAGGCACAACACTCCTGCGATGTGAGGGCCATCCATCAGCCTGCAAGCGGGGTGCTGATCCTCAGGCCCCAGAACAGCTGGAATAGATTTGCAGGGGTTGAAGGTGGCCAGAGCTTGAGAACGACCTCGCAAAGCTGGAAAACTCAGTCCCCACAGATCATTCAGTCACCCTCGCTCGTGATTAAAAACCCGAGCTGTAAAGAGGGAAAAAAGGAAAAAAGAGGATGAGGGAGAAGCAAATGTAGATGGAAATGAGGGATGTGATATGTCTGGTGGGTTCAGTACAAAGATGTAGGACATGCCAGTGCATTTGAAGCAGTGGATTTGGTTTTCAGCTCCAAGTCCTTGGATGCAAAGGAATCTGGTGTAAATGCTTCTCCACTCCATCAAATTCAAGCATGCAAATTAGGATGTGTTGGCAGGTAAGGAAGTGAGATGCATTAATGAACTCTGACCATTCCTGGGTGTGGGTATACATTGGGGGATCGTGGCGGTAGGGTGGCGTGGATTTATTCACTGCATTGCATTGCAATTATTTGCAACTTCAAAACACAGAGGCTCACTCACGAGCTTGTCAGGGACGTTTCGGTGGAGTTTGCGTTTAGCTGCCCGCTCATAATATTTGTTAACGTTTGCTTTTAGCTGTCTGGTCCTTGCTGCTGGAGAGAAAGACAGAAAGCTGGTTTGCATTCCTGTTCAAACATTTATGGAGAATGGCCAGCGTCGCAAACCGAGGCCTTGTAACCTGTAACCTTCTAACTGCAAATGGTCTGAGTTCTAATCCTGCTCTTTCTGCAATACCTTTGAACAAGCTGCTTACCCTACATTGCTCAAGTAAGAATGCACTGCTGTATAAATCATTCAAAAAGTGTATGTTGCCTTGGATTAAAGTGTGAGCTAAATGAAAAATAATAATTCCACACTTTTGGCAACATTCAGAACAAAATGACAGCACATGTGACAGTGAAACAAAAAGAAGGTACCCTACTCATTTCCAGGACACACTGAAGCATTGGACATCTGAGATACCCTTTCTGAGCCCACACCTCACAGATGTCAATTTTGTTCTGCGACCACTCAGCCCAAAGCCCTGTTTGACTAACAGCATGCCCATTATTGACTTTCATTCCAGGCTTTAAGAATATGCCTGCATTTTAGGCTAATGCCATTAATTGCCATTAACTGTGTCACTCCAGGTTCCCCGTTACCAGCTGTCATTAAGAATACGGTCTGCTCCAAAGTGTTTCTTGACCACATGGTGGTTATCTAAAAATTACCCCATCGATGCAGCACATATGTATGAATTTTCAGCATATCCATCCTACAGGCATCTCGTAAAGACTCCGCACCGCTGCAGTTTCAGACTCGTGGGTAATGTGCACTCTGTTCTTCACTTTGCGATATTACAGATGTGGATTCATCTGCAGACAGTGAGAGACACAGCATGCAGCTGTGCTGAGCATGAGATGGCACTGCCGATAGTTCCAAAAAGAACCCACAAGAACTAGTGCACCTGTCACTTGTCAATCAAGCCCCAAATCCACTGGGGACTTAGAGATCTGAAAGATCAAAAGCAGAGGCCCAATGGTGTCAAAATTAAACCACTGGTTCTTTCAAACAAGGCCTCACTGAGTTCCACTTAAGCCCTAATAATAGAGCTGGATCACTGGGCCAGACTGAGGGATACAGAGGGGCTAAGATACAGAGACTGCAAAGGAAAAGTAGAGCAGTGTCACTAAAACTGTTCCAGGCAAACGGCGGTCAAGGCTTGGAAATATACACGCTGCACACCCTCACTGCTCCAGGCTGGAGAAGAAGCTACGGCGGATGAATGCGAAGGATTAATCAGGAAATATCTGGCAGTTAAATAATAATTAGAGGATTGGCACTCTCAGATCAGTCAAAACAAAAAATGCTTCGATGGGAACTGAGTAGAAGAGTGCTGAAAAATAAATGCACATTGTTTAAAAGTTCAGCGCTCAGTATTTTGCAGTCATTCAAAAATCCCTTTTGTATTGAACTTGGAGTATTGCCCTTGCAAAGTACACGTTTTAACAGCAGACTTGCCTTTGAATTTTATATTCAGTGTTAAGAAACTTTTTAAAGGGAAGGGGACCTATAAGTGAAACAATTAAAAGCGGATAATGCGTCTCAGAGTGGATAATTTGAACATGTTGCTCATGCTATGTGTCCATCTGTTTTATGGTATGTGTAGACTTTTGGAATGGGTTTCTGGTCCAGTTTTGAGTTTGACAGGCTTTTCTCACCTCAGCACCACCACAGAGACACTGCCTGGACACCTGCTGGAAGGAGAAAGGCTCCGCAGGTGTCCCCCGCTGGGCCGGAAGGTGACACGCCGCTGGGGCGCAGCACGGTGGCACGGTGGAATGGTGGAGCGGAGAGGTGGCCTAAGCCAAAGCTGTGCTTTTTAATCTGCTGGATCCGAGGCCCTGTCTGAGGCCCAGGGAGCTGGGGCCCTTCCCAGTGACAAATAAACACTACGAGCAAACGGTCGGTGGGCAGGCGGGCGCCGGTCTCCTCCGCAAACAGATTGGGAAGCGCTGGGAGGCAGGCGGGAAGAGAGCAAGCCGAACCAGAGGAGCAGAGCAAAGCCTTGAACTCTCCTTCAGCTCTCGCAACTTGTGCCATTGTCTCTGCTGGCTGCCTCTGTGCATTAATATTACCCTCAGACTCATTTTCTACCTCTAAGTGGCAGAACGGTAAAACAATAACTATAATAAATTCAAGATTAATAATATGCATTTTTTCCACTTCTCGTCATCCTAATGCTCCTCATACTTATGTGGAAGTAATATCTGTGCATTGGCTTTAATAATTATGATGGTACAAACCCTCAAGTTTGTTTATTTCTCCACATCAGCGCAATAAAGAAATAACTATCATGGTTTTTAGAGCGATTCATCGTTCATGAATTATAAGAAAACAGCTGCCACAGTACATGAAAATGACAAACATGTTGCAAAACAAACAAACAAGGAGAAAAACTTTAATGAAAAAACAAGCTGCTCAAGTTTACTAATAGCTTGTGTACAATGGTGAACGTTGTCACTTGCAGTTTTAATTGTTCCCTCAGGTATAATATGCTATTAATTTTTGCCCAAATGAATTCCAGTAGCTGTCTTTTAACTTTCATAACTGTGCACTGTCAACAACATTTTTATATGCATTTTACCTTTTGATAAAACAAGTTTTGCACTCTGATTTAGTTATTTCTTTGAAAGGCATTTTAACTTTGAATCCATTTATTGAAGCCTAAGATGTGCTTCAGTTATAGTAGAGTTTATAAGAGAAAATGATATTCCTCATTTTTTTTTATTGCAATCTCTTGTGTCTCACATGGTTTCACAGGTGTTTGGAAAAGAAAAAAAAAAAGATACCTCCAGCATCACTTACAGCCAGGACAATAACTGCACTACAGTATTTACCAATGCTATTCTAGGCAAGCTTACATGACACAGGAGCCATGACTAAATATTATATGTGTTTTGATGACCAAGCCCTTATAAGGGCATGGAAATGTCAAAGTTGGTTCAATCAGGATTTTCAAACATGAATTTTTATAGAAATTAAATTGGGTCATAACCTTTGTGTTCTCGGTGGATGACACCGCCCTGGCTAATCATTAGGCGATGTCCTCAAATTATGCAAGAAAGAGAGAACCACAGGATAGCAGGATTTAAAGGTCTTTATTTACAAGAAAATATTAAAACCAAAAGACAGATATGCCCTTTTGAACACAACAGAATATAGAGGAAAATCTGAAAATAAAACAAGGTCAAAACCAGGCTGGGGGGTGTTAATTGTTTCTTCGTATGTAGTAATAAGCAGTCAGCTAATTTGCTTACATTTCAGAAAATTATTGCAATGCTATTTATAGCGTGCGTGTTGTCTGAAAAAAAAGGAAAGTAAATTTTTCAGAAAAAGCCATGAACAATTATGTAGGATGCAAAAACAGTGGAACTCACTGTTGAACTCAAACATAAATACACTGATTGACTTGCTGCAACAAAGAAACCAAAAGCAACCAAAAATACCTGTTCAACATGTTCAAGTAAAGCCCTCATACCTCTTTTCCACTCCTCCAGCAAGCTGCATTTCATATCTATTAACAGTTCTTGTAAATGAGACAGCTTGTCTTTAGTATAGGAAAACTTGTAAAGGACACATACTGCAGGTTGCACATCATGTCCTGCCTAGTGGACTGTGAATGGACTGTCCATCCCCCCACTAGTTCACAAACCACATTCAAATGAGTAAATTTGAACATTGTTGTCCTTTTATATTAAAGTTTAATATACCAGGCCGGGGGTGCGGTGGCGCAGTGGGTTGGACCACAGTCCTGCTCTCCGGTGGGTCTAGGGTTCAAGTTCCGCTTGGGGTGCCTTGCGGCGGACTGGTGTCCCGTCCTGGGTGTGTCCCCTTCCCCCTCCGGCCTTACGCCCTGTGTTGCCGGGTAGGCTCCGGTTCCCCGTGACCCCGTAAGGGACAAGCGGTTCTGAAAATGTGTGTGTGTGTGTGTGTGTGTGTGTGTGTGTGTGTATACCAGGCCTGAGGGGTGCAGTGGGTTCAGCCGGTGCCTTCTGTGTGGTGGGTCTGGTGTTCGAGCCCTGCTTGGGGTGCCTTGCGATGGATTGGCGTCCTGTCCTGAGTGTGTCCCCCCCTTTTGACCTGCACCCTGTATTGCTGGGTAAGGCTTCAGCTGTCCACGACCCTGGGATACATTAATGCTATAGCAAATCATTCACATTTCATTTTAATCAGTTACTCACTTCCCACTAATGGTGTGCATTGACTAAAAAAGAAAACTTTGACTTCATTCAGCTTCATTCAACTTCAGAAAGCTTCATTGCATTTACCTATGTAGCTGGCACTTTTCTCCCATGCAACTTGTAAGTAGGCTACATACAAAGAGTTTCCCATTTTTACAGCTTAGTAATCCTTACTGGAGAAAATCAGGGTAAGTACCTTGCTCAAGGGTACTTCATCAAGAGGGAATTAAAAATGGGCACGTTGAGTGAATAGCAAAAGCTCTAACCACAATGCCCCCTGCTGCCTTTAATACATCTAGTTCCAGAAACCTTACATATTAAGCACTTACTAATGGTGGTAATCATTTACTTTTTTATTTTGGTAACTTGTCAGGACTGCAAAAAAGACAATTCTTATTCCTGTAACTCAAGAAACACCATACACAGGAAGCAATGAGTTTGGAGGAACTCCTGTAGAGATGACAGGTAAGTGTGTTGCATTATTAAAATGCACATAATCTCTCAGCATGTCTACAAATCAAAGCATTAGACCAAAGCGACTGAGAGCGCTGGTGTCTCGAACCAAAGCGAAACATCAGCGGTGTCTTCTTGAGGTGTCCTGATTCTCTCACTACTGGTGGTACGGAATGCTGTCCTTTCGGGGAACTGAGAACACGGGCAATGCTGTAGCTACAGGGCATTATGAAGTAGTATAAATCAAAGAAAACACACCGGGAAGGGCAGCTTAGATCATTATCATCCAAAAGGAAAGAAAAGTAGATTATTGTTTCTTATTACTCAATGGCCAAAAGCAGTAATGACCCAAGACAACTCTCTTGTATGCAAAAAAGTTTGCAGTCATTTTGGTGATCTCCGTCATAACTTTTTTCTTTGTGCTCCCTAGGTAGCTGCAGTTTAACTGTAACGATATCAAAGCATTACAAACTTTCTTAAAATGCTCACCTTACTGTACACTGAATTTTAACAATAGACTGAAATATTCATTGGTTTTATTTTTCAAATTTTGCGAAAGAATTTTAGATATCAGCGGAACCCAAAATACCAGCTCTTTGTCAAAAACTGTCCCATGCAGAAATAGATTTAGAGGAACGCAAAACACACAAACAGAAGAAGGATCACAATTCCCGTTAACTGCCTTTGCATATTTATAGAGAAATGACACAAAACTGCAAAAGCTAGTCTGCTGCTAAATAATTAAAAGCTGATAAAAAACAACTAAATGCCCACATATACAGGTAACAAAATAATATGACGGGAGATAAAGCAGATCAGCTTGTATATTCATTTACAATGGACAATCGAGTGCTGAACTGTCAGCAAGGCAGATGGCTAATTTGCATTACCATATAAACATGATTATGCTCAGCAGATGTGATAAAAGAACTAGACTAATAATGATTTCATGAAATATTTCCTGTCCTTTTAAGATTATAGGCCTGACCTATATAACTGATGTTACTTTTGCTTTTGTAACAATTTTATTTAATTATTAGTTTTTTTCACCCTCGACATTCATTCTCTGAAAATTGTGCTGGCACATCTAATATCTACCTTGGAAAACGCTGAAAGAAAAAGTGATGAGAAACATGCAAACACACTTTAAGATCAATTGTTTATCTGTTCTTTAATTCTCTTTGCTCTTTTGCAAGGTCTAGTGAAGGTAACAATCCTGTCATCGGAAAACTAAGCTTATAGATAATTTTATCTCTGATCTATGTATCTTCACTTCCTTCACTGGAACAGTACGAGCTTTCTGACACACAGAGAAAAGAAAATTACCTTGTACTGTATTTAAATGACTAAATTGCACAGGCACCGCTTTAAAATTTTATCATTGTGATTATTCTGAGAGCAGTAAACTTTTACTGTTACTTCTAAAACTAACAAAATTTCTAAACTGCAAGCATGTATAACTTAAAGTGTAATTATAAGACTAGATGATAAGGCTACTTTTGAATATCTTTTTTATCCGTAAAATACATTAGTTATTTGTCTGAAATTCTGCAGAAAATTTGTATTGCTAAGCATCACATACCGGTACGTCACCATTTGCAAACTGGAGCAAACATGACATGACAGACGACCTAGGAAGCTCCCCATCATGTCGTCCGGCACAATTAAGAGCAGATCTATTTTGCTCCTCCATTCACCTTGTTATTTGGTGAGTCGCCTGTCAGCCTGGGGGCTTACTGACAGATAGGCTTTAAATCCTCAGCCTTCCTTCTCTGTAAAACACCCAGCAGAATATATGCACAACTGGCAGTTTATCACTGGTCATAAAAGGAGAATCGCAAATCAACTGGCTATTGTGTGTCTTGTTACATACAGTATCTACAGTGAAACTGTAATCATTTATAGTCTCTGTTAGGCTGATTTATATCGAATGCCTAGCGTGCCTTATTTGGAGCTAATAAGTTATTTATTAATTGATCATTTGCTATTAAAAAGGGCCCACTTAGTACCTCGTACAGGCTGTTTCTATTAAAATACTTTTTTAAAAGCTTATTCCCACCGAAAGACAGCCCCACCCACTGCCTCACATACCCCCTTTCTCGCCTTTAGTCGTCTTTTTCTGGAGTGTAGGGTGACAAAACTTACACTGCAGACTGCAACTGGTGTGAAGATGGTGGTTTTAAAGGGGTCCAACATGGCAAAAAAAAAAAAAAAACTAATTTTCACAAATTCACTGAAGGTGAATTCAGTTCACTAAGGGATTAAAGGATTACACAAATGCTTTTTCATTGAAGTTTTTTTCCTTTCTAAAATACAGCATTTGTGCATCTGCTCTGATTTTGAGGAACAAACAAAACTGTATGGTTCGAACTCGCAAAGTGTGTATGAAGCACACGCGGCACTCTGTTACATTTACATATCCCAAAAAAAAGGAAGGGGCAGAGTCTCGGTAAAGTGAATAGTTCTCCTTTGTTTGCACTTCTTGATCCGCCTGTTTGAAACAGAGGCATGGCCAATCCCGGCTTTATCCGTGTTGCTGAATGTAACTTTGCCTGAGAAACGTTTATCAGGTCTGTGAGCTTTCGCTCCAACGGACGACATTCAAAGACTTGACTCATTCGTGCATGGGCTCTGGCAATGTATCTCATCCTTATCAAACACGTTGGAAAGGTTCTTGTTTCTCTCCACTGCATAGGAAATGCTCAGCTGGAGTGCTTCCATCAAATTTGCCTTTCTAATACCAAGTGTACATGTGTCACTTCTCAGATCATTTCATCCAAGGAAGTTTGGAAATGTTACGGGGGTACGAGGCATTTATGTGTGGCCTCTGGGATTTGGATTAAGATAACTGGACTATCTGCTCTATGCTGCTCATATCACTTGAGCGTGATATTTTCTTTAGCTTCGGATGGCTAACACAGTGCGGCCAGGACGCACATGTTGACCCTTCACTTTAAAACTCAAGAAATGTTTTTGGCAGCAGTTTGGCAGGAGAACATTAAAGGGTTAAAAATTTAAAAGCAATGCAAAGTGTGAAACATGACAAACCAAGAGTAATGTAGAGGAAGACATGCAAGTCACATTCCCTTACAAGTGCTATATTGGCTGAAAGCATGATTATATACAAGAAATTTCAAAATGGACACAGAACAATAACATGCAGAATGCTATGAAACAGACATTGACATGCTGCTCAAGACAGACAGGAGGCATTGTACTGATGGCAAGGTATCCAGAAAGCACTGAATTCTAATAGTGCCACACAGTTCATATAAACGGAGGAGTAAGCATGAATTAATTTTTGAAGAAGTTTACAGCAGGAAAATTCATTTAACTACTCAAAAGACCATTGATAGAAAGCTTAATTTGTCCGCTCTCAGTCCGCATTATCAGCAATTCTGATAAATGTGTGGTTGACTCAAGAGTCGAAAGAAAAGTCAATACTAGATCTGTGGGATAATTTAAATGAACTTTAGAAGATTAGGTCACTTTTTTCTCTTTTTTGTATCTTAGAAAGGACTGTCAACCTTTGCAAATGACTGTAACCATGTGCCTTTGAGTTGTATTACGGACTTGTATGCGCTTTCATTATCCTAGTATAAAGATGGTCTCTGTTTCTGTGACCCAGTTCTGTTCTATAGCTAATTAAAAAGGAGGATTTATAATTTTTAGAATTGTTGGCAGGAACCTCATAAGCATTTCCAAAATCAAGTACTGAAGCTGTTTCTTAAATAATAATCTCAGGAGTATGAGATTCAAAAAGTCTAGTGCATTTCATACTACTAAAATGAGTAGTGGATCTCTAATTTTGAAAAATGAATAATCCAGGGATACAGTCATAGGGAGCGTCAGGTGTGGGGGTGAGATAAATTCTGGGATGCAATCAGTCCATTCTGGGACATTCAGTCCTTCTTTCAAAAGACAGGGAAAATCTAAGTCACTAATTCCCTGAACCAATGTGCCCGCAGAACTTGGTTGAAAAGCAGAATTTCCTGTGCAGCTCAAAAACTCCTGGACTGAGATGGCTGAGACTACCCTCAAATTTGAATGTGGAACCACAGAGCAATTAGGCCGTACTATCCAATAAGTCACCAACTGTCATGCTGTATATTTTCTTTTAATCTCTAATGCAAGATTTAAAATGCTTAATTAAAATAATTCAAGTTCTTTGACTTATCAATGTGTTAACATCATTTTGTAGGACATTTTAAGAATTCTAAATGAATGCACAATAGCTTATAGCAAACGTTAAACATGAAAATCAAGATCTTTATTATTCTAATTATTTCGAAACATGATGTGGAACTTGACCTTTGGTTCATTCATTCTGTCTTTTCCACAAAAGTCATATTCATTAATTACAATAATAAGAGCAAGCAAAAAAAAAAAAAAAAAACTGCTGTGAAATCATCTTACTCTGCTGATACATTCTACTTTCTACTATGTTTGTGTTCACTCTTACTGTGGAAAGTACACAAGTCTGACAGATGCTGGTGGTAGGTTAATGTTCTCATGAGGAGAACCAAAGATGAAACTGGGTGTGGGAGCCCAGAAAGGAGAGCAGAACACTGAGCTGAGTGGAAACATTCCAGATACCGGACACACGTGACTTTAAGGTGTCTGAACTGCCATTCTCTAAAAAAGTCTAACGAGTCACTTCATGTACTAATGTTTATTCTCTCCTTTAAAAGTGCCATTTCCTATGCTCTCTGCTTGTTAAGAACTTTTGACAATTATTTCGAGGGCAAAAGGGCAGAAAGGCTCTGACGAATGCAGCAACACATAGTTGGCCCTTTTTCTCACACACTGGCATTTAGCAAACCTGACAAAGGCCAACACTTATAAGAGGGACATAAAGTCCAGAACTGGATTGGAATGAACTTTACACTATAAAGGTGATTGATATTAATATTTACAGTCACTCATTTCTGCAAATTCTTCATTAAGTGTGCAAAGAAATCATTCTGACATTTTGAAAACCTACAATTTACCGATGATATAATTTAACGTATACATTTGCAAAGCAGATGCTGGTATCCCTTGCTTTTTTCATTTCTTTCCATGTAAAAAAAAATTACTAACCCAGTTATGAAGACATAATATTATTTAAATGTATTTAATGTGACTTTCTTAAAATGGGCTATGTCATGCCTCACCCATGGCTTAAATCTATAACTCTATAAGAACTAGTTCAATCTTAAACCTATTTTACTTTTAAACTATGATAAGTTCAGAATTATTTTTCATTAAATTTTCATTCAGTTATTTTTAATAGTAATGTTATTACAGAAAATCTTGTCAAAATCAATTTTAGTATTAATATGACTAGTAACACAGACCTGGCAAAACAGAATTTAAACAGTACAGACACGTTTTTCCTCTTCCTTCGATTTACGGTTAGTTTTGTTTGCCATGGATTTCCTGTGCCTGTAGGACTGAATAAAGCACAAATACAATAGAAAGTATGTCAAAAAATATCTATAAATCAAGAAACAGCTACTATGTGTGAAACTATGCAAATAACCTGAGAATTAAATATAGATATTCTTTCTTTGCTGCTCTTCAGCTTCCTTGCACCTCAACAATAACTTATATTTTATATGGTCTCCTTCCTTCTGCACATCTGCACTCTTTGTAAACCAGCAAAGTAAAATCGTGTCCCTTGCCCTCCTTTGAGCCCAGGTGACTGTTTCAGGCATAGCATTTAATTTTGAAAGGAGGGATCCGATCACTCTAGTCTTCGAGTTGGGTTCTTCTGCATTAATTAACAATGGTGACATTTCAGTCATAAGGAAATGAATGTTATGGTGCTGCTTGAGCATGATTTTTTATAGTACTCATCACTCTCTATGTGATAATAGTTGCTTGTCATTGCCGCTCACATTTGGCAGAAACTAATCTGTAATAACCATGTTTTATTTTTGCATTATTTTTATTTTGAGGACTTATCGACTATGTATGCAAACTATGTGTGTGTTTGTGTGTGCATGGAAAGAATACAAAAAATGACGGAAGGTAATGAATGACAATTGATGCATTCATTAATGTAATGAATATTTCAATTTATTAAAAAAGAAAAAAAACTAGGATAAACTGAAATAGAACTGTGAAAGGTTTCCATTAAATTTTGAGCAGACTGGTTTCCCTTTAAGACAATATTTCATCATATTAGAATCCAATATCCTATAATTGCATTAAAATCCCAAGTGATAATTTTTACTTGAAACTCAGTTTCAAAACAATTTTTCCATACGAAAATGTCTGCCCTATTGTCAGACATGTAGAATGTGTGACCTAACAAGGTAGAAAACAGAGAGAAGGAAAGAGATAAAAGAAAGCAAGAGAGCAACAGCAGAGAGAAAGAGGCAGAAAGAGAAGGAGAGAGAGATAAAGACATCAGAGATACAAACCCAAACTGTTATCCAAACACGTAAACTCTGTCAACCTCTCCCCACTCTCCCTCAGAGAACCACCACTTATTTTAGGGGAGAACGCACCGCCTTAACCACTCACTAAACGTCTCGGCCTACACCTCCCCTCAGAGACCTTCATGGATAAAATGTTGACTAAACCCAACACCAGTCCATAAGTGAGAAATACAATATAAAACAGGCAGAAAAGAAAACAAAGCTATAATCACTACAGAAATGAAACACAACACAAAAAAATGATCAATTACTTCTGTTAACCGATCTCAGGCCTTCAGATTTTCCGGAAATGCAATGAGCAATCATTAAACTGGTTATCATGTAGACACCTCAGACTGGCTGGAAAAGAGAAACCACGGTACACCTTCCAAGCTGTAAATGCTCTGGTGAGCTCATCAAATTGACGTCTTTTCCGGATGATTTCAGCTGGAAGGTTGGGATAAAGTCACAGGCGGGAATCTTTAAAGATGATGTTGTGAAAGAGACATCTTCTTTCTCAGGAAGCTGCATAAATCGGACCAGAATGCCCTTTGGATAGGTGTTTGGGTCGGGAGCGTGGTCAGGGAGTCAATGCATGAAATCTGTCTCAATAGGAAGTGCATTGGTCGGTAATCAGTCACGATACAATTTTTGTAGCTTTTTGGCACTATGTAAAGCACAAGCAAAACTATATGGAGGAATAATTATAACAGCTTTCTATATCACTTTTCAGGTTATGATCTAAAATATGCAATGCAAAGAAAGTTAAAAAATACATTTTCCATCCATAAACATGAACAAAAACTTCAGTTGAGACAAATGACAAATTCTTTTTTTTTTAGTATTTTTCAGTTTTTTTTATTTGCTTTTTGTTGGTATATTCATTATTCAGCATAAAGTTTCAGAAATCCTCTGACAAATCAAGCTTTTATTTATAGTGAAGCACTTAAAATGTCAGACTTACAATACAGACCCCAAACTGAATTCCTTGCTAATGTATCCTTTCATATCATATATATTTTGAAATTGCCTTATCTTTTCATATCTTGCTTCTTTTTGAGTCATTTTCTCATGTCACAGGCATCAAGTTGTCTACAACATAAGCTTGAAGAAAATTGCTCTATTGTCAAGCATGACAGAAACTGCAAACAATGATGAATTCTCGAGATAAATGCTGAGTTCTGTTTTTGTAACTATTCACATTTTTTTTTAATTCAGATACAGAACCACTGGGTATTGCTTTACTTCCACTACATTCAAAGGCCCCTACGGCCCTCAGACTTCATATGAACTTGGTAAGAACTGTAGAACTTCTAAAATAATGTAAAAAAATACTATCCAATGGGAAAGACATACAAATGTATTGAGAGCAAACATGAAACCCACTGGTAAAAATTTAACAGTGGCAGTATTCCAAGAATTCAAAAAACAGAATAATCACTAAGGTATGATTCAACTCAGTAAAGAAGACCTTCATGGAGCTCCCCGTTGGATGGAATTACAGGAAGATCAATTGTGTCCACGGCAGTGGGAAGGATTGAAAGCTCTAGAGCATGACAAAATCCAGAGTCAGCACTTCATAAAGGGTCGTTAAAGCCCATAACAGACATAGTCAGTGGGCCCAACTCTGGCCAGGATTTATCTGGTGGCTGACATGCAGTTAAATGATTTAACAGCTGGGCTTTAGCTGTGTGTCGTGGGACCGCCCTGCAAACTCTGCGTTGGAAGACCCATGCTTGCAGTCAGAGTATGGCTTCCTCCAAGCAGTGAGAAGATGTGTTTGCACTCTCGGCATGAATAATACTTTGAATAATCTTGTCGGTGATTCAAATCATTAAGTTGAATTGACCTGATTTAATGGTTTTTAACCTTATGGTCTGGTTGGTTCAGTTCTTGGGACATTATATTATATGGCAGATGGGGCCATATAACCCCAACAGATCTCCACAGTAACAATAAGCAAAATACTTGAGAACAATGCAGAGACAGAAGAATGAAGTCATGTACAGAATCCTCCGAACGTCTTTCACCTTCCACAGAAAATGAAGTGACCCTCTTGAAGCAGGGTTATTTTAGACACAGCTGGACACCAGTTGACACCATGTCTGTATAGTTCGAAGATGTGGTGTTATGTTTCACTTTATTATTTTTCTAAGGGTAATATGGGACACAGTTATAAATGGAACATTTGACTATTACTTAAAATCAGTAAGCCTGCTTGCTTCCATCTTACATTGTGACTAATCTTTTTAAAAAATGTTTACTGAGACCTGTGTCTTTGCCAAAGATGTATCAGCTGCTCCATAATAGGCGTAGCTGTAGCCTGCCCTGTGTTTCCTGAGTGGAGGTTCTGTTTACCCGTGGGCTGCTTTGTACAATGATCCGGAAAGCT
Organism: Scleropages formosus; assembly: GCF_900964775.1. Lineage (NCBI taxonomy): Eukaryota > Metazoa > Chordata > Actinopteri > Osteoglossiformes > Osteoglossidae > Scleropages > Scleropages formosus. Next base: position 12,271,611 of record NC_041821.1, on the reverse strand, counting down.
TTTGGACATTGCTTCTTGCCTGCGTCATAGCTGTGCCTGCTTCTTTTTCCCCATGACTGACCCAAAGGGAGGGATGCAGAATCCCCTTGGACCTGGTCCTGGGTGCTGTGGTTGGAGCTCTAGGATCACTCTCTCCTCCTCCAGGGCCTTCTTCTGCACCCGCGTTCACTGATTTATGAAAACGTAAGAGTGCTGTGTGGACTGGAGTGCAAAGGCACTGAAGGAATTCATCCTAAAAATACACATGATGTTTGTACGTACCAAGGCACCGCTAAATTGCTTGAACTCAGAGCAAAAATGCTTGCTCTAACCCAATCAAAGCAAAAAAGAATTTCATCACAAATGCTATGAAGAACTGTGCTGTGATTCGGCAGACATTGCTGAGACTACAGTTCTCAACTTTTAGTGTAGCGTTTATGCATTAGCTGTGTGCCCTTTGGAGGCCCTATCTCACCTCCCAGATGAAGAAAGCATCTGGTGGAGAAGAACCTTAATCAAAATATGAACTTGCGATGACGGCCAGCATGCTTGCAGTGCGATTCCATGTCACAGAGGTCAACAAACTACAGCAATAACCGCAGTAGAATCTGCTTTTTTGACCTGGGTGCAATTAAAAAGAGGTGTTATACACTTGTGCAGGAACTGAGACTGTAGCCCTAATTATCTTCAAAAACCGTCTTCCTAAGACTTCTTTAGCACATTGAAGAACGGAAACACATGCACAGGAACAAAACAAAACTAGAGTAGACTTTTTAAAAATACCACTGGAAGCAATTTGGGGGAATATATTCCCTCAACTGTCAAATTCCATGGCTAATTGCTTGATTGCACAATTGATGGTGGAAAAACAGAAATGCAAAAGCTTTGCTTGAATTCATTTAATATGCTTCTGGGTATGCCACGTGATCTGTGCTTACTGAGCCATAGCGTTTAGGAAACATTCAAAGTGGTCCATGCTCATTACTCACTTAAATGTAATGTGATGCAGATTAATCCCATAACATTTTAGTTCTCTGAGGCTGATATCTCTAAAAATGCTTTTTAAATGTCACATTGTGTTTTATCAGAAGGCTGACTTATCAAAGAAAGATCAGACGCAAAGAGGAACACATTACCGTAACATGTAATATTACACTTTTGTCTGAAGTACCAAAGCCATTAGCCCCTGACCTTCTTATACTAATCAATAAAATGAAATATGAGAAAGTGCTCAGAAATGACAGCATACGTTGAACACCTTTTTAAAGGAGAAGTAGTTTAAACTTGAGATACATAATTATGAGGTGGCACAATCAAGACCATTGTAACTAATCTTTAGTAAAGTTTTAATAGCTTCCGGGAGCGTTATACGAAGAAAGTCGGAGACAGAATATAACTGCTAGGAAGTTAGCGCCTTACATGCGATGCAGGGAAATGGCATTTTACTATTAATTTGCCATTTAGAAAATGCAAATTTTGACCTGTTGTTTCGTACCAAAAATAGTTCCTGTTATTATTCTCAGAAAAAGTCTATTATAAATTGTAAGTGGTACATGCATAAATCACATATCCTGGGATCAATTAAATCTTCAGCAAATACCCTGTTGCCTAAACATATCATAAAAGATTTAAGTAAAAATTACTATTTCCACACAGAGCACAATAGGATAACGATTTCCATCATTGTTCTGTTCCAATAGCCATAATATGGAAACTAACTATTTTACAAGCAAGATGTAGTAAAACATTAAAATGTGACTTCCATCCTTTCTACGACTGGTTTCTCTCAGTATATTGTCCTCGAAGTCAATAGAAACTGTCTGTGGGAGAATAAGGGTCAGTATTCTGGAAACAGATTAAGCTTAGTTTTGGACTAAATGATACTGTCAGCAGAGGTCTACTTCGAAAATCCATTTTAGTCTAGGATCAGACTTAATCAGTGTCTGGAAAATTGGTCTTAAAAAAACTATTCTGAAGGGAAAACAATCAGTGGTTTCGCCTGCTTAGTCTCTGTTCTCTATATTTTTTCTGCTCCTGCAAATTCATGACTTTCAGCTGCCTAGTCATTTTGACAACCCAGGGTGTGGCTAGCTCAGAAGCCATCAGGAATGGGGTATGTAAGGGTCTAATTTTAGGTTTTGCTTTACTGTAATATTTTTAAAATAAAAATGAGACCATAAATACAAAAGAAAGCTATTCTTTGTGTAACTCCAGCTGAGATCAACATCCAGAATGAAAACAGATCAACTCCCTGCTCAGTTTTTTTGCCCCATCTCTGGGACAAAGGGCCTTAAATATAGTCAGATTATCGCTGCTCACATCTATGTGTGATTTGCCATACAAACCCCGAGTAAATCAACTTCTGGGATGGGTATTACTTCTCTGGCAGCTTTCCATGTTCATTGTTGCATACTCTCTGATAAATGGTGCAGCTTACTTTGAGCTGGGCAATAATACCTGTACAAATCATACATATTACACTGTACACTGATTGATACATTGATATACTGTATTTGCTGTACAGCAGAAGGACTGTCACTGTAATTTCATTTTCAGTCATTAACCACTTCAGTAGCCTTTGGGTGTGATTCACTGCTGTGATACCGCGTAGTTATAACAATTTCCTGGCAGAGTTATGACAAAAACATAAAACATACATTGTGCATCTGGCTTCATTCGTCTTGAAGTAAAACAAGGAGGATAATAACATGTTTTGTTGAAACAGACCAAAAGTCAAATACAGATAATCTGTAAATATTAAAGTTTATGAACAATACCACTGTGTAAATGCAGTGACAAAATAATATATTTTTTTTGCACACTTAATTGTGTATGTGGTTTCAAACAGACAGGCAGAGAGACAGACAGAAGGACGGAGAGAAAACACTTCAGCTTCTTCCGTTCTATTCTTCTTCTCTGCAGTACGACGTTTGGCAGCTTCACTGGAACATTGCTGCATTGTTCAGTCAATGGAAGACATCGGTTCCCGAGAAGCGCCCCTCAATTAACAGATGAGTTCCCGTACTGTGCAGTTTTCAGTTCACGCATTTACTGCTTCTTCTTATGAATGCCATACATAAGTAAGTAATTAAACATACAAATATAAATTGCCACCCTGAGGGAGTTTTTCTGAGAATTCTGCAACAACCAAACTCTGAATATTAAAGTTATCTCCATGACAGTTTCCAAAAGCCATACTTGTGTAATTGGGTGCCTCCATCATCAAGTGATGACAAAGCTGTAATGTTGCTGCTCTAGTGCAAATTATGTTTTACAGATGTGAACAGCTGAACACAAAGCCAAAAATCTCTGACTTTCATACACATACCTTTTTGGGTATATTTGCAGGATTAATCTGGAGTACCTTGCTCAAAAGTATTACAGGACTACAACACTATTGTAGTAGCAGGTATTGCAGCAGGAGTGATGCTTAAACTGGCAACTTTCAGGTTAGAAGTCTATCAGCTTAACCACTATGCTACTTGTTAAAAACTTTGTCCTAAAATTAATCCATGTTGGCAATTTCATGTAACCAATTTATGATGTTTAGAAGCATAATATACCAATTTTATATATTGAAATATACTGCATAATTTTATATGGAGATTGAAACAAAGTATGGATTTTTGATCTTAATACCTAAAGCTCAGATAAATCCACCTATTTGCCCCAGTTGGAGTATGGGAATGGAGGAGAATCTCTGAAAGATCAGAGTGGAATCTTTCACTGGTTAATCCACAGTCCTATCTTTCCATGTTACAGCAAGATGAAAGACTTCAAGATCATGACCATCTGATCCCAATAATTTTACAGTGTAGATGGCATCCACAGCACCGCAGAATGTACTGCTGAACTGTATGGTACACATTCATTATTTAAGCCTTAGTCTTTGTTTCCAGCAGTGTAACTCGGTGCTAGTTCAAAGTGTTTTCTGGAAACTTTACAGACATTACACACATTACGATTCTCAGCTTTTAAGCCATCCGTGATTGCTGTGAAAACGCAACTGTGGTGTTCCTGAGCATTCAAAACTTTATATTGTTGATGCTCTGAGTCCAGTCAGAGAAAGTATCTGAAAGAAGGGTTCCAATGAGTAATACATTTTCCCCATGAAATCAACTGTCCACAGAGACACCTAATACAGTGAACCACAGTTGTGAAATAAATTTCATAGGAGTAACTTTCCTGAGCATGTGGTTAGTGTGATTAAAGGTTTAAGTGACCCCAATGCCTCAACCATTCTTTCATGCATTCTGGTTCTACACTTCTTTTTTTCTGTCCCTTCAGGATTGTGGGTCGTTTGGTGGTCCAACCAAAGGTCACACTGTGAAAGTTGTCACCTGTAATATCACAAATGATGCCACTGTACACAATACTGCAAATTTTGTAATAGGTTTAATTTTGATGTCATCTCTCCCTCTCATTTTTTCCTTTGTGCCAAGCACCTGGGAGGCAGCTGATCCAGCCCTACACTGTAAAGTGCAGTTTCACTCTCTTAGGTATGGTTGCAAAATATTACATTTACATTTATTCACTTAGCTCCTCCGTGAACCGCCACCTTACTGTGGTGGAGGGGTTTGAGTGCCTGAATGAGTCCAGGAGCTATGTTGTCTGGGGCTATATGCCCCTGGTAGGGTCTCCCATGGCAGACAGGTCCTGGATGACAGATGAGACAAAGCGCGGTTCAAAAACCCCTTATGAAGGAAAAATCAAGGCTTTCGTTTACCCCGCCCGGTATGGGGTCAACGGGGCCCCACCCTGGAGCCAGGCCTGGGGGGGGGGGGCTCGCACGCGAGCGCCTGGTGGCCAGGTCTATGCCCACGGGGCCTGGCCGAGCTCAGCCCGAAGCCATGACGTGGAGCCGCTCTTCGGTGGGCTCACCACCTGCCGGAGAAACCGTAAGGGGCTGGTGCATTGTGATTTGGGCGGTGGTCGGGGCCGAGTGCCCGGCCGACCCAAACCTCGGGCGCCAACTCTGGTTTTTGGGACTTGGAATGTCACCTCACTGGCAGGGAAGGAGCCTGAGCTGGTGCGGGAAGTTGAGAGATACCGTCTAGATATAGTCGGGCTCACTTCCACTCACAGCTTGGGTTCTGGAACCACTCTCCTCGATCGAGGGTGGACTCTCCACTATTCTGGCGTTGCCCAAGGTGAGAGGCGGCGGGCTGGTGTGGGCTTATTAATATCCCCCCAGTTCAGCCGCCATGTGTTGGAGTCTACCCTGGTGAATGAGAGGGTCGTCTCCCTACGCCTTCGGGTCAGGGAACGGTCTCTCACTGTCGTTTGTGCTTATGTGCCTAGCGGCAGTGTAGAGTACCTGGCCTTTTTAGAGTCCCTGGGGGGCGTGCTGGAAAGCGCTCCCACTGGGGACTCTGTCGTTCTACTGGGGGACTTTAATGCCCACGTGGGCAGCGACAGTGATACCTGGAGGGGCGTGATTGGGAGGAACGGCCTCCCTGATCTGAACCCGAGCAGTGAGTTGTTATTGGATTTCTGTTCTAGTCGCGGTTCATCCATAACGAACACCATGTTCATGCATAAGGGTGTCCATCAGTGCACTTGGCACCAGGACACCCTAGGTTGGAGGTCAATGATCGACTTTGTAGTCGTTTCTTCTGACCTTCGGCCATATGTCTTGGACACTCGGGTGAAGAGAGGGGCTGAGCTGTCAACTGATCACCACCTGGTGGTGAGTTGGATTCGATGGCGGGGGAAAAAGCTGGACAGACCTGGCAGGCCCAAACGCATAGTGAGGGTCTGTTGGGAACATTTGGCGGAGGCCCCTGTCAGAGAGGTCTTCAACTCCCACCTCCGACAGAGCTTCAACCAGGTCCCGAGGGAGGTGGGGGACATTGAGTCTGAATGGACTATGTTCCGCGCCTCCATTGTCGGGGCGGCGGTTCGGAGCTGCGGCCATAAGGTCTCCGGCGCCTGTCGCGGTGGCAATCCCCGAACACGGTGGTGGACACCGGAAGTAAGGGATGCCGTCAAGCTGAAGAAGGAGTTCTATTGGGCCTGGCTGGCTCATGGGACTCCTGAAGCAGCTGACAGGTACCGACGGGCCAAACGGAGCGCGGCTCTGGCAGTCGCCGCGGCAAAAACTCGGGCTTGGGAGGAGTTCGGTGAGGCCATGGAGGAAGACTTTCGGTCGGCCTCAAAGAGATTCTGGCAAACCATCCGGCGACTCAGAGGGGGGAAGCGGTGTTCCGCGAACACTGTTTACAGTGGAAGTGGTGCGCTGCTGACCTCAGCTGAGGATGTTCTCGGGCGGTGGAAGGAGTACTTTGAGGATCTCCTCAATCCCTCCGACACGCCTTCCGTAGAGGAAGCTGAGGCTGGGGACTTGGAGGGGGACTCGTCCATTACCCTGGCTGAAGTTGCTGAGGTAGTCAAAAAACTCCTCGGTGGCAAGGCTCCGGGGGTGGATGAGATCCGCCCCGAGTTTCTCAAGTCTCTGGATGTTGTGGGGCTGTCTTGGCTGACACGCCTCTGCAGCATCGCGTGGAGTTTGGGAACGGTGCCTCTGGACTGGCAGACCGGGGTGGTGGTCCCTCTTCTTAAGAAGGGGGACCGGAGATTGTGTTCCAACTACAGGGGGATCACACTCCTTAGCCTCCCTGGGAAAGTCTATGCAAGGGTACTGGAAAGGAGAATCCGACCGATAGTCGAACCTCGGATTCAGGAGGAGCAATGCGCTTTTCGCCCTGGCCGTGGAACACTGGACCAGCTCTATACCCTCACTAGGGTGCTGGAGGGTTCGTGGGAGTTTGCCCAACCAGTCCATATGTGTTTTGTGGACCTGGAGAAGGCATTCGACCGTGTCCCTCGTGGCATCCTGTGGGGGGTGCTTCGGGATTATGGGGTTCGGGGCTCGTTGCTACGGGCTGTTCGTTCCCTGTATGACCGGAGCAGGAGCTTGGTTCGCATTGCCGGCAGTAAGTCAGACCTGTTCCCGGTGCATGTTGGACTCCGCCAGGGCTGCCCTTTGTCATCGATTCTGTTCATTATCTTTATGGACAGAATTTCTAGGCGCAGTCAGGGAACGGAGGGTGTCTGTTTTGGTGGCCACGAGATCTCGTCTCTGCTTTTTGCGGACGATGTGGTCCTGTTGGCTTCATCAGTTCAAGACTTGCAGTGTGCACTGGGGAGGTTTGCAGCCGAGTGCGAAGCGGCGGGGATGAGAATCAGCACCTCCAAATCCGAGGCCATGGTTCTCAGTCGGAAAAAGGTGGATTGCCCCCTCCGGGTTAGGGGGGAGTTGCTCCCTCAAGTGGAGGAGTTTAAGTATCTCGGGGTCTTGTTCACGAGTGAGGGAAAAATGGAGCGGCAGGTTGACGGACGGATCGGTGCGGCGTCCGCAGTAATGCGGTCATTGTACCGGTCTGTTGTGGTGAAGAGGGAGCTGAGTCGTAAGACGAAGCTCTCAATTTACCGGTCGATCTACGTTCCTACCCTCACCTATGGTCATGAACTCTGGATCATGACGGAAAGAATGAGATAGCGGATACAAGCGGCAGAAATGAGTTTCCTCTGCAGAGTGGCTGGGCGCACCCTTAGGGATAGGGTGAGGAGTTCAGTCACCCGGGAGGAGCTCGGAGTAGAGCCGCTGCTCCTCCGCATCGAGAGGAGCCAGTTGAGGTGGCTCGGGCATCTGTTCCGGATGCCTCCTGGACGCCTCCCTGGGGAGGTGTTCCGGGCTTGTCCCACTGGGAGGAGGCCTCGGGGCAGACCCAGGACACGTTGGAGAGACTATGTCTCCCGGCTGGCCTGGGAACGCCTTGGGGTTCCCCCAGAGGAACTGGAGGAGGTGTGCGGGGAGAGGGAAGTCTGGAGGACTCTGCTCGGACTGCTGCCCCCGCGACCCGGCCCCGGATTAAAGCGGAGGAAGATGGATGGATGGATGGATTTATTCACTTAGCAGATGCTTTTCTCCAAAGTGACTTAAAATGGATACTATGTAGTGTTACTAGCCCACACCTTTTATTCACTAAGGTGACTTACACTGCTAGATACACTACTTACACTGGGTCACTCATCCATACATCAGTGGAACACACTCTCTCTGTCACTCACACACTATGGGTGAACCTGAACAGCATGTCTTTGGACTGTGGGAGGAAACCCACGCAGACACGTGGAGAACATGCAAACTCCACACAGACTGAGTGGGGATCAAACCCACGTTTTCTTGCACCATGCAAGCGCTGTGAGACAGCAGCGCTGCTCGCTGAGCCCCCATGCCACCCAAATATGATGGCTGATTGTTATGTTTAGAAGCGTGCTTGGGAACAGTGGTAGTGGTGAGGAAGAATTGAAACGTAGTCCTAGAATTTCAGTCGTGTAAAAAGACGAATTTATTCAGGTTGCCAGCTATAGTTGTTGTTGTACTCTTGATAACAATACATTGGAAAGCAGCACCCATGAACACGAGGGCCACTCTAATTACCTCCGGATATACAAAGTGTTACATATTGCTGGGTATTATATGATTGATTAGCTCACACCAGTCATTTGTTTATTTTAAACTTTAACAAAGGTTGACTGTTCTACTCTTTATGGTTTAAATGTTTATAGTATAATTGGGCTTTGCAGTTGCACAGTGACGTTTCTGTTTATAGGTCCAAAACAGCTGACAGGTTGCAGGTTCATATCATATCATGATGTCTATAGTAGGGCAAGTAAATTTGGAATGTACTCTGTTTAGAACATGCCACAATGGTTAAACACACAATAGGTTACACAACATATCTTTTCTGCTACATATGACTATTTTCAACTCTTTCAGTTGCCTCACAGGGTGGGCAATGCGTAAACCCAAGATCCTGCCATTATAGTAATCATAAAATCTTTCAAAGCCTGGGGACCTCTGGGTCCAAAAAGATAAGCAGCTTCTGTGACAAGTGACAACTACAGAGAGGCAGACCCAAGTGAAATCAGCATAAATAGAGTATCTGAAGGCCTGTGCCATGAAGACAATGGCGAAAGCACCCAGGCAGCTGAGGTGGCACCTAGTAAGATAAAAATAGGAAGCATGGTATTGCAGCATAGTGAATCCAGACAAAGGCAAAAGTGCTGTGAGGGAAATTAGGTACAGTGATTACACAAATACCATAGCGGCATCTGAGTATTAGCATTGTTCCGTGGTGCCACTCTAATGACATGGCAGAGCTAGGTGGAGACAGACACCCTGGAAAGTAGTGGAAAGTTCCTCCATCCCCTCCCAAGGACCCTCTGCAAACACAGTTTTATTATTCAGTTAGACAACAGCCGGTTCAAAATTAATCTCTCTCTGCGGGACATCATTTCAGTGATGATAATTGGGGATCCAGGTGATAAATTTCTTTTTTGGACTTGATGTTAATGTAGCAAGGTAAGCCATTGAAAATTCTATGAATTCTATTTTAATTTTTTACAGTTTTTTGTGTACATTTACAATTCATTCAATGGGAGTAAAAAGGGGAAGTTAAGTGGAGAAAAAGGATACATGAGTTTTCAATTACATTTGCATTCATTAACAGTACGGCACTTCATGAGACAATGAATAAACAAGTGGAAAGAGCTACAATGGCTGAATCAGAAATATTCCTGTGTTGATATTGCAAGGCACAACAAAAGCATTGAACCTTGTCCATGCATATCTAAGAGTTAACAGTATAGGTGACTGGAAAGAGGGAATGATTTAAATGCTTGCACGTTTTATTATGTAATGCATTAATCATTAATTATTCACAAAACGTATTTCAGGAAGACAAAATGGAATTGACAGTGGGAATATGTCAAAGAACATAAGAAAAAGCTTAAAAGGACTGGTTAACATCTTGCTTCTGTCTCACCTTTCAATTTAATAGCCTGGAAATTATATGAGATGAGGGACCTTGATGTGAAATCCACCAAAAGCCTTTGTTCTCTGTGTTACTACATTTGAACATTCACCTTTTCATGTCTAGAGAAACATTTTTGGGGAGAGTGAGGGAAGATGGGGGTTTATTCCTCAGATGTCAAGTAACGTGGTAAATGTACTGATCTCTGTTGTCTCCTTAAAATCTATTAAGATCAAGTTTTATTCTTCCACACTCCATGTCATAGCTGCTCTTTAACAATGGATGACCCATGATAAACCATTTAGCTAGATCACTATATACATGCTGCAGTGCAAGTGAAAAGGTCTGTGGAAAAGTTATGACATCATTGGGTTGAATTTGTACAGGGCCTTTGTTGTTGTTTTCCAGTTTAGTATGGGAGGAGTCCAGTCTTGTAGAAACAAGTAATCACACACACACACACACATTTTCAGAGCCGCTTGTCCCATACGGGGTCACGGGGGAACCGGAGCCTACCCGGTAACACAGGGCGTAAGGCCAGAGGGGGAGGGGACACACCCAGGACGGGACGCCAGTCTGTCGCAAGGTACCCCAAGCGGGACTCGAACCCCAGACCCACCGGACAGCAGGACTGTGGTCCAACCCACTGCGCCACCGCACCCCCAACAAGTAATCAATTAAATATAATTTAACAAGAAAAAAAAAGTTCTGCAAAAAAGTATCTGCAACGTGTCTGTATTTTTCTGCAGCTTTTTGACATAACATTTTCTTAGTTCTAGTAGTGTTAAAATGCAATTTAATATAATAATAATAAATGACTCCAGTGTTTTTTTCATGTCATTTCCTTGGTGTGGAAATCAATGAAAGTGCAAACATAGGTGCAAACAATAATTGCCCCCTAACTTTAATTAACTTAACTAAGAAGGTACTAAGAGTCAGCTGTTTGAAAACAATGAGACCTGATTTGGGCAGCCCTGTCTAGTATAATAGCTACTGAAGCCGTTACTAGAAATATCAAGTTAGCAAAATGGAGATCCACTCTGGTATATCATTATGGCCTCTAGGGAACTCTCTGAAAACCTTGGGAGAAAAGTTTGCTGAATCTTATCAGTCTGGACAGGGTTACACAGCCATTTCTAAAGACTGAGTCTCAGTCAAACCATGGTAAGTGTCACACTAATCAGGTGGGAAAAAGTTAGAAACAGTGGTGAATCTACCTAGGAGTAGCATGGATAAAATTATTCATGAGCTCACAAAGACAGAACCCCAGAACAACATCCTGGGAATTGTATTGACTCAGCGGAAGTCAGTGTTCATGCCTCAACAATAAAAAAAGACACTGTGCAAAAAATGAAATATGTGAGAGAAGGTCAAAGTGGAAACTACTGTTCGCTAAAAAAAGAACATGGAAACTTGTCTGGAGTTCACAAAAAGCACTTGTCTGTCAAGGCTTCAGGAAGAATTTTGTCTGTCCACATAAATCAAAAACTTCTTGGAAGACATTTGTTCTGTTACATTTGGCAAAGCCAAAATGTTGCATTTTAGAGTAACAACTTTCCTCCAACAGTCAAGCACGGTGGAAGCAGTGTTATGGTCTGGGGATGTCTAACTGCCACAGGCCCTGAGCACATTGCTGTTACTGAAGGAACCATGAATTTGTCTGTATATCAAAAATTTCTAAGTGAGAATTTCATACCATCACTTTGTGAGTTGATGGTGAAGTGCAACTGGGTCATGATCCTTTACCTGCAAGCAAATTAACATCAGAGGGGCTATGGAGTAACCTAGTCAAAGGCCTGATCTGATTCTCACTGAGATGTTGTGGTAACAACTGAAAAGAGCTCAAAAACCTGCAAATGTTGCCAAGGCTAGGCAGTTATGGATGGAGGAGTGGGCCAAAATTCCTCCACAGCAATGTGAGCTCATGGTCAACAACTACAGGAACAAGTACAGGTTGCTATCAATGTAGCTAAAGATGGTGCAAAAAGTTATGGACTGTCAAGGAGAAATGATTTTCCACATGAAGCAAATAACATAGAACAGAACTGGTGTTACTTATTCTCTCCCAAGGTCAATTTGATGTTAAGAGAACTGACAAAGATCTGATCAAATATACTGCTGAAAAAACTGGAAAGGGGACATGAACTTTTCAAATCACACACACATTTTCAGAACCGCTCGTCCCATACGGGGTCACGGAGCCTACCCGGTAACACAGGGGCGTAAGGCCAGAGAGGGAGGGAACACACCCAGGACGGGACGCCAGTCCGTCGCAAGGCACCCCAAGCGGGACTTGAACCCCAGACCCACCGGACAGCAGGACTGTGGTCCAACCCACTGCGCCACCGCACCCCCTCTTTTCAAATCACTGTAGCATAAATTTCAAAGGCTAAAATTGTTACTTAAATGCTGTTTGTTTTTTTTTTTTTTTAAAAAAAAATCTGTTTAGTTCCGTTCTGCTGTGACCATGGTAACATAAAGTATTTATTTAATGAAGTCACCATGTCTCTGAATCATCCACCAATGTCCTTTAGACATTTAGACAAGTCATCTGTCACTGTTTTGTGCAGTAAAAAATTATAAGACCAGAAATTACCAAAGTTTTAAATGCTGAAAACACTGCCAAGCCGAAGATGAAATGACTCATCCTTCTGACAGCACTGACATAAACATAAACTTTAATCTATAAAAGCATTGTTCTTATAAGCATTGTTCACAATTTTTGTTGCTATTTTTCACTTGCTTCTGTGCTTTGTCACCAGGCAAATTAACCTCCTTTGGAGAAAAAGTGACAGGTTCTTGAAATTATTCAGAAATAGGCTGAGGTGTATAATCTTTTACTCAAATTTCCAGCCCTTAAAGCAATAATAACTCGCCTGCATGAATCCATTTTCAATCCATATAGTCTCCATGAATGCAATGATTTAATTATATCATTTGATCTTTATACCTTTATTGGATGGAATGATGCAAAATAAAATATGAGAAATGTAAGAGTCTGAACAATAATTTTTCACAAAAAATAACTGGGTGAAATGAAATTTACAATGTTTGATGAAGACAGACATTGTTTTAATGACCAATTCACACCAAGAAAAGAATACATGCTAATGAACATAAACATAAGAACCCCCCCCTTTCTTATTTTCTATCATAATAAATGGTCAAGAACAATATGGGGTTCCTTTTAAGAGCTACCTATTATACGCAGGTATTGCCACACAGTCTATGACCTGAGCTGCCTCATCTTTCCTTCTATACCTCTGGCTTCCTGGGAGTGAATATTCAGTACCTGTCAGATTTTTATTACTGAGATAGAGTGAAAGCGAACCCTTCACCTACTGCTGCCTCATATTCATCTCTTGTGTTATTCCCAATGAAAAGTGTGGGTTTTTAGGCTGTCTCGTTGAGGATCGGCCCTCTGTTTGCGATGCAAGGCATGTTATGTGAAGACTCATTTTGACATTCACCAGATGCAGTGTTGACAAGGTGGTGAGATAGGGATTAAACCTGAGAGATGAAAGGATATCCAAGTCCCCAATTAAATGTTCATTAACCTCATTCACGTTAATTGCAAACATGTTATAATATTGTGACAGGCTGCTGTATCTGATTGGTGAAAGCATGCCCACGAAGGATTATTTGTTTATGTTGAGATTTATAATGTAAACAAGACAAAGGTAGCTAATAAGAGCATAGCATGGAAAGGTGAGCCTATTGTGTACACCTATGAAGTGCACATAAGGGAACTGTGAACTGATTTGAACCAGCGATCCATAACGCTTTATGGCGAAATGAATGTGCGTCGTGGGGCCAAATTGTTTGTTTGTTTTGCAGGAGAGGCAGCTGAGTGCTAAAAAGCATGAGTGGTAACTACAAGCAGCCACACTTGGCACGTCAGGTGGGACTTCAGCCTGAGAAGGAGGGCGAGTTGGAGAAATTCATCTTTAAACGAAGGATGATAAATATGAATCACACAGATAATTGGATTTTGCAGAATGTTATAACAAGTTTCCTTGTAAATTAAATGCTTCTTTAATAAGAATTAAACAAGTGATAAAAAATCTTAAGCAGTAGTCAAAAATATAATTATCATCATTACACTTTTACAGTAATGGTGATTATGAGGGTGAGGTCTCATCTTCAACTTGGCTTAATAAGAGCACATTAGAGTGGCATTGCCATTTAGGTAGCTAGCTTTTTTAATACAACTATAATTACATGAAGGTAATAGATATATATGGTATACATCTACTGTAAATGCTCTAAATAATCTATTAGTACAAAAAAAAAAAACACTTTGAACATTGAATATTTATTCATTGATTTGTTTATTTGTATTCTTCTTCACTACATTTGTTGTAATACAGAAGTGTAAAGGTTTGGGAGAGTTCTTTAGGAGAAGATGGGACAATATAATGATATTCAAAGTAAATCCTCTTACAGTTTTCATCCAGAGTGATGCTATCGTAGAGAAGTGGGGTGGCATGGTAGCACAGCGAGTAGAGATGCTACCTGACAGGACCTGGGTGGTGCAAGAAGACGGGGATTTGATCCCCACTCAGTCCGTGTGGTGTTTGCATGCTCTCCCTATGTCTGTGTGGGTTTCCTTCCAAAGACATGCTGTCCAGGTTCCCCCATAGTGTTTGTGTGTTCCACTGATGTATGGAGGAGTGCCCCATTGTAGGTAGTGTATCTAGCAGTGTAAGTTACTTTGGTGAATAAGGTGTGTGGGCTGATAACACTACATAGACCTCATTGGAAGTCACTTTTGAGAAAAGCATCTGCTAAATAAGAAAATTCACCTTTTTTTTCGGTTCTCTGTGTTGATTAGGTATTGGAAAAAGCCCCAGGAACACTCAAATATCCTCCAGAGGCCTTACCAGCTCTTGGGCTGTATGTTCAGATGTAGGTTTGAACCCGATTCAGTCTGTGGAGTTTGCATGTGCTCGTTGTGTTTGTGTGGGTTTCCTTTGGTTGCTCTGGTTTCCTCTTATTTTCCAAATACACACTCAGTGCAACATACAGACATTAATTAAATTGTAGTGAGTGTGTGTGATTGCTTTGTGATGGACAGGTATCCTATTCATGATCTACCCTCCCTTGTGCTCTATGTCTCTGTGGTAGGCTTTGGGCCACCACGACCTTGCACTGGACAAGCGGTTATTGATCCTATATGGATGGAGACTTTAAGCTGAGTAAGTTGTGGTGCTGTCCATGGTGCTGTCCAGGCTCACAGCAACAAGGATTTTTTACAGATGTGCCTTGCGCTATTGGCCAGCGTCTAATGAAGTATCAAAGCTTATCAGCTTAAGTGTTAAAAAAAATCCATTGGAAACAGTTTCTCCTCGTAACTCTATGTAGCATACAATGGTTTGATTCAAAATGTTAATCCTACACAACAACTAGAAAACAAGTCGATAATTAATTTAAGCTGTAATCAAATGAATAAAGTGGAAAACCCATAGGGTCCTTTCTATAAACCGAAATTAATTGCTACACAGTCAAAAAAACAGAGGGAATCAGTTCGGGGTCAACAGTAAAGGTATCTTCATTATCTTCTTTGTGCTTTTCTGAATAACCAAAGCAATTACTAGCACGGTGCATTCAAAAGCACTACATGAACCTATACAGCAATGGTAAATCCACTGAGTACTGCTGGGTGGTTGACAGTAACATGGTAATCACAGATTTCTTGTACATTTCACGAAGTAAAAAAGAGAGAAAGGTATTATTTTAGTTAACTATCTGGTTGTACAGTGGCAGCATATTTGGGGGAAAAAAAAAAAAAAACATCACCAGCACCAATGCATGACTTCACAGTGGGAGGTTTTGTGTGCTCATAGAAGCACTGGGCAACAGGGGAAAGGGAAACACTGGGGCTCTGGGTTTGCTCCAGCTGAGTGATTATTTGCACCCGCTTTTGATTAGACGGATGATCAGAAAGTGAACTGGTTAGCATAGCCTGCTTGTCTGCTGGCAACAGAGACAGCAAAGGCTCCCACCTCCTCACTGCAGAAGACCACCCGCAGAGAGTTTGAGCAGCTGGAAAGGAAAGAGCTGAGGCAGAAGATCAGAGAATCCAGGGGATAAAATGATGAGCTGTTTACCATCACACTAGCAGCTAAAGTTACTGCTGTGTATTAAATAATAGTAGCATATTTTAATTACTATAAAACATCAAAATCTTAATAGCGTACATATGAATCCAGTGTAGACATTGATTCAAATGTGTGGAATAGTCAAGATTCTTCACAATCTCCTGATCTCAATAATAAATGAAATAATATGGAGACAGCTTTGTTAGAATGAGCAATTTAATACACACACACACACACACACACACATTTTCAGAACCGCTTGTCCCATACGGGGTCGCGGGGAACCGGAGCCTACCCGGTGACACAGGGCGTAAGGCCGGAGGGGGAGGGGACATACCCAGGATGGGACGCCAGTCCATCACAAGGCACCCCAAGCGGGACTCGAACCCCAGACCCACCGGAAAGCAGGACTGTGGTCCAACCCACTGCGCCACTGCACCCCCCAATTTAATACAGTATATTACAATTGTCCATTTAGCTGACGCTTTTCTTCAAAATGACTTATGTCGTTAAACTGCTTATTGTCATTAACCCATTTATACAGCTTTGTAATTTTTACTGAAGCACTTCAAGGAAAGTGCCCTACTCAGGTGGGACTCGAATCTGGGTACTTTCAGTGGAATTACTAGCTCTAACTGCTGTGCTACCTGCCGGCCTTGAACTTCTGGTGTTTTTGTCAGTACGTCCTTTAATTACATCATTTAATTTTTTCACATGATCAGAATAAATGGGGGATGCGGCGGTGTGGCAGGTTTAGCCTGTGCCTGCTCTCTGGTGGGCCTGGGGTTCGAGTCCTGCTTGGGGTGTCTTGTGGCGGGCTGATGTTCCATCCTGGGTGTGTCCCCTCCCCCTCCAGCCTTACGCCCTGTGTTGCCGGGTTGGGCTCCGGTTCACCGCGACCCCGTATGGGACAAGCGATTCAGAAAGTGTGTGTGTGTGTGTGTGTGCATACTTTGTAGCTGTAAAAACTGGCAATGATCTTTTGAATCTTATGTCTTTCAGACAGTGTGTGTGTGTGTGTGATCAGAATAAAAATAGATCCAAATCCTTAGAACACATGCTTAGTTAGCACAGCAAATAAAAGGTGACTGAAATCTTGCTTGAGCAGTATGTGTTTTTATCTCGTCGCACATTTTCAAAGGGCATTTGGTGGAGGATCGCCGCTCCTGAGGCAGTTCTGTACCAGCGCAAAACTGCTACAACATGACATTAGACATAATTCCGCTGTCCCTGTTGTTCAAATGTCGCTTGTGGCCGTACACTTGAATTGCCCACTCACCATGATAACAGTGTTTCCGCTGAGGCATGCAGGCCGCACAAGCAGAAGGAGGGAGGGAGCAGCAGCAGCGTGTGGTAATGAAGCATCAAGGCCCTCAGAACAGTATCATTGCCCCACTCAGATGTGTCCTTTCGCGAAGGACTGACATTAAGTCGAGAGCCGGGACTGTGAGTTCCCCACGCGCTGCACGGTCTGTGCTCAGGTTAAGTAACACGATTCCTCATCTCCGCTCCGCTGCCCCGGCGGTCGCCGCCAGCTTGCCGCGTTGAGGTGCTCACCACGGGATTGGACCCGCTCACCTGTGCAGGGGGTTAATCAGCCATTTCATCGGGCCACAAAGCCAAAGAAGATGACAACACCATGCCACACGTAGCTGAAACACTGTCAACCTCGGTATTTGGAAGACAGAAGAAACTGAGCAATACTAAGTGATAAAAATTAAAAACAAATTGGAACATTAGCCCAGGGCTTTAGAACAATATGCACTATACAACAGGATCATTTCTATTCTTAAAATAAAAAGAAATGTATTAAAAGATGTGTGGAAAGAATCACACAAACATGATTTTCATGTTCAGGGATCATGGCCTGGGATTAAGGAGGCAGAGGGTGAGATGTGAGTCTGTGTGTTGCTGTATTAATTATTTTAATACTTGTGGTAATAAATAGTATCACAATACTACTAATACAACCTGATTTAGATTTTTGAGAAGACACAACATAATCCATTATGTCATCCACCTGTGTTTAAATTCCTTAGAACTCGATCTGTCTGAAAGTTAATGGCCAAATGTGGAATGAAATCTTTGAAGAATTCTTGAGAACTGACTTATTTTTTTTTTCTGAAATTCTGTCATCTTGTTTAGGAATTATTGTGAAATTGTTTAATTTTGGTATTGTATAATACTTCATAAAATGATATCTTCATTGATATGTGCAATCTGTTCTTCAGTCTACATACATTTACTTTTATTTTATTTAATTTATCCTGCAAAGCCGTCCACAATTCAAGGTACGCAAAAGTGCATTAAAGCAACAAAGAATTTAAGATACAGACTGCAAGACTGGTAATGTTGTATGTCCTCTGTCCTATGGTACACGTGTAACCTATGTTAGCCTCTGAGTATTCAAACATTAGGGACACGTATGCTTCCTTTTTTCAGTACATGATTGCGTAATCACCGCCATGCCACTAAATTATGCAAATAGTTTTCGCCTTGACTGGTACTTAATCATGCAAATGTGATACTGATTACCAATATGTTAAAGCATATTAACAAGCTTGAAAATTACTGCTATTGTTTTAGAAAACACTTACATAACTACTGAGACGCTCGTTACTTTCTTACTTCTGAAATATTTGTTATGCACGTCTTCCGTACACCACATGCAATTACGAGTTCAGAATTTGTTTCAGTTTGCAATTTTTACCTTCTAATTTATGAATTCTTTAATTTAGACCTTGCTTTTGACCATGCACAGCTAAAAGGTGCAGCAATTATTGAAACTCTCAATTTAAAGGCAAAGAGAATCTTTGGAATGTAGAAACTCAAGAAATATATGTGAAGTTATCTGGTGATTGTCCAGCAATCAAACAATTCTTTATCAAACAAATTTTCGTTTTCCTGTGAATGAAACAGGATTTTGTCATTGCTGCCAATCACAAATAATAATTATTTGAAAATGTAGTCACCTTTAACCTTTCAGCAGCATGACAAAAAGTTTCTTGTCTGGCTTTTCATGTATTTTTTTTAATATGATACATCAGTAGCCTTGGAGCCAGCTTGTGAAATAAGTGCACGGGACCTTTTACTTTACAAACTGCCACCTCCATCTAAATCTTCAGACAAAAGCCATTCATAGTCAAACCCTTTCAATAAAAAAGTGCATTTTACAAATCACTCTCCCTTTCACCACTCAGACTTCAGCAGTCCTTGACACATCTTCAATAAATAGCGTGTGGGCGTCCCCATCCCCAACCGTTTCTGTAATATTCCCTTTCTGTAAAGGTCCAGTCAAAGCTTCTTATTTGTTTCGGCCACAGTCCGAGTAAGTTTCAACCAAGGAAGGCATCTGAGTCTGACCCAATCTGACTCCTTTTCAACCACACAATAAAGAAACAGAGTGAATAGTACCAATGGATGCAAAACAAACTTGGAGATGGGAGATGTTCTCTATTTTATGAAGTGACGACTGTTGACTGTTCCATGTTAACATATACAGTTAAAATACACAGTATACTCAAAATGGTATGCTGCTGTTAAAATATATTGTTTGCTGAGGTTAAACACTCAGTTAAGCAGGTTTTCAACAAAGTAGACTGTGGCAAATGTAAGAGCCCTTCCTGTTATAACATTGGTGTTCTTGATGTAAATTACGAAAGCTAACAACATCTGTGCTACAGAATTGCAGAGTGCTGCAGAGGTCATGACTTACAGCGCTATAAAAATACACAGTGTTGTAACCTCTGCATATGTGCACAAGCATGTGATTCTGAACTGTGGCTGACTGATATTCCACGGCTGATGAACATATGTGCATTTGCATGAACGCATATATGCATCCAAATGAGCCAGATCACAGTTTTAAATCACCGAGCATTTTACTGGAGGTTCTCTGAGTGGTTGAATGTTTTTATCGGGGTAAAACACAGAACGTCACGCAGGCAGACATTAAGATGACGGTGAGGGGGCGCTGGGGTTATGTGAACAGCCGTGGTTATTGAAGCACAAGGAGCAACAATCACAAGCAATGACTGGGATGGAAAAGCTCTATTTTCTTGGAGTGCTTAACTAAACATCTCTGTTTTTTATTGCTTTTATGAAGAGGACAGAGTCACAGTAACATACACATAGAGACAGTACACATGAGAAACTGCAAATATGTCCACATATAAGAGTGAGGACTCAAGGCCAAAAGGTTACTTTCTAGTAACTTCCCTAAGGGTATCCGGACATTCTAGAATTCATTGCAATTTTCATACAAATCAAATACCATTTTTTATATGCAAGAAATCGGAATACTTGTCATCTGCACATTTACAGAGGGAACCTCTTGTGTGTAGACGACAACATTAAAATACATTTCTTTGCCAAATGTGTAAGACTAGTTATATGTTCTATCACATCATCAAGAAAGGAGTTATCTTGCGATTTAACAAGACTATATGTGGGGAAAAAAAAATCACATTTTTATTAAAGGTTTTTAGATGGTTGTGTGTACCCTAGTCCAGTAGAAAGTGGAAAAGCTAAGTTGTCTCTGCGAACATTCTATGAAAGTGCACCGGAGAAAAGTAGATTCTGTGAATGAGCTTGAAATTTTGCCCCTGTTTTTAGGACTTTTGATTCATCAAACAAATCTGTGCAAGTCCTGGATGTTTACAGCTTAAAAAAAAAATCTACGTGCATTTTCTTCAGATTTTGTAATTTTCTCCTCACCCTGATCACAAATGTAACCGTTTATTATTGTTATTATGACAATAATAAAAATGATTGATTCTACAGAATTAAATGATCATTGATGTTATGGTCAGGAGACATTGGTCTTGCAAGTAGAATTGCAAACACAAGCACGTTATCTGCTGAAACACAGTACAGATGCATAGCATCTTTTTATGTAACACATTATTTTAATCAGAAGAAGCTATAAAATACTGTTGCTGATATGTCTGTCCAGTTTTTCCACTTGTCGACATTGTACAGTCATGTACCACTTAAGGACGTTTTGCTTAACAACTGACACCTATGTTACTGGTTTATGTATTTACTATACTATACTTTTTATTGTTATTTTAGAGTGTACTCTTTCTACTTATAAAAAAGTTTACTGTATAATAGTATACGCTGTTATGCCGACAGCAGCATCATAAATCTCGTGTTTACCACGTCTCTTGATTGCATCGAGGCTATACCATGTAGGTGTGTATAAGTACACCCTATGATGTTCGCACAGCAACGAAATCACCTAACGATGTGTTTTGCTTTTATTTATGCAGCATTCGCCATAGCCCCAATCCATGTCTATGAAAAATAGTGTGTCATGAAGACTGTGCCAATGAGCACCAGATTTGCCCTGTCTCTTGGGTTTGTTTGTGGGGATGTGATAAGGCAAGCCTGGCCACAGTGGCATGCGCCAGGGGCTTCAGGGACCCAAACCCCTGCTGGGTCAGCAGCCCCCAG
Source organism: Scleropages formosus (assembly GCF_900964775.1). Lineage (NCBI taxonomy): Eukaryota > Metazoa > Chordata > Actinopteri > Osteoglossiformes > Osteoglossidae > Scleropages > Scleropages formosus. The sequence goes on along the minus strand of NC_041821.1, from coordinate 12,250,253 downwards.
GCCGTGGCACTGCTTCCGCAGGCCCGCCCGCCGGAATCGCAGAGTCACGCAAGGGCATTGCACAAAACACAGACATGGGTCTCCGGTCCTTTTGAGGTTCAACGGCTCACAGTACGACCGCTTACAGAAAACAGGGCTGAGGTAGCACATAAAAAAGGCTGCGGGATTAGAGAGAAGTTTGTTTTGCGCCAGGGATGTCAGTCGCAGGACCTGGAGCCTCGAGGCTTGTGTGTCTGCTGGGTTTCATTCCAGTCCGTTCAGTGGCTCCCCTGCTTTCCCCTGTAGTAAATTCAACACTGTTTGTGCCATTTCCTCAAAAATACAGTTCTGAAATAATGGTGAAATAGTTGCAATCTTGAGTTTCACTAAAATAAAAAAAAAATAAAAAAAAAATTACAAAGATAATAAAGTAATTTAATGGAGGCGGATAGAACAAAAGACTGGATCCACGGAAGCTGCTGGAAACTGACTTTGACACAGGATAAGTTGTTCCCTCTTATTCTTCGTAAAAACTAGGATCCTGCTAGAATGACAGGGAGGGACTTTGATACACAGTACACAATGCATAGCATCAGAGCCCCTCCCACACCCTGCCACCTACACACACACACACGCACGCACACACGCACGCACACGTTCAGGCTTTACCCCTGCGTTCAATTCACTAATCAATTTCTGTTTTTTTGTCCATTTTGTGTCCAATTAGCCGATGCTTGTATTTCCGACGAGTACTTTGCCGAAATGGCATCTCGGAAAGTTGTCGTTTAATTAACCGAGAGACCTACATGTTCGACTGAGAATCTTATCAGACTTGTGAAAGTTGTCTGCAGGATAATGTTTTCCCCAACAGACTCCATACACACCTTTATTGTACGGTTAAAATTACATTTTGCTGTTAGACACACGCACACGTTTGCAGTCTGCTACTTATTCAATAATGCTGTGTAAACTAAAAAGGTGAGATTTTTGACATCTGTGGGCTTTGCCAGATGCTGCTCTCAACAGGTATCATATCGAGATTCAAGACCTTTTCCACTTTCTGTGTCTTCTTCAGTAAGATGTGTCCAGTTATGACGGACACTTTCCAAACACAGTCCAAACTCTTTTCTTACTGAATATAACATCGCAGGCAGGGCCAGCAAGACATTTCTGAGAAATTAATACAGTGTTGCAAGTCTCAGTAAGAGTAATACACAAGATATAAAGCACTCGTTTGCTGTATTTGAGTTTTTGGAATCATTTTCACAGTGAAACATATTACCATGGAGACATTTGGTGTCTCTCGTTTAATTTTATACAGGCAGTGAAAGCGTAGTATAAAATCAAACCCATTGGAAATGTAACATTTACTGCACCACCAGCAGTCCCTTTCATACATCACTGTGTTGCTAGGGACAAACGTTGTAGGAAGCGAGGACCACTTCATTCACACCCACAGCGGGGATTGTGAAAGGACGTTGTCACGGGGACCAAGGAAATGAAGTGGGAGCTATTTCAGATTCCAGCAATTCATTTCTCATGATTTTATTTAATTTGACATTACCATGTAGGCCATGGTACATAGACGCCTTGTTGTCGTTGCAGCATGCTTACGTAGAGTTTTGCTGTGAATAATTTAGTGCAAACACAAATATATTGTGAGGACTGCACAGGCACTTCGTTGAATGATGCAAGTCTTGGCTCACACACTTGCGATAAGAAGAAGAATCAGGAAAACTTTTTTTAGTCATTTAATTTTTTTGGGCTCCTGCTGTGTGTTTCCATTCTAAACACCACTGATAGGAACATATCATGACTTTGAAGGCAAGCCTCCACTTATCTCTTTCCCCATAATGAACACACTGACATTATTAAAAAGTGTTACTACCGAGGGGTAAGAGGAAGTAAATATTTGCACCAAAAAAGTCACACAGTTCTTTTTTGTGTCCATTACTGAGAACATTACAGTCCTAGTCCTAAACAAATGTTCACTAAACTAATCAGCATCCTTGGTGGCACCTGAATTGACAACATACAGTAAAATGCTTGCATATAGAAAAGAAAAATGTTTATAGCAAACTGAAGAAATGATATTAAAATGCCCTGAGCTAAAATCAGGAGCAGCATGAGTGAAGCTTAACAGCTCCTGGGTTCGAATTTGGATTTTAAACTGGCTCATTTTGTCCAGAATTGGCATGCCTGTGTGAGTGCATATATGTGCGATGGACTCGAAACCTGTCCATGGCGTATCCTGGCTCACACCGTATGCATCCTAGTTAGGCTCCAGACAGCAGAGCCGTAGACAAGTGGTAACTGATGATGAATGGATGGCAATAAAAAAGGAAAGAAAGCCCAGCAAAAAATATGTATGACTGCAGACACTTGAAAAAGTTTCTTGACCATAAAATAACAGCATTGTGAAGATTCTCTTTAAGGAGTAACACCTTGTTTTACAGTTTAAATCCTTGTAAGAGAGTCATGGTGGGACAACTTTTGAGTCACAATAATCCGTAAAACGGTATCGTCCAACCTAATGGTCCTTAGATCCACAGAACACATACTGTCACCAGATGGTTTGAGGAGCGATATTCTCCCCAATGGCCAGACCTCCAATAGAGCACTTGCGGTAATGTTTAGAGAAGTTCCTACAGCAACACTTTTGGCTTTCATAAAAGCTGTGTGAATTGGAGGTTTTCCAGCTGAAAGAATGATGTGACATTCCTGCAAATGAGTTTCAGACCCTTGTGAAGGATGTGTACAGCAGCGTAGCTTCCTTTCCATTCTGGCTGCATTTATATTCCTTTGGCTTGTGAAAATGTTTGTCTGTTACGGTCGGAGTGTTAATGAAACTAAACTTGTAAAACTCAATTAATGAGGCAACTGCTAAAACATTGGATTTTTGTGTGTATATGACTTTGTATTTTCTTTCGATGCCTTAACACAGACCCTTAAATTTTGTTTTATATTATTTCCTTTCACTATCTACTACCAGCAGAACCTTTTTTTAGATCCATACATTACATCCCTTTCAATTAGGGATAGAATTTCCAGGAAGAATAAAGTATTTGCATATTATAAGTGCCTTAGATATAAATGCCCAATCAGCCAGGCAAAGGATGAGAAGATAAAAATCAAAGACAATTTATTCAACAAATGTTGCCGAAAATGTGTCAGCTGCTTGTTTTCTGCATCATGATGAATATTTCAAATAAGTGATATGCTTGTATTTTAGGCTTGTTAGTTATTCTTTTGAATTACAAATAAGTGAAAACTATTCATAAACTTAATTAAGGAACTTTTCAGATCCTTTGTTGCTTGGCAACACTCTGCTAATTTGCAGCCAAAGAACAATGGTAATTATCTTCGAAATACCAAAATTACTTGCCCTTTATTTTATTTTCTGTAATTACTCAATATTTGTCTCTGGCTAAAAGAAAATGCTAAAACAAACACTTCTTATCAAGTAAGTAGTCCAAAGGAACACTTAATTGTAAGTTAGCTGTAGATATGCTTGCGCTCCATTAGGGCAGTCTGTGATCGTTTAAACTACAGTAAGTGTAGTATACTGACATATGGGAAGCAGCTTTGAAATTATTGCAATATTGTAATAAAGAAATATTGGCCTTTTGACAGCGTTTAATGTCTGTTCTCACTGTAGCCTCTTTGAAAAGATTTATATAGCTGTTTCAAAGGCCAAATGAATGTTCTGTAAACATGGACACTCTATTTTTTAGATGTTTTGCTATAGGCATTTAATATTTGGATTTTCTGTTTACTCTTTGTAATTTTTTTGGTACAGAAATTCCATATATGAACATTTCACGTGCACAAATTATTATTATTATTATTCTTATTATTATTATTTAGCTGATCCCTTTATTCCAAGACATCTTTCAATTTTAGGTAGAGGGGTTACAGTATTTACCTTTCATACAGCTGGCAATTCTTAATGTTTCGGTTCAGGATAAGAACATTGCTGAGGCTCTTCAGAATGTAAGGCAACAGCACCAGCCATTACACTGGCACTTAATGCTGTAGATGTTTCACACAGAGAAACGCCACATACTCTACCTATATTTTTTGGTGTATTCGTGTCACTAATGAAAATTCAATTTTTTGCTCTTTAATTGTTTGATGTAGATATTTCACATATAGAAGTCCTGCTCATATGTCTCCTTGATTTGCTCCATGTGTGTTTCAGCCTCTGCCAAGCTGACGAAGAGCAGCCATGCCTCAGCATGCTGGGATGAGACCTGGATTAACAACCAGCAAGAGAGCAGATGCAGTACCCCTGGGCGCCTGCCAGGAAGCATCATCTCCACATCAGACATCTGCACAATCATCTCTCCATTCCTTCCTGTAATTACCTGCAAGGAGCCACTGCTACCCACGAAGGTAATTTAATGATGGAACACGCATAAATGGCAAATTAATAAACTTAATCTAATCAGTTTTCACAAAAGAAGACAATGGAACATGAAAGAAGAACAATGAAATCTTCAAATTGGGTCTACGTTCATTTCTGAAGATATACAACATACAGGAAGCAAGTTGAGTTGTTCCATGGAAAAAAGGAAAAAAATGCCAGACTGGCACGCATTATTCCAGCTTTACCTTGTAATTCTTTCTTACCAGAGTGCAGTAAATTGTCGAAGTGATTGATTTGTGCATGTGGTACTATAAACAGCTCAGACAAATAGTACACAGAAGGATGCTGCTCCGATGATGCTGCTTTCCAGCCCATTGAATTCCGCTGCAGCCCTGCCCTAGGGGCACCTGGCAGCGTGCTTGAGTGACGGGGCGGGGGGGAATCAATAAACATGTCAGCACCGACGAGGAGCCGCAGACACAGAGGGTGCAGCCGCCCCCAGCCCCACGCCTCCCAGCGGCAGGTCCTCCAACCATCGATCGCCCATCATTCAGAATGGCGGAGGGGCAGCATGGCGGTGGCGCTTGACACACTGGGGCTCTTGTGACTGTAAAGGTTCAAATGGTGGTAGTAGTGAAGTTAGTGTGATTCTCAAGGATAAGTTTTTACGAGTGGGGTTAGATGGGATGGAGGATGGCACTTGTTGTCATGCTGACCCCCTCAAGGTCTTTTGTAATTCAAGTACAATACAGCACAGCCACATCCCTCCCACAGTTACAGGCTGTCTTTCAACGTGACTCTATGTGTACTGCAGTTGCTCGTTGCTGCCTGGAATCATGCTGTTATTTGTGTTTCTGCTATTTATTGCGTTAAAACTGAAATCCTTTTAAAGAATCAAATTGATCAGAAAGCATTTTCAGATGCATTAATTTTGCTCGTGGTATGGTAACAAAAGAAAGGAGACTTGTCACACAGGCACATTGGAGATACATTCCTAGATTCTGTTCTGACTCACTGAATGGGGATATTACTTGCTCTGCAGTTTCAAAGTTCCATGCTGTCCAGTTGTCAGAGGCATGCAGACAGTAAGTAAATTACCAACTCTGCCGTCCCATCTTTTTGATTTTGGTAGTAGGTGCAGCCCCCCCAACAACATGACTTCATTAAACATCACAGGCAACCAGTCATTTTGTGCGTCATTTGCTTTTCTGAACGTCTCTCTCGAAACGAGCTCAGGAACAAAAACAGTATCCCATCAGGTTCCATTTATTTAATGGCGTAATGCATCAGTACAGTGCCTTCATTAAAAGGTGTGCAGTGGACCAATTATAATTTTCTGTCATTCTTGCATCTGACTCTACCCCTTTTTATGTGCAGTGTTCTGTGGATAAGCTAGAGTTCTGTCAGCGATCATATGAAATGAACTGGAACTGCAAAACAGGCCAACTATGGCTGGGTGGGTTTTCGTCAAACATACGATGGCGGGCCGCTTCAATTTATCCGCGTCACTAGTTGAACATATGCTCTGCAAAACTAAGCTGGAAATGGCATTAGGCTACATAAAGTGATGTTTATCATGATTTTTTTTTTGTGTTGTATTGATACTTACTGTCCATGGTTTCCTCAACACGTTAAGGGGCCAAAGGCAGTGGGCAAATTCAGACTAGAATCACAAGACAGTTTCTCTTCTTCCTTTCTTTTCTTGCCAGAACCCTTGAATATGCAGATTATAACCTGTTATCTACATTCTTTGCTCAGAATGATTTCCTTGATGGATATCAGTAGGGATTCAAGATCAGTTATTCAAATGAGAATCTCAGAAGCTCTCTAGTCTGCCAAATCTGCTTCCCTTTCCTTGGTCCTCACTCTCCTTGACCTTTCTGCAATATGTGTTACTGTAAATCAAATCTGCTTTATTTTATAGAACAGCTTAGAATCCAAAGATCACCACTGAATTCATGTGAATGTTACCTATCAGGTGATTTTACATGGTATTTCACATGGCTCCTTGTCTCCCTCGTAGTCTCTTTGAACTGGTCTATCTACCCCCTGTCCCTTTGCTCTGCCATTGAATCATATAGGTTCTCTCATTGGTGTTTTGTTGAAGATACTCAGCTCTTCCTGTCTTTTCCCGCAACCAGCAGAGATGAATATTGTCACAATAGAGCTTGAATCTCTGACATCTCTGCCTGGATGACTGGCAGCCATCTATGTTTATTCAGTATTTTTCAGACTGGAACACTCACAGAAAATCTATCCACTTGTTGGGAACTTTCTATCAAACTGGATGGTTCTTGCAACTCATCCACATTATTAGTTAAGATCTCATCTTGCCCAATTGGCTGACTGCCGAAGAACTGGTCCAAGAATCAACATACCTACAGGACCTGATCAGTTCTTACAGCACAGCAGAAGTGCTGCGCTGCTCCATCTCTGACTGCTTGGTGATTATATTCACATGACATGCAAAACTGAAAGTGTGTAGATTTTGGATAATTTAAAGGTCAGATGACTCTCAGAACTGCTGATTCTCTTCCAGCATTCAAGAAGGGTTTCAAAACACTTCCAGACCCACTTCTTTCCTAGTATCTGCTGATGTTTGACTATTTTCATTGAGTTTCTTTTTAAATTCATAAAGCCTTTGTAGCAAATATGTAAATTGCAGAGAACACCTCCTGTACTTTTATCAGATATCATGGTTGACTTTTTCTGCATGAATTCATCAAACAGCATATCTTATTTTTTGCAGGTTCCTATGATCTAGGACAAATTATACAGGAATGCAAAGAATTTTCTGAGGAGTCCAAGCAATTTTTGCAAATCAGATAGCATGTCAGGGACATGCATAATGTGAGAGATCCAGAGGTGATATCACTGTCCAGAGGTGGAAACACATGGCTCTATTGCATTAGCCATGAGCTAATCCAGTAGTCTTGTGCCTGCAGAGAAACAAAGCACTAGTAAGTATTGGGAATGAGCTAAAAGCTGATCAGGGGCCTCCATGCCACAACAAATCAGGCCTGATAATTATGAAGCAGACATCTCTTTATCTGCATTAGCAGCATGCTCTAGGGAAGAATGAAAGAGAACATGTGTGGAATTCCTAAGTGAACATACCCTTTCCACCTTCCCATCATGCAGGAGAGGGAAAGTGATCATAAATGCAGGTCTCACCTTCCACTGTGAACACCACCCCCACCCTTTTTTAATGATTACACTGTGCTCCTAAACACTGTCCCCCCTGTAGCTATGAATGAACAGTGATGCAATTTAGGGAGAGCAAGCACTAATTAATTACATGCAGTCAAATGAAAAGTGGTCCCTGACTGTAAGGCGTGAGCTCAATTTAAAGACTGGTTTCATTAAGAAGGGAAGGGAAAAAAGTCCAGCTTCTTCTGCAATGAGTACTGAGCCAGACAGTGTGCTACAAAGGTCTTCCATTTCAGAAGAAGTCTTCAAAGAGTGCGAACACAGTGTGAGATCATAAATCTATTTTTTTTAAAATGCTTTCATGGACATCCGGCTTATTCTGCTCCTGTAAGGAAGATGCATTTATTAATATTTTCTACTATAAGATCAACAATGGATTTTGACTTTTATCATCTTTTTATTAGTCTTAGAAGATGATTATGTTGTAACTCAGAAAACATGTACAGGCTTTTGGTCTAGTTTGTTTTTCTCCCCCCTGTAGAGTTTGCCAGTCTATCCAGGCACATTAGGGAAGAGGCGGGTGCCACTCCCTGTAATTTTGGTTATTATTAGACTAGGTTAATTAGGGCATCATAGATGGTAAAGACCGTTTTTTTTTTTTTTTTATTTCCAAGGTAGTTTATAAGATAATTTGTTTGGTTTGTCTAAGTTCTTTGCTTTGGTTTCTGCTTCCCCTGGAACATCTACACCAATTGACACACTGAAGGAAACTACACTTAACACTTGGTTCTGTGCTTATTGGTGACTTTGTTGGCCCCATGCTGTTCACCATTCAGTTGATGTTACACCTTAGGTACTCCTAGACACCTGGGTTAAAGCATATAGAAACAGCCATCAAAAAAATGACCTTATTAGAGGCTAGCAGTTTTCCTTGAGGACATAACTTAATTACATTGAGTCAGAATGCAAGTGTTCAGGCAGTTTTATACTTGGCCAAGTCACAAATATGGAATTAAACTTTTTACTTGGAACACTCAACCTATGACCCTGTGTGGTACTGATATATAAAATCTGTATTGCAAGCTATATAAAGGACCCATATTTTGAAGCAGATAACTTTAAAAGAGCCTTCAATCAGAATTTTGTATGACTTATATTTTACTTATTTTTGCTGAAACATTCTACAGTAGATTAATGGGCATTTTGATAAGTACAATGATCAGTTCTTGACATGCTATCAGGAAAAAAAAAAAACAGAATTGCAGCTTGTTTGTGGATCACACATATAACCCATAGTTTACCCTATGCTGCACCCATGATTTCCTTGAACTAACTCTGGATCACTGTAGTCCTTCCAGGAAAAGTTGTTACTGGAAATTGAGATACTTTTGAAAGTAACTGTTTTAAATTTCACATGTGTATCATTGTGATATTGCTGAGACACCATGTCATTTTCCAACTGATATTTCTATTTACAAATATATACTTATTATATTTGCCAAAACGAGAAGGGAGTACCTTGTTACATATCTGTGTGTGGTGAAAGCACATGAACCTCTTGTCACTTGACTTGATCACTTGACCGACCAGACTATCGGGCGTCGAATCGACTCCGCTGGTCACAGCACGCTTTCCATTCCTCTCTGGATCGCGCCTTCCTCATCCACGTAGCTCCAAACGTTTTTCTTATGTCGTCAATCCATCGTTTTGGAGGCCTTCCGCATGGCCTTTTCCGCTCACGCGGATACCACTCGACAATTGCGCGAGTCCACCGATTGTCGGTGAACCGAGCAACGTGTCCGGCCCATCTCAACTTTTGCTTCTCGTACTCGTTGATGACGTCCCTCACGCCGGATTTCTCTCTGATCGTCTCACTCCGGATATGTTCTCTTAGTGATATTCCCAGCATAGATCTCTCCATCGCCCTTTGAGCAGTTACCAACCTTTGCTCTTCTCTCTTCGTGGTGGCCCAAGTTTCACTGCCGTATAACATTGCAGGTAAAACTGTGCCATTGAAGAGGTTCGCGCGGGTGGTCTTATCCAACTTTCCTTTGAGCACATCCTTGATGGAGTTGAACGCTTTCCATCCGGCCCTTATTCTCCGCGAGATTTCCTTCTCCATGTCTCGACGCATATTTACTTCTTGTCCAAGGTAGACGTATTCCTCCACCTCCTCTATTTCATCGCCTTGAACCACTATTCGGCCCCTTGTTGCGTAATCTGACCGCATGAACTTGGTCTTTATGCGGTTCATTTTGAGGCCTACTCTCGAGCTTCTGATGTCTAGCTCGGTTAGCATGGTCTGAAGTAGATCTGTGGTTTCGGCGACGAGGACGATATCGTCAGCGAAACGGAGGTGGGTCAGTAGCTCGCCGTTGATGTTTACGCCGCCCTTCCAGTCGATGTCTCTGAAGATCTGCTCGAGACATGTGGTGAAGAGCTTCGGAGAGATGGTGTCTCCTTGTTTGACGCCCTTCTCGACTGGTATTCTAATCGGCGACGACAGCAGAGCGATGTCGGTGGTACATCCGGAATTCGCCTCCCGTAGGAGTTCGATGTATTGCGCCTCGACTCCTTGCATCTCCAACGACTTTAGCACTGCGTTGATCTCGACGCTGTCGAAGGCCTTCTCGTAGTCCACGAACGCGACGCATAGTGGCAGCCTGTACTCTTTCGCTCGCTCCAGCAATTGGGTCAGAGTGAAGATGTGATCCATCGTGCTGTAGGTTCTTCGGAATCCTGCTTGTTCCCTTGGTTGTTGTCCATCCAAGTGTTCTGATAATCGTGTTAGGATTATCTTCGTGAACAGCTTGTAGATGTGGGACAAGAGGCATATGGGACGATAGTTCTTCAGATCTTCTCTATCTCCCTTCTTATACAGCAGGATGGTTCTCGACTCTTTCCACTGCGATGGTATCTTGCACGTGTTCAGATAGTGACTGAACCGTTCGGCGAGGATTTTCCAGAGCTGTTCTCCGCCCAACTTCAGCATTTCAGATGTTATGCCATCTTTCCCCGGTGCTTTTTCCCTCTTCATCAAATTGACGGCCCTTTCAACCTCACTTACGAGAATGGGGGGCACATTCTCCTTCCTTTGAAGTGACGGTGGTGGTTCAATCTTCACAGCAGATTTAAAAAGCTTAGTGTAACAGTCTTTACAGATCTTTACCACCTCGCCTCTTTCATCGGCTGTAGCACCATCCGAGTTCTTCAGCTTCGTCACTTCCGATTTATAGAGTGCCATCCCCCTTTCACATTTCTTGAGGCTCTTCCTTTCCTCGGCGGCCTTCAGGAGCTTTTCCATCCGGTATTTTTCGAAGTCTCTCTTCAGCTGCAGTCGTATCACCCTGCTGAGAATGGAGTATTCAAGGTGATCTTCCGCAGTCGTCTTCATGTTCTTTCTCTTCTCGAGAAGTTTTTTGGTTTCTTCCGAGATTCTTCCCTTCTGCTCCCTTGGGCCCGCCTCCTTTGCCTCCCTCAAGCATTCCTTCAGTTTCTCCATCAGTGAGTCATAATCATCGTCAATTCCGTCAATTCGGCACCAGGATTTCCTCTCCATCGCTTCCTGCAGTCGCTTTCCATCGTAGACCTTCACACGTTCTTCCCTCGACGTCAGCTGCAGTGTCTTCTTCTCCTTTGTCCTGTCGATGACGATCTTGGCCCTGAGCAGGCGGTGATCGCTGCCGGTGTTGAATGGCGTTACGACAGAGACGTCTTGCAGAATGCGCCGCTTGTCGACCAGGATGTAGTCGATCTCATTGCGATGTGCAGCGTTAGGGGCTATCCAGGTCCATCTTTTCTCGCTGTTCTTCTTGAACAGGCTGTTCCCGATGTAGATTTTTCTCGCCTCTACCATAGTGACCAAACGTTCCCCTCTTTCATTTCTTTCTCCAGTTCCAAACTTTCCAACATACCTTTCACCTTGCCTCCCTTTTCCGACCTTTGCATTGAAGTCTCCCATCACGACGGTGTAAGTGGATTTCCGAGCTAGCACCATGTCTAGCTGGCGATAGAACTCTTCCACTTCATCGTCGTTGCTGGCACTGGTGGGAGCGTAGGTCTGGATGATCTTAAGGGTGGCCTTTCCCGAGAGGTTCACATTGAGCACTCCGATACGCGATGACACAAAATGGCATGAGGCGATCTTCGTAGTCCATTCTTTGCTTATGATGAACCCGACACCCCCAACTGATCTGCTACCATCCGCTTTTCCTAGTCTTACAGCGCATCCATCTTCCCACCTCGCACTCATCTCCTTCTTCTGCCGAGTCTCGCACAGACCCAACACGTCGCATCTGATCTTCATCTTCTCCTCCATCAGGTGGTTCAATCCGTTCCCCCTTGCCAAAGACCTGCAGTTGTAGGTGCAAATGGCAAGGTTAGTCCTGTTCCGCGGCGGCTTCTTGGAACCTGAGATTCTTAGCGGCCTCTCGTCGCTCGGATGGCGTACCGCCGCCGTGGCACGGTCCGATTGACGTGCAGGGTACTGAGGCCCATTTCTTCGTGCTGTTTTAGCCAGAAAATGACGCCACCCCGCTGGCTAGGCGGGCAGGCCATTGCACCTCTTCAGTTTAGCTAGCTTCCAGCCTCTACAGGATGGACCATACGCCCGCTTCTGCTAAGGCGATCCACCTGCATGACCGATAGTCCGGTACCAATGCGGCATGGTTGAACCTGCCAGGATATACAGAGTATATCCAACCGCCATAGCTACCAGACAGCCATTGCCACTGTTGCGCCACTTTGAGGCACTGAAGCCGGGTTTGCAACAGGAACCTCTTGTATTATCAGTTAATTTGAAGGTGAAATTAAAGTTTGGTATTTCAGTCAATGGTATGACAATCAGCTGTGAGTGGGGGAGACCCTCCCTTATTTAAAGAACAGAAATCTGGGGTGTCAATATCAAAGTCTGGTCTTCACAACACAGGTTTGTGCAAGTGTGTCATGGCTCAAACAAAGGAGATTTCTGAGGACCTCAAAAAACAGTTGTTGATGCTCACTAGGCTGGAAAAGGTTACAGAACTATTTCTCAAGAATATAAACTTCACCAGTCTACTGTCAGGCAGATTGTTCACAAATGGAGAAAATTCAACACCACTGTTATCCTCCCCAGGAGTAGTTGACCAACAAAGATCACACCAAGAGCAAGGTGTTTAATAGTCCGGGAGGTGACAAAGAAACCCAGGGTAACATCTAAGGAACTAAAGTCTTCTCTTGCATTAGTTAATGCCAGAGTCCATCAGAACACTGAACAACAATGGAGTGCATGACAGGGTTGTAAGGAGAAAGCCACTACTCTCCAAAAAAAGATTGCTAAAGACCACATGGATAAGCCAGAAGGCTATTTGAAAAATGTTCTGTGGATGGATGAGATTAAAATACAACTTTTTGGCTTGAATGAAAAGTGTTATGTTTGGTGAAAGGCAAACACTGCATTCCAGCATAAGAACCTTACATACTTTTGCCACACACAATCGTGTAACATTGGATCGTTTTCCTTAGTTAAAATATGATCAGGTATAATGTTTTGCCTCATTTTGATGAACTGGGTTCTCTTTATCTAATTTTAGGACTTGTGTGAAAATCTAATTACGTTTCAGGTCATATTTATACAGAAATAGAGAATTCTAAGGAGTTTGCAAACTTTCAAATACCAGTGTATGTGAACTTTTGTTCTCAGCAGTTTACAGGCTTCATGTTCATATCCATGAGAGAAATTTACTTTCACATATAAACCTATAACTAAAAATTACTGAATGGCTAGCAACAAAATCCCCTATCTATCGGTTAAAAAATTAAACGTTAAGATTTTTCTTATACCTTACTGATGATGTATCTAATATGTTCTAGTGATATGACTTAAAACACATTTCAGCTGCAATTGGCCAAAAAAGCATTTTATGTCTTTTCATTCAAAGAATTATTTGTCTTGAGTAGTTGAATACACAGACACCGCTGTTATCAAAGGAAAACCGTAATGCTTCTGTCTGATACAAATTTAGTCCATTCAAATTCATGTTTCAAACACTAAACTATGATTTCAATTTCTGGTCAGGCTTTTACTACGTAATTCAAGTGTCTAAGTGAATAATGGGGTCGAAACTTGGCTTACTCACTTTATTGGAGTCCATTACAAAAACTGCCATATCCAGTCCATTTCCTATGTAGGCATCTCAGTCTAGTCAAGTGTAACACTCCATATTCTGTGTGGATTCATTTAAATATGTACAAAAATAATATATCGAACCAGAACGAAATCACAAAAAGCTTCCAGTTAAAAGAGGAGTCATAATAACTGTTAATTAATTGCTAATAAATTTAAAATTTATGTATTCATGCATGAAGTCATCAAATGCATGGGCATGTTTATAGTTATGGCAGTTTTCATGTGGATTATTAAGTTTTTCTTGAGAACATAGCACTCTATTCACAGGTCCCAGTCACACAAATGGTGGTACTTAAGAAGCTGCTCATTATTTGTTGCTGTGAGCAAACAGACTACATTCATTACCTGATCTCAGCATGTATGCATAATGCTCAAGAGCATTCGATTTTTTCCTGATGCTATATCTTAGGAATAACTGGACTATTTTTGATGGAATCATCTGGCAGGGAATAAAAATATTGCAAGAACTCCGCCTTTCAGATATAAATTGGGACGTTCAGCAGCTGTACTTTTCCCTGCTGTTTTGCCTCTCTATTCCTTATTCCACCAGTCTGCTTCCCAGACCCATAGAACACTGACTTATTAATACAGCTTTTCTGTTGTAGGCTTTTTCTACTGTTCAACGGTCCATATTGCTCTGGTACTTGCTTGAGACGGCATTGATTCATACATTTTCTCAAAATGACTGAAGAGTTAGACTACTGTAGGTGGTGGAAGATTGTTTTCTGTGAAGGACGTTTGAAGCACAAGGAGTCCTTTTGAAAAGAACTTGGAACAAAAGCATGGAAAACTAAAATTAGAAACCTGCGTTGGTGCAACACAGCATGATTTATCTTAGTTAATAAGGGGAGGTTGCTGGTAGGCAACTGGTGAAATTAAATCATGCTGCAGATCCCCACTGGATTATATCTGTGAATGAGTCGCCAGTAGAAATCATGGCCCTGACAATAATCCAAGTTGCTCTTGTTTCAATTGGCACTGTTAATTATCTTTCATGACTTTTGATCACCCACACAAAGTAGTGGCATGTTGCAAACAAACAGATACACTCCCACACATACACAAGCAGACACAAAAAGAGGACCAAATTTTCCAAATTAGGTAAATAAGTACATAAATAAATAAACACTCAAGATATCCTATAGACAAGAATACCCCAAATGGAAAGGAATCTATTTAATTGTAAATGTTAAATAAATTAATCTTAAAAGTTTCTGTTGTCTTCAACCTAAAATATTGGTTACTAATCTATTAATCCATTACTGTACTGATACAAAATGAAATTTTTATTTAATTTTCCATAATATGCAAACATGTCCATAATACACCTTAAACATTTATGCATTCACTAAACTAAACATATGGAAAATGAAAAAATTAACATTTAGAAAAAATTCTGAAGACATTAAAAATAATACACTGGTTAGATTTTGTGCAATTTTTTTCAAAAAGGGAAATCAACAGAACATTAGCTCACTTTCCATGTCCTTAGCACGGTTTCAACAGTCCAAAGTGAATCCCAGAATTTCAGCTTGCAAAGCTAAATTAAGGTACTCATTGGATGGGACACCGCTACGTTACAGGGTTGCCATACACAGATACTCATGAATTCACACACTCCAAGAAATTTACAGTGATTCACAATTCACACCTGAAACACATGTCCTTGGACTGTGGGAGGAAATGGGATCCCCTGGAAGTAACCCCCAGCAAACATGAGTACAACATGCAAACTCCATACCAAAAAGCCCAGGTCCCGTGAGACAGAACTACCTGCTGCGTCACCATGAGACCATCTGAAATCAGCTGTGAACGTAATGATTGTTGCTGAGTACATGACAGAATAAATTTGCTAAAATATTAAAATAAAAATAAACTACATAAAGGGACCAAAATTTACATTTTGAAATGTTTACAGTTTGAGACAAAAAATCTTATAATCAAAATCATGCTTCCCTTGGGGCTAATTAGTGCTCAAATGATTTAAAATACAAAAAGTAATCATTAAAAAAAATTCTAATGACAAGATAGTTTTCCCCCCTTTTTTGTGGCATCCAAAACTAATGATGTAAATATGGAAGAAATTTATTAGACCTGTGAGTTTCAGTAAACAAAATAAGTGGTAGCAAGGTTTCAAAGGAATTGATCAATTAAAAATAAAAAAAAACAACCTGTTTATGAAAATTGTACAGATTTTTGAACATGTGGCCATTCACAGGTAATTAGCCCCAGAAGTTATTCATAAAGCCTCCTTTTTCAATTTTGACAGGACTACATTGAACCCAGAAGAAAAATTAACTCAGCACTCCCTTTCGACTCAGATTTGGCACAAAACAATTCTGCCAACAGGGAAGATTAGAGCTGAAACATGTTAATCAGCTATGTGCAGCTGTAAAATGTAGGTGATAACTTGGGGCTGGCTTTGTAATTTAAAGGTATGTGTTTCTCACGACACATACTACATGATTAAAAACCATATTTCTGGCTGTCCAAAGGTTTTCAAATTAAAACCCCAGAAGTTTCATTCCTACCTAGAGCAATATTTCAACTGGGTATTATTATCTATGAGCATCCACTACCATAAGAGACTGAAAAACGGTGAAATAATAAATTCGGCAGTTTTCACTCTGCAAATGAAGCCTACTTCAAAGGCAAGAGAATCACACAGGAATCTACCCAAGCAGCAAAATCACATGCAAATGCTTTTTAAATTAGGCCTGACATAAAATACTTACATGGACATTTCATAGACTATAAATTGACATGGGAACCTGTACAAGGTTGATCGATAGATAAGACTGTAAATGTACTTCTCAAACATTACTGGTTAACTATTTCATAAAGTTGTGGCTTGGAAGGCTGAAATGATCAAAAGCATAAAATATCAGTTAGAATTTTACAGAGATCACCAAAGCATTTCTATTACACAAAAACGACATACATCATGAGTATACTGTATAGTGGAAAGAACAGTGGTAAAAGAATATGCTTTGATTCGTCTGCAGTAAACCAAAAATAAATTTAAATTTGCACCCAGCAAAGAGCTGGAAAAGACATTTTCTTCTCTGTTATGACCATCTTAGCAAAAAGTCTACAGATTAGAAGAAAATATGCTCTTTAAAGTTCTTCCAAGATAGCATAAAACATTAATAGGAAATCCAGTAATACTTGAAAGTGTGTCCAAAACCCCCATTCCCTTCTCTGCTATAATGCTGCATCCCAAGAGAAAACTGAAAATGGACGTTGGCCAACAACTGAACTCATATTGCCCACAATGCAAGTGACCCATCTAATGAGGTCAGCACTTTTGAAGAAGGCCTTTGTTCGACAGTCATAACGAAATAATGGTACAATATTATTATTTATTGCACACCTTTTTTTGAGCATATATAATGTGACACTTTTTTCTTTTTGTAGAAATGATATTTGGAAGAACTGTTTTGGTACTTTTTCTGTCTGTGAAAGTGTCTTTTTTACTTTTTACAATTGGAAAAAAAAAAAAAAAACTTCTTCAGCAGGTGAAAGCATCCACAAGCATCAATCATTAAAAATACTTAATGGGAAATAAGTCAACACCCCCAAGGAACAAGTATCGAGTCAGACACATCTAATTGCATGCTACATTCTTTAGAAGGGGTTACAGTTGTTAGAGCAGCTGAATAATGTGAGCCTCGGGTTTAAGGTGCATAGCTGAGACACTGGGAGTGAAGTCTTTACAAGGCAATATAAAAGACGGGCATTTTGAGTCAAATAAAAGCTTTCTCCATGGCCATGGTTTTATTGTAAGAGGTGTTTTCCCTTCATCTTGATTTTTTTTTTTCCCTTTTCTCTGGTTTAAGGTGAACTAACCTGCAACAAGACTAGTGCAACAATATTCAGGGAAAGACACGATTTTTTGTTCCCCATCTATGTTTCCATAGCAATATCTCTTTTCTACTTTAGAAATCAAAGAAGTATTTCTGTGACTATCCTTATCTTAAAATATCTGAATATGTTTTAAAAGTGAAAGTTGCTGTAAAACACAAGGACAGGAGGAATCAGAGAAAACAGGTGGTAAAGATGTGACATATTGACAGAAATGCAAAAAATATGGTTTAGATTAAGGACAGGGGTTAAACTGTGGCAGGGAGGGGGCGGCTGAAGAGAAAGGCCAAACCTTTTCAGTCCATACTTCCAAATCTGAAACATCTTTTTAATATTTGTTCAGCCTAGACCTCTATAGCTTACCAGTATTGTAAACCCCAATCAATCTGGACCATTAACTCTTGGGGTATGAAATGGGCCATGTGTTAAAATAAAGGATGACATTTTTAAATAGAATCCACAAGTATTAATGGAGTTCTGATTAGATATTTCCCTGGTTTTCTCTGTGAATTGAATTCAACTCCAGAGATGGAAATTTTGAAAGATAGTGTTGCTGGCTCAGAAGAAAATTATAAAAAGCCAAACACTGCATTTACTGAAACACACACACACACACACACACACACACACACACACACACACACACACAAACACACACACATACACTCACAATCTTAGTACCAAAAATTTTAGCAAAACATTGAGAAGTACATCTTAATGACAACACTAAAACTGAACAGATAACAAGAAAAGAGTGTGTTTTAAGATATTCAAATTGAGGTGAAATCTATGTAAATTGAAACAGCTACTGGCTCTTGTGTAAAAACTTCTTTTTTTGCAGTGTACTGTCATTTATGCCATATTACCACAAAATAAATTGTGCTGTACACTAGAACGAAGGGCTTCCCTGAGATGCATTTTGTATGTCATGTAAAAGAGACTTGTATGGTTATAATCCAAAGATGTGTCAAAATAATGACAGCCATCAGCATCATCTGCCTCTGCTAACTTGGAAAGTCTAAAGAAATGGGAAATAAAATAATTTATGAAGAATACAGTCTTAGGTTACATGAAAAAAACATACATACCATAAAGATTATATTATATAATGGGCTGTTTGGACACAGGTCTGATTCAGCCTCAGTCTGTATAGAGTTTGCATGTATTTGTGTTTGTATGGGTTTCCCACCACAAACATGCAAATTAAGTGACCAGGTACTTAGGGTTCCAGTTGTTCTGGCAAAGTCAAGCAAAATGCCAGGAGAAGGGAAAGGTACAATTTAGATATTGCAAGGCACCCTTACCTCCTGAATGGTTAATAGACGAGCAAAGGTTTGTAAAAACTGCAAGTAGATTAATGTTTTTTTTTTTTAAATTTATTTCTTTATTTTTTGGTTAAGAAATTGCTGGATATGCAAACAATGTTTGGTTGATGCCAGGATAAAAGAGGCTAGATCAGAAGAGATTTCAGGAAGAACCGCAGGCAACTCCACTCTGGATTTGGCAATCCAGCATACACCCTATATAACTCAGTTTTTATAAAATTCTAACATGGACAAAGCAAACTATAAATCCTCCATCTGCATTTTTTGTAAATAGACATTGCCCTGCAGCTAGCAGTGTCTTGCGGCTGTGAAAATGCCTGGAGGTTATTTTCAGGATAGAGCACGTGTCAAAGTTGTGACATGTTCCCCCGTGTAGCCAGGGTTGGACTGCAGGTCGAAAAAGAACACAACACTATCTGGCATGAATGAAGTCAAGGATACCAGAGCGGCGACAGCAGTCAGCCGAGAAATCTCACAGTTATTAATTTTTCTTTAAATATTTCTCCTTGGAAGCATATGTCAAGGCAGATAAACAAGTAGGGAGACAAAAAAATACTTGCTGATTTTCAGCAGCTCTTTTTTGTTTGATGTCTGTAATGGGCTATTTCTGGTTTGCTCTCTGCGGTGAGGCCTGAAAGCTGCTTCAAAGGAGAAAAGCTGGGAACCAGGAAATGAAAGTGGGCCACCGTAGACTCTTGCGCATGGCTCACTAAACAATTATTTCAGTCAACCACTTACACAGTATTTATTTGTTAAGGCATTCATCTGAATTATTTCCCAGAGAGGGATTTCTAAAGGTGACAGCCGAAAAGAAAAGCCTTAGGTAATGTAAAAAGGGGGAATCTAATAATAATAATGACAATAATCTAAATAGATTTATCATTATATGAATACATGGGAGACACGGGTGCAATAAAACAGTATTTGTGAATGATAAACAGAGACAGCCAGGGTCGTGTAGGATACTGCTGCTTTACTAGGAAATAAATGGCAGCAGTTCTATGCAATACCGTTCTAATACCAGTACACAACCCATGTAATTTTAACACATAGGAAACAAAATATTTGCATTGTTTGAGAAGTTCAAAAAGTAAAGCAATTGCGTCTTTCTTTCTTAGTGCTCAATGAGCCTAATTACTGTCTATAAATTTTATTAGATGCTACTTGTTGTTCTGAAAGTAAATGCACACAGAATAAATACAGACATGGTACCTTAAAATCTGTGGAATGAGATAGCAGATGCATCCATTGTAGCACTTAGTTCTGAGCAAGAATAAATATATCGTGTTATATATTCCACAATATCTAGAAAAAACATCTTGAATAATAGCACACATGCAAGTGTAGGAACTTAATGAGATCAAGGCTTTTGAGAGCAACTCGTGACTTTGAGAATTGACTTTGACGTGGAGTTTATAATCTCTTAAAACCATTTTTTTGAGAAAATCTGACAGCCGAGTTCAGCACAGCATGATCTATAAAGTCATCAAATTCAATGTATGTCTTTATAGCCTGGCCAATTATGAAGAATTCTTTTGAAATGCTGTTTGAACTTGTGATATGCTCAGCAACATTGTTTCAGACTAAATGGCATAGCTTTGAACTGATACAGTCCAAATTATGTGATAATGGACATATCCATGACCTGCTTTGCTGAAAAGTGCTAAAATTTGCGATCAGTACATTGTGAAGTTGTCTTCTCTTACACACATAATAGTACTCTAATAGTCTATAATAATACTCTAATAATAGTACCACTGTTCAGCCACTGAGATGTTGAGGGTTGGTGATGATACACTGAAGACCGAAGTGAAATGGAAAGACAGGCTGCTGTCCTTTAAAGTGATTTGATGCTTTCATTGCCACAAATAATATGCATGCTCTTCCACTTTTTAAGTTTACCAGAATGTGAATAGCCAAGCCCTGTACTTCCGAGGCAACTACAACACACTAACTCTTAGATTGCTGCACCCACTCGTTGATTTTTCCTGGATACCCTAGAGTAATTTCCACATGGCAGGTGTTTTGAAACTAAATGTTTTACAGTTTTTGTTCTGACATGGTTGAAGAACTTCTCCTGTTCTCTCTGTCCATTTCTAAGACGGATGTTATGTTAGGCTGTAGGTAGAGCCAGTACCAGCATCTAGCTCTCAGAGATATGCGGAAAGTTTCTTGGGCAACCTTTGGATAGAGGCTTTTTCTGCCAGTTTTAAAATATTACTTGTCTACTTTAATAACATCATTTTATTTCATCTTTCATTGTTCAGAATTTCTCAGTTTAAGTTGTTAGATACTTCCACAGGCAAGGAATAGAGAACATAGATAGGGAAATCTGGCTTTAAGTGCAGAAGCCTTTGGCACAAATCATTATTTGATCCTCATTTGATCTTGTCGTATATCAGCACTACAATAGAAAAAAGTATTAAACTGCAGACTCCGGTATAGGGTTGATTGACAAGTCCACTGACATGTTTGCCACAGTCTCTGACCTTTGTGTGCGCTTTCAGGGATGACCTTGGAATTCCTGATAATTAAATGGTTCATTAACTATGCAGGTACAATAGGGTTTGCTTTGGCTCAACACTGATGATATGCTTTTTTAATTTGCCCTGTAAAATCCCCTTGTAGATGAGAAGCAAAGCAAGAATGGATTCTTCGTTGATTTACTCTACTTGTTAGAACCATTAGATGTTTAATTCTCTTTATTTTACGTAGTTCATAGATATTGTCAATAGGGAACTCAACAGCCCTGTGCAATCTTTTCCCAGATGCACTAAGGGATTACCCTTTATGAGCTCCTTCATAAGATATAGAAAGAATGAAGTTAAACAACTACACAGTTAACTGCAGAGATATTTTAGTTAACTGCACAGAAATGTGAAATATATTTATGTATGCTGTCATTCACTTTGCAAAGTATCCAGTGCCAAACAGTTTTATAAACAATAAAGAAATCAGTACATATTAATACATATTTTATTCTTCTCGACAAATGCTTTGCAAACCAGTATTGTTCACTTTAAGTTTTATTTAATATCAACCTTTAAGAAATATGACCACTTGAAAGTTGAATAAGTTAAGTGGTTTTTAATTAGTGTTTATGATATGTTTCTGAGACCTTAATTGGAGTTCACATTTCACTGGACTACAATCTTTTAAGTTCAGATGAAAATATAAATTTTTAAGTTTGAAAACCACTATGCGCATCCTATCTCTTTCATTCATTCTGGAGTTCTCTGTAGAGTAAAAGAGTTAGTAGAGCGTTTGTGCATCTTTAAAAAAAAATGTAGGAAGGTGATCACGATTTGTCTTTCCTGAGTTCTATGGACCTACTCGTGTGATGAACATCAGTGCATAAAGTGGAAAGAAACAAACTAGGTTTATTTAAGAATCTCATGTCTGCAACTATGTCTCTTTCTCTTAATGTAATGCACAAATTGTATTTTCTCTGAGATGTACATCGTTTTGGAGGAAAGCGTCTGCTGAACGAATGAATATAAATGTAAACATAAATGTAAATGTAAAAGAAACAAACAGCAATTTTGTCCATGGAGTTGACTTCATGCGGCATTCAGAGCTTCTAAAAGTACAAAGTGTTAAAAGGAATTCCAGGTTCCCCTTTCCAGCAGCTGGACATGGTACAGGTAGCCTGAAGTATGCCCTACACTGACCTGATCCAATAAAAACTTATTCAGTTACAGTATTCACTGAGTGATTGGTTGAGTCAGTGGAGATCTCTGTGACATGTATTTATCTGAGTCAAGTTTCTGTTTGATGGATATGTGAGGAAGAGATCAAGTAAATTAAGTGTCAGATCTTGTTAAGACGCAGCCAGGCTCTGCAAGTTTGCCATGTTCTCCGCATCAGCGGTGGCCTTTTCCCTACACCTTGATGTGACTTGTTCTCTGTATTTGTTCGGCACACATGACGGTCTGGGCCATAGTTCCCAACAGGTTCAAACAGGGTATACAGTCAAACACATTAAAATAACACGGCGTATGACTGTCATGCCCTGAATTACAGGTATTACAGGAGAATACAAAGATTTTAAGCAAATCCAGAAGCTCTTTCTTCCGCTTATTTATTTATTTATTTATTTATTCACTTACTTACTTATTTGGCGCATGGTTACACCAGAATTTAATTTTCACGGCACAGGAATATTGTGAGATAATCCATGAAGTAGGGGTGATAAATCATCCAGAGCTTGTAGGGCCACCTAAAGAAAAAGGGCTTAGTCTGAATATAGAGCAGCAGTGTACCATTAATTATCCAGAGGACCTGCTCTTCTGTCAGCTTCTGTACTTCAGTGCTGTCAATCATAAATGTTCATTTATGCAAGCTGTTCCCCACAGCACTGTCTTTGTTGTGCTGTGTGTAGGACATGATACAAATATGACCAAAAAAATAGTTGGTACCTACATGTTTTAACCATTACAGGACTCCTCAAGTAAATCAAACTTCTGTTAATGCATCAATTTTGGCCTTGTTTGTCGATGTTCGTACTTTTTTGAATAAAGAAATGGATTCTTGTATACAACCCCTCCCTTCACTTTGGTACTGCTTGTATCGTCTCTCAGTTTCCATTAGGCCTTGTTATATTTGTGCCGTTCTTTCTATGATTAACTTTAAATGTAGTACTGGGTGCTGCATTAGAGTCCTGATATGAGATGGTTAACATAAAGAAAGGACATGAGAAAATGAAACAGCAAAAAAGATTAATCTTTGTAATCAGTTTTACAATTAATTTGTCATATTTTGTAAGTGAAATTTAAGCATAATGAGGGTTCAAATCTCAATATGTGTCAGTAACGAAAAAGTTAGTAATAATAATACAAGATTTCTTACAAGCATATTGACATGATCAGAACCTCATTCCTCTCTTGATTTTAGTATTGTATTGTATTGTAGTATTTTAGTATCAGCTGTATCAACTGTATTGCTAGTGTAAAGCTTCACTTGAAAAAATGTATTTAATTCATATTAGCAATTAAAGATATTTTCATTAGCTGAATGAAACACTCATAAGAATATGCATTTTATGTTGCCAGTTTTAATTTCAGAAAGATACTGGTACTCCACTGCCCCCTTCAACGCTTTGAGATTTGGACTGACCCTCCTTAAAGGAAGAATTATGTGGCGTTTGGTTATTACTGTGACAATGTACTACTTGTTTTGATGTTTCACATTCCACAGAGCTCCAGATTGGACCCTTGTGATACAAGACTGTGCTTCTTGTGAAAAATCACACTGCACAGCTGTAACCATTATTTTCAGAAGCCTTGTCTCGTACTGGACTTTAGGGATGATATAAATGCAGATTTTTCATGGTCAAAGTTGGTGTCCTCTGGTACACAATAAGAGAGCAAATAATGAGCTGTGGAAGTTCGGGTGCTTGATG
Source organism: Scleropages formosus (assembly GCF_900964775.1). Lineage (NCBI taxonomy): Eukaryota > Metazoa > Chordata > Actinopteri > Osteoglossiformes > Osteoglossidae > Scleropages > Scleropages formosus. The sequence goes on along the minus strand of NC_041821.1, from coordinate 12,225,999 downwards.
CATAGGATGGGATGCTTGCTCCAGTGTGCTCAACTGGAATAGAGTGAGACCTGTCAGCAATAATACTGTCATTATGGATGTCTCCAGTCCAGGTGACAAAGGAGCCACATAACTGTGGCAAGAGCGGTCTTTAATGTATATATTGATTTTTTTCTCGATTGATAGCAAGTTTCTATTCTGAAATGTCTCTAGTAATATATGCTGAAACACCAATTTAACTGCTTTTCATGAGTCCTAAAGGTCACTCCTCAGTAGATGTAAATTATTGTTTATAATAAAATATGTGTGAGTGTGTGAGAATGTAGTGTATGAGTGACAGAGAGAGTGTATGTGTTCCACTGATGTATGGATGAGTGACCCATTGTAAGTAGTGTATGATCTAGCAGTGTAAGTCACCACGGTGAATAAGGTGTGTGGGCTGATAACACTACGTAGAGTTCATTGGAAGTTGCTTTGGAGAAAAGCGTCTGCTAAATTGATAAATGTTATTGTTTGCAAATCAAAAAAATTGAATGTCAGGTTATTAAGAAAGTTTGGAAGTAAGGTAATTGATTAAATATATGTTTCATTGCACATTTTTCCTGCAAGGAATGTAAGAGTATCTTGAGGAATATATTATCATGTGTGTTTATGTTTTGAAAGTGGTACTGTGACAAAGGGTAAAGTTGCTTTATTTCAAACGCTTCAATGCTGTAAGTTTCTATTGTTGCAACCAGCATCTACCATAGTCCCAGCCTGTTCATAATGCAGTATAAATAGATATTTTTATTTTGCTGCTTTGAGAATTGATGCTCTCTCATTGTTTACATGAAAAAAAAAGATAAGCCTGTCATAATGCAACAAACAGAGCACAGTGGGCATGTTTTGGAATGTTAGCCACTCTAGGGTGTTTTTTGGAAAAGACTTTTGTGAATAATCCTGTGTTGGTTTAGACTCTGAGCTGTCAACGGTCTGGAAGAGCTATAGAACCATCATCATCATTGCTCATCAATGTCTACTTATGTTTAGGGTTAAAAGATGGTTTTGTAGTCCACACTGTATCTTTGAGAGAAGTCCATTTTGGACTTTTGCTGGTGAGCTGGTGAGATGTATGCCAGTTGTAGAACTGGTGTTATCATCATTCTGGTAGACTTAGATGTGAGGAAACAGCAAAACCCTCTCTTTTTTCAGTTTAACAAATATATATATATATATACACACACACATTTTCTGAACCGCTTATCCCATATGGGGTCATGGAGCCTACCCGGTAACACAGGGCGTAAGGCCGGAGGGGGAGGGGACACACCCAGGACGGGACGCCAGTCTGCCGCAAGGCACCCCAAGCGGGACTTGAACCCCAGACCCACCGGAGAGGAGGACTGTGGCTCAACCCACTGCGCCACCGCACCCCTCATATATATATATATATATATATATATATATATATATATATATATATATATATATATATATATATATATATATATATATATATATATATATATATATATATATATATATATATATATATATATATATATATATATATATATATATAGTGACCCTAGAAGGACAAGTGGGCAAGAAAATGGCTGGATGTGTGTGTGTGTGTGTATATATATATATATATATATATATATATATATATATATATAATTGTATTGCTTCTAAGGCCTTGAGGCAAACAACACAGCCCAGAGTTAAACTGTTGAGCTTAATCTATGCGCTAGGGAATCTCTGAGCCAGGGAGACTCCAGTGTAGTTTTTAATTTTATTTCATGCCCTCACTTTTGTGTCACATCTGGATTGGGAAATTCTATTGAGAATAGCATTCTAAAAATGCCTTGTTCATTAATTCAATAGAACAGTTGTAATAACATCCAAGTACTGACCTTAAAACAAGGACTTTTTGAGATGAAAACTTGACATCATGTTTGTAAGTAGTTGTGACATATGAAACATTCCTTTGTGACCTCTGAGCATCTGAATCCAGGAACAGTCAAGGGCTAGTTACTCATGTACTGTGGCTAATTTATTTGTGTGCAGTATTTTACAACTTTTTGTTCAGCAGTATGTTTTATTATTACTTGAATGAGGGAGTGAGAAACAAGATCCCGACAGTCTCAGTGAAGGAGGACATCTGCCATACTGTCTGCATCCATGTTAATTCTATCCTTGAACTTGCTGCCCAGCTGGTCCTGGCTGCGGTAGTGGAGTAAAGGGAGTGCTTAGAGCAACTAATCCGTTCCCATTGCTTGCTCCTATCCTTGGGTGTAATGCTCCTTTCTCTCTCAAATGGGTGCTGAACAAAATAAACATGTCAGTTGTGCGTACCAGCGGTGGAGTTAAGTGCCCCAGCTCTTAGCATAGGTCTCCAGTGGAGGTCAGGAAATGAGGGGATGTCCAGCAGGGCTCTTTAAATATAAACTTGTGAAGGCACAAAGTCCATATACGCATCAGACTACATTTTTTTCTGAGTTTTCAGTAACCCACCTTTTACAAACACACTAACCAAACAGTTACAAGTTTTACAAATAATTTGCATATGCTTGTGCGCAGCCAGGTTTTTTCCCATCAGCATAAGGAGTTTTATTTTTTCTATCCGCCTGCTTTCTGTCTTTTTCTCACAGATGTTTTTATATTTGGTGAAATATTGTAATTAATCTTGTTTCATGTACTTTTTTCCCTTGAACTTATGCTGAGTGCTTTTTTCCAAGCTTGGTGAGACATGTGCTTTATAACACAAATTGATGCAGAATGTTAATATTCTGATTGTTTGAATGCTATGCAGGGGGTGCGGTGGCGCGGTGGCGCAGTGGGTTGGACCGCAGTCCTGCTCTCCGGTGGGTCTGGGGTTCGAGTCCCACTTGGGGTGCCTTGTGATGGACTGGTGTCCCATCCTGGGTGTGTCCCCTCCCCCTCCGGCCTTATGCCCTGTGTTGCTGGGTAGGCTCCGTGACCCCGTATGGGACAAGCGGTTCTGAAAATGTGTGCGTGTGTGTTTGAATGCTTATTTATTAAGTAGAATGTTTTTATGATTTTATTGTTCTTTATACAGATGTATATTTATCATATTGTAATGATTGTTTATCTCATATCACAGACAGGCCTGAAAATATGCATTTGTATTATTTGTTACTTCTTCATTTATTTGTTACTATTCCGCTTGGCAGAAAAAAAAAGTTTACAATATTCCAATTTCTGTGTGTACCCAAAACTGATGTACTGTATGAACCCCTGTGATTAAGAAGGATCTGTTTTTCTTCCTCTCAGCAGACAACTCCCCATACCCCTCCTCCTGTACTGTGGGTATTCATTCAATACCCAGGATTTCACTGGAATGTCAGTGGCATGAATGGCACTTGATAATTTCCACTTCAGAATTTTCAATGTCAAACCTGGGAGGAACTGAAGAGGCTTTTCAACTCCCTGAGACTCCCGGCAATTTCCATCTTATTCGCTTTGACTCGTAGGTCCGCTCCTCCATTGAAGATGCCTCTGTAGTGTGTCATCAGGGAACCAGGCCTGCGTCACCAAACCAGAAAAATGCACATACGCAGTAATTCTGCTTCAAAACTCAACGGAATGTGTAGGTGGGTTGGTGTGTGTGTTTGTGAGTGAGTGCTTTGTGTTTCTTGAGAAGAGCTTTGTGTGGGATGTCTCCGCCTCAACGATATTTAGGCTGTCAAATATGTGGGCCCAAACTACGGAGTCCATACCAATAGATCACCTGCTATTTAATATGGGGAACGAGTTCAGTAGCCTTCAAAAGACTGTGGATATTATTTTCCTCCCCTACCAGTCTCGATCAGCTCAAATGCATCAACCTAAATATATGGACATTATAAGACATTACACCATCTCTGTCCACGCAACATCTTGGCAGGTCTATAAGTATCAGTCTTCTGGTGTTTTCTTTACAGAGTAAAAAATTCTTAGTTCATGACCATGTGATAAACTGCTATGTTGACACATTCTGAAAAATATTGCTTCAAAAACGTTTAAAAGAGATTTCAAAGGGTTTGTTTCCATGGACAGCTGACTGAACAGAATTGTAGACATAACCTGTCAAAGATTATTTATTACTGAATAACACAAGTGTTAGGAACCACAGGGATTTGTATACATCAACACAAATGACTTTCTGCTTAGGTGTAAATGTAATCTAGGTTGTATTTAAACTTGTATTTAAACTGAATTTACATACAGTCCCCTCTGATAATTTGGCTGTGGTGTCAAAGATCTTTAATGAGACAAGTGCTGCATAAATAGACATACAAACAATTAAGAAATGCAGCCCAGTTAAATCTGATTCTCCTATTTGTCTTTATGATAATATGTGCTACCAGGAAAAAAAAATATTCCCAGAATGGACTGCTGTTAACCTGTCCTACAACAATACAAAAATTGGCTCCAAGACTCTTGCAAACATGCACGCTTAAATAGATTAAACTGAACAAAATGTTCAGAGGGAATGATACCAGTTAAGAATATTGTAATTATTTCATGTTGTTTCTCATCCCATATTGATACAAATGAATGCAAATGTTACTTTCATAATTGTTTCTCCACTCATGCAGGAGATGCCACGAATTCCTTTGTGTTGCAAACCATCATAGAAATTCACATTTATAACATTTAATGATTTATCATGAGCCATGACAAAAGGATAATTCTGAATAAAGGCCACCTTGGCTAGAATCATTGTCAAAATATGACATTTGAACAGCAGATAGCTTATTATAGCTCTCACAGTACTGTCAGATTTCTGTTTGCTTATTTCATTATTTCTTATTGTTTGGTTGATGCAAAAAAGTTCCTGGCAGAAAATGAATTTACAAATGTTCTTTTAAAAACATGCATGATAGTTCATTTTCCAAATTAAGTGTTGTTATGTGATTAATTGCATTGGCAGCATTCCCCGATTTTCATAATTCAGCATGCACAACTTGGACAAAAAAATTTTCCACAGCAAAGTACTGTTCAGAACACATCCGGCTCACCAATCTATACAGCATTACAAGTGGATGTTCCACTGAAAGGGAGAAAGCTTTTGATCCTATGGGTATTTTGCCTATAATTCCCTAAAGAGTGCCATGTTATGATGTGGAAACACACTAAAGCATGTGAACTACAAATAAAGTATAAAAATGGAAAAGGTGCTCTTTGTTCTCTCAAGTGTCTCTATAAAGCACATTGTCAGTTGTTGAATCCACTTGGGATTACAATCACTTTCAAGACAAGCATCTTCCGACTGAATGCTATCAAAATATAATTAAATGTACATTTACATATATATGATATACTTGTAAATGTTGTATACATTTCAATATGCCTGCTGACAGATTGCTTTTCTGGACTAACTTATCTGTCAGTCTGAAGCTTGTTAGCTTAGTTTATCTTTCTTTCTTTCTTTCTTTCTTTCTTTCTTTCTTTCTTTCTTTCTTTCGTTCACAGAGTTCTCACAACACACAAGTAACCCACTGACCTTCAATTACTATTTATATTCAGTATAGGGTCTTTCATCTTTTCACATTATTTCAAATGTAACAATCTTCATGCAGACTCTGTTATGTTAAAGAAACAAAGATATGATATTATATGTGCAATGAAACCAATCTAGACATAAAATGCAGAAATGAAAGAAGAAGAATTGCAAATTCAGTAAAGTACTGTTGGTATGTTTATATTAGCATCCTCACGCAATGAAGAACTTGTGAAGTGAAAGGGGCTCCACAGCAGCTTGATCCATGTAAATGCATTTAAACATTTTTTAGGATGGCCCTATAGTTTTCACATTCTTTTAATATATATGCATGATGAATATGGCTTTTTACTGACAAAACCCACAACACAAGTAACCTATTGACCTTCAATTACTGTTTATATTCAGTAAAGGGTCTTCCACCTTTGCACTTGATTTCAAATGTAACGATTTTCACTCTGACTCTGTGATGTGAAAGAAAGAAAGAAAGAAAAAAAGAAAGAAAGAAAGAAAGAAAGAAAGAAAAAGAAAGGCACCTTAGGTTAGCCCATTAAATATCTTGGATTGACAGGAACATATTTATTTATTTTCAAGTCTTTGATAGTGAGCATCCACGTGAAATGAATACTTTTTTTATATGCACTTCAGCAGCAGCACATTGTCCACAAAGTTGACATCTTGACAGAAACCCAAGCTCGGTGCTAACAGCAAATGCAAATCCATAATTACATAAATCGTGATTCAGTACAAACCAAACTACCACAGTTCCTGTGAAAAGATCTATAAATAAGGCAAAACAAAATCTGTTATGGTGGTGGAATGGAAACTGCATTTCAAGTAAACTGGAGCAAAAAGTAAATATCAGTTTGTTGTTTATGTTATCTCAACTTAACGCTCTACAAACACAAATCTAAATTTTACAGTTCATGCCACTTCCAGGCACCAGAAATATAATGTACAAGACAGGGTTAGTCCCTCCACTCTCCTACCCCAAGCCTATTTGCTATGGAGCTCTTCTTTGCAGCGACTTAATACCCAAATAGTGTAAAAATGTGATGTCAAGCTAGTGAGGCATTTTGGTTGTGACTGCTACAACTAAGTGTCCCAGCTGTTGTGTTTCATACACAGAAATGAATAATAGGAACAAATGTCACCAATCAATCCCTTTAAACACAAAACCCTTGCATATGCACAGTTGTGATTTTCCACTACTTTGTCACCTTAGTAGATGCAGGTGCAGTGCAGGTTGTGAAATATGCAAATTAACAATTGAATATAAGTCATGATTTAAAAAGTCCAATCTAAATTGTGCTTTTTGACTCTGCATCAGTAAGCATAGCTGTTCTGTTTTGTATAAGGTCAACAAAGCTGATAATTTCACCTGTACTGTGCTATCCAAAATTTTTTTAAAGGGACATGCATTTTAATACAGCTCAGCAATATTTTGAGAACAATACTGCCATTTAGAGGGGGTGCGGTGGTGCAGTGGGTTGGACCACAGTCCTGCTCTCCGGTGGGTCTGGGGTTCGAGTCCCGCTTGGGGTGCCGTGTGACGGACTGGCGTCCCGTCCTGGGTGTGTCCCCTCCCCTCCAGCCTTACGCCCTGTGTTGCCGGGTAGGCTCCGGTTCCCCGTGACCCCGTATGGGACAAGCGGTTCAGAAAGTGTGTGTGTGTGTGTATTTGCATCCCCTCACCCCTGAAAAAAAAAAGCTGAAAGTTACACAAAAAGTATATTATACAATAAAATGCATTGCGCCATTGCAGCTCTGAAGAATATAACTCAATGAACATTAAACCAACATGAATATATGATACAAAACATGAATAAATGATGTCTACCACAGCAATAATGGACACCCTCCTTTCAGTGCTAAAGACACTGTGGCAGAACAAGGACAAGGCATTCTGGAGGCACTCACTATGCCATCACCAACAGTTGTCACTTTACAACAGAATCATGCTGTGAGGACATGTTTTTTAAGGGTGTTTGCAGTTAAAATATTCTGCAGAAGTGTGGTTCATCAGAACAATCTTTGTTACTCTTAAATCATGCTGGAAAAATTGTAAAACATGATTTTACGTGTGTACAGTTCAACATCAAGAAGTATCTTCAGTTTTTGCATTTTTTTTTTTACAATAACTTGCCTATGCAGACTAGGAAACCCATCATCAATTTGCACTGAGTCCAAAAATTCATGTTTTCTTGGACTTTATGATGGCCTGTAAAAATGGCTGTTGAAGGAAAAGAGGCTGAATGAAAATTCATGTTTTCTTCCCTTGTAAGCATGATGAGTTTTACATGAAAAGAGAAGAGAAAAGGGAAATGCTGGACAGAGAACTTGTTTTGCAGTCCAGCTCAAACAAATGTTCCCATGGAAACTATGTGAATCATTATTTCTATCATCAAATCTCTTATATTGACCAATTCAATTACATCCTCAACCTTCACAGTTCAACAATTTCCTTATATAAAAGCATAGGCAAGCCATTGCTTTCACTATTGGGATTGATTATTTTTTGACACTCTAAGCATTGAATAAAAAGAAAAAACAGCTTTGTTTGCCGACTGTAGCAACTGAAATTCTTCAGGTTAGGACCATATAGTATAAAGTGACATTCTATAGCTTTTCAAGCACAAAGTAACATTAATTTAATATACTCTCCCTATTTGAGCTATAAATACAAAGCTACAGATACATAACAAGAAACGCATGTGGGTCAGGATTTTAAAAACCATTCATTCATCTTTTAATATTGTCTGGAATTAGTTGAGCATGTGCTTTGTTTTTCATGCCTCAGGTGTGCTGGATTGTGTCATGTTGGCTGCTGTCCGTGGTCCTGATCTTTCTCTTGCTGCTGAACTGACAATTGCCCATCATGTCTCACAGTAACACTGCTGTAGGCACCACAAGAAGGTTTACTGGGAGAGTGCTACGTTAGAATTACCATCAGCTAATTTTTCACATTAAGGGTTTTTTTAGGATATCCATTTCTGTAATGTACATTCCTTGTAGATTTGGCAAAGAAATGCAGAAAAGGTTTTGTTGTGCTAAAATTAAAACAGGGTGGGTGTATCGAAAAGGAAAATCCCTGTATAATGAGATACACAGTATTTAAAGCCTGATTTGTATTTATGTATATTTGTTTTTATTTATTTATTTACACTAGCTTCCCAAACATTTATAGAATATGTATGCTCCTTGAGCTTTCATATATTTTGTCAGTGCTGCCCAATACAATTACTAATCACTGTATCCTATAAATGAACCTTCTTTGAGATTAATAATTTTTAACACGTTTACAGAATTCTGGGAAGTTTATAATTTTAAGATGAACATTTATGGGAAATTATAAAAGAAGCATGCACAGCAGGGGTAAAGCTGTACCACTTTTTTGCATTTTTAGAGAAGCTGGCTGTGAAATGGTTCATTTCTCTGCCACCTCTCACTTGTCAGGATATTCACAAAGCACAGACTCAATTTATTTATGGGGTTATCTATGCACATGCAGGTACCTATTTGCTTTTGAGCCAAGCACACCTCTTTAGCAGGGCCAATAAAAGCATTACCTGCAGACAACCAAATTCAGCATGTTTACATGAAGCAACTATATATGTGTGGCTATCATATATATATATGTACATATATATATATATATATATATATATATATATGATAGCCACATCAGTTGATGAGCGAGGGGTAAAAAAATTCTAAATTACTTAAGGACCATATTTATGGCTGAGTCAGTAAGAGTGCATTGCTGGGAGAAGCACAGAGGATGGACACTTTAAACAGAGAGATGTGAGTTTTGGGATTACAGTGAGGCATTATGGCTTAGACGCCATGGAAACAGTGCACTTGTATTCCACATGACGAGGTCATGGTGCCCAGTGTTAGAGATGGTAAACGAAAGGTCAGACGAGGTTCTAAAAGCCTGTATTTCTGGGTTGGGGGGGGGGGGGTAATTTTGCTGAGCAGCAGAAGGATGACTCATTACAACTCCACCCCTTTATTGCAAAACTGTCATGACTACTCTCCAAACTCTGTACAACCCAACAAAACACCTGTAACTTCTTTACAGCTGTATAAGTTTATACACACACACACACACACACACACACACACACACACACACTTTCAGAACCGCTTGTCCCATACGGGGTCACGGAGCCAACCCGGTAACACAGGGAGTAAGGCCGGAGGGGGAGGGGACACACCCAGGACGGGACGCCAGTCCATCACAAATGCACCCCAAGCAGGACTCAAACCCCAGACCCACCGGAGAGCAGGACTGTGGTCCAACCCACTGCGCCACCACGCTACCACGTCCCCCCTAGGGGATGCAAATCATGAACTTAAAAATTATGTATTATTCCTGCCTAGTTTGTTATATTATTACAAAATGCTTGGCTTACTGTAGGAATAAGGATTGAAAATTTACAAGAATGGTAAGAATGCACCTGTTCTTAGATGTATTCTGCCTAAAAAACATTTTTACCCTTTAGAAGTTTACAGATTAATTCATTAGACCATTAACATCATTTGTTTTCGGTTCTTATATCAAATTCCAATGTCAAAAACAACTTTTTTTCATGTATTAAAAAATAACTGCAATATGATGTTTTCACAAAGTATGTAGTTATCAGTAAAACAGTCTGAGACGTGCACATGAATAGATATGTTAGATACGGTACCTCTGAATGGAAGCAGAAATAACCAACCAATTCTGAAATATAGCAGAACATGCTGGTTATCATTCACAGGGTGAATAATTGATAAATTTAGCACACTAGCATCCAGCTTCACTGATTAATCAATCTAAAAAAATACATTTTCATGTAAAAGAAAGTCCATCATTATTAAACAATAAATTGTCATGATGTCATTCAATTTACCTGGAAAAACACAAATAAAAAACAACAACAACAAACCAAAAACTATCAGATTGTACACCCCACTGGCACTACATACAATGATGTGCATTAGTATTAGATTATATGGTTCCTTTATTGGACCTCAGTAATTTTGACTCACTTTAACATTACAATTATATTTCACAGGGAGTGCAATTCAACAATATGCATTTTCCAGAACAATCTCCAAAGACTTTTAAAAACTATGAAAGTGTATGCCGCTCTTTGCTGTGTTCCCATTTGTTAAACCTACAGTAGTAATATCAGGTTATAACAATAAGAATGATTCTAATCGGAATGGAAGGTCAAAAGATGGGGACCTGTAACAGAAGAATCAATAGAATAATATCCTGCTGTCCTCATAATTGGTTAGAGACAATCTTTATCTTTCCTGGTGTTCAGTCTGGCAAGTTTTCTTAGGGTATAATGTTACTATGACATCACCCAGTTCCATTTGCTAAAACCAGATTTAAGCTCAAAAGGAAGAGCTACTGGTCTCTCTCTCTCTCTCTCTCTCTCTCTCTCTCTCTCTCTCTCTCTCTACTACATAGACACACATGAACATTCATACACCTTTACACAAACAAAGACACGCACACACATTTACAGAAATACTTTCCTGGCCACCCTCACTGTTACATTTGCCATGTAGGGTTGTTTCATATTTCCTCATAGACAAGACAAAGCATAGGTTGTTGGAAAAAACTGAAAAAGGCAAATCTGATCATAGGCAGTATTCAGGTCGGACCAGCATTTCTTGAGGACACCTGTGTTTTTCTGTGGAGTCTGGGAAAATTACTGACATCAGTTGTTTAATCCGGTGCAAATTAGCCATGTCTGTGATTTTACCCAAGGTTATTTTATTTATGCATTTATTTATTTATTTCACCCATAAAAAGGAGCAAAATTCAGGCAAGCTCAGATAGTACTACTATAGTGCAAAGTACAAAAGAACTTCTCACTTCACAATCCTTGTTTCATCAAAATCCAGCCAGTACGTTGAATTTTGTGTAATGCATGAAAGTTTCCAATGAAAATACACTTTTTTTTTTCTATAGGGCCACATAGTTTCCAACAAAACCCCAACATCCTCACATCAATGTAAAAAACACACTCCTCTGTGCATTAAATCCATTTGAAGACCATAACAATTACAAATTCTTGCAAGTGTGTGGGAAACTGCACACATTTTCTTCTTTTGTTGCAGCATACAGATGCTAGAGATTGTATACCCATAAGAACAAGAAGTTTACTATAAAATTCCACCATTATAAATGTCATTTACCTGTTTGTAACAACTATTTGAGACCTCAGTGGTACATATTTTTAAGGAATATAATTGAAACTGGTTGACGTGCTATCATCTGTATTTTTATAGTAAAAAAGCAATCATTTATTTTTTTGTAACATGCCACTGAGGCTTTTCCGGCTGGTTATATGCCCTAATTAATCATCTTAAAAGTATATATGGAAACCTTTGAAAGAGAATTTCTTAGATGATGAGAGAGATAGTGAGAGCTGACAGACAGATACTGGTATTTAAAAAAAAAAATCCCCTACTCCCTCTCACAGTATTTGTCAGACAGAATTAAGTGTTTGCAAACTGGGTCATCCTCATTTCCTCTCCCCAGACTCACATGTTTAGCCTTTATATTTCCAACTTTTCGAAGGAGGAAAAGTCTTTACTTGAAGGATAAAAATCCATTTTTTCGTTTCAATATATCATTGCAACATTTAACCATGCAGTTTCATATGTGAGGCAAAGGTTAAAATGCAAAACCATAAAACACCAAAACATGGACTATGCTATGACATAAAAAGCAATAATTTAGTGTTAACCTCTTTTTTCAAAATCAAGTACACCACAGGCTATATACCCAGCAGTTTTAATGGTGCTACAGCACATAAAAAGCTTGATAAACCTATTTCTTGCTCATCAAAATGGGGTTCACAGATTGTATATATTGTCGCAATATTTTTCTGCTGCTTTAAACCAAATTATGAGACAGAAATTTGATAAGCATATAGCATGTAATTGGAAGATGGGCGAAGGAGAGGCAGTAATGTGGTTATTACAGAACAAAGGCATTATTTTCAGACGTGTGGATCCAACCAGTGTTAGCTAATCTTTTGACTAGTTTGTGAAAGAAGCTCAAATAATTGTATGTCTTTCAAGCACCTGACTGAGTGTCAAACCCTGGCGAGTGTGCGATTCCGTTTTTGGCACATGTAGCAGCAAGTCCCAATTTTGAATCCCTCTCTTGCTGTAGGACTTTTGATATTTACTTGGTACTTACTCAGAATTCATAGAGCAAGAATACCTTGCTGTATGTATCGGCAAAATAATTTAAAAAATGCTAATCTAACACTGCAAGTCACCTTGGACAAAGAAACATTTAGAGGATCTCAGAGGTCAGACAAGAGCATTAGTATCAGCAATCCAAGTCCTATGTCCTAATGGCTGTGTTGTCAAGCGCATGCATGCCGTCATTCCCTCTTGGGATTGAAATCATAACTTTGCACTACTGATATGGTCAGATACATAATCTCTATAACTGCAAAGTTTTTTATTTTTGCATTTTTACGGTCTCACTGGGTGTCTCCATCAGGGGAACCCTACAGGGTATGGGATGTGATTATGAATCAGTGTACACAGTGGGCATTCTTCATTTCCATAGGGTACATGCACCACAGCCACAAAAGCTAATTTTATTCATACATTCTAAAAGCTGGATGATTGGTTTAATTGAATCAGTTCCCCAAATCAAGATACCAATTTGTCCAGTACAAAAAAGAACTCTCTTTGCCTGTAATTACTACCTTTCAGCTGAATACAATTTATCAGATACATCACAGTTAGAATATGCTAGATCCACACCTTATTAGCACTGTGAGGCATCAATCATTGTCTTGACTCTATTTTAAATGTCCAATTTGCTGGCTGGTCATAGCTTCTGTTAGGCTGCAGCCTCAGCCACAGTGAAACACTCTGAATTGATGTTTATTAGGAGTGAAACATAATCTGAAATTAAGTTTATGTTTGTAACATTAGATGTCACTTAACTCGTCAGCAACAATTTCGACGTATCTTGGCGTTCCTGCTTCTGTTTATGCTTTTTCATCTTTTTATTTTCCAAAACTTCTGTTTATAATGCTGCTACTTATGCAACTGCTGCTGCTGCTGATGATAATAACCATAACGTGAAAGAAAGTTTAAAAGTTCGTATAATCAAACAGACACACACACACACACACACTTTCTGAACCGCTCGTCCCATACAGGGTCGAGGGGAACCGGAGCCTACCCGGCAACACAGGGCGTAAGGCCGGAGGGGAAGGGGACACACCCAGGACGGGACGCCAGTCCGTCACAAGGCGCCCCAAGCGGGACTCGAACCCCAGACCCACTGGAGAGCAGGACCTGGTCCAACCCACTGCGCCCCACATTATAATCAAACAATTTTTGACATTTCCACTAAGGATAAGGTGCAAAATAGCAATACTGTTATGGTATAGTTCTTTGGGAAACTGATGCTTGCAGATTGTTCATCTCAAGAACTTTGATAGTTCCTGTTGAGACAATAATGTTGTTTAATATATGCTTCTGGATTTTTAATCCCATTTTCTAATACATAATATAAATGCTTTTTGTGCTTGTAAAAAGAACAAATTGTTTTAGCCTGTTAAACCTGAAATCCTGTAACGCTTGAATTATAGACCTTTTTGTGGACAAACTGACATCCAGTATAACCAAAGCATTAGCAGTTCTTGGTCTTGACATTTAACCCTGACATTTAATGCTACACTTCTATTAAACAATCAATTTAACTTGTAATGGACACCTCTGCTGTGCCCTTTGGCTAAAGCCTATCCAATGCCCCTCAATCACATTCAGATAACTATTCCTGAGGAAGAAAAAAAAAAAAATAGTATAACATCAACAGCACCCTGTGTCACAAAGGGTAGTTGCTTATGGCTAAAAAATTTACCATGTCCGAACAGGAGATGAAAAAGCACCAGACACAGGTGGGTAACAGTGTACCCCAATCTCAAATACTGTTGTGTTACAAAACCATAGCTAGAAGAGAAAATGTTTTCTAAGTGTTGTGTGTAATCTGTTCTCTTCCTCACCGTTTTCCACAGTGGTGTATAATCATTGTCTTTTTGTCCTCTGTGGGTCATTATCACCAGGCAAAGGCCTTGCATTCCATTTCAAAACAATGACCATTTATTATCCTCGTTCTACAATGACATTGTATTTAATCAAAGTGGGCCATCGATCCTCGCCTTGGCCATTGCAGGGCGCTGGGAGTGATTTCCCTTTCATGGCTTCAATTTGGAGCTTTTTCCTACATCTGAGTCAGTCACTAAAGCAACGCAATCTGTCACACATTATTTTCACATCAGCAATATTTCAGATGTTTTTAGGAGTTAGAAGAGAAAACAGGAGGCAATAAATTGATACATTTTCAACATTGCAGCACTTCGTATCTCCACGGTAACATGACAAACAAAAAAAAAAAAAAGAAAAACTTATTCCATATGTACTTTGCCACAGAAATAGTCTTTATATTTTCAGTGAAATTTCTAATAAGGCCTCACCTGGAACTTCATAAGCTATTCATCATTTATGAATGTTTATGAATTACTGACAATGGCATAATGCAAATGTTGGGTTAAATTATCTTGCAAAGTTAGCAAAATAGCACCCTTGTACTATAAGTCTGAAAGAAATCAGAATTGCTTTAATATATATTCTGTAATTTTATAAATTGTCTTTAAAAAATCACTTAATATTTAATAGAAAGATTTTTTTTTCTACTTCCAGCTACACTGAACAATGCGTACTCAGTATCCCTGACTCTGTCCTGGTATTATTGGACATTTGGTAGGGAACACAGTGGACAAAATTCAGCCTGTCCATTACCTTGAAGAATCAGTCATCTGCTTTCATTTTATTTTCTGTACAATGAAAAATCACAATAAAGGAGATGTACCTCATTATTCACAAATTATTCACTTAGTTGGTTCTGTAAAAATCTCAGCTATAGCTATGGTAAATGAAGAATATGCTGCAAGACTTGATTTTGAAAAATGTTATTAACTTTTTATTAACTGAGCTACATTAAAATTTAGAATAAGGGAATGCAAAACATTTGGCTGAACAAACAATTCAGTGTTTTAACCCATAAACACATGCAGAATTTACCATTTTATTATTGATCAGGAAAACTCAAGAAAAGCAGACATGAGTGATAAAAATGGTGGAAGAAAATTAAGCTGCTCCCAATTCCTTCGGTCTTTTTGGCATTTTCATTCCAGCTAATGGTGAGACAGAAACACAGGTGACGTTCCCTCTGCAAAATTTTTGAAAATAAAAGTGAAGGCAACATTACAAAAAAAATTAAAGAAACAAAAAACTTTCATAAATGAAAATCTGCATGTTTTTACAAGGATGCAATGTATATTGTGGGTCACTATACTTTCAAGTCATTAATGAGACTGCAATCACATGAACCATTTTTCTAATTATATATTAATATACGTCTGTGAGGAAGCTTTGAAGTTCTGAGTGGCATCGGTGATCATTTTGTGTGCATTTGAACAAATAAAATGTAGTAAAATCACTGAGTTACAAAGAGTTTTAATGGTCCTTCGCAGCTGAATTTAGCTAAAGCACATGCATTGCAAATCTACCCAGAGTAATGGTCAAACCGCACTTTACTGAGACCCATGTAAAGAGTTTCCATTAAAGTTATCACCAGAATCTTCTAATGTGTCTGTTTCAGGAAGGTAGTGAGGCAAGCCAACAGAGAGGTTTTGAAATTTTGAGCACATTTTAGGAGTGCTATTGGTGCTGGCCGCACCTCAACTGCCTGCTTAAGTTTGCGTTGTGATCTGGCATTTACACCCACCTCCGTCTCCTTAGCAACTGGAGTCCTTAGATAGAACATTCCAGGCTCTGGTTCTGTGTTAGAGGCTATAATTCATCTAAAACATGCTACAAGCACAGAGGTGCTATAAGCCTATGACAGACCCTCCCTGGAGAGAGATTATGACCAGAGGTTATCGGAAGGTTACGTGTTTACAACGCATGATTTGTGCGTAATGAATCTAGTTCCATCAATCCATTATAATTTTTTTAAGTGTCTCCATAATTTAAGCCCTTGGTGCTTCCTAAGGATCATAAAATCTTACTGAGATGCTGCATTTATGGGTTAGCTTATTATTTAATTTTAAAGAGTGAAAATATGTTGAGTCCTTTGGCTGAAACAATGGAGAATATTAGCTTTATGAGTAGAAATATTTTTAAAAAGTTTTCTAGTGTCCAGCTGTAAGTTTCAAATACAAAATGTGACATTTTCACCAAAAGTACGCATTTATTTTCTGCAACGCTGCCAAACAAACAAACTAGTCACAGACAATCACTGCAACAAGTATTGTGTAATCATCACATTTGTCCAATAAGGTACTCAGAGAAATGTGCAACAGAATCGATTCTGGGACAGCACAGATATGGCCTCTACATCTGACCACTGCATCAATATATCACAATTCTATAGTTGCACTGGGTATAAAGACATTTTATAAAATAATAAAGCGCTGAGCTGTCTCACTTGACCATCTCCTGATCATACTGGATCCCTCTCATTGTGTACTGAGCAAGAGCTGTGATTTAAAAGTAATAATATTGTAGCAGTAGTGCACAGATGCATTTTCTTAAGATGTGCTTTCTTCCACTAAAGCTGAAACTGTTCAATAGAATGGAATGTCAGAAATAGAAAAAAGATCTGAAGAAAAATGCTTGATTTTCTTTGTATCTTTATTATGTTTTCATGATTTTGATATCTTTTTATGTGCCATCCATCCATCCATCCATCCATCCATCCACTACCTGTGACCAGGATAATTAAGCAGAAGTTAAGCTAGGTGACACTCCAGCAGCTCTCTGTTTCTCCACAATAATCAATGTCCCATAATGAATTAAGATTGTATAGCAATCTAGGCCCTTGGACAAATTATTGCAGATAAACATGTTGAACAAACATTCTTTCTCAAAGATATTGATTTTAATATTACGACACATATTGGAAGGCATTAAAATACATATGCATAATATAGTGCCTGAATAATAAGATGATCACAGTTGGGCTCCATCAGTTTGTAACATACTGCATGAAGACAAATGTATTTATATATTAAAATGTAATGCATGGTATACAAGTAAGAATAAATTGCGTAACTATATAGTGTGCATTTAAATTATTTGACTCTAGGACGAGCACATTTTGAAAGAATATTGTGTATACTGACTGTGGCACTGACACTGCACCACACTTCTCCTGACAGAAGATGAATGCAGGTGGCAGATGGCACAGGTGAAGAAAGAGTTTAAATTGTTGAATGTGAAACCTAATCAAAATATAGGTAAAAAATCTTCTGAATTTAATAGATTGAGAAAGAATTCAGAGATGTCTTTCGCTGGCTTGCACAGTCATTTGTCATCATCCTCTGCTTATGGTACATATTTTATTAATGTGGGTTTAAGGAACCACAGAGAGCCATATGTTGTTTCCTCTGGAGTCTCTAATCCAGCATCTTGTAGGATAGTATGAAGGCAGTATCTTGACCAAGGCTCTTCAGGAAAACTGCCTGGGGCTGTGTTCCACTCTGCAGCCTACTTATAGCAGCACATGGCTGGGGGAGGGGAGCGTTTGCCTCTCCCAGGGAAGGGCTTAGAAGAAACCCGTCTAGACAAAACAGCAACTGAAACCAAGTCCTGAATTATGGCTTACATGCATTGCTTATCTGTTAAATGTCAACTGTGACAAATTCAAAATGTGGAACAAGATCTAAAGTTGCATAACGAGTGCTGCACAAAATTTGTATTCCCTATAATCTGTGGTCAGTTGCTGTCATGTCAGTTTAAATAGAAGCAGACAGAACAGGGGTTTGGTGTAAGAGAAGCCAGCATGCTCGCAGAAGTTAGTGGAAGGTGAGATGAAAATGAGCAGAACCATACTGCGTATGTGTGAGGTAGGCTGGGGTGGTGGGGGTGGACAGACAGATGGCTAGCAGTGGAGGAGTGGAGGGCATGTGCACGGGTCGAGGGTGAACAGTGTGCTTTAGGGCACAGAACGACACTATCACAGCTATGAAAATAGATGTAAGCTACAACCTTATACTCAGGGAGACGGGGGTCGCAGGCGTTGGCGGGGAGGGTAAGATTGAAGAGTTTTGGATTATCTGGAGGGGGTCAGAGAAGTTGGCAGTTATTCAGTTTGGAGGTCAGCAAGTCTTAGGCCAATATCTGGTATGAGCATGTGAATACCAACAGGCTGGTACTTCGAATGTTCTAGTGAATTGACGGATCAGGGTCAGGAGTACAATTTTCTGGGAGAAGATAAAAGAGCAGAAGACTGCATTAGGCTGCTTGAAGGAGGTTGGCACAATGTTTTTTTAAGGTACCTAGTGAGGTGGTGGATTGCTAGGGTCCAAAAACTGCCAAGATTAAAGCCCACTTATTTAGTTAAAATAGTTGTCTCTGAGATATCATCTTCATAATAGAAAAAAAAAAAAAAAAACAAAACTTCTTTTCCTTAAACAAGTATTTAAAGTTTGGTCAGTTCACTTAACAACAATGTAAAAACTGTTCTAGTGTCTGGTGTTTGGGCTTCAGTTGTTAGCAGCATATATTATAAAGAACTGTGTGAAATAAGTTCTCCTGAAATGAAAAAGACAGATCATGTTAGTGGTTGTGTTTTATCTACAGGTATAATTAATCTATTAGATATTTTGATTGAGATGTATGTCGCTTTGGAGTATAGCATCTGCTAAATGAATAAATGTAAATGTAAATGTATGTAATTAATGCAGCCCCAGGACCGTTCCCTTCGGTTCAGTTCTATAATGTTAATGACATTAATAACGACACTTATGTCATATCCATGTATCACAGAAAAAGTCTTTGATAAGTCCAAATACCTTTTCTAGGGACTATATGAACCACGACAAAGTAGTAAATCTCTATTTTTTTTAATCTTAAAGGTTCTTGAGGGACAGCAGCATCGCATTTTGGTGTCTGAAGTGGGATATAAACTTTCCAACATTATACTCTTTACCATCACAGTCGATGCAAGAGAGGGATGGGAGTCGATGGGAGAGGGCAGCATTGTGATGCCTGAAACCTCGGTAAGAGATTTAGCCTATTGTCATATTTTACTAATGCAGAATCATAGTCTGAAAAACTACATGCCTCACCCTGCTTTTGCTCCTCTTTTTGTGACTCATGCAAAGCTCTGTGTACAATTAATTATAAATCACCCTCCTCCCGATGAATTAGTATTTGGAAAATGGTACGTAACTGCCGCAGCTCCACTTTCCACTGTGTACTTCATTCATTGGTTCTTATTGATCATAATTGAGTGTACAAAACTCAATGAGCTGGAACAGCACTGCCTTATCCTCTCCAGTGCCACAAAAATAGTAGGCAAATATTCTCACTGGGACATCAGCTAACCATAAAGCACAAAGGTAAACAAAGCAGGTCATTTAAATGACAAACACAAGACAATTATCTTGGAAACTGTAGGCCCAAACCATGCATTGCAAACCATAACTATAATATTAATTTCACTTATCATTCTACTTCCATAGATGTTTACAACGAGTATGCATAAAGTGAGATTACATTTAACACAGTCTTGCGAAGCTCGAGTAATTGCCTCAAGTATATTTTGATCCTTTTCTGCTGACGATTGCTTCTTGTGAATTTAATTACTTCATCTTAAATAAGTGATTTTATATCAAAAGATTATCTTAGGAGTAGAGGGACATTTCGTTGCTTTGTTTTAAATGTGTATCTTTAAGGAAGATGTGCTAAGTACTCACAACTCAACACAACAGAAACATAGCCTCACAACGCTGCACTCTATGATTATGAAGTGAGATGTTTCCTCATGAATATGGGAAAAAAAAGCAATAAATCTTTCCAACAGCAAACAGAGATTGTGTGCTCTTGGCATTAGAATAATCCTAAAATTTCCTGTGAGAATATGAGACTGACTGACATTAACTGAGAAGCCTGTTGAAATACCCAAAGTCTGTTGGTCTTTAAATGGTTTGCTGATGGTAAATTGGTATTTACTTTTATCCTTATCCCAAGGCAGTAAACCTCCATGTTCCTCTGCAGTCAAGACATACTTTAAGTGCTATTGAATGGTCGGTCATGTTCAGGCTTCACTTTAGATGGATTTACTCTGAAAACATTTGGAAAAAAAGTTCTGTTTAATCTTAGACATGAGCTAGATGCCCTCACACTCAACAGATGCCCTATAAACTCTTTGCTTTTGTTCAAAAATCCCTAAACAACTTTTTAAATGAAATACTAAGGGTGCCAATTTGACTCAAAGCTGTCTATCCCATTTTTATTAAAAGGATAAACGTGATATTTTTGAAAGGGTTCTTTATGAATGCTACTCTTCAAGAAAACAAAGTCAGAAAAAGACCCACAATAGTTGCAGATAACCCTTGGTAAATTAAATTCTTATTTGAACATCTGGTCAAAATTAATTTTAGGACTTAATGTAATACAGTACTTAAAAATGATTGGCAGTATACAGCAATTTGTAAACATTAATAACAATAAATTGAGTTACTTTGTTGTCTCGGAGGATGACTAGATTCAGTGTGTATTAAAATTAAGCACATCCTGAATGATAATTTTATGGAGATTCATCACATTAATAGAACTGCAATATAAAAGGTAATTAAAACGGTGTCTTGCATGCATTAGGTATGACAGTGCTAAATGAGGAGTATTTTTAGTTTAAATCTTCCTAAAACATTCTCCATCTGCATTGTTATCCATTATTTTTTGTCTCCATATTAGTACTGAAAAGAACTATTTTCTGTTTGCATACGTGAGAATAAATTTAAAGTGGCATATTATTATTCCTTGAAAGCATTACATTCTGTTATTATTTAACTGCTTAGCTGATACTCTCATCCAAAGTGGTTTTAGAGTTTTACCAACTTATAGTGCTGTGTACATCATCAGAGGAATTTTATTAAGTACCTTACTTAACTGCGCTATATGTTGGGATTTAAGCTTTCAACACCTTGTTCTTCATATACAGTTTGTGGACAAATGAGATTACACATGTTCCAACATCAGCACGAGGCTGTTGACCTGTAATTAGAGGGAGAAATGCTTAAAACACATGCATCTAAGATGTGTAACACTTTCAATGCATTTCTATTAGAAAATAAATAACTGAACATTTTACAGTACAGTTTAATTTGTTGTGTATATCTTTTGGGGGGGGGGTGCTGTGGTGTGGCAGGTTTGACTTGGTGCTGCTCTCTGGTGGGTCTGGGATTCAAGTCCTGCTTGGGGTGCCCTGTGGCAGCCTGGCATCCCGCCTTGGGTGTGCGTCCCCCCTCCTCCAGCCTCAGGCCCTGAGCTGCCAGGTTAGGCTCTGGTTCGCATCAACACAAGCAGCTTCAGACAGTGTGTATGTATAATAAGATAGCTTCTTTAGGACAGAGAGAAAGCAGAACCATTTGTGAGAAAAATCTGTGGTTTTGTATTTGAGATTGTAGGATTTCTCTTGAATTTTCAGTGGGATGGCTGCTGCTGTGTAAAAAAAAAAAAAAAAATTTTACAAAATACTCTGTGACAAAATAAGAACAGCTCCTCTAAGACTGTTTTGAGAAACAAAAAAAAAAAAAAAATTTTTTTTTTTTTTGTTTCTCAAAACAGTCTTAGAGGAGCTGTTCTTATTTTGTCACAGAGTAAAATAAATTTAGATAAAGAATGATCACTTCTGACCAGTTGGGGGTGCAGTGGTGCGGTGGGTTGGACCACAGTCCTGCTCTTCAGTGGGTCTGGGGTTCAAGTCCTGCTTGGGGTGCCTTGTGACGGACTGGTGTCCCGTCCTGGGTGTGTCCCCTCCCCCTCCAGCCTTACGCCCTGTGTTGCCGGGTAGGCTCCGCGACCCTGTATGGGACAAGCGGTTCTGAAAGTGACTTCTGACCAATTTCATACCAGACATTTAACTGACAAGATGTATATCACATACAGGTAGAGTAACTTTTCCTCCCAATACCTGAAGTCTTAATGAATTCTTCATAGAAGTGACCCTTCCTTATCATCTTCGCTAATCCTTAATTTATATACTGCAATACTGTAAAAAGCCGAAACTAAATGGTATGTGAGTATTGTTCCCCCCCCCCCCCAAAAAAAAAAAGTAGAAAAAAAAAAAAATCAAGATGAAGAGCAGAAGCTATGCACAGGACAGCACTGGAGGCCTGCCACACTTTGTTATGTTATAATATGTGGGTGCCGTGTGGCTCTAAGCCTCCGTCAATATCTTATTTTCAAAAGTACCTTTGAATCTCTCCTCAACAGTAAGTTGGTAGAATTTGAGTTGCTTATAAGGATTAGCTGCCAAGATAGACTAATATGCATGAGCAAAATTCCTCTGAACTGACGTCAAGTTTTGATCCCTATTGTACAATGTATTCATTAGCAATGTGTGAATTGTTGTGGGAGGAAACCCTTCAACTTCAAATAAAACTGTGCTTTTCCCAGTTTGTAGAACATGAACACAGTTTAATCAGCAAACACTTAAGAAGTGAGCTCATTTGTAGTGTTCATGGAAGGCAGAGAATCAAGAGAATCAACTGTAATGAACCCCCCCACCCCACCCAGGTATTTGGCAGGACCACCTCCTGTGGTGGGGCAAAGTACTTGGGTTCGGTAGTTCTTCATTTTTGCTTTTTTAAAGGACACGACAAAAATGGTTCCCTTCAGGTATCCTCCCCATGACCTGAATATGCTTTATGGCACAACACTAAGGTGTTCATTATTTTATTCACAGTGAAGTCTTTTTCCTTCCATTAACCACTAGTTATGTGCAGGGTCACAGTGGTCTGGAGCCTATCGTGGAAATGTAGGGTATAAAGCAGGGGTAGCTTAGACACATCACATACTTACAATCACATTCTCTTTCAGTCAATCATACACACACACACACGACAGTTTATATTCACCAGTTCACCTGAAAGGTTTTTTGAACTGTGGGAGTAAACCAGAGCACCTGCCTGAAACCTACCGAACATGAGGAAAATATGCAGCCTCCACACAAACTAAGCTGGATTCAAATCCCGTCTCAACCCACAGCCCAGGAGCAGTGAGGCACTAGGGTGGAAGTAAAGAGTAAAATCTTTCATTGCATGTATGCTGTATTACTATCCAGCACGTACACCTTTAAAAAAGAAAATAAGATAATAATAAATTAAGGAAGTATGGAATCTCTTTAACCTAACTGATCTGAATTCTCTGGCTTCCATTCTATTTCACTGTCAATTTATTGTCATTTATCAATTTTAAATTTTGTTCCTTCTAATTTAATATATAATATTTAATACATGTACTATGTCACCACTATCATCCAAGCAAATTAGAGCCATCCAAGGAATTAAACTTGGACTGTGTTTGTTTTCCATTCTGCTGCTCGCTGTAGAGTAGCAAACACAAAACCACATTTCTATGCAGTGCACAGCATTTAGGATGAAGGAATGGCTGTCATCTTGCCCTCTGCTGCTGTGCCACTAAATAAAATTGCATTATCCTCACAGGTGTGGACCAGGTCTTGCCATCCCGTTTTCAGATGTAATGTAGACTACCTGTTCTCACTGCTGCTGGAAGTGTTCACCCTTCCTAAACACACACAAAAAAAAACACTCTTTCCATACCTCATCTCTTCTGGTTCTTCCATCATGCATGTTCTGACTATAGAGCACAACTTGAGGGCTAATGAAGACAATTCTGCATGATACTTATGTTTATTAATTTCACTGACACTTTTTTTCCAAAGCAACTTACAATTATTTACCCATTTATACAGGCAGGTAATTTCACTGGAGCAATTTAGGGTAAGTACCTTTCGCAAAGTTACAACAGCTTGGAGGAGGGATTCAAACCTGCTACCCTTTGGCTTTAAAGACAGCAGCACTAACCACTACACTACCATCTACCACCCTTGACACTACACCGGAATGCTCAGTTTAGGGGTAATCCTCCTGTTTATTTAATGGAAGTTTTTCTGCGGAATAAGTGCGTGTCTAGTTAAGGGCTCTGTGTGGTTGTGCATGTCCTTCATAGTCCATTTTAAACTTGGATGAGTTACTCAACAAGTGAGACTATAAAAACCAATTTTTTTTTTGTTTTTTGTTACCAAGGCAAGGCTTGAGCCCTTTATAATCTCATCGCTTCTTTAAATTCATTCATTTAGTGGTCAAAGAATTTGTTTATTGAAGGGAAGTGTTTCCTCAAAATTTATGGCTCAAGCCGATGGCGCTGAGCAGTTCACAGTCAAATCCCAGGCTCACAAATGCTGGGACATGATGTTATAATGGCTATTGATGTGTCATGGGAGGCAGTGACTGCCAGAAGAGAGAAAGGCTTAAAGATGACAAATCAGTCACATCAAAATGTAATAACAGTTTATGGTTTTGCACGGAAACCTCAACAAGAATTAGTTAGATTATATCAGTTTTTGCAGCACAGCGCTGCAGCGAGTAGCACTGCCACCTCACAGCTCCTGAGCAGTTTAGGAGTAGATCTGAATTCGACTCAGTCTTTATGAAGTTTACATGTTTTCCCGTCAGTCTATGTGGGTGTCCTCTGGCTGCTCCAGTTTGCTCCCACAGTCCAAAGACATGCAGTTCAGGTGGACTGGTGACGCTAAAGTGTCCGTAGTGTGTGAATGGGTGAGTGAGTGCGTGCGTGTGTGCCTACCCTGTGATGGACTGGTGTCTATTCAGAGTGCCCCCCTCAGGCTTGCACCCAGTGATCCGAGAACAGTCTCTGGTCTTCTGTGACCCTCACCAGAACAAGCGGGTAAGGAAAATAGATGGATAGGTGGAGGTCAGTTCTCAGTCACCTGTTAGCAAGTTTCATATTTTTGAGATTTATGATTTTATACAAAGTGTTTATTATTCCCCTGGCGATGGCATACATGACGCAGCCTAAAGGTCTGTGTGACATTTGACTTTCGCACTTTGTAACGTGTCAGTCATTTCTATCAATTTACTAACATTATTTAGACTTCGGGGATGCGGTGGTGCAGTGGGTTGGACTGCAGTCCTGCTCTCCGGTGGGTCTAGGGTTTGAGTCCCGCTTGGGGTGCCTTGCGGCAGACTGGCGTCCCGTCCTGGGTGTGTCCCTTACTCCCTGTGTTACCAGGTAGGCTCTGGTTCCCTGTGACCCTGTATGGGACAAGTGGTTCTGAAAATGTGTGTGTGTGTGTGTGTGTGTGTGTGTGTGTGTGTGTGTGTATTTGGACTTTTTTTTTTTTTTTTTTGGTGAAATTACATTCAGTGAAGTCTGTTATTCCTTTGAAAAAAAATTAATACCTAGGAGAAATTCGCGTTGTAATAGGAGTAACTGTTATTCTCTTGTGTTTATATTGCTCTTTAGTGGTTCGGGTGGGAAGGGTGTGTGATGGCACAGCAGGTTTGGCCAGAGCCTGCCCTGTGGTGGGTCTGGGGCTCGAGTCCCGCTTGGGGTGCCTGGCATCCTGTCCGGGGTGTGTCCCTTGCACCTTGTCTTGGCGAGTAGGGTCTGGCTCGCTGTGGCCCCTTTCAGGACAAGTGATTGTAGACTCTGTGTGTGTGTGTTTGTTTCAGATGGATTCTGAAGTTTTTGGAATTGTATTGTTTCAAGCAAAGCTGTTCCACTCCAGATCAGAATTTAAACCTGTATTCACTTATCTGTTTGTTTGTCTGTTCTTGAGCATCTGAAGTTGTACCTTCTTTTACATTTACATTTATTCATTTAGCAGACACTTTTCTCCAAAGTGACATACATCTCAGAGGAATACAATTTGTGTATACATTAGCAGAAAGAGAGACTTAGTTGTAGACGTGATTATTAAGTAAACTTAATTTGTTTCCTTCCACTTGATGCACCGATGTTTATCGCACGAGTAGGTGCATAAAACTGAGATAAATAGACAAATCTTGATCACCTTCCTGCAATTTTAATTTTTTTTTTAAATTTATTTATTTTTTATAAGGTACACAAACATTTACATACAATACAGGAGTAGCCTCTATGTAAAAGCTTATCTGTGCATGATCATAAAGTTATGATGTATGAACATTTACACCATACATGAGCTTGAGAGATCATGGGTGAAGTGAGTCTGGAAAAGGTGAGTTTTAAGACCCTTTTTGAATATAGACAGAGCTTCAGCATTTCTGAGTGAGAGGGGGAGTTCATTCCACCACAACTGAGCCAGAACTGAGAACCTCCACACTTTACCTTTGTGTGCAGAACCTCCAAGCGAGCAGAAGTAAACGAGCAAAGCGGTCTGGTTGGGGTGTAGCAGCTGATCAAGTCTTGTAAATAGCTAGAAGCAGTTCTATTGATGCATTTGGAGGCAATAACCAGAGTCTTAAATTTTATCCGGGCAGCTATAGGAAACCAGTGCAGTTTTAGTTTATTCTAACTTGTAGCTTCAGTCAAAAGTGATTAGAACCTGCATCCTTCCTGAAAACTGGAGAACTCTTGGCACACAGTATTAACCCAACAAATCTTCAGTCTACCTAGATCCATTTCACAGGACAGTGCAGTATTTGAACTATTTAGAAAAATACCATTCTCCAAGTACCAAGGAATTTCTTTGACCACTATCATTTTAATGCAAATAGTAATGATTGCAAGAACTGGCTTTTAACTGACACTGATTTATAAAAGTCTGTACTGATAGGCCTTTAACAACACATTTCATCAAGCTGAAATTACACACACATTTTCGGAACCGCTTGTCCCATACGGGGTCGCGGGGAACCGGAGCATACCCGGCAACACAGGGCGGAAGGCCGGAGGGGGAGGGCACACACCCAGGACGGGACGCCAGTCCATCGCAAGGCACCCCAAGCAGGACTCGAACCCCAGACCCACTGGAGAGAAGAAACTGGTCCAACCCACTGCGCCACTGCACCCCCAAGCTGAAATTTAAAAAAAAAAAAATGAAAAATCTGTACCCAAATCCTTTATTTTGTTCTAATTCTTGTCATTGATTCACATGTATTTAGATTATATTAACTATCACTTTCAAATGTGTGAGGTAACAGTAAATCATTTTACTGTTAGTAATATCTTTATTTGTTCACCATCTCTTTTCTCCAAAGGAACTTCCAGTGTTACACTACCTGCAGTTATCTATTTATACAGACAGGTACTTTTCATCTGAGCATTTTTAGGGTAAGTGTTCCACCCAAGAGTATTACAGCTGGGAATCAGCTGGTAGTACAGTGTTTAGTGCAGCTGTCTTTAAGCCCAAGGGTCACAGGTTCAAAACTTCCACCCTTATGGCTTAAAAACAGCAGCACTAACCACTGTGCTACCAGCTGCTCCTATCATGATACATATATTTTTTAAGAATGTGTATAGCTAAACACAGCATTATATGTTAAGATTGACTTCTGGCAACAAATGTTACATCACTGCATGACAAATTAAATATATATGATTTATATAGAGATAAAAAAGTGTGTGCAAATCTTTCACACAATCTCAGTTTGAAAAGACAGCAGTGTGTTTGCATAGTCAAGTGATTATATGAACTGACACATGTATTTAAAGAGAAGTTCTTACTTCTAAATGTAATAGTGAAAGAAGAGACAATACAGCCGAAATGATTAAAATAAAAAAGAACCAGAACACAAGGATACCACTTTGATCAAAATGACAGCTTGCCATGGACAGACTTTTTTACTTCAGATCAAATCAGCCTTAGGACTGTTTAAATAATTGAACAGTAGGTAACAGAATTAATGGTTACAGTTGTACCTTCTGGAGGTTTATATCACTTTATTTTAGTCAGCGGTTAAAAAGTTCTGCTTGTCCATGGAATTTGGAGTAATTGGACTCTTCAGTGACTGGTACCCTGGATATCCTAGATTCAGACACAAGTGAGAAGCTTTTATAAATTCTCTTATATCATGGCTTAGGAGGCCGTCATAAATATTGTGTATATGGGCACAGACAGCAGAGACCAAGACAAAGGTGATCAATCATTTTAGATTGTTGACATACAGAAAGACACAAAGGAACATGCTTCATAATGCCACCAAAATGTCATGCTGGAGAACCCGGATTTCAGCATGACAACGTGTGTCTTCTCAGTGGCAGTATGACAATTTTTTTTTTTTTTTTACTTTTCCCCATGTTATCCACAAACAGTCTATTAGCAAAATGTTATATCTGCTAAAGTCTTGCTTGCAGCTGCATGGAAAGGGTAAAATGGAAAATGATTTGTTCTGAGAGTGATTTTGCTTTTTACAGAAGCAATGACAGCAGGGGGAGATCCAACATTCTATTCTGTTAACCAGTTTGAAAACTGTTTTCAGTTCACTCTTAGGTGCACCATAACAAATTAGTTAGTTATTATTATTATTATTATTATTATTAGTGTTGGATGTCTGAAATAAGCAGAACCGACAACAACAACAACAACGACAACAACAACAATAATAAGAAGAATAATAATAATAATAAGAATAATAATAATAATAATAATAATAATAATACATCAGCTAATGGATACTCTTTAAATGTACTGCCATAGAAAAAAGGGCTGAACTGCCCATCATTACTGGCTAAAACTGGTGTGGCGGAGCTCCTGGGACGTAACAAGTGTCCTCCAGGGACAGAACAGCAGAACTAAATCAAATGAAAAGTCTGTGCCACCTGCTAATTGCAAACTACAGCTCAATCTTCAAGGGCGGCCTAGTCCCAGTTGACCTGATGAAAAGAGCTTTTCATAAAGCCATTACTAGTCTCTGTAGGGTCTCAACAAGCACTGGGGAAGTGACAGCTGCAGAGAGAGGATATAAAGGAAGCTCCTAAGTGTCCTCAAAGTCCATGCCTGTCCTACATCAGGTCATACTAAAAGCATTTTGTCAATGGGACAATGCCACCTTGCCCTTTGCTCTGCTGTAATCAAAAAAAAAAAAAAAAATTAACTCATCTCAAGCTGACAACAGGAGTGAGACAAGCAGAGAAAAATAAGAATATTTTTTAAATTGTTTGTTTCTTTTCATATTTTCTGCAATGTCAGCAGTCCACCAGCATCCCATTCGTTTTGGATTACAACACAATATAGTGAATACATTTGCCCATGGGTAGAATCCATCTGTTGAGACCACCCCCTGGTTGCATAGAACTAGATACCTAAAGAGATATTTTTTCTTGACTGCAGATCAAGCATTTCTTCTGTTTTCATAAGTGCACTTCTTCAGCAGATGGGCAAAGGAGCTCCACCATAAATTTGCAAATTGAGCTGAGAAAAGGCTGCACTTCTTTCTGGACGGATACGGACATGGACCCAAAAATCCGTCCTCACTTATACCATTTGAAGTGTGAGGGAGGTAGCAAGGTGATGGCCAGCTTTTCATGCACAGCGCTGATTTTAAAGCACTTTGTGTTACTGAAAATGATAAGGAAAAGTATAGGATCGGAGAAAAACCAGGATAGGAGAAGTAATCCACACCCTACATCTTTATTATTCCAATTAACTAGAGTTTCTGGAGGGGCTGGGTCGATTGATATTTCCATGCTCAATTGAATGGTATGGGAACTTAGTTCCTGCTGTGTTCTATTGCGAGCAGAACGAAAAACCAATGACTTCATATTGAAATATAGATCCCACATTTCACAGAGGCTATTAATAATGGCTTGTTTAGTGCTTGGAAGGTAGAAAATGTTAGTCTGTGCCTAATCCTCTCGGTCTCTGCGGAGAAGAGTGTTAAGTCCTGTTGATCCCCTCAGGTAGGAAAAGTGCTAGCTATTTTCAGAATGGAAATGTCTTTAAAAAAATTGCTATGGAGGTTTACTGATTGTGCAGGTACAAAGGGTCCTTGAGGGAGAAACCAGATGAAGGTTTGCAATCAACAGATTTTCGACTTTTACGTTGTAATCAGCGTCTTCGGGCTGCTTTGGACAAAATGACCTTAAGAAAATCAGGAAATCACAGTTCTTTCACGCAAAGCACTTACCACGGTGAAACAGTTCTGATGTGTGGAATTCAAGCAGTGTTACATGTTTGCCATAAAATGCATAATTGGAATTTAGAAATTTTATCATTTCTGAAAAAGAAAGTGGAAAAGACATCTTTCTGGCCGTGGACTTATATACATATGATTGAGAGTTGAGATTTCCTTCCATCTTATTTTTACTTTAAGAACGGTCTATTGTACTCAGTAGACATAATGCAAGCAATTGAACTGAATTACTTCATAGGGCCAATGCCATATGAGTCAACAGACGTGACTTTCAAACTGACTTGCACACATCTGCTGTGTTTCACCAGGAGCAAAAAAGACCCTAGAATTGGACCTATAGCTTGTGTGACTGTAAAACTTGAAAACTTGAAACTTGATTTGTCCAAGATGCAAGGAAGACATTGCATCATGGTCTCAGAATACTTCACTCATTTCCTGGGACCCAGCAGGTTTATTGTGAAATGGTTCTCCCCGTACTTTGGCATCTGTTTTTTTTTTTTTTCCTCTGCATGAAGACACTTGGTTATGCTACTTAAATCACCCCCTTGTTTTAAATCCCTACAGTTTCCTGAAGTATATCAGTCAGTCATACTTAGTCTTTGATAGTATGTGATTCTCTGACAGAATCAGACTGGTGATTTTATACCTTGGATGTTAGGGATGACATCTGGGAGAGATCTGCTTTAGGTTTTGATTTTTGTGATCCTTAAAACATATTCTGTCCTTCATCATTGTGTGTGTGTGGGATGTTTTGTTTTTCTTGAATTTCTATCGGTATGAATTTCTTTTGTTTTTGAAAGAAAAGGTGATAGGTGAATCTTAGCTATAGCTTTACAAGTGCATTTTTTGACAGATGTAGCACCATTGACCACCCATCAGTAGGGTTTCAGACATTGAATTAAAACCTCGCCTTCATAAAATGCAACCTAGAAACCTTTTTACACTCACTTCTTCATATTATCTGCATAACCAGGAAAGTTCATTTTTTGGATATGATGCTTATAACAGCATGGCCTTCCACTTCAATGTTCTTCAATATCACAGTGATTTTTTTATTGGATGGAAATGTTTTGGATAGAACTGTTTTTGAACATGGGTGGTCACTTTCAAACAGAGCTGTTTGAAAGGAAGCAGTATGATTTTACAATATGCTTTTAAATTCGCCTTCTCTTTTTATGCAAGTAAAAAAATAGTAAAATTCACAGGAGTAAGTAACTGTACAGATTTAAAATGGTTTGGTTTGGTTTAAAAGTCAGCAGAGGTCAGATTGGAATCACTTTGCTCAACCACACAGACACACACAAACACACAGAGGAAAGAACCAATTAACAGCTCCAAGCTAGATGGCACTGTTGTACCTTCAAGTATTCAATACTGTTTTACCTGCCACAATTACAACATGCATCCTACCTCCAAGTGCATTACTCTTTTACACCCAGATCATCACCAGTTGTTAGAGTTACAATCAATAACACAGAGCTGACCAGACTGGCTCTTAATGTGCTTATACACTGTATTTAGATGCAAATTAGCTTTCTCCTACAACGCTGTATATGTTACATAAATAAAGACAGATTATGAAACTAGTTGTGTTATACATGCAAGTATTGACCTGGACATTGGATTACGACACAATAACTCTACCCCAGACCCTCACTTTTAATAGAGTTCTTTAAAGTTAAGGACAGTGCTAATAATGAAAGTTATGAAGAAAGAACTGCAGCATTTTATTTCTTTTTTCCATTTATTTTGACATCCTGTAACTGCACTGCTTAATAATGGTTTTCAATTTATGCCCAAAGACTACAATTTTCTATAGTACAATTTTTTTTTTTTTTTTGCGATTGTCTCATCATATGACATGTAATATCAAAAGGCATTCAACAGAAAAATATTTGCAAATGAGATAACCTCTGGTAGGTCTTGACATGGCAACAACATAATGAATTTGGTGCTTTCCAAGTTCCACAGTTGACTAGTGAATATCCTCAATTGTACTGTAGGTCAGCAATTCTGAAGCTTCTCTAACATGAATATATATAAACAATTTAGTAAATGCCAACAAGAGGCCACAGCTATGGATGAAATGCCAGTTGTATGTTTATGTTCATTTTTCATCAGTTTTAGTGTTGCAGCTCGCAAAATTTCCATTATTCTCATGACTTCAATTCAAACGTGCATAACTGGGACTTAAGTATGCAAGCCTCTGAAATCCACTGTAAATGCATAAATAAATATTAGCAAAAGAAATAATAATTTTGTTTTTAAGATTCTTGAAATTTAGTTGAGCAAATATGTGACTGAGAGTTTGTCAGTTTAACTTTGCGATATGGCTATTAATCTGCATGACTGAATCTGAATATGCATGGAAATATGGATAAAAACATTTACCTCCATGTGCTGTGAAATAGACCAATAAAGTAAGTTAAAACAATAAATTGGTAGCCAAGATCTTTCCAATTTTACGTTTTCCAATCAGTGCCACTAGTGTACTGTGCATACAATGTGACTGGACTGATGATTTTTTAGTTAAACTGACATTTCAAACATTGAATACTTTCACACAATCCTGCAATTTTACAAGCTGAGAATACCTATGCAGCACATGTTGAGGAGGACGTGTCATCGTCATGGTCATTGTGGGGGAGAAATGCAAGATCAGGAGGTATTACCAGCTCAACTTTCATCTCCTCAGAAAAAAGAGTTGGCTGTGAATATAAGAAAAAAGGTGCCAAACAGTACCATCTTCTCATGTATTTTCAAAGAATTTCAAAGGAAAAGTTTTGCTGCTCATGAAATGTGTTCACAAGTTATTATTTATCAGTTTTAAAGAAACCAGTCCACATTTGAGAGATGATAATTATAACTTTGCCGTGTAAAGATGAGAAAAAAACCGAGAAACATACAGTAATCTATGATCAATGCATGCAAAGGGTGAAAACAGAGAAAAGTTTTTTAATTGTAGCCCTGTCTGGCAATATGTCTCCCTAGGTGGTGTGTTTTTTGAAATCTATCACAGCTGGCTCTGAACAGGGGTCACTTACTGGGCCTCGGCTATTTGATCATATTGCACATGTGTGGGTTCATTAATGACTAACGCAAAACATGTTTTGAGTTACTATTATCTTCACATTCCACATTGTGGAGTAAACCTCGGTATCTGAAAAGATAGCTTGGGTTTGTACAGCAACAACCAGTTAAACTTTCATTTTGGCTGGTTTCTGGGCACATAGCTTTAAGCCAATCACATGAAAACTGTTGGATCCCAGCGATGTTACATTGGAGTTTTGTGTATATTCTTGCAGCATGTTTTTTATCTCTCGTCAATCTATACGTTTGACTTGTTTTTTTGGTCGCTGGCTGTTTTATTCAGAATAACTGCACTGGCATTCTGAACTACACTGGCATTCAGATTTAAATGTCAAGAGTTTTAATGAACAAAAGCAAACGGCTGCCGTGTCTTGGCACATCTGTGCCGGTGTTCCAGGATATGGCGATGTCTCGGCTGCGGTCCAGACAACAATCAGACAATGCAAGCACTCGGCACGTCTGTGGAGAGGCTAAGACCGGGGTAATGAACACTCAGAATATGCAGATCTCCTCATTGGGTGCTGCGCGTGGATGACGTCACTGAACTACTGTGTTACCGGGGAGCAGTGTGCCTGGATCCTCCTAAGCTAATCCTGTCCTGCCTGCCAGCACAGAAGAAAGATCCTGCATATATCTCTAATTACTTTTCACAATTATTATTATTTTCTCTATGTTGCATGGGCAAGGCAACAGTGATGTTGTACGGGCTTTTAAAATAATGCACTCTTCTGACAAGTACAGATGAGGTGTAGAGGACTGAGGTGCAAATGTGTTTAAAGATCTGTACCATCTGCTCAAAGGTCTCTTCCAAGGCTAATAAAAAGATGCACTTGTTTCATATTCAAGATGATTATGGAACAAGGTGAAATGTATGCTCCCTGCTGGTGTGTGTGTGTGTCTATATCTATATATTTATCTATATACATACATTTGCATATATAGGTACAGTCATATATTTCATGGAATTTATACTTTAACAAAGGTGTGTATATTATTGAGAAACTGCACTTAAAGTTGTTACTTCTTAATTCAAAAACCAAAAACAGATATATTCAAAATAAACAGTGCAAATAAGAAATGTACATTGCAGCTGCCCTGTTTCATGAAAGCAGATGCTTCAAAATACATCAAATGCTTATAACTCATAATAAATGCTCATAATAGACAAACAATGTGAGAGGTTACTAAGAAAACATTTTTCTCTTTCTCTCTAAACAACAAAATATGACGATCACTGAGAAAACACCCCTCTTGTACCCTCTCAAGCTTAACAAGGAGACCTTTATGGTATTTTGAAAAACACACTCTAATTATTTCTACCTGTGCGTGCATGAAAGAATGTGAAAGGAAAAAAAAAAAGACATGTTGTGTTTTGTGTGTGTGTTTGTGCGATTTAGAAAGTCTGTGTTCCTGTAATTATCCTAGCCAAATTTTGTGCAAGGTAAATATATTACTGATTTTTAAAAAATAGTCGATGGTGATTTTTTACAGTTGTCATTATTTTGTAAGAGTAAAAGTTCTGTGCAGCTGAAAGCTGCAGATGCTGAGAGAGTGGTGTTGAGTTTCAGGAACAAATTCTTCATTTCAAGAAGTATAATTTCAAACACACATTCTCAAATGTTGAACTAGCAAAACACTTGTCTAATTCTGAACTTTGTGGTTTTCTTTACTTGGGCAAAGTTACGTTTGTCTTACAGACTACTTTTACCTGATTCAACCTCAAGGTGTTTTTGATGAAATCAAGCCCTCTCTTCAACAAAGACATTTCCAAAATCTTGTTTTTGTCGTATGTTTCATTATTGGTTATTTCCCTTTAGTGGTTATTTTGACGTGAATACGATACAACTAATGAATGCCCTTGATAGTTGTGTCAGAATAAACACTAAAGAATTGCACTTTGATAATAACATATATAAATCTAAGACAAAGTATGGTCTGTTAATTCAAATCTCATACAAGATACATTTATACTGGAATAAAGAGTGGTCTAATTTTTTGAAAACTCTAGAGATGTCTTACCAGCTTCCTAACTTGATGAGATTAGGGATATTGTGAATTTTGGAAAGAGTACTGCTGCACATATGGCTTAAGAGCTCCAAAACTGTAAATCCCTCACTATGAGCATACAAAGATGATGTCAGGCACATTTTAATTTGATTCCAGCTTCTATCAATTTTCCTGTAGTTTACAAAGTGTTGACAAGTTCCAGCATAGGATGCTTGGAATCAAGAAACCTGGTTTCAAGATTCCACTGTAATCAGAGAGAATGGCCATGGTCACATTTATATAGATTCCAAATGGTATATTTCAATTTAAACAATTCCACCCAAGTATGTGAAACAAGTCCAGTTGAAAACATCAGCATTTTGAGTGCTTCATAACATTTTGTCTCTGTATCCAAATCTCAAAGGAAGAATGATGTAAATCTTGTATAATTTCAAAAACCATAGGGCACCTTCTAGTTTTGTTTCACAAAGTATTACACCTTGCAAATTCAGAGCATGACAGCCTCTTACAGGCTTCATCAGTGGCATCTGCTGCAGTGGCATCAACAGTTGCTGCAAAATTAAAGGGATGGCAGGGGCTCTTGTAGTGCTTTAGAAGTTAACATTCAAGCCCTGTATGAAACGCCAAATGGCAGAAAATTCATTAGCTGGCTGGCTATCCCATCAATGGTTAATCACTGTCTGAAAATCTCTGTCTCATGTAGTTCTTCCTATTATTATTATTGTTAATGTCACATCCATAGTATCAGTGTAAACTAAGTGAGGTGGCATGCTTAAATCAATAAACAACAAGAATTCCAAATTTACTCAGTTAGCCAAGATAGTAATTATTCTCAATCTAGCTAAATCTGAAACAAGTGTTTTTTCTCCTGACAGCTAGCTAAAAAATGTTGTATAGTGGAACGAATGTTGTAGCTAAGAAATGTGAGTCACCATAGATAACTAGGAGTGAACATCAGGTAGAAAGCTACATAACTAACTTTGTCAAGTGAATCTAAATGGCTAGCAATCATCTGAAATAGTAACCAGCAAGCAAGATAAGTAAACATTTGATGAAAATTTCTCTTCAGGTGTACATCTTTGCATGAGTGATGGCATCTTACTACAAAAACTCATGATATTAAGTCTTTCGTATTTTACATTTCCTACTAAACAGGAATATCATGTTTTTTTTTGGTCAAGTCGCTATGTGATTGCAAAGCTAACCGAAAAACTGTCAACACGAAAGTGAAGTTTGTCAAAATTTGTTTTGCCACTGTTTCCTCTATTTTTCTCAAAATTGATGATAGCTAGATTGCTTTAGGTTAAGAAACTCAGTCTTGTGTTTTCCGCTTTTGTTTTGATGTAAATTGATGCATACAGAAATGACTACTTTTAGAGACATATCAAAAAATTGAAGTACAGAATGAAATATATATATATATATATATATATATATATATACAGAGAGAGAGAGAGAAAGAGAAAAAGAGAGAAAGAGAGAGTTGAGGGAGCTGATGAAATGACAGCGTAATGGTGTGTAAGTAACTAAAAAGTAACCTTTGAACAAGAATAGTTTGATCAAACTCTTGTAGGCACACACAAAGGGTAATTTAGAGTCATCAGTGTGCCTTTGTGTTGTGAGATGAGACAAAACACTACTAAAGTGAAACTCTTTTTCTTTTACTTATGCAGCATTGACATCAGCAGAAAATAAACTGCAATATCAAGGTGACATTTGAGAACATCACTAATCTGTACTGTAATACTATCTGACACACACTCACAGCATCCAACACTTTACAGTTTAATTATTTCTGACAATTTTCCGTCACAGAATGGATCAGACAAGTCTTCAGTCCCAGAATGAAAAAAAAAAAAACAAGAAAATGCCCCAAAGCATATAGTTTCTATAAATGTGCACATAATGTTCATACTGGCATAAAAAACTTTGCTATTAATTGCTTGAACTTCATAACTAGGCTCATAGCAATTGGAGAAGAATAAAGTAGTAAACAAAAATTCTTAAACTAAAATATATCTATCTATCTATCTATCTATCTATATATATATATATATATATATATATATATATATATATATATACATATATCCATTTAGTTTTTTTGCATTATTTTACACTTTTGCTTTAAAAAAAAAAAAAAGGAAAAACCTCAATAGCAATACTGCTGTTCACAGGAAACAATATAACTGTCAGTCTAGCAGATAATATCTCAAGATTATGATAGAGAAATATTTATAATAGGAATTTTTTCATCTGAGTTTTTGTAAATTTTATTATAATAATAATAATAATAATAATAATAAGAAGAAGAAGAAGAAGAAGAAGAAGAAGAAGAATTGTCATCATCATCATCATCATCGGCATCATTTAGCTTAAAC
Organism: Scleropages formosus; assembly: GCF_900964775.1. Taxonomy (NCBI): domain Eukaryota; kingdom Metazoa; phylum Chordata; class Actinopteri; order Osteoglossiformes; family Osteoglossidae; genus Scleropages; species Scleropages formosus. The sequence goes on along the minus strand of NC_041821.1, from coordinate 12,188,059 downwards.
AGGTTAGGTAAAAGTTTTTTTGCAGCCATAAATACCTCCACCAAATAAAAGTGACATTTAAGTCTGAAACAGTCATGAAACAGTTACAGTTTGGCTGTTTCTGGTGGCAGACGGAGCTCTTGTCCCATGCTGTACACGTGGATTTAGAGCATTAACAGCAATTACCATAGTGCACTTCTGTACCTTCTACTGCACTGTCACTCATCAGTACTTCCACAGCACACTTTATGTGGGGGTGTACCAAGCCTTGGCTTAGTGCTGCAGACTGTGCTCATCTTCCCTCTTCATGTCTGAACACAGCATATGAATGAACTCCTTTCTGCTTAGCAGCCTATACTAGTCCTTCCAGTCCTCTCAGCATGAGAGCAGCTTGCTCAGGTGGCTCTCCACTAGGGCCACCCAGGATGCGCTTTGTGCTTGGAAAGGAGACACATCTATTGGGTTCTGTGTTGCTTTCAGGGGCACCTTTTAGTACTGACCAGTAATGACATGAAAGTGTCTCTCGTCATTGCCCCAGCAGGGGAGTGACATAGTGCACTGACCCCAAGCTTGGGGTCTCACATAGATATATGGTCATTATTAACACTTTCTGGAGTTCTAAATCTCAGACCCCCCCAGCCCCCTCAGCACAGCAGGCCACTGGTACCAGAACATGGACCCACACGTTAGCTTTTTTAGAAATAGAGTAGAATTGTACTATGACAGGATGCATCTCCTTTCTCATTGACACATTCAGGTCTTTCAGTGTGTTGAGTAAGTTAGAAAGAAAAACTGAACTCAGCCATTCTGAATCTATAAAAACAATTTATAAAAATCAACAATGAATATTCTAATTATGTGTAACATGTCATATTTTCATGATGTGATACGGAGAGTTATCCAAAGTATTTCTGCTATCTAGGCTATAGGACTGGTTGATAATCTCTCATTACCTGCTTTACTGTAGTTATGTGGCTGGGACTTTAGAGAATACTTTGTAATCGGAACACTCCTGATGTTTGTCAGATCGTTTTTTTTCCAAGTTTTTTGGCATCATGGTAAAGGAATTTCTTCTGGAGCTCAGGGACAGTGACACGCTGGTCGAGCTCTTCTTCACTGCCAGCAAAGCCTCAAAAACAGAAGCCAGAAAACTTTTAAATCGAGCACGGCTGCATGATGGTCTGTAGGTCTTGCGTCCGGGGAGGCTACGGTTGCTGCAGCTGAATGTCTTCACACATTTTTTTATTTCGACCTGTATCAGAAGTGTTGGAAACTTGTTTCTAATACCAGTGTCTGTGAAGTTCATGCAAGATGAACCTCAATCCCTTGGCCTGAGCCAAAAGTCAAATGAGATGGTAAAGGAGCATGATTATAGAGGTTTACAATAAGGTGGTGTTTTTTTAGGGACAGTATTTTGCCATTATAGCTACATATTGTAGTCCATTTTTTTTTAACCACACATTTTATGTCTCCTAACAGCTTAGCATCCCTAGTGTCTTTACTGTGTAATTATTGAGGCACAGTCATGCAGTTCAACTGAGTCTGATACATCAGTGAGAGAGAGAAGAAGAGAAGTGAGACCAAGAGTGTATGTGACTGTGTGTGTGTGTTTGGCCCGTAGCTGAGTGTGATCCAAGTGCTGAGGTGGCTGGAGACCCACAATGGCCAGGAGTCCCTTGTCTCTCCAAATGGGTGGCAGAAACAGCCAGCACAGGGATTAGAGCTACACAAGTGTGGGTGGATTGGAGCCTGCGGGGATATTAAGCACTCTGTCAAGGAGAGGGAAACAAAAAGGCAGATCGCAGGTCTGAAATAAGCACCCTTGCTTTTCATCAAACAAAAGCAAATGTAGACAAGCAATCGCTTGGCTTCTATTCTACTTCTTTAATTATCTCTCAAAAACCTGTTCCTCTCCTTCAATCCAGACATTGGTGACAGCTAATTTTATCCACATAGAAAGAACTGCTGTAACTGTGCAATTGAAAATACAACAATTTTTGAAATTTGACCAAATATGCAAAATGAAATATGAGAGCAGAACTCTTATAAAAAGCAAAGACAAATGCAGATGTAAAACTGACAGTATACTTCACATGAATTATATTTGCACAAAGGGTACCCTTTAGGTAGTGGTAACTCATTATAGCATTCTGCAAAAGTAATGATATAATGCTACTACTACTACTGTTACTACTACTACTACTACTACTACTACTACTAATAATAATAATAATAATAATAATATTAGATGACTTTGGTGTTCAAAGTCAATAAACACGACAAAATCACCCAGCTCGAAACTTCTTTAGAAGCGCCTTGTGGAGCAAAATATTGGCAGGTAGTATGTACAGATGGGCACTAAGCCTTGGGCGCATTACTTCTTTTAGCATTGCACATCCTCATGTAATCTTCAGTCTGTTCGCTTCGTCATCATCTGTGCAGCAATTAACCGTATGGTAAGATGCCACAGCGTAAACAATACAAGCGACCTCATGGCATCCGAATGTTCAAAATCCTCAGGTCGACACCGGCTTTCCCATCATCAGAGTGTCTCTTGTAAATAGTACTACAAAAATGAGGACCTCATCTGGCTGAACTTTACTGTAATGGAGCTGGCTATGGGGGAAAGAGTGCAGATGTGCTCAGAGCTAATTGGAGGGAATTGCCAGGAAGAAGCTCAGCTAAGCGAGAGTATATTGCTTCTACTTCCCCTTAACTGCCCTTTTCCCTGATGTGTAAGAAGTCATGAGTGTTACTGACAGTCCTTATGATTCTCATGCTGGGTGGGTTTTGTGCCCTGTGATTTTCTGTCTCTTGTACTTTGGTGAGTCCTCTGTTCTGGATTTGATGCTCCTCATTCCAAGATAAGTTCTCTGACATGTGATTTGTGCTCCTCATGCCAGTTTGGGTCCTCTGCCTCTGTTTTTATGTGAGGATAAACTTTTGGCACTGTGATTTGCTATCCCTCATACTTGAATAGGTCTGCTACCCATGTTCCAGGTGCCATTGACTGTCCACTTCAAAAATTTCTATGGAGAATTGAATGATGCTGACAGTATCGATGTTGGGCAGCTGTTGCACGGCTGAGCTCTGGACTATGAAGCTGTCCTCTTCATTACACATTTTAGGAATTACATTATATTTACATTTATTCATTTAGCTGATGCTTTTCTCCGAAGCGACTACCAATGTTAAGAAATGTACAATTATTTACCCATTTATAAAGCTGGGCAGTTTTGTACTGGAGAAATTTCAGGGTAAGTACCTTGCTCAAGGATACTACAGCCAGAGCTGAGATTTGAACCTGGGACCTTTGGGTGCAAAAGCAGCAAAATTAGCCACTACACTACCAGCTGTCCACTAAATGCTGCTCTTGTCACCTAAATTTTACTAAACCAGATTTGCTGAGGACCCTGCATCCAACTAATTGTACAGATGTCTACTTTTTAATCTTGCAGTACTTGTCCTTTTGTCACTTTATTTAATTTTCCAACCTACTTAATTTCCAATTGAGATATTGCCTTCGGACACTGCCGTTACCTCTTTTTCGGTAATAGTTTAATTAATGTCATATTCTGACAGAAGGGCCACTGGAAAAAAAAAAAAAATCTAATTCTGGATTTCACCTAAATTCCCCATTCACCTCATCCACCTTGTCTGTCTTCCATTTTAATAGTGAGTGTATTTCTGTCCTAGAGATTAGATGAAGATATGAGACTAGGCTCTATCCGAAACAAATGGAATGTAGCAAATAGATCCTACTTGTGTGAAATAAGGCTGGACAATGTGAACAAGTGACCAAAAATGGATGGATATTTGGGTGATGCACTACAGCACTGTGAAAAGTATTGTTCTGAATTTGTATTAATTGCATGGAATTTGTTGCTAGTGAAGATATGTGAACCAACAATGCATATTATGAAGTCAGTGTCTACAGCCATGTTTATCTGTACAATCGATTTTTCATTCACACTGAAATAGGTCAAATAGACAGGTGTGCCTTTCTTTCCATAATAGTATGGCAATATCTCACCTTAACTGTCATTCTGAAAGTCCTTATTTTGTGGAATAATTGTGAGATTTTCATTATTATATTTTTCCATATATATATATATATATATACACACACACACACACACACACAATTTCTGAACCGCTTGTCCCATACGGGGTCGCGGGGAACCGGAGCCTATCCGGTAACACAGGGCGTAAGGCCAGAGGGGGAGGGGACACACCCAGGACAGGATGCCAGTCCGTCGCAAGGCACCCCAAGCGGGACTCGAACACTAGACCCACTGGAGAGCAGGACCCAGACCAACCCACTGCGCCACCGCACCCCCCACTATATATATATATATATATATATATATATATTTAATTTTCTTTCCAATGGAAGCAGTCACTGTTCAGAATGCATACACAGAACACATTAAATGCAGGATATTACTATATTTTACCTGGGATAAATGACTCAGAACACCCAATCCCAGTAACAAGAAAAACCCTGGGAAAGCACTGCAGCTATGTTGTAGGACTGTAATGTTTATTGACTATGAAGTAATTTAATTTATTATAACATAGCCTTCTGTGCCACCACACACCTCAGTAAATACTTTACTCTGTCAAAAGGTGCCAAGGCATCTTTCATGTTTAAAATATAACAGTTCCGTGACACAACAGTGGCATGAAAAATTTTTCATTGAAAATGTATCAGCCTAAAATTCAGGTCATGACAGTAAGGAAAACCTTGCAAGAAAGTTCAATATTAATAAACACCACACACACACACACACACATTTTCTGAACCGCTTGTCCTATACAGGGTCGCGGGGAACCGAGCCTACCCGGCAGCACAGGGCGGAGGGCCAGGGGACACACCCAGGACAGGACGCCAGTCCGTCGCAAGGCACCCCAAGCGGGACTCGAACCCCAGACCCACTGGAGAGCAGGACCCGGTCAAACCCACTGCACCACCGTGCCCCCGCTACTACCAAAATAATTACAGATAAAAAAAAATTGCAGGTCAAAAAATACTAACAGCACAGAAATGAACAACATCTGTTTAAGACGATTTGCCAGTTTTCAGTCCGCAGCCTGTTTGCTCAAATTCTGCCTTAGACATAATACAATAAAAAAGACCAAAATTCACTATGTCACTCTTATCTTTGAATGACCCTCACCACTCCCCAAAACCACTCAAAAGTGTTCTAATTTCAAAAGTATGTGTGTGTGAATAGTTTAACTGACTAATCAGGCACCTCCAGCACAACACAGTCTCACTGTGTGATTTTGCATGTGCATTTTCTTCCGGGTTTCTGTTTTTCTTAATTACCTCATTCTAGCAAATTACATAGCCATGTCATTCTCAAAAACACAATGCCCTTGTAAGTGTTTGAAAAAAGTGCCTCAGTCCATAAGTGTTATTCATTAGTGATTACACTGTGATTGTGGCTCGCTCTTAATTAAGAGATATTTGTTTTTGGGTCTGCCCCCCATCAAATTGGCATTGTTTCATGGAGCACATTTGCATATTTTTATGGAACATATTTTTGTTCTTTTGTTGCTTTATTGCACAAAGTCCTTCAAAATTATAAAAAATAAAACAAACCAAAAACTCTCAGTTTAATATGAAAGCCTAGAAATTTGAGCCAAAAACAGATAACGTTACTTCATTTGTCTTTCTCATGTATCCTTTCAAGACGCAAAGATTCCATCTGCGTTACGACATTGATGTATGCTGTGCATATCATACATTTTAATAAGGAAATCTGAATTCTGTTCTAAATTGTCACTTATTCTAAATTCTGAATTTAAAGATATTAATTTACTCTTAATGATATGTCTCTATTTTAATATTTTGTACAATTATTTTACAAATGATAAGGATTCAAATGGGTTTTCATAGTGATAGAAAGTTCTTATAAGAGGTGAAACAGTGTGCATGAAAACAAAACCGACGGGTTGAGAAAAGCCAACCACATATTAACTTGTCCCTCACTATAATTGCATTTATTGGATTTCTTGTTTTTTATAAATGGTTGTTTACGAGTATTCATTAATACAGCTGCATCGTTAGTGAAGCATACATTTATCTGTTATTATTAAAAATTGCTTGTCCAGTGGCAGGTCGTGTTGGTTTAAGGCCTATCCTGGAAGCATAGGGTATCAGGCAAGATGCAGCCTGGATGGGACACCAGTCCATTACAGGCAATCACATACAAACATACAGACATTCATTATCACATATATACACAAAGGGCAAAGTAGAGCCACCAATTCAGCTGAAACACGTTTTTGGCCTGTGGGAGGAAACTGGAGTGCCTGGAAGACACACAAATGAACACAGGGAGAACATTCAGACTCCACGTAGACTGAGTACTGTTTTAACCAACATTTGAACCCATAGATGCTACCTGTTGTCCCACCGTCCAATAACAGTAGGAACTCCATTCTGCCAACATCATCCTTAGTCGGTCTCTTCCTCAGCTTAAGTTTCAAACTGACTTTTGGCTGTAATCAAACACTCACCCCAGCTTGCAGTCTGCCATTTTTGGATGAAGGAACTGATCCATTGATCGGTTTATTGGATAAATGATGGAATACCTCATAATGAGAGTTTCAGTCTCTTAAACCATTTGTGTTTTTGATTCATCCTGTTCAAAGTAGTAACATCTGCTACGATCTGTGTGTGCTCAGTTTGTAAATTCATGGATTGCTATTGACAAATGAAGAAAATGATGCTGAGCATTTGGTAAATTAATTAGGCCACAGCTTGAAAAGTATTAATCACCCCCTGAGAATGTATTAAACTTCATATCCCACATAATGCACTCTAACAACAGCTTCAAAAGCTATGGGTTTATGAAGACTTGGCACTTGAAAAAAGACCTAATTTGGATACCCAGTTTTGATCACACAGTTTTATGGTAGCTGGTATTTCCCCCATCCTTGTTTATGTAAAAGTGAAATGTTTTGACAGGTAAATATTACCTGATCTACACTTAAAACCACAATAACTGTTCTGTGACAAACCTAGTTTTAAGACAGTCCTAATTTCATGAACATGATTTAGGGCAACATTTTAGAAGCAGGAATGGTTAACAATAAAATGCCTTTGCTTTCTGTAGATACCTCTGTATTAAACATATTATGACTGTACTTCAAGCTCCACATAATTTGTGCTGGAGAGTTGTATATGTTGTGTCTGATAGCAGAAGTTTGACCCCTGACCTGGCTGTCACATTCAGCACACTATGAAATTGTCAAAATCTAATAAAAAGAAAGAAAAAATCTTTCTCAGAAAGAGAAGATGAACTAGAAATTTGATAACAATGAAAAACAAAGTTTGCGCTTAAGTAGCTGAAAAAAAAGAAACAGGAGAAAGAGAACCGTAATATTATTTTCAGGTGTAAATAGTTTCATTTATAATTTTTTGCTTCATTTTTTCTTTTCATTTTGAGACAAACCACTAATCAAAAACAAACAATAAACTACAAGACTGCTGTCTAGTGTAAGGCTCATGTCTTTCTCCTAAGGAAATGGAATGGAAGCAGGTAATTAATTTACAACAAATACTATGAGAGGAAACATGAGAGGAAACTAACAAAGTAGTCATCCTACACTGAATCAGTTGGTGTCTTTCATTTATTTAAACACAGCCTGAAACACAGTTATTTATTTATTTTTGACAATAAACGCAGGCATATATTTTGCAGATGAGGTCTGTCTGGCTGAGAAGCTGAGCTGTTTGCTATTTCCTTTTCTAATTATAGACCATTCAATTTAACTGTTCCTTAGAGTGTCTGACATGGATAATTCTGTTTCACAGCTTGATTTTATATCTTTGGAAAATGTGAAAAGTTATCAGTGTAAATTAGCAGAGGCACTTTTAACACATTGACTTGGACAACTGCTTGTTGAGGTTACCCTCTTTGCTGCCTAGTAGATATTCAGAGGAGATAGATTCGTACATGATGCAGAGGATATTTGACCTAGAGTATGACTTAATTATAATTTACTATTAATTGTGAAAATACATTTTTATAGCTCTGTCAATGGATATTGTCATTATTGTGGTTGCAAATTATTTCCTTTTTAGTAACGGTTCACTTTGCTGGACATTGGAGAGTTTCTGTTTTGGTGAATGAAGGACAGTACAATCCAGTACAGTATTGTGGATAACTGTGCTTTTTTATTTACCTTTACTGTTGCTTCCAGGATTCAGAACAACTGCCCTAGTTCAGTGAGCACAAGAAAGCCTCCAAGCACACTTTTTGGATGGATGTGGAATAAATGATCATCACAGTGCATGTCAGCAGAGCCAGACAAAGGTGCCAAGCACTGAAAAAAAGATGTCATGCACCTGCAAGGCTCCAGGTGGCCAAACCCTGAGAGGAGGTCTGTGAGAGAACCCTCCTCTGCAGGTTCCAAGGCACCGATCCACACTTCTCACTCTTCCACAGTCCTGGCCAAAGCCAAGAGGACAGAATGGAAGCATGGTGAAACTATCCCCCTGAGAAGCATGGAAGGACATCAAGCTATGCTCTACTGCAGTCTTGATGATTGCAGAAAATTAACAAAGGGTGACGTCTCCGAGCAGCTTCTCTGGCTAAATGCATCCTCTGGCATCTCAATTAACAGCAGAGGGGGTCATGTCAAAATTTTGTTTTTATATTTGAGCCTGAAAACAATTTCAAAGGAAACAACTGAAACCGAGTTAGTGACAAAGTCTTGTGGCTTCATTCTTTTTTGGCATATCCATTTCTCCATCATGTTGCAATGAAAAAAATCATGAGATGGTTCAGTGTAATTTAGGTTTGTAATCACACTCAGTACAACCTATCATTTGAACTCACTTTGAGCTCATACTCACTCACACAGCTGGATCTAAATGTCTATACATACCCGGTCAGATTGTGTGTTTCCATAAATCTCTAAGTGAACAGAGCTCAGTTTCTGCAGGGCACAAAATTTAACTTGACATATTTCCAAAAATTTTTAAACTAAAGTACAACTGATGGGGAGAGTGGTGGCATGGTGGGTTCAGCCAGTGCCCGCTGTGTGGTAGGTCTGAGGTTCGAACTCTGTGTGGGGTTCCTTGCGATGGACTGGCATCCTGCCCTGGGTGTGTCCCCTCCCCCCCACGGCCTTGTGCCCTGTGTTTTCGGGTAGGGCTCCGGCTCACTACGACCCCACTCGGGACAAGCGTTTGTTGATGATCGATGGATGGAATACAGCTTATTTATTTAATTCAACCAACTGAAGAAAGAATAAAAGTGGCAGAGACATATGGGCAAGGCTGGTAATCCTTTCAGTTGATTTTTTAATACTTAAAGCCCTCAAAACTTATTTGACTTGTTAGGCCTTAAATTAAGCCAAGTGAAGAGAATTCCTGAGTTGAATAAATACTCTGACCTTCCTAAACTCTCAGGATGTTGTGTCTACTTTCAACAACAATCCACTCCTCTTAGAAGCTGAGTGAGGACTAATGACCTTAGACTAATAACCTTACAGGTGAAAGGATGCAAATGTCAGTTTTCCATCACCCTGGGGTACAGATTAAAACTGAACTTGATCTGGCTAATTAAAAATGTGATTGACTGCATGAGCAACGGCAGGTTAATTCAAATGCAGTATTATGGATGAGGCAAAAATAAAGACTTGTACTATGGGTGTTACTGTGGGTCGTAAGTGACAAAAAGGTTGTGTAACAGAATACTATAATTAAGCCCAGCTGCCTTATTCTGTACTGTAGTTCAGATGGAAGATACCTTTTTGTATGTGAATTACTCTATCATGGTCAATACTTTCAAGAGGGGTAGGTATAACGTAAGACTCATTAGCTTGTGGTTCAAGTAGAAATTACGCCGACTCCTTCCTTTGGCATACAGGGCTTTGAACAAGAGGTGGAGGTTAATCCACTGTATGAGTTTTTCAAGTATGAATTTAGTGTCTTTTGGAACAGCACCGTAAGGTAATATCCAAAATAGTAGGGGAATTTGGGCCCCTTTTGAGCAGCATGGTGAGGCAGTGGGATTTGGATGCATCTAAAATAGCAGTGTAAAGTACAGGAATTTGGGTCCCTTTGGAACAGCACTGTAAGGGAATGGGATTTGAATCCATCTAAAATAGTACTGTAAAGTAGGAATTTGGTTCCTTTGGAAAAGCACTGTAAAGGGACAGAATTTTGGTTATTTTCTGACACCATTCAGATACTGTTAGAAGGGCACTATAGGGTAATAGGATTTGCGCTCTTTTGGGATTGCACCGTAAAATACTGGCTTCCCTAATATAACAAAGACTCCTTTTAAAACATTCAGTTACACACATTTGTACCCTAAAATTTGCATAATGAACTGTTAACTCCCATGACAGCAGAAGTTCCATTAGAATACATGGCTTTGTGATTTTCTGCACCCTTAGAGGTAAGCAGCCCTTACCCCCTCATGGATAGTATAGCTTCTTCTAGACATTGTTGTCAGATACTTGTAGCAGCTTGCAAGCATTTCTTAAAAGCCTATAATAAAAAATAATAATAATAATAAGCGCTCTCTTAAAATTCTCTTGAAAGGGAACATCATTTTGAACTACTGTGATATGATTTACATTTATTGCAAATGATACTTTACAAAAAGCTCACCAAACAGAAGTTAAGCGTAATTACTATTTTATTATGAAAAAACTACCATGCAATACAACACTTAAATTTAGAAAAAATAAGATACTAATAATAATCTTCGTAATACAAAGAACTTTACAGGAAAGAAGAAAAATGGGATGCAACCCTAGTTTACAATAAATATTAAAATTTAAATAAAATGTCAATAAAAGAGGAATAGAATTAATTAATTCTTAACCACTTGAAGTACTTAACCACAAAATCACTGTATGGCACTGGAATATGGGTCCCATCAGAAGGGAGCTCTACAATAATAGTACTCTTTACCAACCACTACTTATGCACTAAATCTAGCATAATACCTAAAATCTCCAAGATGCTTTTCTTGTAAGCGACTCTCAACATTGAGCTACTTACAATAATTTACCCATTTATACAACTCAGTAATTTTTACTGGAGCAGTTTAGAGTAAGTACCTTGTTCATGCTTACTACAGCTGGAGCCCTGGAGATCTAACCACTACACTACCAGCTGCTCTATGAAAATATATCCCAGTGAAATACTTTTCTGATTTCCTTACAGACAGCTGTCTGTCATGGCACATTGACATTGCATTTAAATTACACCCACAAATTGATGATACATATTTAAGCAATCCAAATGTAAAGTTAAATGTCGGACAGTTGGAATGACAAGAATCGTTTTGAGATTAACAGGAACAGATCTTGCAAACCTTATTTTGATGAATGAAATCAGTTTTTGAAATAGTTTAATTTTCTAGCGTATGATGAAAATGTGTTCTGGAACTGAAGGGATAGAATGGGCAGGATAGAATAGGACAGTAAACTATTAATTGCTGCAGGGAAATTTAGACAGCAGCTAAAATGACGCATAGATGACAAAGACATTACACATAACAGACATGACACATAACAGCAAAGTGCAGTTATACGATGAATAATAAATAACAAAATAAATAGGACAGTATAAAACAAACAAAAAAACATTATCAACATTCACAAGTTTACAGTTATACTAAACAACAGTTCATCTATGTTGTGGGATCATCTTTTTGTTGATGTGCACTCCCAATTACTTTGAGTAGTGAATGACCTCCACTTCTGTTTCCTCAATAGTATATAAGATTACAATAATCAACACATTGTATTCTATTTAATCCCATTCTTTGGCAACTGAAGTATGTGAAAGGCATAGACTATGAGAAGGGCTTCCTTTGATTTTATTTACTGTCACTACAAACAAATCTTGCCAAGTCTCCAATGACTCAGATAAGTAAGGGTTAAAACCTAGGGTTAAAGGGTTCCGCTGGATGGCATCATTTGGACATCATAATAAGCATTCAGTGCCCACCTCACCAAAAATCAAACTCCCTCAAAGATTTTTATTTATCTGTCACTTTTCTCCAAAGCAAATTAATATGTTTGATTTGTATACCAACTTACAATGATTTACCCATTTATACAGCAGGATAATTTTTACTGGAGCAATTTAGGGTAATTACCTTGCTCAAGGGTACTAGAGAAACAGCAGGGATTCAAACCTGGGTCCTTCAATTGCAAGGCAAATGGCACTAACCACTATTCTGTCTGCACCCCCCCCCACCACCTTTTTTCAAATTTTTTTTTCTTTTTTTGTTACCTTACCTTAGAATTTAGCTGAGCAAGAGCAAGAAACAGAAGAAATAGCTGCTTTCATGATGCTGTATATACTGTACGTTGAAATCCAAAGCACTGTCAACCTGAGAGTTCTTCAAATATACTTGTATATCTTATCCATCTTTAACACAGTTATACTATTTCACGAGTTTTGGTCGTCCAAGACACAGTTACTAAAACTAATAAAATGGCCAGAAAAATTAAAGCAATACTTAAATACTTGAGTGAGACTATAGTGACTGGGAGAATTTCATACTGGTCACAGGACACAGCAATATGTAATGCTATTATTTCCTTTACGCTTTTATGCATTTAGCATACTATGACCAGTTCTGGAGTGGCGGTGAGGCATAGCTGTTACAGAACTAACAGGGCTCTATTAACTAAGTATAACTAACAACAACCAACTGTATCCGTTGACTGCCATGGGATATCACTGCCCTCCAGCTCACAGTACTATATCCAACTTTCTTATAGTCCTTATTTTCTGGGCACAGAGTTATTTTCTGGCCCTTCAAAACAGGAGGTACATCTTTCTCTCTCACTCACTCACTCACTCACTCACTCACTCACTTCCAGTTCACCCTTGTTAAAGTCATGGTGGTTCAGATCCTATTGCAAAATCACTGAGTGCCAGGCTAGGGTACGCCCTGGATGGCATGCTTGTCCAATATACTTTTTCTGTATGTAATATATTGGATTTCGGACAATGGATCTACATCAGACATCTACAAATGTGTTACATTTTATTGTTAAACTAGACATGTTCAGCCTAATTTGTTAATAGAACATGCTTGGGGAAAAAAAAAAAAACTTCTAACTGTTCTGTCTAAATTAAAAAGAATAACTGTGAAATCATTGCGTTATACATTTTCAAGTGACAGAATATGAATTATAGTTACCTTTTCTGCAGAAAAATTTAAATGTTTTGTTTTGTTTTTGTTTTATGTTGTTATGCCCTGCAGCGTTAAGGCATTGAACAATGAGCACCCTGCAAATTCCCGACAGCCCACCTCAATGGTTGTAATAGATAGTTGTAATACAATTTTTATATTTCACTTGTGTCATGCACATTAAACTGCTTAAGGTTACACTGACAGGTATCTTCTGGACAAAAAATCAGAAATGTCCACATTAAAAGTCCTTGTCAGAAAAAAAATTAAAGAATTTCAGTCTCTTCTCATAATAGTACTGTAATTGGTTTAAAGCCTTTAAAAAAGATATTGTACTTTCAACTATCTAAAAAGTAAAAATTAAATAAAAGAATCCACACTGAAGAAGATTAAGCCCCCCGCAAAAAAGCAAATATTTGACAACCAGCTGTCTTACTGCAAGTTTTGTACATAATTAGACCAGAAAAGGAAACCAAGTGCAAACCCAACATATGCTCTGTGCTTGCAGCTATACCATGTTCAGGCTTAATACCTAAATTTAGATTTTTTTTCTGCTTTTATGAATTCATTTCTTGTAATTTTTGTACATATTCTGTAAAATATCTTTTAAAAAATTCTACTGCATGCTTCTTGCACTTCTAAAATTTGAAGCTCACTTTTAAGTGATGTTTCAAAGTTTCCTACATTTACAAAATTAATTTTCCTAAAAAAAGTGTCTGTAATTTATACACATTTATATATTTTAACATTTTAAAACTGATCGGGTTGTATTTTCCAACACAAGCTAGTGAGACTGCAGCACAGCTCCCACTGGTATGAGGGCTTCTTCTAACACTGGACCCATACAGCTAGTCAGAAATATTAGTATATTGCATCTCTAGAAACATATCACTGATATAATATCTTAGCGGAATTGCATGCTTGAAGCTAAACGTCTGGTTGCAGCTGGGTCTCCACCAAATCGATGGGCACCGTTTAGCTCGAAGAGGGTGTGTGCAGGCGCCTGTGTTGCCTCCAGCAAGGTTGTGAAGGGTTTACTGCAGCGTAGCCCTCTCATCAACGGAGAGTGTGGCCTCCGCCTGAACGCTCGGCCGATTGAGCCATTTTCATTTACCCGAGCAATCAACCTGTCTGGGATGACCCCCCCACACACATACATCGGCACCTTTTTTCCCCTGTCCTCCGCCACCCCAGCATTTATTTCAAATGACCCTAGGGAATAACTAACAGTGGATGGGAGCCAGAGGCTAAAGTTTGGATGGACCACTGCATGTTCTTCTAGTGAAGTTGTTTCAAGAGGGTGTTTTGCTTCCTTTAATTTCTTTTTAGCCCTGAGTGACTGCCTTTTTCTTGACTGTGCAGACATCGGAACTCCGCCCTTGCAGCAAAGAAGCCAAGGTAAACACAAGTAGTAACCTTTTCTAGAAGAGCGCAGAAGGATTCATTCTACGATTTTTAAATGAATATTACAAACTTGCTTTAAATTTTAAACTCACACTCACTTACTCTCTATAATTGTTTGCCCTGATTAGAGCTCTGACAGTTTGGAGCCTATTCCAGGATCAACGGCCTGGGGAGTTCACCCTCAATGAGACACAAGTCTTTTGCAGCTATTTTGAAACTCCTTTAATAAATACAGCAAAAATATGAGTTGAAGTAGCGACACTGAATGCATTAGGCAAATATTCATGAGAGGTAGTTTTCTTTTCGTACTGTAACAGAGAAGTTACATTCCATTATAGATTCAAAAAAGGTATGAAAGAATAATCTGAACAAAGAAATAAAAGAAAATATGGATTCCTCCCCTTTCACTGTGCCTTGATTGCATCATGCTTTCTGTTCTCATTTTCTTATAACTACTCACTTATGAATCCCAAAAAGTACACGCATGTCAAGAAAGACATGCATACTCCAAATTAGTTTGCTGCTAATCTTTTAATCCAAATGTATAACATACAGATGTAAAACATCTAAGCTGAATGGTCAAAAAATGAGCAACATATGCATGTAAAATTTGAAGGCAAACTGATAATATCCAAAAACCCACAAAAATGATGTCATGGACGTTTTAGGATTATACGGATTTTATGTAAAGGCCAGGAGCTTAAGAATTTGAACAGGAAGTTGTTTCCACTGGTTCAGTACAGTTCACATATTGCAACTTAAGCCTCGGTATGTTTTCCTTATTTGTTATTTCATCTTTTTCACCGTAGAAGAAATATTGTACGTGTGTGTAAAGGAAGATGGCTGTTCTGCTTCAGGCTGCCGTAGTTCTCACTTCAGTCCCAGCCTGGAGTCCCTCGTGGCCTTCAGCACGGACTCCCCGGTGACAGTGTGAGATTGGAAATCAGAACTTTCGCTGCTTTTGCTCATGTGTTTCTGACTTCATCACAAGTCCCAAATTTTCACACTGCTGGCCTGGGCGTCCCCACCCCCACAGCGTCTGGGTATGCAGCCTTATCTGTGGGAAGGGTAGCTGTACGCCCTTTGTGAATCAGAATAATATGGGAAAAGTAGGTGAGAACAAAACTTTTAAACTCACAGTGATGCACACCTAGAAAAATAAAAAGCTTTATTTAGGAAGGCTGGAAATACGGCTGATGCGCTAGTATTGACCTACTTCAGGTATGGCGCTTTCTGCGTTCTTTTTGTTCCTTTTCTGTTTCCTGCTTTCTGTTTCTCCACAGCAGGGCTGGCTCCCCACAAAGTCAATAAAAAATGTACTTTTATTCAAACTTTCGTTGTCAACACAAAATGTATTTCCCATTTATATATAGGCCACACTCCTAGTATTTAACTAAGGTGTTGTGAGAAAGTGACTGTTGTTTTGTCTCTTTGAGAGTTTAGGCTTCCTCCACAGTTGGAGTCCTGGAGGAACTAGCTTACCTATTACGGTTTATCTTGTCATATCCTACCAGGGAGTTGTTATGGCAACTGGCACTTAATAAATCCCACTCTGAATAAAATCTGGGTTTTAATAAAAATATATAAGCCGTCAGATTAAGCCATAAATCACAGACTACGGTATAGCCCACTACTAGGACCATAATAATACTTGAGAAGCTGCAGAACTCCCTGCTCATTTAAAGTTTTTCTGCAAATATTTTAGACCAGGGTCACTGAACTTCAGTGTGTGGAGATTATACTGGTTTATGTTCCATCAGAGCCCCTAATTTCAAATGTTTGGTAGAATGCCTTCTATCTTAACCACTTGTCCCACACAGGGTCACAGGGAGCCAGAGCCGAACCTGACAACACAGGGCATAAGGCTGGAGGGGGAGGGGACACACTCAGGACAGGACAGCAGTCCATCGCAAGGCACCCCAAGTGGGACTCAAACCCCAGGCTGATCAGAGAGCAGGACTCGGTCCAACCAACAGTGCCACCGTGCTCCCCGAGAGATTGCATTGCACAGTTGAAAACATCAAAAGCCCTGTTTCAGAGCTTGCCATTCTGTGTCCTGCTATTGTATTTGTTAAACTAGATTAAAAAAGTCTTTTCTTTAGTGGAAGGACTGTTTTTACATACAAGAAACAGTAAATACAACTTTTTGGGTTTCCATCTTAACTTATTTTTGCACCATTGGGAAACAGTTATTCCTTTATTAACATTACGTTTTGGCCAACTGAACAACTGCAGGGACTCTCAACTAATGCATTTGTTTTTAGAGACTTAAATTGCATGTTTTATTGAAATTGCCCATAAATGAAGAGTGAATCAGGAGCTCAGCTAGTGTAAAAACATCATATCTTCCAAATGTGCAAGGCCAGGAGTTTTCCTTTTGTCACACATAGTCATGGACACTAGCTCTTAATTCTTCGCACAGTACTTTTACTTAAGTACAATGTGCAATTTATTCTTTTAATATCTCAATAAAAATCAGAAGATCTAAATCAAGATTTGATAAAATTCAGCAAGAAAGTTGTGCAGTACAGAAAGAAAGATGAATCTGACCTCATCTTAGAGACACTTTTCTTGAATAACTCCACGATAGTACTTGCCTTTTAGCTAGGAATACTTATACTGTAACTAGGAATTTCACCAGTAGTAACAATAATTGTAATTCCACTCATCACCTTATTGCTTTGCTATTCAGTCTTATTACTTCAGCATTCTGAAATACGGTGACAGCTTGGTAGACCTAAAAAGGAGATGTGATAAGAAAAGAATAACGTTGAGGTTAGTGGGTGATTATTGTGCTTGAAGCAATAACTGGCAAGTGTGGTTTGTGTGACTGATACACATGTATTGAAAATATTCATTATTTTTCTATCCTTCATAATTTCTGAGACTAGAAGACTAAACTTTACAGGCTCAATAGTTCAATAAACGTAGAAATATCTGAGATCAATAAAGACAGTTTCGATATTGCATTTTAAATATGATCCATGTTTTTAGTTGAACAAAACTGAGATCCAGTTTGTACAACTTGCAGTAATCACAAGAAATATATTTTTACTTATTTACAGCTTGAGAAAATAAGTGAGAAATCGAGTCATAGCAGACATATTTCTAAAGTGCAGATCTTTTCGTTTTAAAGGGTAATTAAAAGCATATAATTAATCACCACTTGTCTGACCACAGATCTAATTTACTAATTTAACTGCATTATTATTTTGTGGCATGCCTCCTAGAGACAAAGACAGAATAGATATCATAAAAATAAGCTTTAATATATGATTATTCTCTTTATATAAAAGCAATATGCGTGGATAAACACTCGACTGTGTGTATAATTTAATGTGTCTACTTGCACAGCTTTCAAGTCCAGTTCTTTGAAACAGCCTTTGAAATAAATGACACAAGAAAATATGTGCCTCCAAACCATCAGCTGTGAATCATTCCTGCAACAAAGGGAGAGGAACAAATTAATGCATGTAGCTCATTTGAGAATTTGGACAACAGATTAACTCAGGATCCCAGAGCAATTCAAGCAAATGGATGCAACTGCAAGTAAGATGAGGCAATTTGGTGGTCTGTTGCATCAGCGTTGTTACAAACACATCGCCCGAGATTGCTAATGGAGCTGTTCTGCAGCTTTTGGACACGTGTGTCATTCTGACAACGACGGCTCAGGGCTGTTGGCAAACGCCTTGCAGGAAAACCATTAGATTTCGAAGAAATGACCCTCTGAAGGTTTGCAGGAATGGTAGCATGAAGTATAACATGGATAAATAAAACTTCTTCATTTTGTAAGAGTTAACTTTCATTTTTTCATCAAGGTTGATGATGACAGTCTATAGATTAGATTCTGACTGCTACTTGGTGTAATTTGTATTGTGGCATAAATTGTGTATAATTAAAAGGTGGCAAATGAGTTCAAACCATTTTTCCAATGCCAGGAGCTGTTTTCCTGTACACAGAATAATCTCAGCCTTACTAAAATGGATTTTCAGTGGAGAACTCATAATTGTGTAATTTCGACTAGGCTTAATCTTTATCTGGAAATCTGCCACCATGTGACTATTTCAATAAACTCTATATATTTTACATTTTTTCAAGGTTTATTTCTGTACCTCAATTAGTGTTATTACAGGTTACTTTCCATCAGCATTAACATTTGAATACACTTTGTTTTTTAACAGTCTATTATGGGTTAGATTGATTAAAAAATTGTCCCTTCATTGTCCCTTCATTTAATTTCTATTGTGTGGTTTTATAAGGTGACCCCAGGTAGCACAGTGGGCAGTGGTGAGTTCAGATGTGGGTTCAGTTGTAGCTCAGTCTACATGGAGTTTGCATGTGCTTCCCAGATTTTTGTAGGTTTCTAATGCCACATTTCAAAGGCTTGAATTGCACTTAAACCGGTGACTTTAAATTGCCCTTAATCTGTGTATATTGGAGTGAACTGCTGTTCTGTATGGAGTGTATTTATTCCTCTGGGATAATCTCAATACCTCTGTATTCCTGCATTGGAAAAGTAGTAATTTATACTGAATGAATGAATGCCACATATGTGTGAGCGCAGATACTTACACTTTACAGCTTGCATAAACAGTAAAGTGTGTTACAGAATGATAAATGTAATATATAAAAATATATTTTTTTCTAAATACCATTTTAATTGTGCACCTTAATTACACGGTTTATCACGTCAACATATGTCTAATAAAAATTTAATATCACCATCATCATTGTCAATTTTCAAAATTTCCAAAACATATTTTTATTTAAAATTTTTTTTTACATAAACCTACAAAATATCCACACTGTATGCTGTACAGTTTCATGTGCTGTTCTGTGAATGGGGATCAAAAGAGTATTTTAATCCAGAATTTATAAAGGCTAATGACAGAGAACTGAGTCTAGCACAGCACCATTGTCTGCCTTGATTATATGTAAAACATAATTGGAAAGAATCTGTAACTTCATTGAATGCTGTTTAATTTGCCAAAACTTAACAGTAGCCATGTTAAAGTTTTTTAATTTTGTTCTTATGTTTGAACCGAATTTAAACATATTGCAATGAAATGAAATTGTTCTGTGTGTGTGTATGTGTATGTGTGTGAAATTGTTCTCTTAATTCTCAAAATATGATCTTTAAATAGTATTTTTTTCTGCATTGTTTGCTACGTTGGAACATAGTGTCTGCTAAATTAATACATGTAAGTGTACATGGATAAACAGTGAACATAACTGAAGGACAACATCCACGCTGATCTTTTGTCATGTACAGGAACAGACAATGCCATGGAATTCAGAGGGAGGGGAACTCAAACTTATGAAGTACAAATTTGTGCCGTAAATATGTAACCAAGACAAATGGCCAAACTATGAAAAAGGCAGCTAATTGCAAGAATGTAAATGGAATGAAGATTAAAGCCTCTACTAAAACATTTGCAAATGTATGTTGAAACAGGACTTGAGTACTCTAATGAATGGAAAATGGGAAAAATTATTTTGATTTCATTGGGAACAATAACACATTGAGGGAATTTAAAGGCCTTGTGTAAGTTCATGAATGGTCGACACATACAGGCAGGAGCTTTGAAGAAAGTTATTAATAAATATTTTAAAGCATCTGTACATGCATATGCCAGATGGATGAAAGAAGAGAAATAGGGTGAAAAGACAATTAAGAAATTTTACCATGTGCTTGGTAAAATTTCTATACAAAGCATTACCTCACCTGAGATTACACATTAGCCAAACCAGGATGAAAGCCTCCAACAGATGTTATGTGGGCATTTTTGTTAGAATTTTGAATATTTTGAAAACCACACTGTCACAGGTTTTAAACAACAATAACAAGTGTGTGATGGATTATTCAAACATAGCCAGACTTCCAAAATTTCCAACCTCTCACTGACATTCAATCTGATGCAATGGTAGATAGCTGAGCATCCAATATCCAATTCCAATATACAGCACCTCTCACCTGGCCCTTGATAACACCTGATCTCAGAAATCATTACAAGTACAACTTTATTGAAAATCAGATGCTGTAAATCATACTTAGAAGCTTGCTTTGTAGTATAAAATGATCTCTGCACTTTGATCCCATCTTTTACCCAATGAAGATCTACAAAAATGCTTGAACCTCAAATCTGCCCTTGTCAAGACCACTGTGCAGATTGTGCTGCCTGTTGCTTTTTGCTGCCCTTTCATTCAAAATAAAAATGTATAAAGCTACAGAGTTAATGATCCACTCCATGTTTCAGTGATGAGTGTTTAAACCATGTCTTACGTATAAGCTATTGTATTTCAAGATAAACAGTAACCATGCTTGGGTTTATGTAACATATGTAACATTCACAGCACTATTTAAAATGTTGTTTTTACTTTTCTCAGTTTGTCACCCGATACCATGCCATACGCAAAATAATGTTTTGGGGGCTGCCATGGAAACATAGCCCCCAAAGTAAATAGTTTAGGTATAAAATAGGTGGCAGAAATCACTCCACATTTTCTTGGAGCACAACCACAGATATTGAGAGTTTGAGTGCCATAATTACTTCTCTAATTGCTTCTCTAATTAAATGCAAATTTTTCCTACCGGTAAAACTACTAGGGCCAGCAGGGAGGATATGCCATTCTAAGAAAATCAATGACCTCAGGGAGCAAAGGATCACTATATCGTAATGATTCTATTAAACGGGATTAAAGTGTAATTGTTACTTCTTTTATTTTCTCATACATTGAAATGTATGCTTACTCTAACTTTTCGAGGATTCGTGTGTAAATATTTAAATTTGTATACTGTGATTCATCGTAGTATGCACCGCTTCACTCATCTAGATGAACTGATTAATTTTTAGGAACCCTTGTGAATCAGTTTGTCTTATAAATGAAAGGATTATTCATACTATTAATAATGAAAGGATCATGGAAACTGAAAGGATGCCAAGGCATGAATATATGCTTAACACACTGAAGTCAAAAGCAGTTTAAAAGCTTTTCGTAGAGTGGCTGATGGGCAAGATATTCTTTGTGCTAGATTTCTCTCCTACTGATAAAACAAAAGAAAACAAAATTGCACATGGGCACTTGTTAGGGTGACAGACCCATGCATGTCATTCCATATGGTGAACTTTGTCATTCGAATATCAGTTGCATCTCCCCTTGCTAGTAAAATTTCACAGGGTTGTGTGACCTGTGAACTGAGGCTATGGTGGTTATGCTTCTTTATTTCTTGGAGGAAAATGCCACCATGTCATTTCAGTGTGTCACAACCAATTTATTTGTTGAGTAGTTTCCTGCTTCTTATCTCTCTTTCTTTACAAGATGCATACAAGATGGTTCTTCTTCATTTGAACACAGGTGGGGCTGCCACAGTGGACCGAATTAGCTCTATAAATCATGCATAAATTCTGTCATATACAAACTATTATATTGTACATTATATATTGCACATTGCTACCTTTCTGCCCTATTTCAAAATGACATTATGGATTTATAAATCTGTAATTGATTACGCCCGATTGCTCTCGTGTCATCTTTCAATGATTTTCATCAACTTAAGTCCGGAAGTATGTACAATATTAAATGTAACTAGCAGCAATATTAGATAATTGATTAAAGATGATTTGTCTTTAGTACGGATTTGGGTTTATGTATTTTATTTTTTGGAACTAATATGGTGAATTGATAAAAAAAATGTAATGAAAAGAAAAAAGAATCCCCAAATATGCAGAAAATGTGAGCGAAAAGTGTATACAAATTTTAATAATTATTATGAAATACATGAAAATGATTGAAATGACAACCAGCAGACAAAATTTAAAAAATGTTTTCTGGCATGGTTTCTGCATAGTTGATATCATACAACAACAATAATAATAATAATAATAATAATAATAATAATAATAATAATAATAATAGTGGTACTAGTAGCAGCAGCTGAAGCAGAAGTTGGTATAAACAGCTGAAGTAGAAACTGCAGTATTGCAGTATTTTAAAACCAGCACTAATAACACAAGGATTGAAATGACAAACATTTCAACTTTTATTTATTTTTATTTTCTTCTACTTTTTTTTTTCTGCTGGAAATTGTGCAGGAAGCAGAATAAACACAGAAATGCTTCCAGAAAGAGCTAGACTAGATAGTAATGTTTCAGCTGTATGCAGCATCTTAGGTTATCGGGACTTTTGAGTGTAGAGCTTACTGAAAAGCTGTGTATGTGGAACAGCACTCGGAATATGGGTATGCTGATAAGGGAACATTAATGAAATTTCAGCATTTGTGGCCATATGTGTAATGGATTATTTCATTTCACATTTATGTGACTGGAAATATTTAAACTGTTGGCTGAAGAGTTTTTTTTCCTTAACAAAGAGCAAAAAGTGCGACACAAGCACCCTGGGGCGGTGGATAGACTCTTAGCTTGTATTAGCTTCTCTTAGAGCCGTAGGGGCTGATGGGAAAAGGAGCAGAAGCAGATTAACACCTGCACAGTTTGGGTACAGGGCCTGTCCTTGGTGCTGTACTTGATGTGGGTGGAGATGATGCAGAGCAGACAGCTGGACAGCTGGTCACCCCACCTCCCGTTGCTCCTCTGAGTGCTGATGCCCCTCCTGGGAGCAGAGGACATGCTGTGGACTCAAAAGCACTGGCTTATTAAGGACACATGTTATCAAAGTGAGAGAGGTCCAAAGAAACCTGTGTATGATTTGTACAGGAAAAACCAATTATGCTTTCTGAATTATGAATTTTGTTCCTTGTTTATACACAGCAGCGTGTGGGGCGGCATGATGGCACGGTGAGTAGTGCCGATGTTTCTTGTTTATACACAGCGCCTGGGTGGTGCGAGAGGATGTCGGTTTGATCCCCGCTCAGTCTGTGTGGAGTTTGCATGTCCTCCCCATGTCTGTGTGGGCTTCCTCTGGATGCTCTGGTTTCCTCCCATACTCCAAAGGCATGCTGTTCAGGTTCCCCCATAGTACGTGAGTGACAGAGAGTGAGTGTTCCCCTGATGTATGGATGAGTGGCCCAGTGTAAGTAGTGTATCTTGCAGTGTAAGTCTCCTTGGTGAATCAAGTGTGTGGCCTGAAGAGTTCATTGGAAGTTGCTTTGGAGAAAAGTGTCTGCTAAATAAATGTAAAGCTGTATTCAAATGTAAAATGCATAAATATTTTCAAAACAGCAATAGTGTAACGACAGTTAACAAGGCCCCTCTCTGAGCTTACTGGAAAAAAGAAAAATCTTGCAAGACATATCATAAACATTTTGGAATTTGCTATATAAGATGCATGTTGTCTATGACATGATATAAATAACAAAATATTAAAAGGGGACACAAGCAAGAAACAAACAATACATGGATCAATTATTTTTAATAGTTTAAAAATAATAATTGAAATGTGCTTGACAGCACATTAATATGAATGAGCACTGTGACACGTTAGGGTTGGTGCACTCCTCGTAAGAAGAATTTTGAGTCAAAGAGCTGTCATGGAGCTGTGACACGGAAGGGTTATGTCTGAACAAACGGAAATGTTTGGTCAGTTCCAACATATTTTAAGGTGTCAAGACGGCTGAGCGCGGCAACAGGATGGCAAAATATTTGCTTTTTTGTATCTGGGCGGCGCAGTACCGAGTAGCGTGGGGGTGGTGGAAGTGATAAATTGCTGTCGACAGCCTGGCTCGCAAGAGTGAGGTAGAGTGAACGAGATGTGACAGGGGCTGATGTTGCCAATGTCAGTCACAGCGCGCCGTGAGGACTTACCAAATGAGCCAGTGCTAGGAGGACAGCAACTCTACTGATAATGGTGGTTTGCTTCAGGTGACCTTCCCCTCTAAGAAGCCCAAGCACTAGAACTTGGAGAACCAAAAAAATCCATATTTATGCAATATAATTTGTACATTTTATTTTGGCCCATATAAGTAGGTACCATACAGTATATCGAGGCCACAATGAGTGGCCGATGATGAAGCTGATGACATCCTCCTTTTGGTTATGTTCACATGTCCTTTTCATACACACTCGCACGCACTACCTTCATTACCTGAAAAAGAGTACTACATTTGTTTCCAGTGATGGCAGAAGTGACAGAATACATAAAGAACAGATGAATCATAACACAAGGCTGCCCAGTCTATCCCATTATTAATGTGCATTTGAAGTGCTCTTATTTAGGATGGTCTAGTCACACACTTGAATAGTGTACCGTACAGCTGTGACCTCAGGGGCACAAATCCAATTCCAACTCTGCTCCTTTAGGCGTGACTATAAAATCGCTGGTTTCCAACAATTTGTGACGTCATTCAGCTATTAATCATGTTACCCATCTGAAGTGGGTGATAAGGTAAATTAGCACTGATTAACAGTGTTGTCAATCACCTAGAGACAGGTAAGTGACAAAATTATCTGTCCCTTATTGGGCAGAGCTTCAGTTGAGTTTCATCTGTGCATCTATGGCTCAAAATGTACAATTTACACTGTATTTATGTAGGCCGTTTTTTTGTGTATTTAAGTATGCCCACATCCACTCTTTTCTGTGTCTATTATGAATTCCTAAAGACCAGCCTGTGTAGCTCTACAAATTATAAATGTCAAATGTTCTATTCATCTGCAAATACGAATATTTAGAGACAAAAAAATATTGATTTCTCTTTTTAGAAAATAAGTTCACGTCTTCATAGCAATTAACTTTTCCATTAAATACTGCATTTCCACTTAGTTGGAAAATGAGAAAAATTTGCAGTTTAAGCAAAAGCAAACAGAAATTGAACTGCGGGTGAAAAGTAGCAAGACCTTGGCTTGAGATTGATGTTTGAGAGGGCTACTACAACACACATTCAGCGATGCGATGCCAGCTCTGGAAGCCTGTAAGAGGATTCTCAAAACAATGGATTTACAAGCAAAAGGCACATTTAAGACAAGAGATAAAGGCCACTACAGGCACCCTCACAAAAAAAAAAAAAAAAATGGGGTGGAGTGCTCAAGGGTGAAATTGGATCACAACCTAGACTGGAGAGGAACGGAACAAAGTGTCCAATTTGAGAAATTACTGCCCTGTGGCTACTCAGCTCAGAGATACCTCCAAAAGAGATGTTCAACCTGTCACAGTTATACGTATAGAATCCATATTCTACTGCATGTTTTATCTTCACTACTTCAGGACATGCTATTTAAAACATTACAGAATATAAATAGAATATAAGTAGGTCACTACTTGCATAACTTTTGCCAAGTTAAAAAGAAGTATATATATATATATATATATATATATATATATATATATATATATATATATATAGGAAGCAGCTGACCAATCTGAATATGAGTTTTTCTCCTTGTTCTTGCCACTAAACATTGCAGCCATACACTGTTCGAGTGTAAGCAAAATCCCGCCCTCCATAGCCTTTTTTTTGCAGTGGTTCTGGGGTAGGCTTTGGACTGCACTGACCCTCACCAGGACAAGTGGTTAATGAAAATGAATGATTAGCATAGGGCTGTCTTTAGCTTTCGAAAGCTGACCTAAATATGTTTTCTTCCATGAATAAAAAAGAATTTAACTTATTTAAAATATATGTCTCAGTGACAGACTAATTCACTTTCATTACAGTTCTGCTCTGACCTTCAGGCCTTTTTTTGAGATACTGAACTGTGATGACGACTCAGATTGTTCAGTACTCGGACTGTTTTTCACTCTGGTGACAAACAATAAAAGCAAATTGATTGCTGAACATGACATGGTGTAAGAAAGAGGAGACCTAGGCAAAGAGGTCATATTAGGTGTTAGAACATATAAAAATAAAGAAACATTGATAAACATTATGCTCATAGTGTATTCAGTTTTTACTCTTTTATATTTGTGGCCTCTGAAAAGCTGTGTAGCTCATCTAGCACAAGAAATGTTCAAATATTATTTAGTATTACATGCTGCTCACAAGTAACATGTTTTGTTTGTTATTCAAAGTTGTTGCCTGAAGATTGACCCATAATTTTTGACACTATGGTCATGGAAATGTTCTGAGGGAAGCATAATGATTTTTTCAAAGGCGTCAGATAAAAATATCAGTTTCAGAAAGAATCATAGCATTACGTACCTGTGCAACCAAACATTACATTTTCACATTCATCAATCTTCAGTCGCCATCTATCCAGGTTCTGTTGTTGTCATTTGGGGCCAAAGCACAGGCCATAAGACAGAGCGTCGACACACGTTTAGTCACAATATTATGAGGATGTCCTGTGAATATTCAAAATGTGACCAAAAAAAAAAAACCGACTATCTTTTGCAAACCTGAGTAAAAACAGAAGTAACAGGTAAATTCCACATGGGTCTCAGCCACAGAATTTGGAGATAAAGAATGCTTAAAACCTACAAGCCACTGTCCTCTCCTGCTTCTTCTCTTAATTGACATGTCCTCTTTAAATAATCAATAAAAATTGTTCTCCTCCTGGAGGTTTTCCGCACAGATGCAGAAGCTTGCCAGCTGTGGGAGTGCATTTGCCACTTCTCTGTGGTAGGAAACCTGCTGATAAATATATTCTAATTTTCAAATAAATTGTTACCCTTCAGGGGGTGCGGTGGCGCAGTGGGTTGGACCGCAGTCCTGCTCTCCCGTGGGTCTGGGGTTCGAGTCCCGCTTGGGGTGCCTTGTGACGGACTGGCGTCCCGTCCTGGGTGTATCCCCTCCCCCTCTGGCCTTACGCCCTGTGTTACCGGGTAGGCTCCGGTTCCCCGTAACCCCGTATGGGACAAGCGGTTCTGAAAATGTGTGTGTGTGTGTGTGTGTGTGTGTGTGTGTGTGTGTGTTACCCTTCAGTCCTTGGATTGAAAAAGGACCATAAAATAGATTTAAAAAAAAATCCACCTGTCCATTATCAATAATAATTGTCATGTGTAGGGTCACAATGGTCTGGTATCTGTCCCAGAGGAGTTAAGGTACACCAATCCCCCCCACCTCTCTCTCTCTCTCTCACACACACACACACACACACACTTAGGGCAATTTAGAATCACCAATTCACCTGAAACACTTGAACTGCAGGATGGATGAATTATTGTACAGAGCAATATGTGGTGGAACAACGCTTGGTTGATGAAGATCTAGACATTCTTGGTGCACAGTTACACTCCTATCTGATGTCTCCTTGTATGTATGGTTGCTACAGTGACGAAGCAGACAGAACTGGTCCTTAATTAATCCCACAGTACAATGGAGTTCTAACATTAATTCATATAGTTGTCACTTAACATACACACCTGCCCAGTAGCAACTGCATCGCAGTACCCTTCTCCGAGAGAGGTGTCACACATCAAGCTGATAGATTGTCTCGCACACACCAATGCCTAATTAGCAGCCATCTTACTTAAAGTACCTGCAAAGGTCGAGCAGGCTCGGAGTTAGGAGCGGCAGTCTCTGGCTGCAGTGTGCGAAACAGATAATGAAATTGCCAGCGATTTGAAATTGACTAGAAAAGAACCCGTTTGGGATCTGTCCTTTCCTTTGAATGTGACACTTATGAAGTGGCATTTGAAATATCATTTATAAATGTAATTAAATAAGTGGTCTAAAAAGGAGACTCGTACACTCTCACAATTATTGCCTAATTCGGCCTTTCCATTCATTTCAGCAACAGCTTTTCCAGTATGGGCAGCAGTTGGTAACAGTGTAATAAACCTAAGTAAATAAATAAATAAATATTTTAGTCTTCAGAGAATGAGCATTGCTTTTAATAAATACATATGTTGTTCGTATGGTTTCCCGAAAGCTTGGGTGACTGAGAACGCAATTATTCCCTAGACAAGCAACGCATCTCACAGTAACAGTTCAGCGCCTCAGATGCCTTTGGAGTCCAACTGTCACCCTGCCCAAGTTAAAGTGCCTTCTTTTTCTGGGCCATATGGACAGGAAAAAGCGCTTTGCAAGTGTCTTTGTAGAAACTTTCTGGTTCATATCCTTCGCCACAGGCTGGGTGCTGCCAGTGAAACCCATTAAAAACTGCCGTTCATCTATCTCAAGTATGATTAAGTGAGCACTTTCTTCCATCTCCATCTCAAAGTGCTTCTTTACTGTTTAATGTGCCATTTGGTACTGCCTCCTGGAAAGTTCTGCAGTTGGAAACTACAGGGTGGATTTCGTTGACAGCCTGGAAGTGGACTGTTCATTTGACAAGACCGTGGTGCGAGGTGAAGGTTCACAGGTTGAAGCTCCAGATACACGTTTTTGTCATTCGTGGTCAGTTTTGCCCTGCAGCTGCTTCATAAAACACATTATTATGCAATAACTTTGGTATTGCTTCTGCTTAACTTTAACAATCTGCCATTTTAAATGTTTCTAGATGTTATTATCCTTGAAACCCTGGTCTATGTTGAAAAAAGAATTCCAAATAAGTTTATAACTGCACTTTAATGTGAAACCCATTAGTGCAAAAAGGAACTTACAGTGCCTTGAAATGAAGTCTTGACATAAAGTTTCCTCACCTGTAAAATTATGTTTCAGTCATGGAACTTTTTATAACACATGACTTGAAAACCTACAGAATTTATCCCATTTTGGTAATTAGAAAAGTTCATTTTTAGGTGGAGTCATATCCCATCATATGCTCATTTCAGTGACAAGAATTTGACTTATAGAATTTTTCTTATTGAGAAATTAAGGGAAAGGGAAAACTGCCTTGTTATTTTGTATTATGATTACTAAGATTAACTGTTGTATTACAGTCTTTATCTGTTATTAAAACTATCACAAATTCCAAATTTTGTAATTGAAACTAATGGTAATCATTACTTCAACTTAAGTGATTTCACCTTTTGAAGGGTTTTTCAGGTAAATATAACTTTGTAATGCTAGGGGAAACTGTGGTATAGCAACTGAATTCATGTGAAAGCAACAAAAAATAATCAATATATCCATTCAATTTCAACCCCTTGTCCTGAGCAGAGTGGTAGTGAACCAGAGCCTATCCCGGATGCATTAGGCGCCAGGCTCAACAACAACAAAAACACCAGCAACAATTATTATTATTATTATTATTATTATTATTATTATTATTATTTTTCTTCTTCTTCTTCTTCTTCTTCTTCTTCTTATTATTATCATTCTTATTATTAATAATTTTAATAATAATAATAATAATAATAATAATAATAATATTATTATTATTATTAATTTTAATAATAATAATAAGAAGAAGAAGAAGAAGAAGAAGAAGAAGAAGAAGAAGAAGAATTTGTTTATTGATTAATATAATTAACATCAAGACACCTTATGTAGTGTAGCAGTTAAACTAGAAATCCTACTTTGAGTCCCATTCCCACCATTAAAGAAGGAAGCAATATACTCACCTGAAGCTGCTCAAGTGCCTTATGGATTAAATGGGTCACATTTGTCCATCAAGGTACCATAGCAAGAATGACAACGATCAAAAATACAAAAGTAAAAGTACTGTTAAAGTATAACTTTAAGAAGGTTGTCAAGCAAAAACTGTTGGGAAGAGGCCAGAAAGAATCAGCTGAGTACTGAAAGAAGCACATATGAAAACTTATAGAGTTTTATCGATTGGTATGTGGATGTGCTGTTTTAGTGGGTTGCTCGACTGACACCTGATCAAGGTTCAGCTTCCATTCTTTATTAATAAAAATAGAAGTTGCAGGGTTCTATATTGCAAGGTTTTTCCACCAATTTTAGCTATGACTGCTAGTATGTAATATTCTTGGGTAGTCAGTGTAGAAAGTGTGTGAAGGAAATGTACTAGCACAGGTACGTCAATGAGTGTAAATTGATTATACTGATATTGAATAAACCGGATTAAACCAAAATAGCAAGCCACGTATAGTAAGATTACATCTATAGACACTTATATTGTATGCTGGACATCTTTTTAACTGAATTTTTTCTCCAAACCAACTTAAAATGCTAAGCTTCCTAGAATTGCTCACCTATTTAGCTAGAGTAATTCTGAGTAAGTACTTTACTCAAGGGTACTACAGCAGCAGGCAGGATTTAAACCTGTAATGCTATCACCTATCATATGTAAATGTATTTAATAAGTTAGAAAACATGTGTCATTGACTTATAGCCTTCCCCATGTTCGTTTTTCATTATCCAAGTCATTTTCATTGTTCAGATCTGTATGTCTTTGAAGCAGGCTTCTGATTTATGAATACATACAGACAAAAGAAACAGGGACAGCAGACGCCACTGACCACTGAATAGCTAGTATAGGTGCAATAGCTGTGATGTCTGAATGGCTGCTCAGGATTGCCAATTTCACATTATCTCTTCCTTTTGCTGTGCACAACAGTTTTCTTTTGAGAGTCAAAGTCTGTCAACGCTGCAAGACAGCAGGGAGAAATGGGCAGTAGACAGTGTCATATGCTGTGGACAGACTTTGTTAAAGTCGACATATTCCACAAATGCAAATTAAATGCTCCTTTTGTATCCAAGTACATCAGATCAGGCTCTGACAAGAAAGCACGCTTTATCCTTTAGCGTTTGCCAGCATTCACACTATTTTCACACTTGCTGGTTTATCTGAGCATGACACTCATCTGTCCTGCTCTCAGTATCTCTAGTTGAAAGTGTCTGCATGTTTTAATTTCAATCCCTCCGTCCATTAGAAGTGTATTGTGGCTGTCACACACTATGCTGTTACACACATTATGCTTCCATTTGTGTGGAGAAAAAAAGAAAAAAATGTGTGTGTGTGCATGCATGCATGCATATACACACACACATTTTCAGAACCACTTGTCCCATACAGGGTCACGGGGAACCGGAGCCTAACCCGGTAACACAGGGCGTAAGGCTGGAGGGGGAGGGGACACACCCAGGATGGGACACCAGTCCGTCGCAAGGCACCCCAAGCGGGACTCGAACCCCAGACCCACTGGAGAGAAGGACTGTGGTTCAACCCACTACACCACCGCACCCCCTTGCAGGTATATATAAATAAGACATTGAACTTCCAAAAAGAGTGTGGTATGGTGGTGCAGTGCTGCTGTCTCATAGCACCTGGGTGCTGTGATGAAATGTGAGTTCAACCAATGCTCAGTCTTTGTGGAGTTTCCATGTTCCATGTTTCCATGTTCTCCCTGTATTCACATAGGTTTCCTCCCACCATCTAAAGACATGTGTTTCAGGTGAACTGGTGACACTAAATTGCCAGTAACTCCAATGCCCTGTTAGTCAGTGCTGGTGCCAAGCCCAGGTAAATGGTGAAGGTTGATGTCAGGAAGGGCATCTGGCTGTAAAAATCTCTCATGTTCCAACCGCAATTCCGAACGCTGTGACATTTGGAGGTACAACAGCGAACATGGGTTCTCCTAGAAGAGCTCTGTAAAAAAAGGAATGGATAAAATCTGCAAAGATGTACAACATTCAAAAACAACAACAACTACAAAAAAAAAAAAAAAAGAATTTAAAAACTACTATGAAATTAAGTGTGGGTTTTATTTATTTTATTACTTATAAAACATGTAGCCAGCTCTACAACAGGGAACCAAAAGGCAGTTCGCTGGGAGGTTCACCGAACAGTCATGCGATACATACATCAAAATTTTAATTTCCTGAGGCCATATGCAAAGTTCTTACTGGTGAACATCTTGACAGACCTGATTGAGGGAGGGCTGCAACGGGGAGGCTGTGTAGATGCACAAAGCTTTATTGAGCTGTTCTATAAAAGTGACGGAAAAAATACAGCTTCTGAAAGGGAACAGGTTTTATATTCACACAGTAATACATAAACACAAAAAAGTAAGACAAGATTCAAGCTGCCCAAGGAATGAGACACACATTGAATTGACACACATGACAAACTCCGTCCCACTACACAAAACTTTAATTCAAAATTGAAGCAATTCATTTTTCTTTCTTTATGTCACAAGTCCCACAATGCAAATTATCTTATTCTTTCTTTTTGTTAATTATACTGCTTTTCCTGGCACCAATTTCTCATCCATAAAGTATACTTGTATTTCAAACAAATTTTTACCAGGGTTAAATTTTAGATGGCTGCCATTAGTGCCTCACTTCGGAGCCATGGGTTGGAAATGCACTGAGCATGTATGTTCTCCCTGTGTTCAGGGAGAAAGCGTTCAGGAAACATACAAGTACCTTTTTAAAGGAAGAACAATTCTGTCACCCTTTTCTCATCACTTTTGAATTTTTTTTTGCCTTTAACATTTTAACTTCATTGAAGTTGACTTGACTGGATTTCATTGGCCATCATCTGCTGTCAGTTGCACACACACACACACACAGAACCACTTGTCCCATATGGAGTCACAGGGAGCTGGAGCCTATCCCGGCAACACGGGGTAAAGGACTAGAGAGGGAGGGGACACACCCAGGATAGGATGCCAGTCCGTCACAAGACACCCCCTGCGGGACTTGAACCCCAGATCCACCAGAGAGCAGGACCTGATCCAACCCACCACACCCCCGTCAGTTGCAGTGTTTTCCTAAAGTCAGTTTTACTGCGAATCCAGCACTTAAATCCATGGTGAACCACAGCCTATCCCGGAAGCATTGGGGGAAGACCGAAGAAGGGACAACGTTGTACAGAATCCCAGTCCATTGGACAATAGTGTGTATGTGTATATATGTATATATACAACTAGGTAACAATATAACTATATTAACTAGCTAAATAGACTCCGCCTATGGATTCCTTAGGGTCCCCTGCCGTTCCCAAGCCCGGATAAAGGAAGAGGGTTGGGCATGGGGCTAGCGACCCCATCCCGTAAAAAACCCACACCGCTACAGAAACGCCAACAAGTACTCAAGACATCTCAGACATCACAGACATGCCTGGAGAGCCCTTGTTGATGGCCTATGCCCCAAGAGGGGTAGTAGGCATAAGTAAGTAAGTAACTAGCTAAATATATGTACACATATGTAGGTGTATAGGTACTCATATATATCTATACATACATAGGTGTATATATGGATATAGAGAGAAACCTGCTGAGTTTAAACAATGTATCTAATTTAAACTTTGTAACAGTATTATTTATCATATACATTTTTATTTGCCTATTACTACTGCTGGAGAGCTGCAATTAAACATAGAAATTTAGACCTGGCTCCTAGATGTTTTCTATGTTAGTATTTATTAAGTTAATTAGGAAATGTTGCTATTACTAAACAAGTCTATGTACAGTCTTTATTACCATTAGCTGTGCAATTTATTTGAAAGGCACTTTGCAGTTAACTTGCCTCTGACATCATCTCCGGAATAATATATTTTGTAAGCCCAGGTGACACGTTAATCTGTTTCGCAGATCTACATAAAGGACACTGTGACACACTGAGTTTGAACATGTAACTTCTGTTGATTTAATCCTTTCTGTTGTTCTTCTGCCATCTTATGTTGGTTTCACAAGAGTCTTGTGTTTCCATGGTGTCTGCCTCAGCAGGTATAAAAGTGCACCGAAAATCTTTCTTTCAGACAGGCCGGACACCAACCTGGACATAAATCAAAGTAGTTTTTCTGAAGGTACAAGGAAAATTAACTACTCAATTTGTTGGGTATTCTTATTTAAAGCCTCTTAGAGTGTTAGTCATGTCTAAAGCTGAATATTCTACAGGAGTAATCAAGATAACACAGCTCTCTCACAGGCACTGCAGCAGCTTATGGGTGCAGAACCATTAACCTTCAGGTCACAGGATCACACCCTTTATCAGCCCACCACAAGCTGTAACACAAAATCTCAGATCAGTTTTATTCTTCCTCCCTCCAAAAACATATTATAAACCCTTGTTACCATTTTAATAGACATTCTTTACCTGCGTCCATAACTGCACTTTCCGTGCCAAATACGAAAGGCTACAGAGTCCACTTTCTAATACAGTTCAAGAACCTTTATCTATTACAAAAACACAAGTCTTGTTCATCTCCTATAGTTACTTGCTTTAAATGAACAAATTACTCTGAGCTTCAAGTGTTTGTTTTCCTCTTTGGTGCTGAATACTAAAGGCAGTTTCTGGATGTATCACATGCACATTGAGACATTTAATGATGACATCAGCACAATGTGTTTCTATTTCATTTAACTAGCTAAAATGACTTAAAATGACTATCTGTGCAGTTTTCCTGAATGAAACAAAAGCAGCAGACTGCATATTGTAAATGCATTTAAGTAAACATGCTAGACACATCATTATTATTATTATTATTATTATTATTATTATTATTATTATTATTATTATTATTATTATTATGCAGGGGGGTGCAGTGGCGCAGTGGGTTGGACCACAGTCCTGCTCTCCGGTAGGTCTGGGGTTCGAGCCCTGCTTGGGGTGCCTTGCGATGGACTGGCGTCCCATCCTGGGTGTGTCCCCTCC
Organism: Scleropages formosus; assembly: GCF_900964775.1. NCBI lineage: Eukaryota > Metazoa > Chordata > Actinopteri > Osteoglossiformes > Osteoglossidae > Scleropages > Scleropages formosus. The sequence continues at coordinate 12,153,151 of NC_041821.1, read as the reverse complement.
CCCTCTGGCCCTACGCCCTGTGTTACCGGGTAGGCTCCGGTTCCCCGCGACCCCGTATGGGACAAGCGGTTCAGACAATGTGTGTGTGTGTGTGTGTGTATGTGTATTATTATTATTATTATTATTATTATTGAGTTGTGAAATGTGAAGCACATATGTTTTTCACATTTGTGTGTGTGTGTGTGTGTGTGTGTGTGTGTGTGTGTTTACATTTAGGAATTTATATTTCAGGCTTTAATGACCAAAATTTAAACATGAAACTATTCATATAATAAAACAGGCCTATGCAAATAAGACATTTTCCTTCACCTAAGCTTTCACACAAAGGCTTAATGTGCGTGCAGTCACAAAGCAGAGATCAGAGTTCTCAATATGATGGATTGGATCATTATGAAGCTACATAATCAGAGGCACTAAAAATGTATCACTTTAATCAGATTCAATACTTACATGTTATATTATTTCATGCACATGCACAAATAAATAATCCAGTTCAGCCTCCTTAATACATACTGTAGGGATATTGACTTGCTTCAAAAAAAGGTACAATTACAAACCGGGGAAAACAGTTTTTCATAGTATTTTTATCTCCATTAAGGTCTATAATTTGGTAATTACAGAATCACTGTTGCTATTTATTTATTTATTTATTTATTTATTTATTTATTTTTTTTTATTCCTAGCAGGTTTCTGAAGACTCTGAGTTACGATGCCATAATGGGATACCCTGATACACACCAAGATACACCTCCCCCACACAGAGTGGGAGAGTAACAAGCAACATTTATGTCCCCATTTCTTGACCTGTCCCCATTAAGGAGTGTGCAGTGTACTTCCACTCTTACAGTATCATCATATCTGTACCACATCTATGACCTACCTGTCCAGTTGCCAGAGGACTTGTATGAGTGGATGCAGTGGACTTTGGTGTAAAGAAAGGGGGCATAGCTTCTTTCTCCAAAGCCTTGGATGTACCCATGAGTTTTTTTTTTTTTTGCAGATGAGAAAATTTGACCTTCAGGTGATGATGTCTGCAGAGAAAAGCCAGGATCTCTGCTTTTAGATTCTACCGAACAGGTGGCCCCAACACAATTTTTGGGTCACATGTCTAGGACCTTGACTGCTTTAATAAACAGAAATATGTATGAGTTAAAATAAGGGCGCTAAATCTGAGGGCAGCTGGTGGCGTCGTGGTTAGAGCTGTTGCATTTAGACCCGGAGAGTGCATGTTAAGTCTCACCTACTCCTGTAATAACCTTTAGCAAGGTACTTACCCTAACTTACTCCCCTAGTAAAATTACCCAGCTGTATAAATAGGTAGATAATCTTAAATTGCTTTGGAAAAAGGTGTCAGCTAAATCAATAAATATTATTTTTCATCTTTATATGCAAAGTATAAAGTATAAAGTTTAATTGTTATATGCAAAGATGTAACTTGTTTGTAAGTAAGCATATTTATCACAAACTGTTCAATTTACTTAGTCTCTTTCAGATTATTCTGATGTATTGTGAAATGATTACAATGTATTTTAGAAAATATGACAATGCATTTCTTTGTTGTATAGGGGTTTTCTGCCACAGCAAGGTGGAAACACTTGGAAAGGTCTAACCAGTGTTGCATGTGTTACCTTTTATTAATTTCTACAATGATAAACTCTTCATTGTGCTACTTCATTAACCCTGATGCTATGATTTCCAAGGCATTCTCTGGTGTAATTGTATTTGATCCAAGCCATGACCTCCGCTAGGAGGTGATTACTCCCATTTAGATTGCTACAATGCCAGTGTGTGAGCATACCAATGGAATTACAGTGGTATTTGCCTCCCCTTTACCTAAGCCATTTCTTCTGCACCAAAGCCAGAATTAACAATTTATAAACTGTAATATCTAGAGAATGATTACAGTGACTGTGGGGTTAAGCTTTGTTTTATACAGCAGATGCTGCTCTTTATCAGATGGCTGCTGAAAGAAGGAATGAAAGGTCAAAACTGTAGGGAAACAGCTTATATCTTCTCGGCTATCTTCCCTAGGAGTGCACTATTTTCTCTAAAGTAGAAATAAGACCAGAGCTTAGTGCACAAAATTCAAGGTTTTTTCATCTTCATAGTTTTGTCCTCGGCATTATAATTCAAAGTCGGTACATAAAAAATGTCTAATATAAACATGGGAATTTTATTGCTTTGTTTATTACTGTATTAAATATTTCCTTTGCTTACGTTATAATATTAAAATTTACATCTCCAAATACAATGCAGAAAGGTGGTTAATCTTACTGTGCTGTAGAAGAACAACGCATCTTACAGGATCTGAAATTAGTGATTTAAATGTAAGCATGTAAATTCACGTAGTACTTTCTCTTATATCTGAAATTAATTCAGGCAAAAAAATAGTGGTCCTGACCAGTTTGGAAGTAGACAAAGTGAGGACTTGTAACATAGATAGTGCAATAAAGGGTTTAAATGGAATGGTAATGAAAAACCAGAAACTGACAGCTGATCTCAGTGCCTGCAGTCCACTCACATTCCCTAACTACACCGTTCCAGCATTGCGCATTTAAATTTTGAATCTTTCCCCTTTCTCTATCAGCTGCAGACACTTGTGAATTGATTCAAGTGCTTAAGCCACCAAAATGTGTGGGATTGTCGCCTTTCCTCCCGTTATCAGATCTATTCACTGGCTGCAAGAGCTTTCAAGTGATTGACTCTAAAATTGGCTCATGGTAGGAGTCTTATGCCCATGCTTCAAATCAGATGGTATTTATTTTACTGAAGTACTGGATGCTGAATATTAATATTAATTGTGTAAGTGTCCGAACCTACTGAGAAAAATAAATAAATCAAATGAATACAGCAAAAAAAAGTTCTATAGGTGTAAGTCTGTCTTGTGTTATATAGGACATTTGTATGTGAGAGAAATAATACAGGCTATGCTTTGATTTATGGTGTAATTTCTATGATTTTATATATATATATATATATACAAGAAGGGGGCGCGGTGGGTTGGACCGGGTCCTGCTCTCCAGTGGGTCTGGGGTTCGAGTCTCGCTTGGGGTGCCTTGCGATGGACTGGCGTCCTGTCCTGGGTGTGTCCCCTCCCCCTCCGGCCTTACGCCCTGTGTTGCCGGGTAGGCTCCGGTTCCCCGCGACCCTGTATGGGACAAGCGGTTCTGAAAGTGTGTGTGTGTGTGTGTGTGTGTGTGTGTGTGTGTGTGTGTGTGTGTGTATATATATATATATACAAGAAAGGGAGATTTCTAGACATATATATGTATAGAAATCTCCCTTTCACCTCCACATGGGAGGTTATGTGTATGCCTTCCTCAAGCTCAGGTCCTCTACCAGTTTGAGGGTTCTGTGCTGTTCCTACGACTGCACTCTTCTGGACAAAGACTTCAGATGTTGTTTCCGGAATCTTCTGGAGCCGCTCTCCCAGTTTGGGGGGCACAGCCCCGAGTGTTCCTGTTACCACTGGGACTACTCTAGACTTCACCTTCCACATCTGCACATCTGTTATGTAGAGATCACTTGTGCTATATATAGAGTGCCTTTCATGCACTGTTTATACATCCCTAGAATGAGTTTGAATCAAAATTCTACCAAAATTCATTCTTAAGCTGCAGGAAATAACACTGGATTATAGGGACCTTACCAGTTTCCCAAGATACAGGCATCTAGGCTCTGCCTGCAGCCTACCTGGTAATAATTATAAACTGACACACAGCCTGATCCATCTGCCATCTGCTGTTTTTCAAGCCTAGCGCAGAATCGTTGCTCGCACACTGCGATAAAGAAGCCATCCACAATACCTCTCCAGACCTCGGCCCGGTGTACAGCTGACTCACATGAGGACGCCACCTGCTAAACTCAATAAGAGTTCCCACAAATTTATTTACGTGCTTCATAATGACTGCTGTGATACCCATGAGCATAATCAACTTTATGAATACCTACGAGAGAAAGAAAGAACTGAATCTGAAAGCAGTTCCTTAATGGACTCAAATGCGGGACTGTGCTATGTATTTTGCCTGTAATAGCTGTGGAGACACAAGACCATTTGCATGTCAGAAAAAGTTAGATGAAGAAGAAACAAACTGTAGATTGATGCTACTCAATATATTAAATATACTTTGTTAAAAGAGTGACAAGTTCATGGCAAGAACATATGAAGGAGATGCAAGCTCATGTCAAACTTTACATTATGTAATTTACAATGTGACGTCACCTTTATATAGCTATATTTCAAAGCCTATCTGCATTGATTGTTAGAACACTGCATGTATGTGGAACGATGAATAGGTTCTAAGACTAACATCATGGGTTGATGGCTAACAAGAACAGCAGTGCCACATGGCAACCACTCTTAGAACTCATTGATGGTACCTTGTAAATAAAAATTCCTTGGAAAACTCTGAGTGAAAATATAATAGAGTGGCATTATGTTCCAAAGACTTCCTGAGCAAATCTAAGTAATAAAAACAGTTTCTGTTCATTTTTCAAATTAATTGCAAAGCAGTATAAATCAAGTCCTCATGGTTAGATCTGAAACCATTACAGATATTTTATCACCTCACTGCATTGCTTAAATGTTTGGGTGTTTCTTATGGCTTTTGGAAGTCAGTTCTGGCAGCCTTACTAAAATAGTTTACTTGTGATTGATGTGATGTTATTAGTCAGCCTATTACATTATTTATTTGTTTTTGTCTTTAATATTGAGTTTATAAGTAACAGTATTCCTTGTAACCTCATTCAATAATTCTCCATAGAAGTCAATAAAAGATTAATTGTGCCACAGATATCATGTATTCTTGATCACACAGGATGATTTCTTTTTTAGAAGTAAATATTTCTGATTTATATTTATTTCTTTGTTTAATAATTTTTGAAATCCCAGAGAAAAACACAGCACATTTTGATTGGCAGGATGTGTTTGTGTGTCCTAGACAACCCATTTACACTTGATTGTTCAGCAGGTCTTGGGGAACTGAATTACTATGATTTCCACTATTAATTCATATTTCAAATAATAATAATGAAAATCTTCTGAGGTTCTGAACATTTAAAAGAAAGAGATTTATATTTAGTATTACTAGTGTTGTCATATAAGTTTAATGTTATCTTTCTATATTCTTTCATTTCAACAGCTGATCTCCATGTCTCCTCATTGAATCAGGTTGTACATTCATTGGGCCATTTGTGTGATTTTGGCAGGTGGACATAATCTTCCGATGATGCCACTTGTTGTCTTGGCCAAGCCTTCTGCTGCAGCTCCTGGTGGACGCTGATGCAGAGTGTCATCCTGTCCACCTGCGATAGCAGTCCTCCACAGTCCCACCACGCCTCCCACGGGTGTTAGCTGACTGCAGCGCATACTGTGTGCTGACACTCACTCTGCTTTTCCCTCTTTTCCTTATTCATTTTGAGATGACAGTTATGAGCCATAAAGTCATTGTAGTCAGGAAAAAAAAAAAAATTCAAAGAATCTGGAGATTTGTATTGGCAGAACAAGGTAAACTCTGAAATGGGCTGCATACATATAGTATAACATATAATACTGTTTTTAACCATAGTCAGTTGATGATGCCTTTGTCCACTACGACTTATTTTTATAAAATAAACTACAATTATTTACCTATTTAAAGATCATTATTGTTTAAAGGTTTTTCCAGGAGCAACTGAGTGGTTCAACCGAAATACTCTGCTAAAGGATATCACAACATGAGTGGGGATTCAAAGCACAGACTTCCATTCAGCAAGGTGAATGGGACAACTATTGGACTCATCACGCAAGCACTTGGACCACGCTCACCTCCTGGACCATTGGACTAACTGATTAAGAGACAAGAGTCAGGTGTGGCCACAGTGCGTGAATGGACTGTCAGAAGAAGAAATTGAATTCAAAACCATGCTCCCAGCAAAGTTGTCCCTCTTTAGTTCACTGACCTCCTGCCTTCACATTTCACATTCAGCCTTCAGTCAACGGTCACTAACTGTCTTAATAGCACACGAGTGACTAGCATGACTAACATTTCCTCCCTACTAACAGACTGGCTGTACTTTCTGCAGGGTAACGAGTACCATGACTTATAATGCAGTAATGAGAAGAAATTGACTCAGCTGCATTGAACATCCAACAGCAAACATATTTTCAAGAAGGACATTTCCCTTCATAAGTCACGAATAAAAGCTGTTTTCTCCAGTTTTTTTTTTTTCTTAAGTGTTTAGCATTCAGAAAATAGATATCAAACCTATTTACCCTGAAGCAGCCCATCTAATTAAGTCATGTTTTGCTTTTGACAATGTTTGTTTCTTTCCTTTGAGTCACCTTTCTATTAAATATTTTAATTATGCACCTGTAAAGAATGGACTGCTGTGATTAATATTTTGGTTAATTTAAGAAAATGCAAGTGTAATGCTTGTGTGTTGCTCACGATGAGAATTATTTGCTTTAATGCCATGGTGCACATGCTGTTACAGCAGAATGGGAAAACCCATTGTGACTAAAATAGTAAAGCTGTGTTTTATTGGTTTTTCAGATGAAATTAGATTAGATTACAACAGAATTGACAACAAACATGCCATGAAGTAAACCCTGACACATACTGACCACCCAAGTGGTCGGCTAATGCCTTCTTCTATGCGTGTCTGGGGTGAGTGAACACAGAGAGAAGTATGCTAACTCCACACACCCTGAATAGTACCTGTGCCCCACAAAGAGATGTGAAAATTTTAGATGCGTGTTCTAGTATTGTTAACCTTTCGGTATAATATGATTCAGAACTTTCTGAAAACAGAAGGGAGGCTATTAAGGAGTTAATCTGAAAGGTGATTCATTACTATTGGTGATTAATTCCTGATCATCTCTTCCAGACTCACTTTACCCATGATTTCTTAAATTCATGTAACGTGTAAATGTTCATGGACTATGACTTTGAGATCATGGCTGTTAAACAATGGATAAATCATCACACAGCTACTCGTGGAATGTAACGTAAATGTTTATATGTTTTCTATATATATATATATATATATATATACACACACAACACATTACTAGGAAGGTTATTAGGAATCATTGATATTCCGATAAAGTTTTATGCAGCTACTTGTGTGATGAACATTGGTGTATATGGTGGAAAGAAACAAACTGACTGTACTTAAGAATCACACATTTGCCACTATGTCTCTCTTTCTGCTAATGTAATGTACAAATTGAATTTTCTATGGGATGTAAGAGGGAGAAAAGCATCTGCTAAATGAGTAAATGTAAATGTAAATCTAAACGTGAATTTGCCATTCTGCATATATTACATTTGTAAGGATTGTATAGAGTATCTGTTTTCCTTCTCTTCTTTACATTTACATATATACATCCACTGGGGCAGCTGGTAGTGTAGTGGTTAGATCTCCTGCCTTTGGCTCCAAGGGTTGTAAATTTGATTCCCACCTCTGGCTGTAGTACCCTTAAGCAAGGTATTTACCCCAAGCTGCTCTGTGAAAAATTACACACCTGTATAAATGGGGAAATAATTATAAGTCATGTTACAGAAAAGCATCAGCCAAATGAATAAATATAATGCATGCATTATTCTGGAGTCATGTGTTCCTCAAAGATCAGCCAGTTTGTCCAATACTACCTGTTTTGCTGACACATACTGTATTGCATGAGCTCATTCCAAGACACTGGAGCCAATACTGACAACCTCTGTAGAACCTATGGATTTTGGACCTTCTGAGTGTTGTATCATGAAAGGGCCAGAGGTTACAGAGTATTGCATTCACTGGAAAGTTTTGGCAAAGTTGTGCACAACTCCTGCTGTGCTGTTCTGGATCAAAAGCAGAGGTCTGATGGCAGATGCCAGAAGACCAGTCAACTGGGAGTTCCAGTTGTTCAAGGGGTACTCACAGACTTATTTCTGGCACTTTAATAAACTCCTGTGGAACCGCATGAGTTGTTGTGACCTACCATCAGTTTACGAAAATCCCATAGAAAACACATTCACCCCTCTCCAAGACATGACGTGTGACATTGCAAAACTGACACTGAAAAATGGTTGCCCACTGTTTTCAGTATATGTACAGTGAATGGGGTGTCTCATTCACTCTTATATTTAATGATTTCCCTGAAATACCGCTGAAAACCCTACAGTAGAGTCTACCTGAAATTGATGGGTCTAAAGTGCAGCCTTTAGGCGAGGTGAGGGATATGGATGTGAACCTTGACACTATGATCCTGTTGACTGAAACATCAGCAAAGTGGCATTTATTGGGAATGTATTTCATTATGGCAAGTGGTTATAGAATTGCCACATCCATCTTTGTTCTTTCATGCCATTATATTAGAATGAAACCTCAGAGAATATTTAAAATGGCTCTCTGCATCTGTGAAAATTGTCAGTGGGCAGGGGCTAAAGTCTTTATATCCATAATGTTTTTTTTTTTGGATATACTAGACAGAATTCTTTGTTTGTATTGTCATGTTTCCAATTGCATTGTGGTTTCTGATTCTTTGCCTTAAGCGTTTGAATTTTAAGTATAGTTTTTTTTATTTGTTAAACTATTCAAAAAATGAATAGTTGAAGTGCTAAAAAACATAAATACACAGTGCATTAAACTGCTAAATAATGGAAGCCTGAACTGAAAAAAAAAAAAAAAAAAAAACAGTTAAAAATTCTGTCCTTCATATCTAAGGTAATGTAATATGTTCTGGGGAATCACAACAATACAGTATAACTGCTGTCACTATGTTAGATCACAGCTGAAAAACCTTCCTTTTAATGTCACACAATACATTTGTTTTCTCCCCAAGATTGTATCATTACTCCATTCAGTAAAGCATTGCAATTTCACCCAGTTTGCTTTTTCATCATTTTCTATTACCGCTTCTGCTGAAAAGTGCATACAGTGGGTTATGAAGACTCACAATTCATAAGAACTTTTAATGTGTTAAATTGAAGTAATGGTACTTGGTACATAAAAAGTCATACGGTCCTATACACACACACACACACACACACACACACACACACACACATACACACGCCCATGTCATGTGACATTCAGACTATTCAGACTGATAAGGACAGGTTTCTGTGTCATGAAACCATTTTCCTTAAATGTGACCTTAGTTGTCTTTCATTTCCTATTGTATTGAGTTATGGTTTCTAGCCTTCTTCTAGAAACGACTTTCTCTTGATATGACAGACAAATGGATGCACTTTGACAAATGAAGAGACAAGATCTTTGTAAAAGACCCCCTACCTCTTCATCGGAAACATTGGACAAAAATGTTTAATAGAAACAGTGTGTGCCATTTCCTTGCAGATATCTATACTGCTTTTCAGCAATGTTCAATCATTTTCCCCTTACATCAAACTGTTGTAAAATGTACTTTTAAAAACCATTTACCTTGGAAAAAAAAAATGAAATTTTTGTGTTTCTTTTTCACTTCTTGCAACCAGCAGTCTGTAGCTGTGCTACAGGTCTGTGAGGAGGTGTTCGGCCAGCACCGTGGTTCACTTAAATCCACCCCAACCTCCTGAGATAGAATCATGCCAGTTTTGCTCCTGCAGAACTCCTGGGTGCAGCCGACCAACAAGTCAAACTGTGGCCCGAGTTGTACAGCTCAACCTGTGTCCAGGGAGAAAGCATTTATTGCGTGAGACATGTGGGGAGGCATGTTTTGTGCCCTAATCTCTGTGAAACAGACACATTGTTTCAGGCCTTGTGTGTTCTCCACAGTGGTAAAAGCAGAACAACAGCCAGAAACAAACTGCAACAAATTCTTTCTTCAATAGAAATAAACAATAAGACAGCTTTTGGATTTCTTAGCTGTACTTCGGCAGGGAATTTGATGTGCATTGATATATTTGTAAACAGTAAATTCATTACTATGCATTTGGGAATTGCTTTGTTTTACTCCTTTTTGAAGGAGATAAAAGGAGATAAAATACATCAGAGGTGTGAATGCCAACACAACCTTACATTAAATTTATCTTTTCTCTTTTGTAGCTTCATTGGATGGATGAAAAATAAATTTGCAATCTGCTTTGTTTCAAATCGGCCAATTTTGTATACTTTCACGTTCACATGTATTCATTTAGTAGATGCTTTTCTTACGCTTCAAAATAAACGAAAGTATAGTATGTTTCACAAAAAATTAACAGTTTCAATTGTTAAAGCAGAGTTAGTTTGTCCGGTGCTGGTTTTGACAGTGCACATTAGTTGTGTAGCTGCATTTGGAATGTAGAGTCAGAACAGACAAGACGATGACAGATGTTGTGATATAAATTTATGTAGCTCTTAGGGATCTGAAAGAGATATGTTTCATGGCCCTTCTTGAAAGCTTGAACGGATACAGCAGACTGAGGGACAAAGGGAATAAACACTAAAGTATACACCATTTGCACAAACATCAGCCTAAATTTATACTTGTACATACATCCTTGACTTACGAAATGGATAATGTTTGCTAACCTTTACGGGGGCGCAGTGGCGCAGTGGGTTGGACCCGGTCCTGCTTTTCAGTGGGTCTGGGGTTCGAGTCCCGCTTGGGGTGCCTTGCGATGGACTGGCGTCCCATCCTGGGTGTGTCCCTTCCCCCTCCGGCCTTACGCCCTGTGTTGCCGGGTAGGCTCCGGTTCCCCGTGACCCCGTATGGGACGAGCGGTTCTGAAAATGTGTGTGTGTGTGTGTGTGTGTGTGTGTGTGTGTGTGTGCTAACCTTTAACATCTATGCAAATTTTATATTTCCTTCTGCTGTATTTGCATAGAATATTTTCTGATAACATTTTTTCATTGTTGCCTTGTTATATGATCTCAGCTTTCATTTTTTAAAATAAATTTTCTTTCTTCCTTTTAACGTTGATTTTTTTATGCTCGGTAGAAGTTTTTGCAGCTAAACATCTAAAAAGAAAAAAAAAAAATCATAAAAATCATTAGAAAAAGAAGCAAATTGGCCAGACATAAATGGGAAGAAAACAGTGTTACTGAAATAATGACACGTCATTATTTGAAAAATGGCTCTTCTGCCATGTGGCAAGAAGAGCCAGAACCCTTATGGCTGGTTATTGCTGTATTCCTGAATATATCTTATGCTGTATACAATATAAGTATAAAACTGTATTATTTGCATACCTTAGATATGAAGGGCAGAATTTTCCTTTGTTTTTTTTCAGTTCACGCTTACCAGCAGCCCAACTTGTATTGATTGCATTGCTTGCATGCATGCGTATTACATTTCACGTCAGCAAAAAATCAACTACAATTTAACTCGTGCTTAGAAGAGTAGTCGGTGTTGTGTTAGGATTTTGTTGCACCTACTGTACTGTCATTAACTCACACACACACACACACACACACACACACACACACGTTGGCTGAAGCTGCTTGCCCCGAACAGGGTCGCGGTGAGCTGAAGCCTAACCCAGCAACACAGGGTGTAAGGCTGGAGGGGGAGGGGACACACTCAGGATGGGACACCAGTCCATCACAAGGCACCCCAAGCAGGACTCGGTTGCCTGAAATATACCCAACAAAACCTATGCACAAAACCTACTTTAAAATCTTAAAAACAGAGGTAGGTAACAACGCAGAACATGTTTTTGAAGGAAGCTGTTGTCTTAGTAAGTTCAGAGTATTAGCAATCCACCCCTAAAATTGTCATAGGAATCTATTCTTAATAATCTTTTCATCAACACACTAGAAGGCTACAAGACGGCAGTTTTGGTGCTGAAAATATTCTGACCAACCATGACTCCAGTGTGAAACATAGTGCCTTTGAGCAAGACACTTTGTGTGAATTGCTTCAGTAAAAATAACTGTGGAAATGGGCATGTGTGAGCTTTTTAAGCCATTTCAGATGAAAGCTTTTGCTAATATAATATGATGTAATGCAATGTAATGAATGTAATCGAGGTCCTGTCTTGAGGTTTGATGAAAAATAACAACAAGCTGGGGGCTGCAGGAGAGAATGGAGGTCTGTTTATGTGTGGTAAAGAGGAGACTGTAAAGTCAGCCTTTGACTGTACCGCATTACTCAACTCAGTACACTATGCATTTATAACAGAATGTACTTTGGAATATAGTACTGAAATTAATTTGACCCACGCCAACCCAGCTGGTTCAAACAGAGTGTGAATGGATGGATACACCTGAAAATGTTTAATGATTTAAAGGAGTTCTGCATGGAGGAGTAGTCCAATACCTTCACAGTGATGTGAAGCCCAGGTCAACAGCTACAGGAAAGCATTTTAGTTGCATTCATTGCAACTAATGGTGGCACAAGCAGTTATTGATCCTTGTGTAGGGCAATGACATATTCATACCTATGATTCTACATTTTATTATGTTGGAAACAACATGAAAACAGTACTAATGTCATTTTCTCTCTATTGGCTTACAGTTATGTATTACTAGAATTTACAAGGAAACCACAAACACACACACTGATTGAAACCACTTGTCCCAAGTGGGACTACGGTGAGTTGAAGCCTAACCCAGCAACACAGGGGGCAGGGCTGGAGGAGGGAGGGGACACACCCAGGATGGGACACCAGTCCGCCACAAGGCACCCCAAGCAGGACTCGGACCCCAGACCCACCAGAGAGTAGGCCTTCACCAAACCCACTGTGCCACAGCACCCCCCTGTGAGGAACCCAACCACATTTAATGTCAAAAAAAGTTACAAAAACAGAGAAAAAAAGTTCAGTTGGTTTCAGCTGAATATGTCATGTTCTGAAATATACTTTTTCAAAAAGTTAGAGTCAAGACACAGCAATCCCGATGTGAGCTGGAAGCCTTTTGCGTTGCCATGCTGGCAAATTTGTCATAGCCACACGAAGATGTGAGATAAGGTGAACTGAAATGCACCGTTAATTTATGAGCGTGTGAGAGCTTCCATGCTGATTGTGGACATGGAGCAGTGGAGATCTAGTGACTGGTGAAGGAGGCTCAGAGACTGGGAGATGTGCTAACCTGGTTACCCAGTGTGTAGATCATTTGTTCTTTGATACCAGGTGTGGCAGTCTTAGCCAAATGATCTTGAGGGGGCCCTCCGGTGGTCTCTGGAGTCCTGTTGAAAGAGATTGAGACAAAATTTTTGTAACATAATAAGGATATAAAGAAATAATATTTATTTTTGTACTTTAGCTCTAAGCTGCCTGGTCTCGGGAGAAAAACAAACATATACAGTGTAAGCATAATGATAATGATCATACACATTAAAGTGTTTACTGGTCCTGAATATACAAAATTTCTTAGTGTTGTCAGTGCATACAGTATATGCCTTCCAAACAAGACATACTTCAAAGTAAATGCAAATTAAAAAAAAAAAAAAAAAAAAACAGATTCAAAAACACATTCAGTAGTACTCAAGTGATCAAACAGGAGTCCATCTCTGAGTATAGTTTCAGAGTCATGGATCACATGCCTCAGGCAAGTTGTGCTTCAGACTGTTTGCTAAGAGTTGTCGCATACTGGAAATAAAGAAGGCAACAGTGTCACATAATGTACCAGTTGCTCACAATTCTTTCTTTTTTTTTGTTTTGAAATTATTCTTATTATTATTATTATTATTATTATTATTATTATTATTATTATGTTTACAGGCATAAAATAATGGAAGTAAATGACCCTTAGAATGAAGAAAATCATAATGAGGATCCTTCTTTTTAACTTTGTGATTACTGAAATAAGAATTCTGGGAACATATATTCCTTCATCATCCTGTGAAAAGTTTAATAATTTTCTGTAGTTCAGTTTTTCATCATTCACTGCATCTGGTCTGCAGATTTTTCAGCCACTGCAAAACAATTTGTCAAATAATTTCACAATGTATTGTTCTCCCTCTGGATTGTATTTTTTTTTTTGGCAACAGCTGCAAGGATATTGCAGCAACTTGTAATTACATAAGACTGAAATTTTCATTGAGTGGCATTTAAAAGCGTGTGCAGGTAAATGTTTGTATAAGGACAGTTAGCAGTTTTCAGCTGAATGTGATGTTGTCTGAAACACACACCTTCTCAAACTGACAACAGACAGTTTGGTGTCAGCGTGAGACTGTCAAACCTCATGTAAAAATCTGTAAGTGAAAAACATAAGAACACCACTAAAATTTGAAAACATTGCTGCATTGTGTCTTTACATTCATAAAATATATCAATCATTATGAACATCAATGAAGTAAGGAGTAGTTAATTCATTTTCTGATCAATGAAGTGGCAGCTGACATTAAGCCAGGCACAGACAGTGCTCAGCTAGCAAACTGCCCTTAGAAGGTCACTGCTTGGCAGATTTTATGATGAAAGTCAACAAAGCAAAGCCTCCCTTCTCACAAAAATATTGTAGCACGTTATTGTTGTAGTTACTAAAAAAATGCTGTGTTTAACAAACATAACACCATAACTTAGTCACAATAAGGCATTGATTGTGTTTCCCAAAGGATAATAATAACAATAATGGAACAGTTAGATGGTTATTATACTGTGGTATTTTGTAATTATAGCAGTTTGTGACATGATAAATGGATGTAGAGCACATTAATGAGTTAGGAACAATTGTAATGTAGCATTAAAATATTAAAGGTTTTTGTTACTTCAGACATTAAATTATGTGCTCACTATTTGGAGGATGATTCCAAGGGATTTTTAACTTTTGGATTCTACAGAATATTTTGCAGGCGCACAGCCACAATCTCGGAGTTATCTAACCTTCCCTGAGTCACTGAGCATGAAGTACAGAACAATCTCAGATGACATTGTTGGGAAGCTCCCCACCAGAGTATTATTCCACTTACAGTCACAGAAGAAGACTTGTCAGCCTGATTTTAGCAGTAAATGTCTTGTTATATCTCTTCCAGTAGATACAATAAGTCCTCATTCCACACAGCTAGGGGTTCATACATATTTTCTTAGCACAGTTGCCATTTGATCTTGTTTCCTGGGTCAGCATCTTGTCCATTCCTAGTAACTTTGTTTAAAAGGACCCGGCAGTGACTGCATGAGGTGTTTCCTGGTTCAGTGAAGTTTTTCTAAATCACACTTGAACACTGATTAAAATCACTTGAGTTCAACATGCTGTATGGTCATGATTTTTTCACTCACACATTACTTTCTCCCCTACATGTGCAGAGTACATTTATACTTAAGCTTAAAATTACACACACACACACACACACACACACACACACACACACATAGAAACCGCTCGTCCCATACGGGGTCACGGGAAGCCAGAGCCAAACCCAGCAACACAGGGCGTAAGGCTGGAGGGGGAGGGGATACACCCAGGATGGGACGTCAGTTCATCACAAGGCACCCCAAGCGGGAATTGAACCCCAGACCCACCGGAGAGCAGGACCCAGTCAAACCCACTGTACCACCACACCCCCACACTTAAGCTTAAAATGTTAAATTTAATTAAATTAAAAATAAGTATACCTGATTTCGCGTTGGACAGTTGGTAGCTTAGTGGTTATATTTGCTGTCTTTAGATCCAGTGGTCACAGGTCCAAACCCCACCGTCAGCTGCAATACTGTCGAAAAACGTACTTTTCATGAAATTGTTCCAGTAGAAAGCTGGAAGTTTAAAATTTTAAGTTGCTTTAGAGAAAAGCATCAGCTAAATAATAAAGGTGATGTAGATTGAATTGCACAGTTAATATGATGTTGTAGTACAAATGCATGAAAAGCACAGTAATATCTAAATTTGCTGATTAATCCACAAGACACTAATTACACTGCTTCCTATTTTATATGTGATCTTGATTAGTCAACAGTCATTTTTGTCATTTTATTAAAGATATAAGTTATACAGAGAGGACAACACAATCATATTACACACCTCACCATATGTTCGACATAAAGGATGTTCACAAAAATAGAGGTTTTCAGACCCTGAAAAAACTGTATTTGTCAGTGGTTGATTTGCTTCTAAACATCTTTCTTAAGAACTACTACATAAAAACTGTGTTATAAAAATACTTTTTTACCCACACGGTCTGAAACCGCTTGTCCTGAGCGGGACCGCGGCAAACAGGAGCCTAACCAGGCAGCACAGGGCACAAGGCTGGAGAGGGAGGGGACACACCCTGGATGGGATGCCAGTCCGTCACAAGGCACCCTAAGCAGGACTCGAACCCCAGACCCACCAGAGAGCGGGACCCGGCCAAGCCCACTGCGCCACCCCGCCCTGTCCCGCCCCCCCTTAAACACTTTTTAAAAAAAACAGAAAAAAAGAAAAAAACTCAGCGTAAAATAAAAAATAAATAACCAAGAAACCCTGACTTCTGTAAACGGCACATATTGCTGGGGTTTTGTCAATGTTTCCACAGCAAATACAAAATACAGCTCACCTCTCAGGTCAGCTCTAGAGGTCTGCCTGATGTCCTCTGCACCAACAAGACAGAAAATCCCTTCCACATGTTGATTTAAGCTTCAAAGTATTTTTCTCTTGTCAGATATAGTTTCTTCTGACCCACGCAGTCATATGTTTTTGTTTTTGCATGGTAATATTTTCCAGGTGGATGAGAGCTCCCAAAGCACTTAACTTGATTCCCAGTTACGCTGTCTGCTATATGCATGCATTAATTCAGGTTGATGCGGGCCTGGCTAGTGAATAGTTTGGTCTAAATGTATATTTCAGTCTATTTTTTTGTGAGTTGTTCATTGAGATACGCATTTATTTTGATATAGATCTTTTACTTCCCTAGTATGCAAAAGTTTTTGGAAAAGTTTACATATGGGTAAAAGTGAGGCCGAGTTCTTTTTCTGCACAATTGTCATCAGTTTCAGCATTTCAAAAACAGTTTATTTTACTAGTGAACAGTCTGTATAAGATTTTTGTATGCATTTGTAGATATGCAGATTCTTTCAAAGACAAGGTGTACAAAAAGATAGAGAAGATTAAGTGGATTGTATTTGATAGTGATTCTTACTTATTTCTGCCATGTAATACAACAGGGCTGATGTGGAATTTAGACTGCGAATATTCTTAGAGAAACACCTCTTTTCCTGGCAGCATATTGATCCAAAGCCCTCAACCAACAAGCCTGTCACATTTCATGACCATTTCTTAAACAGGAAAAATAAAATCTAAAGGCACAGGAAAAAAGGCTGGAAGTGATTGGAACCTACAACCTGTCCCCGTCTTCATGAGCCCCTAGCATCACTGATGGGTCTGTGTGTGTGGGTGTGCGTGTGTCTCCTTATCACCTCATCAAGGAGACATATGTCACTGATGTGCCAGAGTCCACAGATTTTATTTTGCTTTTTTTTTATTTTATTGCTCTATTTCTCCCCAGGGGGAGTGCGGTGGCGCAGTGGGTTGGACCACAGTCCTGCTCTCCGGTGGGTCTGGGGTTCAAGTCCCGCTTGGGGTGCCTTGCGATGGACTGGCATCCCGTCCTAGGTGTGTCCCCTCCCTCTCCGGCCTTACGCCCTGAGTTGCCGGGTAGGCTCCGGTTCCCCGTGACCCTGTATGGGACAAGCAGCTCTGAAAATGTGTGTGTGTGTGTGTGTGTGTGTGTGTGTATTTCTCCCCAATACTTACCTAGTTTTATTTTATTTTTCTTCATTTTATTTTAAGGTAAATGCTATTTCTAATGAAGCTTCTAAGTATATTAACATTGTATTCATCTCCAAGTTAATAATAATAAATAGAAATATTTGATATTTATAGTGGAGTATTTTGAAAAGGGATAGGGGAGGCGCGGTGGTGCAGTGGGTTGGACCGGGTCCTGCTCTTCTGTGGGTCTTCGGTTCGAGTCCCGCTTGGGGTGCCTTGCGACGGACTGGCGTCCCATCCTGGGTGTGTCCCTTCCCCCTCCGGCCTTACGCCCTGTGTTACCGGGTAGGCTCCGGTTCCCCGTGACCCCGTATGGGACAAGCGGTTCTGAAAATGTGTGTGTGTGTGTGTATTTTGAAAAGGGACTGATTCTGGCCAGATCTGGAAAATAAAAATGGTGTTTTAAAGAGAAGTATTACAGCAAACCTCACCTATAACCACTTCTCAATTGAACATTTACATAAACCCTCACAAAACCCCCAACCTCTATCACTCCCCAGTTGAATGGTGTCCCTCATCAACCTCACTTGGAAGCAGGTGTGAGGCCTCCAGCAGACTCTAAATCCAGATTATAAATGCACTAAGCATTCACCTAAACACACGGTCACTGTCTAATACTTCCAGCTCTTGAAATATTATTAAATACAGTGGCAATACATAATTATATATCCAAATAACAAACATAAAAACATTCCAGCTGAATATACACTGGAATGAAAACCATGCAAAAGAGACCTTGAAAAGTAAAATGTCACTTTGAGGGCTCAGACTCTCAAACTACTTTACATAATTTAAAAGTAGAATTTAAATAAAAGTGTATTTGTTTCATAGAATTATGAAAATAGTTGAATCCCATCCTAGTTTTGACTTGAGTTTGAAGTCTAGTAGTAGTCTTTCAGGACCCCAATCCTGACATAAAAAAGCATGAAGGTGTGATAAACGTCACCCATGCAATAAGGTCATATGCATAGAATATACTTTATACATTACCTATGTACCGTACATACAAAATAGCTCAATATTGGGGTAATAGTGTTGAGCCACTGTTATATCACTGGTCATCCTAAAGGTCAAGGGCCTAAAGGATGCAAAAGAATCTCTCATATGTTGTGGCAGGGGCAAGAGCAGCTTTTATATAGCCACAGGCTTGCCTCCAGATGCTCATGTTGACTCTTTTCCTTCCAGAGCAAGAAAAGTAGTGGGGGGAGATTCAAGGACATCAGGGATAGACTTGAGATCTGGCTGCAAGTAAGACAGACTTTTATTGAAAAAGTGCGATTGAATATGGCCTTGGCAGAGATAAACTGTGGCAGCAGCGAAAACAGGTGAGAGCCAGACCGTCACATACCCAAGAAGGCGATCTGAGACAATCCCATCATGCTAAGAATCACAGCCCAGTTTACTAAGACACACAGCTGCTGCCAATATGATGACAGCATCTATGCCTCACAGCGGTGAATCACTCTGTGACTGCAGGTCTGTCCATCCAACACCCACTTTATTATCAGAAAAGGTGCGTAAGTATGTGACTATATGAAATGTTTCACATAATCATGAGATGTGTCTTGTACAGCTGACAGCAAAATTGCCCTTGAACAATTTTTTTTTAATGTTTTCTGAATTGATGATGTCTTTGTTTAGGCCTCACTATCTGGGTCAGCGATGTACTTATATATTTAATTAAAATGACTTTGCGTAAGCCAGTCAGGCACTTACTGTATATTTCTTAGTGCTTTTTCATTTTAAAGATGCTTTTAATAGGCATCTGTGACCAGGCAAGTTATAAAAATGAAACAGTTCCCTTGCATGTGCAGTACAGTATAGATTTTATTAGCTTACTAAGTGTATGTACTGTATTTTCAACCTCATAGTGTGAAGGGAGCTGGCAGTCAAATGTGTGTCCTCACTTCAGTAGAGAATAGTGCGCCAGCTAGTCATTAACCTGCCGTGGAGTGGCCTGCACAGTCTTTTATTCTGTAATCCTGACCTTGATGCATTACTGGTGACATGAAGATGGGTGTCACGGTTATGGATTGAGCAAGGAGGATGGGGCTGTCTCCACTAGAGACTGTGGCTGGATGTTTCTCTTCTTAGGAGGCTGAGCAGCCCTGTGTGACTCGTAGTAATTATCTTCCCGTGGAAAAAACATGCTATTCTCTAGATGCAGGCCATTCTGCCTTAGATAATGGAACAGCCTCACATGATTATCAAATTTAGAAAACATCTACCAAATGCAAAACATTTGCTTATACAATGACTTTTTCTACTGTGCATGTATTTGATTACAGTGTTTTTTCTTTTTTTTCCATTTGCTTATTTTGATACTGGGTATGTTTTACACTGGATACCTACAATTCAATATAACTAATATCAAACACATTAAAATTATTAATTGTACTTTTATGCTTACATTTATTAATTAGCTGACAATTTCCTCCCAAGCTGCATACAACTCTGGCCATTAATTTATTTGTATATTTATTTATTTAGCTGAGGTTTTCATTGAAAGCAACTCACAATGTTAAGCTACTTACAATTATTTACCCATTTATACATCTGAGTAATTTTACTGGAGCAATTTAGGGTAAGTACCTTGCTCAAGGGTATTTCAGCTGAAGGTGAGAAGGATTCAACTTTGAAAGTGCATGTAACTGTGTAGGCCATGTATAGAGAGAATTTATATCTCTAAATGGTATTAAAGCATATGGTAGCTTATAGCATATGAAAAACCAACCTTACAGAAATATTTAAATGTATTTGTTGATGTAAGACCCATGACTTAAAAATGTTTGCAGTCATGATTTGCTGTCAGCTCATTTCCAGCATCAGCTACAGTTGGTCTCAGTGAAAAGGCTGCTAGAAATTCACAAAATCACACATATTTGAAATCAATGTCCACAGCAATTGGTTTCCATTAATAAAACTGACAGTTTCAGACCTGACTCTCTTTTGGTTCTGAGGCCAGAATAAATAAATAAACAGTTTAAAAAAAAAATTAAAAAATTAAAGATTTGCCATTGAAATTACAGAGCACAACTACTATAATTATTCTAAATGACCAATATCATTAACCCAACAAAGTGCATTTACTGAGTTTCTGCCCTTGCATATACTTCTGCATGCCCAGTTCCAGCACATCATAAATCCTTAAAATCTTTGTGAACATATCGAAAAGAAACAGGTAGCCTACAGGGTTAAGAGAATACATGAAGGCAGCTACAGTGACTCACCCCTGCTGTCTGCCCTTTCATGGCTATGAGATGCATTTGGACAGTAGAGATATGGAAAAGAAAGGACCCTGGCAGTATGTTTGCAGGAAAGGCCTGTTATTATGCAGGAGACATGCAGATTGCAAGGTCAAGGAGAGGCCTCTTTCAACATTTTTCTGCCTGCTGGGTGTGTGAGAAATGTCTACCTTATTTGTGCTTTAATTGTGAGGTTAATATCCAGTTTGGAATTTTAATATTGCAAGTAATGAAATATAATGGAAAATAACACTTGTAGCACTATTAAGTGATTGAGCTATTGTGCCATGATCTGTCTATAATGTTTTATATTCAGATATTTAAAAGGTAAATTGCAGATTGTCTTTGCATTGTAAAGGAATGACTTTGATATTAATCTATTCCATTTGTAGTACCTTTAATTGTCTGAGTAAGCTATAGAAATAATACATAATTTAATCTATATCAGTTGTCCACAGGTTTTTGATCTATTCACATTTGAAATAGGTTGTAAAATAAAAATATTACTAAATTCTGAAACAGATGTACAAAATTTCTTTTCTTAGAAATTTTTTTTTAGATTGATATAAATATGTAGTTTTACTTTGTGCTGTTGTGTGTACTGAATGTACATAGAGGAATGATTGCCCATTTCATCAAATCCTCACAAAAAAATTGGAGAACTTGCTTAAATGGAGTATACATTAAAAATTGTTGATAAACAGAAACACGCAAAAGGTCCATGTTAAAAATCTGGATTGCCTGTACTGCATACTTGTGAGTTTTGGCCTACCTGAAGAACTGCAGAAAACCTTATTTGTATTATTTAAAATGGCCTGAAGAAAAGTAATAGCTATAGTGTGACAGCATCTTTGCTTACAAGTAAGGGATTTATTGGTTCTAAATTAAAGGCATTGAGAGCAGTGAAATAAAGACCGTGTTCTGTCACAGTAATTCAGTCACATCCTGAAGAATTTTATATTCATTCGTGCACTTTCCAAAATATCCTAGAAAGAAAAGGCTGCCTGAAAAGGTATGGTACACACAGGGCATTTCCCCCCCCCCCCCCCCCCCCATACACCCATATTACATTCACTTTTATTCATTTAACAGACACTTTTCTCCAAAGTGACGTACATCTCAGAAAATACAATGTGTGCATTACATTTTTAAAAAGAGAGACTTAGATGCAGATGTGATTCTTAAGTGCAGTTAGTTTACTTTCCACCATATGAACCAATGCTCATTACACAAGTAGCTGCATAAAACTTTATCCAAGTATCTTCGATTACAAATCACCTCCCAAGTAATTATTTTTTTTTCTTTCGGATATATACAGTATATACATAAACATTTACATCACATTGCAGGAGTAGCTGCGCAAAAGTTTATCTGTTGTTTAACAGGCATGATCTTAAAGTCATAGAGCATGAACATTTATACCTTACATGAACTTATGAGATTATGGTGAAATGAGTCTGGAAGAGATGACTTTTGAGACCATTTTTAAATGTGGACACAGATTTAGCAGTTCTGAGTGGGGGGGGGGGGGGGGGTTGTTCCACCAAAACGGAGCCAGAACCAAGAACCTCCGTGCTTTACCTTTCGGGCACATGTGGAAGAGCGTAGCAGTCTGATGGGGTGTAGCGGTTGATCAAGTCTTGTAAACAGCTAGAAGCAGTTCTATTGATGCCTCTGTCTGCCATAACCAGAGTCTTAAACTTGATCCAGGCAGCTATAGGAAGCCAACACAGAGAAACGAGTGGACGAGATACGTGGGAATGCTTTGCCAAGTCAAGCACAACTCGTGCAGCAGCATTCTGTATCAGCTGTAGAGGTCTGATGGCAGTAGCAGGAAGGCCACATGAGAGAGTTGCAGTAGTTCGGACGGGATGTCACCACGGCCTATTCAAGTAGTTGGGCAGAGTCATTCGTGTATTGACTCACACATGCGTTAAGGGCAACTTACTTACTGTTTACGTTTTTGGACAGTATGAGAACACCCAAGCAAACACGGGGAGAACAAACAATTTCCACAGACTGAACTGGAATTAATGTATGTCCGATTGCACAGTCCACTCCGCACTGTGAGGCACCAGTGTTACCCGCTGCAACAATGTACTGTTGAAATATGTCATATTCCAGTATATTAATCAGTCTTTTAAAGATCATAAAAATCTATGGTCATTTTTTTTAAAAGTTGCAGACTTATATTTCAGTCTGTGGAGAAAAATACTTATTTCCCCTTTTGTTTACTTTGGAACTAAAACTATGCGAAGAACTTAAACATTTTCCCATTCCCTCAGAATGACCATGTTTATTTGATGTGCGATGCAATTAAATATGTGTGAGAGAGGAGAGAATAAATATTTGTATGCTTCGAAAACTGGTTATACTGCATTACGTGCACAAGTTGCTTTTTTTTTTATTTTTAAAGTAGTACTATAGTATTCAAGTCATTCTAAATGTAATTAATTTGATTTGCATTTGGAGAAAAAGGAAACTGTGGAATGCAAATTAACAGCATGAGGATGTTATTTTCCTCATAAAACACTCAGATATTTTTCATTAATGTTCCAACTTGCTCAGTAGAAGTTTTAATGAGGAAATTTTTGCTATGAATTGCTGGGATTCTGGCTTGTGACTGATGCTTTACAAGAGAGAGGCACAACTATGTAAAGCGATGAGAGTCAAGAGTCAAATCACTCGCAGCTCGAACAGCTTCGTTTTGCCATTTCTGCTTTATTGAACTGTTGAAAGCCCTCTTGACATCTTGTTTGTTTTCATCCACTGTTCACATTTGGTGAGGAGCACAGAGAAACACAAACCTTTCGTGACTGTTAAGTTGTAAATCTTACTCAGTAATGTATTCTTCGGCAAACAAATTTCACTTTTACAACAAATATTAGCTATGAGGTTGTTCAACTTGGAACCAATACAAAATTAATAAATAATTGTCAATCATAACAATAACAATGGAAAAAAGTTATCATATGAAACCTTGTTTTATTTGTGAATTTCAAACCATTAAATAATCCAAAATGCAGTTAATCCCTTTAAAATTTATTTTACTTTTTGCTTTTTCTTTCTACGAGTTTCAGTCTGTGATTTAGGATTTTCCAAAATTCAAATATTCTTTTTTTGTTCTGACTTAAATGGATGAAGACATTACAAAAAAACCCCTGTGGAAAACTTTTGTGTGGAACCATTTCAGACATACTTTTTTTTTTTCTTCTTTTTTATAGTGCCTATGCTCAGTGTAATATTGTTTGCCATAACTTCCATAGTGAAATAATTCTGTTTAAATCTACACAGTGAAAAAAAATGATTTTGAAAACATCAGTGGTTACAATGCTAGAAAAGGATCATCATAAAGTGTTTGTTCAGCGAGTCTTTTTTTGTAGGAAAAATAAAGGAAGAAGAAAAATTGCTCCTACTGGTAGAATAAACCTGCAAGACCAGCACAATAGAAAAAAAGCTCTATTAATACATTTACAGGGACATAGTCTTCAGAGAAAAAGAAAAAGCATACTATAATGTGCAATGCTAGTATCTGTATATTTACATAGAAATTCATAATAATTCTTTGTAATTAGTTTTTCATCCATTTATAATTGGAATTATTACAGCAAAAACAATATGCTCTTTCCAGCATATACAGTACAATTGAGTCCCTTCATATTTCATTTCCCCAAAACATGGTTTTGCTAAACTTGCAGGAACACCACAGAAAAAATTTCCTGTAATTCACCAGGTAGGAAGAAATTTTTTAAAAAGCCATTATGGATACAGAAGTATAATAAAATAGTTTTTGTTTCATCTACACACTCAGACTAATAGCGGACAGCTGGGAGTGCTGACTGTAACTCCTTTGGGGCGTCATGAAAGCTTAGTGAAGACGAAAGACTAAATGTCGTTTCTCGTGTAGCCCCTTAAAGGGGGTCAGCGGGGGCATGCCAAGAAACTGATGGACAGATGATGCAAGGAGTATCCAGGTGAGGGCTCTACCCCGAGGTCACAAACGGTCCAGAAGTTGCACCCTTACACACCTCAGTAACAAAAATGGTGGGACTGAGACATAAAAGTAACTAGCAGAAGTACTCTAGGAACATCAGTTCATTTGAGAAATTGTCCTCTTCTCATGGGATGGTCAAGTCTTTCTGTTGCCCACCACGTTTTCATTTATCTATCAGTATTCAAATGGAATTAATGTTTTCAGAACATGTAGGGGGGAAAGCTACCATTGCAGACGGTTGATCAGAACGAGAAACCACTGGAAGGGAGCGCCCTCTAAAGGCTGGTGACCAGGTGCGACGGCTCCGGTGGGGCCTCTTCGGGAGACGAATCTTCCTTGTTTGCAGGAACTATAAATCCATCACTGCTTCCTCTTCCCATCTGGTAGTAATTGTGCAGCTGGTGGATGTGGTTTCTGGAGCCCAAGTTTGGCATACTTTTATAGTAAACATCATCTGCCTCGGCACTCTTACTCGTGGGAAGCTCACTCTCATCTTTCACGCCGTCGGTTTCCGCATCAGGTAAGTCGGTGAGCACAGGCATACTGGTGTAAAGCGAGTCCCTGTGAGGAGACTGGCTCTCCTCTGTGTGCTCGTTGGTGAGCAGTGGGAAGAAGCTGTCGCTGTTTTCCTGTGGGACCCTCCTCCTGGAGAAGTGGTGGGGCTGGTGGTTTTCGGCGGACTGGACGCGCTGCGGAAGCAGGGGAGCATTGGACTCCTCCCGAATGAGCTCCAGGCCCAGGGCTTCCTCATGGTTGAAGGTGACCGGGCGGTCCAGGGCAGCAGGTTCGTCTTTGCTGCTGTTGCTCACGTTATTGACCAGCTTGTTCATGAGGTTTCGGTTCTGCTCGTTGGATCGCTCGTGGTTGTTCAGGTAGGAGGGGATATAGTTTGAGGTGAGTTCCTTCAGGATCTTCTTCTCTAGCGTCGTCTCCTTGTGGTTGTAGCCGCGGTCAATGATTTGAACGCAGTCACTCATGTATTCGCCGCTGGCCATGTTATAACTGTTGCCATGGTTACCATTCAGTGGTAGAGTATCCATGACACTTGTATCCCTGGCATTGTTCAGGATTCCCTCTACAAAACATGGAAAATGTAATTTACATTAATGTATACTAAGAGTGTCACCTGTACAGACATACACAGGTACAGTAGCAAATGCTCCATGTGTAACTTCTTGTTTTCATGTAGATAAAGTATGCCATGAAATGATAAATGTATTATTCCTGTGTCAGCCTCGTGTTAATGTTATGTTAATCATGTCATCTGAAAAAAGTAGAAGATGAAGAAACATGCTAAAAAATATGCTAAATATATGCTATGATGAAAAAAATAAGTCATTAACTTAAATGGACACTTATGAGGATGTTCTTAGCTCCTTGAGTGGTAATAATCAGTTTTAATTTAGTGGTTTTAACATAGTCAGTTGCTTATTACTTTAAATTACCTTAGCCAGATATTCTTTTTTTGCTTTTCAACAGCATTTTTAAAGTTATAATTTTATTTACAAACAATACTTTTGAAACATGGTAATGATTTTTGCTAAATGAAAGTAAATGAAAGGTTATAACAACATCCACATTTCATTGGAGCATATAACTGCTCAAAGTGTAGGGACTGGCTGTGCAGGATTCAATATCTGGTATTTCTGTTTTTGGTTGTTCAGAATAAGCCTCATAAATTTTTTGCACAAGGGTGTAAACACATCAGTTAAGTTCAACAGCAAAAACAACTCAATTCCATTCACAGATGAAGGCCCTTATTCAACCCAGCTTTAAACTATTAATGACATTTTAGCTGAATTGAATTAGACCACAATCACAAATAAGTGCACAACACAACAACAACATAAAAATTCAACTGACGCACATCTACAAAAAAGGAAAACAAGAACTTAACCATGCTATTGCTTAGTTGTTCTATACAATACTTTGTTTTGACCTCAGTCATGCTGGCCCCTATTTAACAAAGCTTTATCACTTCCTGAGACTTTTTTTAAATAATAAAATGGGTTCAATGAGCTTTCATTGTAGGCGACTCTTTTATTTATGCCCTTGCTGTGATAAATATGGGCCATTATTAAAAACAGAAGAACAAATAACCAAAATCATTCTAATTCACTTTCTGTTCTCTCTCATGCAGAGAAATGTTATGACCCCAATGGTCTAATAAACTTTTTGTTATATTAATGCTGCATCAATGCAAAATTAAATCTGTTTCTGTTTTGGCAGCCAATGCCAACATGCACTGTCTACAATTTACATGAATATTTTGGGAATAATTCTATTTGAATGGAATTGTAAAAGGCCATTATGTTACATGATTTTTACTCTATGTAACATATTGGTTGGAAAACTAAGTAAAAAATATTATTAAAAACCCACTTTCACATTCATTCGCCATTTATACACGCTGAGCTATGAACACATTAATTTAACATGAATTTGAACTTGGTCAACCAGTGCCATTAATATAACTAATGGTTTAAACTCATTTATATGGCTTGACAATATAACTACACAAATTATCATTACTATTTTTCCATGCCTTTCTCCCCCTGCCAGATATATGGTTTCTTTAAAGGGGGTTTGGCAACAAATGACATGTATCAACTGTTTGACAAATATATGGGAATTATGGGACTGCTTGCATGCCAGAGGGACAGCGTTCTATTCAGCACTCTTCAATTTTGTACGGTCATATGCCAGTTTCAAAGAACATCTGCAGGAGAAAAAAACTATTTTATTTCAAGATTATTTATTTAATTTACTACTATTCTTTTTTCCCCCTTCAATTAAAGAACATCCAAGCCAGAGCACAGGATTTATTTTTGCATTGAGGACTTCACAAAGTAATTGGAATGTTACACTGATGATGTGATACATACTGAAGTTTTGATTGGTTTCTTTAAAAATGGCTTAAATAATACAATGGATGTATTCTGTTCTATGCAAAGATGTCAAATCATTATAAGGTAGCGTTTCCAAAAGATGAAGTCATGATAATAGTATGTCTGAAGACACCCCCTCTTCAAGTTAAAATTTAAGTCTTTTAAAGCTAACTGAAGGGGAGACAAACACAATAGTTGCCTTTATAATGATTGCTTAGTTATCATTCTCTGATAGCATAGAGTGAAAAGAAAGTAAACTGAGGTCAATTACATTTGATATGCAATGTTTAGCTTTACTCCCATACTTGTCTCTCTGTAGGGGGCTAAACGACAGCATGTAGGAAAGGAAAGAAAACACACGTAAGCTTGAAATCACAAGTATAAGAAACATGGATAAAAGACGGCATGTAAAGGACAGATTTAAAAACAAAAGAAACGTTCATTTTACTGCACCTATGGGACAATCATACATATAAAATTACCAAAAAAATTTTGCAGTGCAAAAATGTTTTCTACTAGTCTTCTAATGATCTTGTTCTCTCTAAATATTCCAAATTAAACAGAGACTGGATCAAACAAGTGTGCATTCCATTGAATTCCTTTCAAAAGTCAAATTTTGTCTTAACACAACATACAAAGTCAATCTGTGAATACTGTTCAATGAAAAGCAAAGCATTTAAAACAAAAACACCTATCACCAAATCAAAAACGGAGATGCTATGTTAAAATCAGATTACATTTCATAGCTTTTACAACATGTTCAATATTCAATTACTCTGTTCAATCAAGAAAACTGAGTTTTTAATGTAAGAAATTTAATCAGGTGACTTCATTGTTGTTAGTAAGATTTCTGGAATTATGACTTATGACCAAAAGATGAGAAGATAATAGCTGGTTGCTTCAGAGGACGAGTCATAAGTCATATTTTCAGAGGTATATTACCTGTAAACTAATCATCATATTTTGTCAAAAAGTTGGATTACATTGACATCCCAGCCTCACCTGCATATATACATATATTACAGATAACCTGTACCTGAATAAAAACATGAAAATGTTATTTTAAAAAGATACAACCACATTCCAGGGATACACATAATTGGTAGCATTTTTGAGAGAACTTACCCCAAAACATATGCGTAAAAAATCCATGAAACAATGAACAGTAAGAATATACATACAAATTGACACGAAACAAGCAAACAAGCTTCAGGAGACAGAAAAGTGCAGCAACATACTCATGAGAAATTGCGGTTTATCCAGCTACCAGGAAGTACACAATTTTGAGCTAACGGAACACCTACTGTAACCAGCTCTGCATTGGAAATGCTGTGTACAGTAAGAATGATAGCAAATAACATTTGGAATGATGGTTTCATTTATTTGTCCAAACTGGACCGAAGGGCCCTGCCTGGAAGCTATGATATGCCGCAACCTCGATAACAGACTATGAAAAGCAGCCTTTTTTTCCCATCATTTTATTTATTTATTTATTTATTTATTTATTTTGGAATCAGTGGCTCTATAAAGCCAGACAAAATATGGTTAGCAGAAAATTTTCAAGGAGAAAGAAAAAGGGACAGCACACCTTGTGTGTTGTACATGCTCACAGAAGGGTTGTTATAGACCGCCGATTCCCCAAGCAACGTGTTATAGGGATTGTTAGTGCCATGAGGTCGAAGCAGGGCATTAGTTATAAGATGGTTAGCCATGGCTCCTGCTCCAGCCAGATAGAGACAGAGAGGGAAAAACATAAATATCAATCAGGCAAATGCAGCTCAGCTCAAAGTAGAAAATAAAAGACAGAAAAAGCAATCAATCTCTCTTTTTCATGAAGCAGACAGTTTGATCAGCAGCAGCAAGCCCAAGACTATTTATATGATCAGAAGGGAACATATGGACAAGGGAAACTTAAATGTATTTTTTCCTCTCTCTCATGGAAAGTGCCTTCACATTTAGACACATAACAAAAGCCAGCTGAATGGTGGGCACACATAAAAAGTGAAGCCTTATGCATTTCAGACATAAAACAGGAGTTAAATTCTTAGTATTTATTCGTTAGATGAGTCACCTGGCATTCTCTCTCTGGAATTGCATTTTTTTTTTTCTCTTCCCAGGTTCAATACATTAAATTTACCCTGCAGGGCCCTTGACACGGGGTGTCCATAAGCTTATCACATGACTAAAGGGCCCCCATTAGCGAAGCTGTTCATGCCATTCCGTTTTTGACCTTGCTGTTTACTGCAAAATACATGGACAGCTGAGTCATTCCACAAATCCTCAGGATAGGCACTGCATTTGTGATGTCTAGTTCTCTGTAATATCTATTTTGTATAGTGCGCGCAAATAAAACATTGTTATTTCTGGATACAGGAAAAAACATAACACTGAAGGCATGGCAAGTTATAAAATTAATATAATAAGTGAATTGCTTTTTCATATTTTTCCTCATGAAGTCTGAACAAAGAGTATGAGGAAGTTTGGTCTACCCAGACTTATTTCAAGCTTGAATAAACATTTTATATACAGTAAGTCACAAAAATGATAAGTGCTTTTGAAAGTGTCGGCCGAGCTGATTCATGGTTTGACTGACTATTGTCAGCCTTGGCTTTCTGAGACAGAAAGAATGTTTTAGAGGAGCTTTTTCATCTGTAGGGGAAACATAACCCAATTAGCAATGCAGTGGGACTGCTTCTCTCCTTTCTCTAAATCTGTCAAGAACAAAACGGGAGGTGGAATTAATAACATTTCTGTAAGCGATTGTAGTCTTAATAAAAACTGCTGACTATAAATATGTTTCACTGATTTCACTGAACTTATTCGAGCCAAATGTCGTTTTTTTGAGTATTAATACGACTGGGAAAATGGAACAGCGTTTGATTTTTTTGTTTTTTTTTTTTCCAATCTGAAAACTCATAATCTATTTCTTTATTTGGATCAGATTTTTTTCATTCAAGTTACAGATGATGCTGTCAATAATGTGATGAAAGATTACACATTGGTCCATATATTGATTTGTATTATGGAATGTGCCTCTGTTCTGTAGAAGAAAGAAGAACCCATGTTTCCTTACTGATTGTAACATTCTTATCGGTTACATAGTTACATAAAAATGCAGGGAGAGTAGCTAAAAAACAAAAATGTTTTTAAAAAGTAAAACATTTAAAATTAAATCTTTTTATTTGCACTGACAATGAAAACAAGATAAGGCAGTCAGTACTAGAGAACTATCTTAGGTGAGAGACAGAAACTGTTACTTAATATTGGATTTTGCAGCCCTTTGTTCTATTGAAATGGGTGTGCAATAATCACTATTATTAATATATAATAACCACACTCCAGAGACACATATATCTAGACATTTTTTGTGCAAAAAAGAGCATTTGAGCATATTTTATTTAGCGCAATGATGTAAAATAACACATTCATAATACCTTAGTATTTCTGAGGAATCTACCCCGATTTTGGTTTTATCTCTAATTTTTCTTTTACCATAAATGTAAATTATTGATTCTAACTGTTTTTGAAAATCACAGATTCTGTTGGCCAAAAGCAATGCTGAAAAACTTTACCACTAATATTTTATGAATGTTCCTGTTCATTTATGGTCAAGGAATACTGTCAGTTAGCCTGTAGTAAAGGAGGCAACTTGGGGCTGAAAGAAGAGTGCATAAGTAGAATTAATGGATTGGAGAGGTTGTTTAGAAGCCTCTGAAATGCGCACTTAACACTGATTAAGCCAGCCTCGTTCACTACCAATAGGATACTTATACGACCACTTATACCGGTTTCTGTCACCAGACGTTTTGTCAGAGAGGAGTCACCACTCACTCTCTCACTGCCGTGTCAATCCATCATTATAACAGCTTATTAGTGTCTAAGTGAATTTGAGCTTCAACCTGATTTAGAGACTAGGAACTGCAGGGCAGAACTCTACATTGAGACCTGTCTTCATTGCCTCTTTAGTGCAGAATGGACAACTAGACTCATTTATGTGGTCCTGAATTTATAAATGTGTTTTTTTTTGACTGTGAAAATATAATGCCTAATAAAAGCATCTATTCTTACTTTAATACGATCTAGTTTCCTCATTTTTTAATAAACTGTGTTACTTTAATCTCAGTACAATCAAAATGAAAATGTTAGGCCATCCAGTACCAGTGTAAGTTCCTCGGACATGCTGATAACCTTTATGATGTAAAGACCCATTATTTCACCACAGCATAGCATTTAAAAATCAAGTGGCTATTTTTTGACATTTATTTAAATGCATATCCCACCCCTTGGTGTCATTAAAATCAATAAGGACTTAAAGAGTCTGAAAGTGGGTGGATTTAATCGTGCATAATGTTTCCGTAAACGTCCTACAAGTGCATTTAATACAGTACATCTCCATCTCATCATTTAAGCTTAGATTTAATTGATTTTTTGTATGAATTTTTTCCTCCCAAGGCAACTGAAGGCTGTCAACACATTTTGCAGTAAATCAGAGGGTCCAGCTGAACAGTGACCTGAGGCTCCATTCCTATGAAAATTCATGCATTGCTATTTCATTGGCAGTTTCAGTGTGAGAAGCATGCTACTCCTCTGACACGCATTTCTAAAAAAAAAAAAGAAAAAAAAAGACAATCTGCATATGAAAAGTAGCTGCCCATTAAAGTCAAACCACCAGTTTCCTAATGACTTGTTAGACACTGGACATAAACTAACAGTTCCTTATAGTTTAAACCAGTGTTGTACGACAACCATGAATAAGGAAGAAGTTGTCCTTCAACTGCTGACCATCCTCAAAAATAAAAGAGTGCACGCCCAGCTAATTTTCTGATTACCTCGGTTCAGCGTGGCGGAGTTGTTTATGTCGCCTGTAATAAAGGAAGACTCAGACTGTTTCCTGACAGTGTCGTTCCACATTCGGCGGATTCGGCTCTGGAGGGGGAGAAGATAAAGGAGGAGAGGAGAAACCCAGCGGTCAAGCTGACAGGTCGACTGCATTTGCTACACTGACAGAATAGGGAAGAAAAAAAAAAACTAACTAATAACCTGTAGCTTGGATGGAAGACTTTGGAGACTATAACCCTCAATTTGTACGAGCAACCCATCAATCAGCCTGTCACTCCAACTAGAAACGGTTTGATCGGATGCGTTTTACACCCATTTTTTAAATTCTATTGAACCACTTCTTACAAAAGTACCTCTTCGAAAATAAGGTTGAATTACATTAAAGCAACAGAGTATATGCCATTTGTGGAATATATGTATATTCTATACAGTTTACTATTGTGCAGGCACCTCTTTGTGCACATTTCTGAATTATTAAAATGGTTTATCTATGTCCGAAAGTGACAGCTGAATGTTCAACAATAAAAATGCGCCTGCATTTTGTTGTCATGCAAATCAACACAATGTTTTATATTTCATGACTGCAATATGTACATCCGTTTGTTTCTGTAGCATAAAATTTTTGTTGTCTACAAAGTTTAACCAACAAGTACAGCAGAATACAGAACTTAAAAAATTACACTGTCATGAAACTAATGTATTACATTCCCAGCTTAGCTATATAATATGAAGTATTCTTATTATTGTCTGTGAACTTCAACAAATGTGTTGAATAAAACAGCTAAGCCAGGTCTCAGGGTGTAGTTCAGGTTTTCAAAAGCCTCACAGCCAGGGCTGGAGTAATAGGATGAACAAGACACAAGGAACCAGCTCTGTGAATATCTGAACACATACAGCACACACAACACACACAGCAAAGAGAAGAGTCTCTGACAGAGTCTCTGCGGCAGCATGTGAGAGCCTCCCTAGACATGTACAAAACACGCTGTTATTATTAAAACATTAATAACACACAGGAAATATCTGAAATTGAGCAAATCAAATCCAAAGAGATTTTCCAAATCATACCTAGTTTACATTTATTCATTTACTTTTCTCCAAAACAATTTACAATGTTCATGTTACCTACAAATCTTTACCCATTTATACCCAGGTGTTTTTCTACAGGAGCAACTCAGGGTACGTTCTTTTTTTTTTGCCCAGCAGCACGGGATGAGATTGAAACCTGCAACCTCTTGAGTCCAATGACAGCTGCTCTAACCGTTACACTACCTGCACCCCTATTCATTCAGTGTAGCAAAGAACATCATTAGTCATCTGTCTACAGTACACCCGTTTTGTGATGTTCAGTCATAGCTAGTTGATGTGAAAAATAATAAGCACAGCAATTTTCCGATGCATTAAATTCTGCATACAGCAGTGCAATTAAAGTTGTGGTTGGAAGGTGATGCAAAATAACACAATTACTCCTCCAGATGCAGGTCGTGTGATTCTAGGGGCTTAAAAGTACATGTGAAAGCCTCCAATCAAAGGTCAGTTGTTTACAGCCTACTTTGTTGATTAGATGTTCATTTAAACCCTTTGAACTGGCCATCAATTACCACCTCTTTACAGCCAGCACTTAACATTCCCAGCTTATGTAATTAATAAGTCGATATGTACCGCAACCCAGCAGCCATCAATTACACACAATGGTGTGGGTGTGAGATGCAACTTTACTAGTGTAGATGCTAAGCATTCAAAAACACAGTATTATGTAAGCTTTATATGGGCCTGATTGATAAGGCTTGTGGAAAATTATATTTTGAGGAGTATATTAATATACGATCACAGCATTCATATAAGGTTGTAGCAATCCACTACGACGGCTTTGCAAGAAAATGCCAAAAGTGAGCCGATGTGACTGGTTCCAGGTGCAGGTGTCACTACATGCTGATGCATAGACTAGATGCAAGAGCACGCATTGTCTTAGTTGTAATCCTTGTACCTGGAGCACCCAAAACCTATACCTTTTTCACATCTGAATAAGCAGTGAAGTCCTAATCACTGAGAGCCTGTGGTCACCTCTTTAAATTATGCAAAGCAATTATTCCAATTAAGCAGATAATTTGGGCTCGGCTGGAACAATAACCAGATCCAGCTGTGGCCCTGCTGGAAATAAGCCTGCCCTGATCCGCAGCGCACCGAAAGGAGAGGCACACGAAGGCAGCCGGCCCACCTGCGAGCCTGTTGAATAGCGGCCAGGGGTCCGAGACGCCGTGCTTTTCCCTGAGGCAATGGAGGTCTCCACGCTCTTCCCGCTGCAGCAGTGTGTGCGCAGGCACTTGCCATACTCCTTTCGGACCTGAAGGGAGACACACAACTTGCAGCAGACTGCCTGAGTTTCTCTGTTATTATTTTTATTATTATACCATCTGGTGAAGCTTCTATCAAAAGTGACTTAGGAGATTCATCCCTTCATACAGCTGGATACTGTTATTGGTACAATGGTACTAGTGCAGAGCCCTTCCTAGGACCTGGAGCAGTAGTCTTATGTGTCCCCAACCACTATTTTTCTACCCAGAACAAAGGAATTTACTTTTCTTTTTTCTATAACATTGCAGCATTATTACTGTGGGCAAGTCTGTCATTACTGAAGCAGCCTCCATAAGTACTGAGGCATTGAATGCATGTTTAATTATGTCCTGGGAAGGCAGTGAAATAATACCTTTTGTCTCTATTACACGCTTTACACTACAGGTATGTACACATATGTTAAACTTCTTTATTTCCTCATAGTTCACAATAATAAAGAGTAAACGAACAACAATGATTTATTCTTGTAAACAAAAGTGATTTGGTTGCACAAACAATGATGACTTTAAGTAAAAGAAAAAGATAAGAGCACATTAAAGAATGTTTTTATTATTTGTACTTTACAATGATTACATTTGTAGGACTTCTTAAAAATGCTGAAATGTCTTCACTTAAGCTAAGTTGTGCAGCACTACAGTTTAAAAGAATTCATTCATCTCTGTGACCAAAATTATAACAAGAATAATAATAATAATACAGACAGATAAACAGACAGAAACACGCACATATATGCATTTTGGAAGCAAAATGTTACCTTTTTTTGCAGGATGCAGTGAAAAATGAAAATGAACATCCCTTGTAGTGAGTTAAATATCGTAAAGAGGTAGGCCATGATGACGGTGCTTTCATTTATATACATCAATCCAAATGCCCAGGTCAGGCCAAGAAGACAAAGAAGGGCAATTGCTCCTATGACCCAGGATCTAGAAAACAAAATTTAAAAAAAAAAAAAAAAAAAAAAAAAAAAAACAGGAATGCCATTAAACAAATTGAAGAGACACTTTGGTAGAAGTTCATTCTATATGCTTTAATAAAATTGGACAATGATGGAGAAATCAAAGCGCTGACAGATTTTTAATCTCAACGTAAAGTCTGATAAAGGTTTTATTGTTTTTAGTGTAATATTATTGTTCCGGAATATGATCTGCGTAAAAACACTGCTGCAGTAAATACAGGTTTTATGAATATAGTCAAAACTTCTATTAAACTGTCATTTAATTTTGAAGATCACCTTCTCTAGCCTGTGTCATTTGCCAAAACTGTAATTTATCAAATTAAATAACTTAATAATAATCAATGTTAGTGCCAAAGATGGAAGGAGAGTGATGACAACACAGGAAGGCAAAAAGGGCTGATTCAAACAGCAATGCATACTATACTGAATTGAATATTTGTTTTATAATACACAAAGCACTTAGCTTGGTATTTTTCATACATCAAAGTACTCTGTTACAATGCACATACTAAAACCCAATGCCTGTGTAGCCCATACCTGATATATTCATATATATTCTTTATTTAAAAAGCACTCAGCAGGAAATATGCAATCCACTTCAGACTACAGTCATTTAGACAAAACATAGAAGAAATATGATAAGTCATGCACAGAAAGTTCAGTGATTCAAAACCTGTAATCTGAGAATAAAAACCATTTCCAGAAATAACACTAGGAAATAATAATAAAAAAAGGACACAGCACTAAACTGAAAGCTCAAAAAATCATGACCTTATGGTTATGCTGATCTGACCAGATTCAGGGAAAAATGCTGTGACTGTTATACATCGGGTATTGCAACAGAATATGGGTCTGTTATGAGACCAGGTTGACTAAAAAGCTGCAGAAGAGCCAAACTGATGGCAAGCGAAAACTTTTCCATGCAATATCATCCTTTAGACTATATTGTTGTAATTAATTGAAGATAACTATCCTTTGAAACTGCCAATTGATACAGACCGGTCTAGAAGTTCACTTCTTGCTTCCACACACACACACACACACACACACACACACACACACACACACACACAAACCCAGACGTCATTACACTACAGTTTGTTATTTTTGTTTACTTTTTCAGTTCTTTGCCAGGCAAAGCAAATTTTTAAAAATTCAGTGAACTGGCAATACAGTTCCATAGGCGTCAAAAATTACACTCTAGCTGCAGAGTGTGACTAACAAAGATATCACTAAAAAAACACAACACATATACTCCTGCCAAGTGGTTTGTGTATAAGTGTAAAGTTCAGAATATTTTCTTTATTCTTTATTCTAGCAAGCAACTGCAAGCATGTTCCATTTAATGTTCTTCTACACATTATTGTTTTGATAATGAAATAATATCTGTAAAGACTACTTAAAATGCATTGTTTAAAATTCCAGATACATTTTCATGAAGTTGTGCTGACATTTTTAGGTTATTATTGTTATAATTTTCTGTCATATGAAAGAAAAAAACTTCCCTTTAAACTGCACCATCATCCTGGTTTCAGTATTCAACAAAAGGCAATTCACTTGGAATGCTGCCATGCAGAAACATCTACATGAAGTGACTGTGAGCCTGGGCACCGCAACGCTACACTATGTGTTTGTCAGAACACGTTTCAACATTGCATCAACAGTTATGTCTGGTGGAAATGTTATGATGTGCTTAGTCATCCATTGGGATATTTAATACGTTCCAGGAGAATCAATAAAATAAATACAAAACTCTCCACGTTTTGAAGTATGAAATACATCGTCTAGCAATGTTAAGTAATGTTAATAAATTTCATGTGGCCAGTAAGCACCATTCATTCCATGTGTGACAAATTATGCCAGCATTGAGAGTCTTAAAGAATGTGTCCATAATCCCCCGAGAAAGGCCAAGGGTTAGAAGTTTAAAGACCACACTTTACAAAAGCCAAATCATATTTCCCATACAGCGAAGTTGCAATTTTAGTTCATAGTACAGAACTCCACTTTAGGGTTTTGACCCATATTGACTGAAATCAATCAATAGACAAATGTGTATTATCACTGTCTACCGAACGAAACAAAAAACATTTGTATTTTGCTGCATAAATATAAATTGGGCACAAAAACTATGAGCAATTTCAGTGAAAAAAGAAACAAACAAAATACTGAAGTTTACTGAAATACACAATGTCTTGTGAAGGTATTCAGACAAATCAACAATTGTGTGGGGACTGAGTAGTTTTAAAAACAACATATGCCTCCCAACTTCTGGCCCGCTTGGTTTGAATTCAGCTCAGTGTGTTTTGAGTTTGCATGTTCTCTGTATGTTTGAGTGGGTGTCCGCCGGGTGTTCTGGTTTCCGCCCACAACCCAAAGACTTGTGGTGAAGTCATGAACCTAAATTGCCCATGGTGAGTGTGTGAGTGTGTGTGTGTGTGTGTGTGTGTGTGTGTGTGTGTGTGTGTGTGTGTAGCTATCCTTCAGTGAACTAGTGTCCCATTCTAGGTGTACCCCGCTTGGACCTCTGCTTGCAACATGAACTCTGGACCACCAAGACTCTTACTTGGAGAAGAAGTTAAAGACAGTTAGCTGAAGTGATGTTTTTCAGCATAAAATGTCACCTTAAAATAATTAATTTTGTGTTGCTGTGTTTTGAAATAAAGCATCACGAATGCTTTTTCATCACAAGAGCATTACAAGAGAAAAGTTTCAATGTTCCATTTGTGAGTTAGTGAAATGAATTGGCCAAGGGTCTGACTGCTTTTGTGTGGCATATTAAAAATTGGAAAATGATATCTCAATAGGGAATTATGGCTATGTCTTGTGCATATACACATCAGTACATGATGCTTACTTGTCTCCACTAATCCAATGTATTGAAAAGGCTTGCACATTTACGATTTATTACCCCGGTGACCAACTCATATTAACAACAATAATTTCAGTGATCTGCCTGTGTTGGCTGCAATTATCCAGTCTTGTAATTAAGAACTCATAATTAAGTAAATACTGGTGTGTCTAGAGTTTCTGTTTAATACACGAGCCAGGTGCAAAGAAAACAAATTGAAATAAATGAGGAATTCAGGCAATTCTGAGACCAGTTAAACATTCCCAGATCTATTTTGCTGGGTTGCTGGGGGTGGCATTAACTGAGTTAAGTGTTCCAAAATGGCTGTAGGTTTCATAGGCCTAGAAAAAAGAAAAAAAAATCTAGAAAGATTAGAAAACATTGTCTTTTCATGTTCAGATATTACCATTATTCTGCTGTGTATATAATCAGCAATTTCAAATAATCAATTCATTCATTTATTATAAGTAACCATTTGTCCAGTGCAGGTTTACTGCAGTCAGGAGTCTGAGGTGCGAGGAAAAGGACAGGGTGGCAGTCCAGTCCACACACACAAGCAAAAGGCCATTTCACCTGAAACACATGTCTTTGGACTGTGGAAGGAAACCAGAGCATCTGATGGAAACCCATACAAACAGCTAGATCTGAACACACATCCAAACCCAATATATCCAAATATTAAAAATATATATCTAAAATTTTTACATCTTTCACTTCACAGCAGAAAATATGTAAAACATGTTTTAAAAGCAATGTGATGGAGCAGCTGCTTCACACAGGTATTAAAGATTATGTTTGTAAGAATATGTAAAAGCACAGAGAATATGTAATGTAACCGAAGAAGGTGAGAAATGTGCTTTTACAGACACAGACAGACAGATGCTTTTACCGTGGGTAAAATGGAACCTGGAGCCAAGGTGGCAAAGAGGGAATTATGTGAGTTGGAGTTCTTAAAACCCATTTAAACACAGATAGGAGAAATAAATATTTATATTGTCTGAGCTTGGCCGGGTCCCATTCTCTGGTGGGTCTGGGGTTCGAGTCCCGCTTGGGGTGGCTTATGACGGACTGGTGTCCCGTCCTGGGTGTGTCCCCTCCCCCTCCAGCTTTGTGCCCCGTGTTGCCCCGGGTTAGTCTGCGGTTCGCCTAAATGACTAAATTTGGAGAATATTTCATACAGTTGCTTCAGTTTGCTGTTAAGACTGTTGTCATCACTAGCGGAAGTCTTTAATTTGTACATAGCCATTAGATTTGTTGCACGTGTAAACAGAGCACTGGACAGCTACCATAGGAAATAAAACTTGTGTATACAACTCAATATCACATTCTCTTCATTGTCTGGCCATCCTGGTCACAAGCAAACAATATTAATTTGTATGTTCTGACCCAATCACACAGTAAACAATGAAACCTACTGGGCAGCGCACCGTTATATTAAACGATTCTTAGATTGCTGCCCTTCAGTGTGGGAACTGCAAAGACATCACACACCAACACTGCATATGGCATAGCATGAAAACAAACACAGCAAAGTGGCAGAAAATAATCAAAGACAACAGTGTTTATTGGACACCTGTAGAGCGGATTGTATCAAAATGACTGCTGAGGGTAATTGGGACAAGAGTATCTCTCAATATTTGTTTCCCTCAATTGTCACAGACTGAACAATTTTACCCAGCAGGGGAAAAAAAAAAAAAAAACCCTTCTGGCTATCCACCACTGTGTTCATCTTTGCAATTTACAACAGCCTTTTCAATATGTGCAAGACAATATTGTCCAAAAAGAAAAACAATTACATTAAGTAGTCCTGGGCAGTTCCATACTTAAAACAACAACAAAAAAAATAAAATAAAATAAAATACACAAATCAATACTTCACTGATCTTTAAGTTCTGGGCTTTTAAACAGATTGTGCCATGAGGCTGTTAAACTTCATAATTAAATTTAGTACTGGGTGCAATAAATCACTTCGCCAGTCCATGAAATGTTATGGGCATTTTCTACATGACTTAAAAGCTATACCTAAACCTAACCTTTAACAAGCAGCAAGATACCAAAACAACCTAGAATAACCAAAACGAATAAGCTGTATGTGTTTTTCTTTTTGTCTTTCATTACTCCCCATATACACACACACAGGTTTTTGATATGATAATATTTCATAGTGCTTGTCTGAAAATCAGAACACAAGCTGTTTCTCCTAGCCACATTGTTACCACTATGTACAAGGGAACTTTCAAAGTGCTGGTATGCAGAATGCCTGTGTATAATATTTAACAATTTCTGAATAATCAGAGAGAGAAAAATATACCCGTTAAATGTGCACAAGTCAAGGTCATTTTGGGAGTGGTGAAAATTGTTTGTTTCTTTAAGGCTCAGCCACTTCAGTGGCTCATGAGAAAGGAAAAAATGAAGTAATGACTTTATTCAGGCTTCACTAATTGGTCCCAGTTTCTGCTGCTTCTAGGTGAAAACGGGGCTTTTCTATTTAGATGGTAAAGCTTTTATTAAACTACTTTTAACATTCTTTTAGCACAGCGGGTGGGATAACAAATAAATAAATCAGATTATATTTGTATAATACAGTTACAACTAGCAAGGTCCCCACAAACCTAAGAGAATTTCTGAACAAGGGAAACATGGGGTGGAGGGGTAACCTTCCAGATGTGTGCACCATGGTCAAAAAAAAAAAACAAATTACAGTTCTTCTAAATTCTATATCATTCGCATAGACAGAGAAACTACAACTGAGACCAAACTCCAGTACTTAAGGGATTTGGTGAGGGTCTAAGGATGGTACAATACACACCAGTGAAAGCGTAAATATTCTAAAAAGCACAGAATTTGCTATATAAATAGACACAATGATAAACAGCAAAGAATATATATTTCTATATAAAGGTTGTATATTCACATGATTTTGAGCAGTAATCCACAACATATTTTTCACCTGAAAATGTTTGAATCAGAGTGACGTGAACCATGGAACAAAAAACCTCAGACCAGCAAGACAGCACAAAATTTTGTAATTTAGAGGTTTTACTTTGTATTTCCAGTTATTTTTTTCTATGTGCCTTTGAAAGTCCTTGTCATTTTCCTCAAACTATTATGTCATTTCATATTCAAATTACTCAACCACATTGTTAGGCGGATAAACAATGCCACACACTGCAATTGTCAAAGTGCAGAGTGTATTTAATAAGTCATGGCACACACCTTCAAATAACCAGGGGCAAACGAACAATGCATTTGCCAGTCATAACTTACACCATGTAATTGGACGTCTAACCATTATCCTCTATTATCAACTTTCCATTATGATATCAATTATTATTTTATGTTTTTAGACTCCATGTTACGTTGTCATAGAGACCCTCATCATGGATGTTTGTCATACAAGACTCATGCTAATTTCAGGATTAAAGTAAGTGGATTCCATTCATAACTATACAGAATGGATGCCTGGTGAATTGTTGCAGTAATTTGCCTGTCTTTGCTCTCCATTTATGTCCGTTACTGTTCTTTAATTATTTTAAAGTTTAACATAATAAATTGCATTGTTAAAATCACACACACATCCAATAATGCATCTGTGCAATATGTAATATATATTTTTAAAAGATTAATGTGTTGATGAAAAAATAAATGGCTGGAAATGTGAAGGAGCCACAGGACAGTCAGGGAGCCAGAAGCATTATTCAAGTGTATCAGCAGTAATATGGGCTACATCGCTCACTAGGTGTTAAATAACATGAGGCTGAATCTTATCAGTCAGTGACATGTGACAAAGCAGAGCTGTATCACGTCCGTGTAATTACATCTTCAGCACCCCCTCCCATCAGAAAATCC
The DNA here is from genome assembly GCF_900964775.1 of Scleropages formosus. Taxonomy (NCBI): domain Eukaryota; kingdom Metazoa; phylum Chordata; class Actinopteri; order Osteoglossiformes; family Osteoglossidae; genus Scleropages; species Scleropages formosus. Next base: position 12,110,619 of record NC_041821.1, on the reverse strand, counting down.
CATCCAATAGTAATAACAGTACGTTGGCTAAAAACCTCTCAGCTGTGGTTATAGCTGGCAGATGTGATGGACCTCCCAGACCAAACTCAACGGCACTAAATCATACTTAAAGTGGAGAGGTAAATCTACAGCGTGGAGTGCACAGACACATGGAAAAAAGCCTGAACCCAAGTCATCATCACTTGGATGGAAGGATGTCTGTAATTATCCCAGGGGTTATTGCTCCTATGGACAAGGGCAAGTAAAGCATCATGTAACTGCAGATTAAGGCTGGAAAAACCAGGCAAGAGAATCCAGGCCGATCAATTTCGGATGCAACGGTCTTTATGCCTCCGCATCCCATATCCTCCCAAATGGATAGTTTCCCTCTAAATTAATGACTGTCTCAGATGATAGTTGGAGCTGTTATGAAGATGTCTCACTTGTGGATTGACCTGATTTCTTTCTGAGTTTACTTTTTAAAGGGGGGAAAAAATGAATGGAAACACTTTTCTTTTTGTTGTGAAGTCAGAGAAAAGCTTTGATTAAGTACATACAGCGAGGGACACTGCTTTCCATAAATTCCTCTACATGCAGTAATTTTTCCCACTGATGACATGTGTTTTTTTTTTTTTATTTATTATCATGATGCTGTGTAAACAGTTTACTTGGTTGAAAATTTATAGACTCGCTAGCAATGATTTAAAAATGTACAATGTTATCTACTGTTATGCAACGTATGTACAAGGCTTAAAAAATAATAATAATAAAAAAAAACTGAAGTACAGTAATCATCATAACATCAATTCAGTTTCGTCTGCTCAGAGATATGAATTTTATTCTGCTCTGAACCAGCCATGGTCTCTGTGATGAAAACGTGCCTTTTAGTGAATGTCCAGGGTCACAGCTTGATGCACTCTGAAATGAGTCATTATACCGCATATCCACCTTCTATTTGAGAATACCATCACAGTCTTATATAAACTGTAACGAGAGGGCAGAACTGTACAGTAAGCAGATTTCCTGGTGAAAAAAAAAGAGAGAGCTGCGTCCGCAGAAGAATGCTGGGAAGGCAGAGAAAAGCAAAAGAGAGCAACAGTGTAGGCCAAGTGACTGTCTGAATTCATCAAAATATAAATTAATAAATCCCAGGAAATATAAAATGCAACCTGGAAGTCATTTGTACCGTAGACAAAGCTTAGAAGTGATCCAATTTAGCCTTTTCCTTATTTCTTTTTCAATGCATTTTAACCGACTTAAAACTTCAGGAATGTTTGCATATTATTCAGCATGGATTGCTCTCGGTGCAGATATTATCACATTCACAATAGAAAAGAATGATGCGATTTTGGCAGGATCCATATCCTTACAGCTGTCTGTGATTTATTCCTCGCAGTCATATTAAATGCAGTATAGCAGCTCTTGGACGCTGCGCATCATCAAGTGAACGTGATGTTAACACAACTTTAAATACACAGCCAGTGTTTACTTTCATTTCATTTTCCTTCTGTTTTCTCAACCCCCTTTCCTGCATATGTTCCAACAGCCAGTTCATACTTATACTCATGCAGGTCAGACATTTTTCACTAAATTACTTCAAGATGTGAAGCACTACCACATCTATTCAGTGTGCTCAGAAGAGCCCAGACAACGTAGGAGTAGCGCACCTTTGTTCTCTCATTACTTTTGCAGCCCCCGAGTACCACACACCTTTCACATTAATAAAGGCCAAGGGAGGACAAAACACGGGGTGATGCTGTTCGCAGAAACACATCCCCAGCGCTTTAACAAATTACAGCGAAGCCACAACACCCCCACACTCATTTCTCAGCCTGGATGTTTGAGAGGAAATTAATAAAGGCACACAACAAGCACCCACAGACAGGTCAGAAAACAATAATGATGTACTGTACTGCTCTTTTGAGACAACTGATCTAAGTAGTGCTGGCATTCCAGAACACAGTGTTCGGTGCTTTTATTGCATATGCAGCTTATTTTTTCCCTTTAGTGTGTAGGTCACGTGTAATGAAGATGACAAATTTTACACAGCTATGTTGTCATCTGAGCACAGTAGTGAATGAAAAGACCGAAATATTTGCAACACAAGCACGACATGGACTTTTTGTATATTAATGGTACTTCAAGAGACTCAACGGGACAAGCAAGAGTACTTTGTGTTTCATTAGCAATGCAGTATGGGGGCAAAAACGTTGAGTCCTTACTTTATGTTGTCCAAGCATCCAGAGTCTGGTTTTAAAATGGCTGTATGGTGGAACATTTTGTACAGTGCAATTCCAAGGAAGATCACATTGAGCTGGAACAGACAGAAAAACAACCATATTGATTTTCAAGGGCCAGTCGAATATTTGAAATAGAAAAGAAAACAGATATGCAGAAAAAGAAATATACCGAGATTTATTACTTTCCCACAACATCGAGTATTTTATGATTTCCTTTAGCACATGGTTTTAGCACTCTGCACCACAGTTCTATATATGAACAGAGGGTGAATTATATTTTATCAATGATTCTGTACAGCATTGCTTGACTCAGCAATACAGGTCTCTCCGTGCAATTCTGTATGCTGGAATTCTTCAAATGGCACAGCAGCTGTAACTGATGGCGCTTCCCATGTGCCGTAAAAGTGGCTTCGGGTAACGGATTTCATGTGCAATCTCTCCACTGCAGCCGCGTCCACTGCCTATCCAGTGATGTTCACAGCACAGGGACCAAGCTTCCCAAATCTTCAGGTATTTTTCTTTCACTATTATATAAGCAAAGACATTCTTATATAACCCAAACATCTTCAGCTACGTTATTGTATACATTACGAGAATTCCTATAATAGAAACAATCACAATTATACAATACAACTATAACTTAATAATCTTTGGTGGTATGATTTGCTTCGCAGACAGTTATGCTAATATTTATGAGGGTAAGTCAAAAAGTATTCCCAATAACTTGCCCTTGACCAGATTTTTTTTATATTTTGGATAGTGTTCATACACTTATCATTTTCTTGGCTGTTTTGCAATACTCTTGAAATAAATTAATGAAAGAACAAATACGCTTTGCTAGAGTTTGTAGCAATGTAAAATTAATAAAGCTGGCTTCATGCAAAATTTGTACACTTTCATAAACCTTCATTATAGCAGAAGTAACTGCTGTTTTGCGAGGTTTACAAAAGATGTCACATGGGCATCTACAAACTAGTGCTAATGTGCCAAAGAAAAGCAGACAGAAATAGGATTTAGCAAACATGGCATCTATCTGCTTTTGAAACTTTATGAGAGAAAGACTATTTCACTGTTACTCTGCAGTAAAGCTGTTCCAGTCTAAGGTCACTTTCCATTCATCCACAGTCTTGGAAGAGGACCACTTTCACAAGTTAACCCAGGGCAACATTTGTGTTCAGCACCAGCGGAGAAGCTCCATCTGTTGCCCACTATGCCAGGCACAGAGGCCTGCAGTACCACCAAGGTGGACATCATCTCAGGTGATAAATGGCTGCCAGGGGCGGAGGAGTAACACAAACTCAGAGCAGTTCAGGGACAGGATGCCCAATGGACAGCCAGTTCTGGGTCCTCAGAGGCAGGCAGGCGAGGTTAAATTTGGGCTGCTTACCATAATTATCAAGGTTGCTGGACCTATGAAACTCCAGATGAAGTATGTGTCAAGCCGAAGCCAGCACCTGTAATGAAACACAAGGGATTGTGGGTGGTTTCAAGCGTCGGAGTGTAGGACATACATCAATGCAGGGAACGTGACAGAGAAGAATAGATGCCTCACAGCTTTCCTCCAGGAGCTAGGAAATATGACACCGCTTGTTCATTTAAATGCTAAATTATGGGCCCGATCTCCGACAGCATTATTGATTGACTGAGATAATTATCTCTCGGAGGCAAAAGATTAAAAGATAAGGCATTTTGCCAAGTCTCTTTCTGTTTTTATGTATACTGTACACATATACATGGACATGCACACGCAAGAAGGCTCAAGCATGCAATAAACCCACACCTTCCAAGAACTTCAGACACGCATCAGATACAGGGACACATGATGAAGCTCAAATTTGTCACAAAAACTTATAATAAGTATGTGCATACACACACAATTTAGGAATGCAACAAGTTATTACATTTTAATGTGCAAAAACGTGTGTGCAAAAATTTGGAACACAAAAGAAAAATTGTTCATCGTTCCATCAAAAAGGAGGAAGAGCCACAAATTATGATAAATATTGGTTTCAGGGGATTAAAAGCAGTGGCACAGCAATTGTGGTTGTGGCAGATAGAGGTACTTCAAAGCCTCTACAATCTTATTAAACAGTTAGTTTTATTTTTCATTCACAGGTGTGAGTCTATAAATTCAGATCTTCATTGGTTATTAAAAGCATATTACTCAGTCAGAGCATGTTGCATGTCTTTTAACTGTATATAGGAAGTCATGAACATTGGTGGATATAATGGAAAAAAAAACAAATTTAAGAATCACACGTCTGCAACTGTGTCTCTCTTTCTCCTAATGTAATGCACAAATTGTATTCCTGAGATGTACGTCGCTTTGGAGAAAAGCGTCTGCTAAATGAATAAATGTAAATGTAAATATAGATTTTTAACTTTCCACGCCAACAATTGCAGAGAAAAAAAAATATGAATAATGACATTGCAGTCAATATTCAGTACTCAATATTTTAAAATACAGAGGGATAGTAACAAAATATGCGTTTAGTAGACTTTAATAATAGTCATAACAGAGCTAAAATTAAAAAATAATAATAATTAAAAGATGTTACCATCACCAAACAGAGGGAACCATAATTCTAGCCAAAAGGGGGTCATGTGGTTGACCTTGTCAGCTACAAATGAAGTCAAAATACCTTATAACAAATCTGATAATATGGTGACACATATTTATTGGTCCTCATTTAAATTACACATATTTAACTCAGTCATTTGAAGAAGTACTATACAGTGTTATACCTCATGAAATATACCATACTGTTTATATACATCTCACTCACATTGTCTAAATGACCGGAACTACCAGAGTTACAGACAATGACACTAAAGACGTTTCCTTACTAAGACCCAGTTTTTGTTTTATGTTTAGTTACATGAGAAATGAGTACTTCAGTCTTACATAACTGAAGAGCACTGTGTTTCTGCTCATGTCTCTGGAGTTTCACATGCGCTGGGACACCAAAACTGATGTTAATTCATGACCTGTAGCTAAATTATTAATCATTTAATTTCCAGCACATTAACTAGACCTCCATTCTTAGCCTCCAGAAAAGCATTGTCCTATTCAGCTGCCATTTAAAGTGGCAGGGAGACAAAACCAGGGCAAGAGAATACTATGCAATTCATTACCATTTGCAAAAATTGCATGCAAAATGTTGAGTAAATCTGAAGCTGCAAAACTACAAGTAAAGTCAAATCTAATATATACACCCACAGTTTCCATAGTGGACATAAGATAAGATTTTTTTAACCACATAAAGCTTGTATTTTCAACTACAATTTTCATAGCAAAGGACCGATTTCCATGTTGCTCCACTGTCCTAGTACAAGAAACACATATCTAATAATTAACCATTAAACACTGAAATATTTAACACATAGACTACTTCCTTCACTATTTCTCCCCAAATATGACAGGTGATGCATAATATACTGTCAAAGGACACTGAGGACGGTTTCATCATGCAGAAGAGTTAATCCATCAATAAAGTAGAAAGCTCTCTGTAAATCATTTGGTCTGTGCGATTGCAAGTCTTGTGTGACTTCCAGCCTTTTTCAGCTCATGGAAGAGTTTTGATCAGAACAGCAACCCACTGTCCGGCCAGCACTCTCCACCATGACAGTTTCCAGCGGTGCTGACTGGGGTTCGATGTGTTTGACAGCATCTAGCCCTTTCCCCAAACTGACACTCACACAGCGCACTACACAGTCAGCGCTTTGCTTTAATAATCACCCTCTTGTATCTTTTTAACTCACGCCGCAGACACTGCCGCGGAAATGTTGTCTCTTCCAGAAGATAAAGAGCCTGCTGACGATTTTTTTCTTCGTCACACTGTAGTTTTTTTTTTTTTTCTCCCCGTTTGCTTACCAGTACATCAAGCTCACTCGCATCCACTTCAAATCCCCCTTTTTCTCTACTTATGTTCGTTGAGAAGAGAGCAGGTAATTGACTCTTCAGTATCAGTAAAAGTAATCTTTTTTTAATGGTGTGGAAATTGGTGACAGATAAAGGACATTGACACACAAGCACTCTGTCACATTAGTTAGACTAGAAAAGATCAGAGGAAGCGGAGAAGACACTGAAGCTGCTTATAGGAAGAAAGAATCAGATGAATGTCTCGGGACTATATTGGCAAAAGACTATAGCAGGAAGGCTGATCTAAAGTAAAGAAATTGGCAGTATTTACCTGTATATTTCAACTCTAATTATCCGAACAAATAAACCAACCACTATAGTGCTATAACACACACACACACACACACACACACACACACACACACACACACACACACTGCCTGAAACTGCTTGTCCCGAGTGAGGTCGGGGCATACCGGAGCCTAACCCGGCAACACAGGGCGCAAGGCTGGAGGGGGAGGGGACACACCCAGGACGGGACGCCAGTCCGTCACAAGGCACCCCAAGAGGGAACCCCAGACCTGCCAGAGAGCAGGACTTGGCCAAACCCACTGTGCGACCGCGCCCCCACTACATAAGTATAGCTAAGTATAAAAATTAGACAAACATCCTGTAAGTAGTTCTTTTTTCTGAGCTGACCAAAAAAGTGACATGTTGTGATTTAAAAAAAAAAAAAAAAAAAACATGTATGGTAATACACTTGTCCGTTTATTCAAAATTTCTTTAAAATGTTACATGCAACAGGTTTAGTTGGTCCTGGCTGTACAAATACTGTTAGCTGTACAGTAAAGAAGCAAAAGTGAGTTTATAATTAAAGTACAAAAAGTTTAATTATGAGTAAAAGTTCAACTGAAAAACACACACACACACACACACACCTGAACCGCTTGTGCCATACGGGGTTGTGGGGAGCTGGAGCCTAACCCAGCAACATAGAGCATGGGGCTGGAGGGGGAGGGGACACACCCAGAATGGGACGCCAGTCCATCACATGGCACCCCAAGCGGGACTTGAACCCCAGACTCACCAGAGAGCAGGACCCGGTCCAGCCCACTGTGCCACCGTGCCCCCGCAAACTGAAAAACATACAGCTAAAATATCACTTTGCTCAGGAACAAATTCCACTACCTGTCAAGGTCCTGCGAGGAAAATGAACACTACTTGATTGGTTACTGATCACCTTGTACATCAGTATGTGTCAACACCATTGGCTTCATTCCAACAAAATGCCTGAAAATTTTTGAGGAACACATTATGTAAACTCTGCACCTGATGATCACAGAATTTGCTATGACTATACTGACAATAGTCTCACTACTGCTGTTCTCCACTTGATATTTTACATTTACTTAATGCTTCTCTCCAAAGTGAGTTACAGTGTTAAGTTACACACACACACACATCTTCAGAACCGCTTGTCCCATACAGGGTCACGGGGAACCGGAGCCTACCCGGTAACACAGGGCGTAAGGCCGGAGGGGGAAGGGGACACACCCAGGACAGGACGCCAGTCCGCCGCAAGGCACCCCAAGCGAGATTCGAACCCCAGACCCACTGGAGAGCAGGACTGTGGCCCAACCCACTGCGCCACCGCACCCCCTATAGTGTTAAGTTACTTTTCTTACAATTACTTACCAATGTATACAGCTGGGTAATTTTACTGGAGTAATTCAGGTTAAGTACCTTGTTCAAGGGAACTACAGCCACACACACAAACACAGGCTGAAACTGCTTGTCCTAAGCAGGGTCACAAAAAACCGGAGCCTAACCCAGCAACACAGGGTGTAAGGCTGGACGGAGAGGGGACACATCCAGAACAGGACACCAGTCCATCGCAAGGCACCCCAAGCAGGACTCAAACCCTAGACCCACCAGAGAGCAGGACCCAGTCAAACCTACTGCGCCACTGCGCCACTGCACCCCCCTAACTACACCCACTGGTGAGATTTAAACCTGTAACCTCTGGGTCCAAAGGCAGCACCTTGAACCACTTCACTACCAGTTGCCCCATTTTCAAAGGCAAATATACTCATATTGTGATTAAAAGGCAAACAGATTTCAAATGGCTTAAGATCTGACAGAAATACTGATAACAATACATATTGCCCATCAAGTCTCCAAAATTATAAATGACAATGAAATCTGAAAGTCAACAAAATAAATAACTTTGTATAAAACTGAATGCAAAAATACATTTATAGTACTGGCTTAACTGATATGTTCATCTAAACTGTTTCCCTTTTATTATCAGACAAAACAAATGGTGATCTTGTGACTTTATACAAAATTGCAGTGCCATTAATGCCTGCTGAAAACACTGAAGAGGTGTCATTAAAGGTTCTTCAAAAATAAGCAGTTCTACACCAAAAAGCAAAACAAAATACACTGTGATGAAAACATGGGGGGTGGTTTGAAATACTCACACTCTGTCTGTCCCGTAGCTCCGGTAGTCCACAGCAGCGGACACAGCCACGATGAGGGCTGGGACCCCGTAGCCCACCAGGTAGAAGTACTTCCTGCGTGAATGCTCACTCTCGAAGACCTCCACTAGCATTATGTAGAGCTGTACCCCCTCAAGGAACATCCAAGTGAAGGCCGCCAGAAAGAAAAAGTGAAGAAGGGCGGCAAAGACCGCACAAGCAATCTGTAACATAGTAAAACATACAAGACATCAAGTGAGATGGGGCCTGTTGGATGGGTTCTATACTTCCACAATTTTCCTTTGACTCCTTCCAGCTCTGTTGAAATATGATTCAAGGACATTGGGAGACCTTTCAAGAAGACTGTCCTTATCAAACTTTTGACATTTTAATCTATAACATCAGAGTGGAAGTGAACTATCAGAGGACAAAGGAGATTCAATTCTTATAAAGAAATAGATAGAAACAATTTTGAACAAGGTCATACAAGTAACCACATCTGTGAATGATTTTAGATCAAAACTGTCAAGCTGCTTTTAAACTGCTGTGATTTGGTGTGAGTATATATAATAAATCTTTACTGATATAGACTACATTTTGTTCACAAAACATAGAACTTCAGCCCACTTTACATTTTAAGCATGGCTACTGATTCAACTAGGCTGATCTATTAATAGGCAGCAGGTGGCACAGTGGTTAGGGGTGTCCCCTTGAACTGAAAGGGCCCAGGTTCAAATCCCATCTTCTGCTATAGTACCCCTCAGTAAGGTTTAGACTGTAAATTATTCCAGTGCAAAATAAAAAAAAAATGGTATAAAGGAACAAATTATAAGTACAAGCTTAACATTGTATGTCACTTTGGAGAAAACGTTAATTATGATATGAAATTGTAAGGGTAGGACATGTGCATTATATATAGAATGACTGGATTTCAGGGTCAAAGGCCAGTTGAAATGGACAACAAAGCTCATTTTACACAATCCCTTTGAGGTCGCAGTACGGATGTAGAGCTACACATGGCTAAAATAAGTAAAAAGATAAGAAACATTGGACAATGCACAGCTTGACCTTTTACTGTCATCAATAATTCAAACAGCTGCCCTATTATTGCCCTGTGACAAACACTGGGTATGTGCTTGTATCTGTGATTCTGTGTGGATGTGAAAAGAAAACTATTGCCCATCTGACATCCTACAATAGCATCTGTATTTTGTATACTCAAATACATGTAGACCCTAATTCACTCCAGCCATTAAATGCAGAATGTCAATTCCTAGAGTGCTTGTTTCAATATGCAAGTATATGTATGTGATACAGGAAATGTGTTCCTACTGAACTCCTGCTAAACCTAGAAGTTCTTTTTGAAACTTTACAGCCTAATATGAGAACTCTGAGTAAATCTTTTGCACTACTCCACCTAGAGATAGGCAAATCACATCCCATTACTGGAAAGGTCAAATTCACCCAGTGTAATTGTAATTAACGGCAGTGAGCCTTTGTACATAGCAGCCGCTTCCACCGCCAAGGGCCAGACATGGCAGAACATTAGCAGCCAGTGCCTGCAAGCTCCCAGTGGCGTTCTCCATGCCGAGATCGCCATGTCCTGAGCTGACCCGCTCCCAAGCCACAACGATACCTAAAGGAAAACCGTCCCTGGAACTCAGGAAGCTGTCGAAAAGAGCTTGCCTTGAATTTTGGGCTTCTCAATGCCCTGCACATGCCGTAAGGATGGCCCTGGAGAGGCCGTTTGCTAAGTATTCACCCTGGCACTACGAATGGAGCAGATGGCCAGGACTCTGAAGAGGTGACCGTAGGCAGAGACCAAAGTTGCGTATCTGCTGATCTGCTTGCAGTCCATCCACACCGTGACTAATTATCCTACTCAGAATGTAATCATCAACATTTGAAGTTTTTGCTCAACATGACCTTTATTCGTTTCCCACCTTCTGCTATAGTACACTCTATCAAATCACTTAGCTTGATTCAATAGAGCTACAACATCCTTAACATTGTAAATCACTTTGAAGAAAAGTGTCAGTCATATCCAAAGTTTAGGCCTAACTAAGATTTATCCTGCACAGAGCATAAAATGGGTGGAATATCAAAAAGATATATATCAACTTTATATGAATGTTTTGCTTCTAAAATGCAGTTTCACCTTTATTCAGCTTTTATACCTAAGCCACACTATGTTAAGGCAGTGTTAAATTATAGATTTGCTTTATGATACAACATAGCTGTAAAGTGTTTTTCTTACCGGCTGATCAGCTCGATTTATTCCGACAAGAAAGAGCGACTCGGCAACAAAGAGGCTGATGCAAAGGTTCTTATGGATGGTGTTGCGGTCACTCTGGAGGCCACGGAAGAAGCAGAAGGTGAAGATGCAGATGAGCAGACAGACCAGCGACAGCAGAATGCCCACCCATGTGATAACGTCCAGCAGAAGGTCATGGACAGGGTCAACATTCTGGAAAATACAGAAGGGATGTGATCCATCAGCACTGTCCATCACATGATCAACGCTTTACAATATTTGGATATATCCTAATATATCAGTGCTTTACAGAGATGTTTTGTGGTACTGCAGCTGCGACACTATAAAACATTTACATTGCTTACTAATTCCTTTTGAGGGGGTAGAAGTTCTCAAATCTCAAATCCAGAATATTACAATAACTACACCTGTACCAGTGTCCTTGTTGAATCCAAGATAGTGTGTTCTCACAGATAGAGCTAAAGTGGATTTACTGGTAGCGTTAGCAAACAGTACCCTCAGCTCCATTACAACTGACAAGTGAACATAATTAAAAGCAGCCCCGTGCTCACAATCCACTCAGCGTGAGCAGCAGTGAAAAGGGCACACTGCAGGCGGCCTTGATTGCTGACATATAAATCCACTATCAGACGCCAAAAATTTAGAGCAACAGAAGGTATGCTAAGCGTAAATGTTATTAAAAAAACCCTTCACATATAGCTACTGATTCAATCAACTTCCTTTTTAAAAATACATAACACTAACCAAATAAACAAATCCAGTATACTTTGAAACTGGATTTGAAATTTATTATTCATTAATATATCGTAATTACTTCCCCAATACTCTAGAAATCACCGGAGGCTAATAATTACTAAGTCTATCACCCCGTTGTCACTGGCTGATCAATTCTGGATCAAAGAGCTGTCTGCTAATTGCCATCACTCGGTGATTCTATAGTATTTATGTGGAGCAGTCTGTACTTGAAATCTGATGACTGAGGAGTTATCTGTGAATGGAGTTAAACGTTAATCCCTTGGAAATGAAAGAAAAGATAAATAAAACAAATTCAAATGCGTCTTCCAAGACAGAAGTTGGTAAAGGGTTCTCAGACATGCCCTAATGTACCAGGAGTCAGTTACATGGGACGGCTTCACACATAACGCAGCTATTGCGCTAAAGGATACGAATAAGTAACCTGAAAGCTAAGAAATTAAAGGAAGAATGTAAAATAAAATAAAATAAAAGAAAATTTAAAAAAAATCCAAAACCCTACTTACTCAGGCTTTAACCTTACTTACCCACTGACTAAACTGGCTCCTGAGCTCACAAACACAACTGGCACCAGATGTTTATTCATTACTCAAACAATTTAACTATTTTTAACCACTAACTCACAATAAAAAGATTAATAACAGTTTTATTCACAGGTTAGATTCTTTGAACTGAAAGCTATCCATTTTTTTAAATATCCTATAATATTTTTACGTTCATGCAACACCAACTAAAAATTGAAATTGCTGAAAATAAAAATGTCGTCTCCTCTGTCTCTTGTTCAATGCTGACTGTTAAACACTCAAACATCAGACAAGCTGTAAACATGGGGCCAACTGCCAACCAAGATCAAGGCACATGTGTATAGGTCCTCTTTCCTCCAATATGTGTATAAATCTTAGAAAACAGATAAGTAAAGAGAAAAATTTAAAATAAATGGAAAATTGCACCTTAATTTTTAACTCCGAAGTTCTTAACAGACAGCCAATGCAATCTTAAAAGTACAAGTAGCAGCAGCAGTATCAATAGAGCAATTTCTGCAGTGCCCCCTCTATTTCCCTGTTTGAGATCACTACAGTGCACTGATTCTTCACATTAAAGTACAGCACACATGTTTGTTGACTCGATCCATCACTGTCTTTCCCCAGGACAGTTGCGTGTTTCCGTCCTGGTGATGGATTCGCTGCAGGCCCTGCCCGGGTGCTCCAAGAGGTACTGCCTGCCAAACCGTCGCCTAACACCACTGCTTTGAAGTCACATAAATTCTTGGTCTTTGGAGGAACTGCATCACGGACCAAGGAGATTTGTGTTTAAATGCATTTACCCCATTATGTGTCACAAAGCTAGCCTCATAATCTGGATGGAAATTTGCCTTATGTATCTTTTGGGGTAATAGCCATACATACAGTGATATGTTTCATTTAAAACAAACAAAAAAAAATCTAGACATTACGTTTTTACACAAGTATCTTTATGAGATTTAACCATATGTTAAAGAGCTAGCGCAAATTCTTTTAGTTCGTAATCCTTACTTTAAACATGTTAATAGAAAGAAAGAAAAAGTACTCAATTTTTTGTATGTTTATCATGAGTAATATTAAGAAAATGGTGATGATTCTGTTTTGCAGTAATGTGCAATTTTATGATATCAAACACTGTACAACCAGTCTACATAAATCAAACTACCAGCTCACATATTGGTTAAGTTAGCCACCTTCTACTTCATGGACCAGCTCAAGATATTGCATTGCATTGTCCACAACGGCTTGTCCCAAGTGGGGTCATGGCAAGCTGGAGCCTACCTCGCAGCGCAGGCCCGAGGGGGTGGGGGATACAGCCTGGGCGGCATGCCAGCCCGCTGCAGCGCACCCAGGTCAGGCTTGAACCCCAAGCCCACTGCACAGTAGGGACAGGCCAAACCCGCTATGCCACCATGCCCCCCCAGCTCAAGGTACCTCCCTCAGTTGTTCCAGTAAAAATTATACATCTGTATAAATGTAACATACCTTACTACTATAAATTGCCTCCTGTAGAAAAGCATCCGCTAAATAAAGGCATGTAAATGGTACAGCTGTGTGTGAGTGTCACAGAGAGAGTGTGTTTCACCCATTGTAAGTAGTGTATCTAGTAGTGTAAGTCACCTTGGTGAATAAGGTGTGTGGGCTAGTACACTACATAGTATGCGTTGTAAGTCGCTTTGGAGAAAACCATCTGCTAAGCGAATAAATGTAATGTAATGTAAACGTATAGCTGGTAGCGTAGTGGTTAGAGCTTCTACCTTTGGCTCCAAAGGTTGTAGGGTTGATTCCTACCTCTTGCTGTAGTACCCTTGAGTAAGGCACTTACCCAGCTGTATAAACAGGTAAATACACACACACACACACATTTTCAGAACCGCTTGTCCCTTACGGGGTCACGGGGAACCGGAGCCTACCCGGCAACACAGGGCGTAAGGCCAGAGGGGGAAGGGGACACACCCAGGACAGGACACCAGTCTGCCACAAGGCACCCCAAGCGGGACTTAAACCCCAGACCCACCGAAGAGCAGGACTGCGGTCCAACCCACTGCGCCACCGCACCCCCAACAGGTAAATAATTATAACCTTAACAGTGTAAGTTACATTGGAGACAAGTGTCAGTAAAATGAATAAATGTAAAAGCAGGAGAATATAACCCAATGTGGAGTTTTTTGTTTTGTCACAACACGTAAGTTATTAACTAAAGCCACTGCTTAGACAGAAGGTGACATCGCCTGCCTTTCAGAGGTGCAAAGAATCTGCTGATAGAGCCACTTTAGAAATGGCAGCTTATTTCGACCAGGACCAGGTGGTGCTGCTTTCAGCCCAAATGATGACTTAATAAACAGAGTGCCTGGGGGAAATGACAACTTGCAGGCCCATTGTTCATTTTGAAAAGTTAGCTTTTTATATACATATAGGAATGTCCAGGATCTGTGAAGCACTCTGGCTGATTTCCATCTAAAATTTTCTCCTTGGCTAATTTCTGTCAGGCTAACTAAAATCAGATAAAGCAAGCCAGCACAATCGCTACAAAACAACAAACCACACAGTTAGTATCCAGTGGAGAGAATACGGAGTGTGCGAGACGTAGCTCGTGTGCTTGATTGACATTAGCAAGGATTCTGAAACGCGTTTCTGAAAACTTGCATTGGAAATCTTAATGGCTCCGCAGGACACTGATGTATTGGGCAGCTTATCCTCCTATATCATGCTGAGAGGTGCATTGATTTATGTGCTCTGGTCTGGGGCGAGCGATGTCACTTACTGGCTGCTCGATACTACCCCAGCCTTCCTCGGAAGACATGGCCGAAATCTACAAAACAACCATCTTGCGTGGAGAGAATTGAAAAATCACTCCTCCAGCCTCACCCTGTCTCCGCACATTTAGGACTGGGTTTGACTCTTCAGTGAAAGTTTTTTTTTTTTTTTTTTTTTTTTAAATTATTATCATTACTTTTTAAAGACCACATTCATTTTTCCTTATTCTTTCACCAGCTGAGTGATAATTTGTTCCCAATCTGGATGTTATTATGTAAGAACGTTGACCTGTCCACAAATCTCTGGTGGTGAACGGCTTCTGACAGGCGAGCTCCCTGATGACTGCTGCACAGGGGAGGCAAGGGGGCTGGTCAAACTCTCTCAGGACCCCTGCAAGGAAGTCTGCTCAAGCTACTTATCTGGTGGTGAAGGTTTGAAAGCATTCAGCATATTGGTTCACTTACTTCTGATACTTCCCCTTTCAAAATGGAATGCTTACACATCTGCGATGGGTTTCCATGTCAAAGAGAGGCTCTGGAACCTGTGATCCAAATGCAGTGTCATCGAGCACTTGGGCTGCTTCTGATTCTTATTACAAGACAGTCTGCTAAATAGTTTCGGAACCTTATGAAAGAATATGATGTTTCAAAAGCCAATGATAAACTAATTCTTCTGCTTGACATTTTGAAGATGAAATTACAGTCTTGTTATTATATTGCTTACTAGAACTGCAGAGCTGAAGCTTCTCTTTGAATGAATTCTAATGCTACCTGTTTATGGAACTTAATATATTATAGTTAGAATTCCAGCACTATGATACTAAGATTTAAAAAAAATAAAATTATCACAAAACCATCCTATGTCCTATGCTGGCATCTTACAAGACTACTTCCATTTTGGAAAATGTTCACGAACCTTCATAAAATTACATGTGTATCTGTAATGATCTTCTTTGCATGGATATGGATGTGTTTGGATGTTTCAAAAAAGCCTCTAAGATAATGATCAGTCTGCTGGGTGCTCATAATCAATTGCCTATCCCTTGAAACATACAGTCGCTTGTTATGCTTATTTAGCATAGAAGCATTCAAACCAGACACTGAACACAAAGTATCAATTTTCCATGATTACTGCTGCGGCAGTTTATGTTGTCAGGGAGAGAGGACATCTCATTTAATCAGCTGGAAGACAAGTACTTTTGTGAAATATCATTTTAGAATAAAACAATATTACATTACTGTATGTTTTCAGAGAACAAAGCAATGCATGCATTTTTGCATTACAGAATGTAGTTTAATTCAGCTCTTGAATCGTTACTATAAACTGGCTGATACTGGCTGGTATGCATACATGTGCATGAATGGGGAAATTAAATCAAGGTGAATATATATCCTGTATATGTATACATATATACGTATATATATGTATATATATATACGTATATATGTATACATATATATACGTATATATATGTATATATATGATATATATATCACACACACACACACACACACACACACACACACACACTGTAATTATTGCACTGTGTCTGTACCCAAGACAGACTGTATTGAATTTATGTCTTAGCTGAATTCTCAAGGTATGCTTTGATTCATGTAAATTGTTCCACTTTAAGCTAATAGGGTTAAAATAAACTGTACATGCGTTAAATCAGATTACGATGATGGATTGGATTTAAAGATGAAACTTTCTGGAAGTACATACATAGGGGAGTGGGATTATTTATTTATCTGTTTGTATATTCAATTATATATTTATTTTAAATTTTTGCATTTAAAGGCAGAGACAAAAAAAAAAAAACCCTCTTATTTGAAGACACAAAAAAACATTCTGAAATCATGTAGAACCTACCTCTCCAAATTGTGCTGGATGACCTGGGAGCCCTACAGTTAACACTGTGCTACTGTCGACGTATCAGTCATATGATCATCACTCATGGCATCTCCTGCCACTTTTATGCTGGTAAATTAATTTGTTCCCACTGGGAATCACAGACCTTTTCACAGATCAAAATGTCTAGTGAAGTGATCCTAGCATGGGCATTTAACCATCCATTCCCTTCAGTCACCCTAGTATAAATCCCCTTTGTTCACAGGAGTCTAATGGCATCCAGCTGCATGTAAAACGGTGTTAAAACAGTGTTAGCATCCCCAAAGTTCACTCACTAAGTAAAAGCACGTGTCAAAAACCAACAATGTATCTTTAGAGGACCCATGCCCCAGGTGCTCTGAACAAAAGCGTCACATGTGGACAATACGGTCTAAAAAACTCCCATCAGTAAAAGGACAGTAATGAGGTATCTGTGTATGGACCACAACATCTTCAGTCCATTAGTGATCACATTAACAAGGATATCTACTGTTTGAGCGACGCTTAGTGGGTTGGTTGTTTTTCATGCTGGCTCCCCGCATCTAAAGGCTAAAGCTAGAGGTGTAATGTCCCAGAACTCAGAGAATCCAGAGGAGCTACTCTTCTCTACTCTTCTACGGAAGAACATACCCAGTGTGGCAATAAACTAATTGTTATAAAACATGCCTAAGCCTTGCAGACAATTTGACGGTATGCTTGCAATGTAATAACACACACACACACACATTTTCAGAACCGCTTGTCCCATACAGGGTCACGGGGAACCGGAGCCTAACCCAGCAACACAGGGCGTAAGGCCGGAGGGGGAGGGGACACACCCAGGACGGGACGCCAGTCTGTCACAAGGCACCCCAAGTGGGACTCGAACCCCAGACCCACCAAAGAGTAGGACTGCGGTCCAACCCACTGCGCCACCGCACCCCCATGTAATAACACACTAACGCTATTAAGAGAATGGACTTATGAGCATTATCAACAGTAAACTCTCAGTAGTGACATTCCGGTGAGCCGATATTGTATCTGGCACATCTTTTTCCTCTGTGACTTCCTACTACAGACACAAGCAGATGAAAACATAACATGCACATGTAAAGCATCTCTTTGCTATTGCTTTCCACTATTTCACATCTCTATATCAAGTTCCATTTTGGTATGATAGATTTTCAGCCTAAAGTAACAGATATTTTGTAGCTGTCAAAACTCATTCATTTATATAAGAATTATTACTCATTAATTAATGGGCGCGGTGGCGCAGTGGGTTGGACCACAGTCCTGCTCTCCGGTGGGTCTGGGGTTCAAGCCCTGCTTGGGGTGCCTTGCGGCGGACTGGCGTCCCGTCCTGGGTGTGTCCCCCTCCCCCTTTGGCCTTATGCCCTGTGTTGCCGGGTAGGCTCCGGTTCCCCGTGACCCCGTGTGGGACAAGCGGTTCTGGAAATGTGTGTGTGTGTAATTAACAGACATGCATGTGCAAATGTACAGTCCTTAACACGTTTGATAGTTGTTAAAACATAAATACGTTAATGGTATTTTTAACTGAATTTTGCTGGGATGTTTAAGCGTTTTAATTTTATTGCTATTCTTGTCATTGCTGGACCTCTATAAATAGACTGCATAACACAGATTGAGCAATTCTCACTGGAATAAGTGCATCCAGAAAATAAGTTAGATTCTAAAGGATAAACTCAAGTGACAGTGAACCAATGAACAGTAACTGACCTTTAATTGCTACACCTTTTGTTTCATTTCACTCTGCATGTTTGTCAAATTCTCCGTGATTAAACGCATTGACTCCGGTGGAGATGAAAGGGAAAAGTTAATTTCAGAAACGAATAAAATGAAAAGGTTATAATTAAGCTGAGGCCTAATTAATTCCTACGAGAGGAAAAAGTGCCTGTGGACAGAGGATGTAACGCGATAATAATAATCAGCAGTAGTGTCCAAAAAAAAGCGGATTTTGCCTCACATTTCAGACTTGTGAAATCTGCAAGTTCCATGTGTGACTTTTTAGATTAATGAAACAAATCCTTAATTGTTTTGCATTCAGTAATGGACACTGAAACACTAGCCACATACTTACTTAATGCCAAAACAAGTTTTAATTTATATTATGGTAATTTACAGTGGTACTATATTTATTGTCATTGAATTATTCCACCTGTTCAGCAACGTTAGAAAGCATACATTATTGATTTTTTTTTTGCACTTTTGGTCCTTACTGTTCATCCTTTTTGTTTTTTGGATAAAACTGGTGTTTTCATGAAATCTAACTAAATAATCCTTACCACACAGATCACTGAGTCACCACAACTAAACAGCTCAGAAAATGCATATGGTAAAATACAGTGTTGACCAACGTAGAATAATTGTAAAGTCCATAAATGTTGCATTTTAATGACGTGATTATTAATGTGATGAAAAGGTGGCCGGCTGTGCAGTTAATGATCACGAGGCTCTTACAACCAGCAAGATACATAGGGAACGGAAAGTTCAGGTATTCATGGTAGCAGGTATGGCAGCACTTCAGCTATTCAAGAGGTACTCTTTTGGCTCCTGAAGAAAAATGATGAGACGAGTGTCCTGGAGAACTTTTATTATCAATTTTCCTGAGTGAAATACCAGCTGCCCGTGGTTCTGGGAATGTGCTATCCCTGCAGGGAACTCCCATAAAGCCTTCCTTTCATTTCTTATTCCTCGTGCCTCGCCGTTACCCCCAAACCTCCCACCATTGCTCAATCCCGGGACCCAGTCCCTGGGCCTTGAGCCATGTGGCTACCTCTCCTGGACTGCTTACTTAGGAGCAGTTGCTCTGGCGACCCAGCAGTCTGAGCTAGCTGCTCCTGTGGACGTGGCGGCAGCGGCGCGTGGGATGAGGGCCAAGCGGGACGGCCATGACGCTGCCACGGCAACGGGTCCCTGGCAGACCAATATAAATGTCTGTCGCAGGTCTCTCTGGAGACAGCCTGCTGCGATAACAGCACTTTCCACGTTGTCCAACTTGAAGTAGGGTGCTCCTAGGGAATCTATACCTCTTTTTACCAGCTGTTCTCACCAGCAGTAACAAGAAATTCAAAATACAGTATTTCCCATTGCAATTAATGTAATGCAATATCCTCCTTATGTGCAAACACTAACAAACATAGAGGAAATACTATTGTTATATAATTGTCCTACTCGAAATTTAAAAATTGTAGTCAGTTAAGATGAGGATGTATTAAAAAAATATCAATTCAAAATTAGCCTTTGTGAAGATGATAAAAATAATTTAAAAAATTGTCTTGGATACATTTGTCTTTATCATTTCTACTTCGTTATCTATGAATATAATATTATATTATATTATATTATACTACTTGGCATAACTATAAAGAAAGATCGTCACTTGGAATTACAAAGTGAAGTGTAATATATGGTCTCATGTTGAAAAGCTCACGGTATATGGCCTTATCCACTGTCTCTGCGCTTAGCATTCAGATCAGTTCAGCTCCGCAGATGAAACGCATTCGCTAACAGCCCATGAGAAGAGGTCCTGTTTCATCCTCAGCCATCCGTCCTCATTGTGCCTGGCAATCAGGGGGGGCAGCAGCGGAGACCGGGGAATTTCGCACACAATGAGCCGGGCAAAGGGATCCAAAGCAAATCTCCTCTTTGAGACACACAGCGGTTTTCCAAGAGTTTCTCATTACAGCCCTCTTTACAAAAGCGTCTGCGATTCATTTCCGATGTATTTTTAGAAACCGTCCCCTTAAGTATGCTATCAATCTTCTTCAGCTGAGCATTCAATGCTCTTAGAAAGGTGTCATTCAAACCAAGGCTGTCTATCACAGCCAAGGATTCCGCATACCATGCTGCTCTTTAAAGCACAAGTAAAAGAAAGGTGTTACGGAAAAAAAAAAGTGATCAGAATTTCAGCTGTCTTTCTCAACAATTTATAGGTGTCCTAAGTTGTGCAACCTAATTAGAAATGATAATGAATATGGGAAAAAAGGCCTACCTTGACCTCGACGTGAGCCATGAGAACAGCAAAGTTGGTCAGGTGTGTGCACGAACAGGTGGTGTGTGTCCTGTTGGTCCCCACCAGCCGGCAACCCTGAGTTGACCAGTACCCTGTCATTGTTCGCTTTGAGTAGCTCCAGAAAGTGCAGTTTGGGTTAAAGTTTTCCTCAGATTGCTGGGGGAAAAACAATAAATAAAAAATTACAGATTTGCAAATCAAGAAGCTTGGCTACTTTTCACATACCACTGAAGCAATATTTTATTGTATATACTGTATATTTTACATATTTACATTATTAGTACACTTCCTAACATTGCATCTATAAATGCAACTCACTAAACAACAATAGCCTGAACACTTTGCTTCACTTTTTTCTGGTACTCTTTGAAAAGGCGGGACTGAAGTTAGAAAGCTCACATTCTTTTTCGTTATGTATGTGGAGCACAAAAGCTTAAAACCCTTAGCAAATACATTTCCAAAGCCCTTATGTATTGCAAGAGGGACCATAAACATTGACTGTGGTTCTGAGGTATTTTGACCTTTCATTACATCTTCCGCTGTAGGCAGTTACCTCCGTGATATCTAATGGTCGGTTTCATTCAAAGGGATACTGCTGGCGTGATGATAACCATGCTTGCCTTGTAGCTAATTCAAATATATGCAAGGAGAGCTAAATGGATTCTGACAGTAACTTTAATACATAACATGTAATACGTGGCAAAGACATTTGCGGTTAAAACTCCTATGCGATCAACAGCCCACACACACATAAACCTTTCTGTTGCAATGATGGACTGAATGTATTATCTTCGGCAGATGGCATGGTTTAGTGCTCTAAAATGTGTGCTTTGTTTCTGTTGAATTAAAACAGGGACAGGTGACTTGGTCTACACAGGGAATGTGGGCATCTACTGGACCTACACTCATCGCAGTGGTGTGCTGTGAGTTGCTGGCTGGCAATTTAGCCATCAAAATATGAACAGCATCAGTGGAAGAGCCCTGCACGTGAGAACCTTGGATAAAGATCAAAGGGGCTTATACAGGTAGCAAGACTCCCTATCCTCACTAACACTTTTCCCAATTTTTTTATACCCAGAATTGAAATAATACTACTATTACTAATAATAATAACACAAGTAGCACATTTTTCTCTCTGTTAAAACCAAAGACCTGACTGAAGCTGTAGCACAGCACAGTTGATTTGCATTGATGATTAGATGTCTCGGAAATATTCTTTGGGCACATACTGCGTGTGTGTGTGTGTGTATGTATATACAGTGAAATGCAAATGATCTTCATTGCAAGTACAACAAATAATTCACTCAGTAAATTTAAATAAATCATGCATATTTGCCTGCATGTATCTTTGAAGACAACACATTTACTTATATTAATAAGATTAATAAGTCTAGGAGTAATAGAGAAACGGTCTCAGAAAATTAATGTGAGGATGCATGCTGATTCATAAGCCTTGACTTCCCCATAGGTACTTCACATATAGAGGAATACAAAATCCCATTACCTGTATCATCATTTATTTTTCATGTTTTTCTTTGTATAATTAAGCACAGTTTGTACCTAACAGAGCAATCCTGCACAGGACAGTTCACACATGTTTATATTTTGTGACAAAGAGGCTTGGCTGTTCAGTTCGCAGGCAGTCTAGTAAAGCAGAGTACCTGCAGGTGCTTGACGGTGAAGATGACAGGCTCCGACAGGTACACCTTGTTGCTCTCCTTGTTAATAGCGGCAGTGATGACTGGGGAGTTGACAATGACAGAGTAGTTGGTGGCCATGGCCTCGCTTCCCAGCTTCATGCTGGCATTCTCAGTGGAAAGGTAGGCTCCCAGGTTCTTGTACAAAACAAAGGCCATCCGAATCTCACCTGAGGACAGAGGAACAGGAAACAAGTTGTCCGCTGCAACATGACAGTTATTTATTTATATTCCCCTTAGCTTCTCCCAAAGTTTTATTATTCTCTTCATTCCAGCATACCTTCCATGTATTACTGATTCTTGAATGATGTTTAAAACCTTTCTGTGCTTGCAAGTTTGGGCTCACAAAACGGTTTTGTTTACAAGTATTCACACTCAAAGTAAGCCATCGATCATTTGGTCGTACTATTGACACTTTGTCACAATTTATCATGCAAACAGATAAATGCAGACCCAAGCGTCTGTTCTAAGAAACAGGCCATTTTCAACAACGTCAAAAAGTGAACAGCAATTTTTTTAAATAAAGTAAAAAAAACGCAAATAAAATTAATCTTCTTTTTTGTATTATCCTGTGACTAGCATTACTGCAAAGAAACCATAGTGTGGTACATTACAAAGCATTCTAAACCTATCGGGGAGGCAATGTACACTGTCAGTTACTTTCTTGGTTGTGTACTTTTTATATTTTCACTCCCAGGAGCTGAAAATTTTGTTAAAAGTACAGGCTTCAAAACCGAGACATTTAATATTTGGAAAGTGTTCCACATTTAACTTCAATTAAATGACATTATGACTTTCTGCTGCAAGAAAAGTAATGTTTACTCTTCATTTTGTGCAAGCTATCTTTTTGCTCTGAAAGGAGCCCCATGCTGGGACAGAGACAGCATCTTCAGAAGGAAGGGGAAGTTTCTCTGGTGCATACAAAAAGCCTTCATTCGACTGAAAATAGAATGTTCTAGAAATACTCAAAGGTCTAATTGTGCACTGGTACACGTTAGCACATACAGAGAGACAGCTATGCACCCTCCAAATAAACAAAACAAAGGGGCTTTCAACAGCACCAGAGCAACCTTATGTTGACACACAGGGGCACGTTCTGTTTGACATCGAGATGAAACCTTTGCTTTGGGGAAACAGACTATAATAATTAATTCATGGGGAATGGAAGCAAGAACACATTGGGGATGCTCACCATTTCTCCCATGTTGCCTCAAGGTGCTGGCAGACAATCGGATAGAGTTCCCATGTCCTTCTGACTGAGGAAATCTTAGGTCTGTCAAATGCCCATCCGTGCTTAATCTTGCAACTTCCAGCTCTACATAAAA
The DNA here is from genome assembly GCF_900964775.1 of Scleropages formosus. Classification (NCBI taxonomy): domain Eukaryota; kingdom Metazoa; phylum Chordata; class Actinopteri; order Osteoglossiformes; family Osteoglossidae; genus Scleropages; species Scleropages formosus. The sequence continues at coordinate 12,086,828 of NC_041821.1, read as the reverse complement.
GTCAACAAGGCGACACAGGTTAAATCTTTCCATGTTTAACTCTTCACAGGTTTAGTTCTTGCATTTATTACACATTGTAGGGCAACTTGCTTTATTAACAGGAGGAGTGGTTTTATAATTAGGCCAAACTAAGTAATCCTTGAGGTATATGTGATATTTGAAGATGCCAAATTTTACCACAGAAATATGGAGAATAAACTACTTTTTTAAAAATTAATAATAATAAAAAAATGCTTAATGACAAGGATGCAGCTTTATTAGAAAATGGAAGATTTACCATCTAATATTTTATGTCAGCTTTGTATGAAGCATCACTGGTCTGTGTGTTTGAAATTTTGTAACTTTGCAGGTAATATGTTCAGAACAAATTACATTTACAAATACATTGCATTTATTCGACACTCTTTTCCAAAGTGACTCAGTGTTAAATTGCTTACAATTATTTACACATTTATATAGGAGGGTAATTTTAGTGGAGTAATTTAGGGTAAGTACCTTGCTCAAGGGTAATATAGCCAGAGGTGGGAATCAAACCAGCAACTTTTGGGGCTACATGCAGTAGCGCTAACCGTTACACTACCAGCTGCCAAATTGTTGATCTGGCTAGTAAATAATATATATCTAATACTATCTTTCAGGTGGCACAGTGGTGCTGTGGGTTTGGCTGGGTTCTGCTCTCTGGCAGGTCTGGTTTTCAAGTCTTGCTTGGGGTACCTTGCGACGAATTGGCGTCCCACCCTACGTGTACCCCCTCCCCCTCCAGCCTTGCACCCTGGGTTGCTGCATTGGGCTCCGGTTTGCTGTGACCCTGCTTCGGACAAGCGGTTTCACCTGTGTGTGTGTGTGTGTGTGTACTTTCTTTAACAACTTCAGTTTAGTTTTCAGTCCATTTACAGTTGTTAAAATACAAATTTGTGTTCTGTGCATATATGATGTTCACATATGTGTTATACATAATTATATAAAAAAGCAACTGTATTTATAAATTCAAATTTATACATATACATTTTATATATAAATATTTATGTTTTCCTTTATTACTTTATATATAGAAGTGTAAGGGGTGCCGGGCCGATTCTTACCCTGGGGCATCAAAAATCCTATTGCCAGCCTAGTTTATTAAAGCTTCATTAATCCTCCAGAAGCCTACCTTCACACTCATCCACTACTCGCTCCCTCCCTCCCAACTATCCCAGGCTCAAAGTCCTCAAATCTCAAATTATGTCAGTTGTTCCCAATTTCACATCCTCAAAGACGAAGAGATTAAACAATGGAATTGTTGTCAACCTCAGGTTATCGTAGATGTGTAGAAGTCCTCCTGCAGCGTTATCTTAATTAGACTTCAGCTGTGTCTCAAGGCTGTTTTGTTCTATCAAACTGCTAAAAATATATTTAGATAAGTTCCCAGACAAACATGACATTAAGAAATGTGGCTTCCTTCTTGGTAGCATTTCATGGGAAAGATGTTTTAGTCAGATGTTTATTCTTCGTATTCTGGACAACAGAACCACAGATGTGTATGATGGATCAAAATAGTTGCTTTAAATAGGATGGCATTGCCAAGAAAACTATGTGTGACTAACTGTAGAGTTCAGAACAGAAGCATTTCAAAGACTAAATGAGTCAGTGCTCTGTTTACAGGCTCCACAGCAGGATTTGAGGTTAATGAACACACTTATTTTAATTCATGTTTTTATGGTTTGATTAACTTATATGATTATGTTGCACTTGTTGGCTTGAGATGGTTCGTCACAGATTCTCATGGCCATTATTAGTTTGAGAAACTCTGGCGAAGCTAACAGTTCTACTCTTGGGATACGTACTAGAAACAAATTCCCAAACACAGCTAACTGAAAGAGGCAAAAAAAAAAACCACAGCACAGAATTACCAAGAGTGCATAATTAACCTCAACAGGGCAATAAAAATGGGCCACAAAGAGTAAAACTTTTCCATGCGAATATACACTGACATGTTAAAAGTGAAAGTATATCCTTTTCCAATTACACAATGTGATTTTATTTAATTGGCCACTATATTGTTACCGCAGAACGGGCTTGTTGCCATGGTTCCCTGGGACTAAATACCTTCAACGTGTGGAATGTTGCCATAGAAGCATTTTCCTATGAATCCAGGAATCTTGCCATTTTTATTAGAGCCATAATTATCTACCCAGGCATGCATTAAGAAAAAAATTTTTAAATGTTGCATGTTTCCATTTGGATCTGGGTATTCAGGAAACACTTTGCTGGAGGCAACCAGAGAAAGGGTTCGTCCAAAAGGCAAAGTTGAAGCCCAGTCTAGGGCAAAACCCTCCTTGCTCTGCATCAGCTGGTAACATGCCTACAGTCCAGATGACCTTGAGGAGAAAACTTTGGCAGTAATATAGTAACACCAGTATGATGCTCTCCTCCCCCAACCATGTGTTATATTACTGCCTTATGTCTGTCATTGGCTTTGTTATGTACCAAGCTGAATGCACATGTCATTCACTACAGGCTTTGGTTGATCAGTCAGGAGCAATTACGTGACTGTACTTTATTAAAGACTTAAACATTTGACTAGATTATTTGAACAGATTTAAATGCCTTTTATTGTCAAAATGTAAACTCTTGAAAACTGGCATGAAAATTAATGAAATTTTTCATTTCATACGCAGATTTGATGTACTTGCCATAGATGTTTTTCATCAAAGTTTACTATGTTCCTAGAATAATTAAAAAAGTCTACGATAATTGCCCAGGCTGAATTAAGTAAATTAGCAGAATTAATAGGTGCTGGGACTCAACACAAAACTGTTGAGGAAACAACTGACATGGCCCTACTGCCCCAGAAAACCACACTTTTTGACAGATCCCGGTGGCGTTAACGGAGGGAAGGGGTGTGGACTTACGGATGTTTTCCGTGCTCTCTTGCACAATATCTGTCTTAAGCAGGTTGTCTGCCAACATGAAGGCGCCTTCCTCCACTGTGTCCAGAAGCATGGTGGCCGCCCTCAGCTGCTCCACAGTGGACAGCTCCCTCCAGGCCGCCTGAGCCTGGGGTTGCAGGAGATTATTCACTGTCTCCACCATGGCCTGGGTGAGAGGAGCAAGTTTAGGCACACTGAGCAAAACCAAAAACTACTTCCAAACACTAGCATGTCCTGTAACGATGTAACTTAATGGCACTGTGACTTACTGAATTATGCTGCTTTTTTCTTCAGCATTTGTTACAAATTCCTCTAGACTGAGTTTTATCATTATTATTTATTATTATTATTATTATTATTATTATTATTATTATTATTGCTTGTTTAGTTTACAAGGCCGTGTTAATAGGCAGTGTTAAATGTACAGTGTCATTTAAAAGTATGAAGAAATTTTAACACTATTTTTGTTTTTGTCGACATGATTTATTATCATGGTCTAACTACAGAAAATTTAGAAAAAGGAAAGAAAGATGAAACTTTAGATAAGAAAAGCCTTATGCAAAACACTGGAAACAGCATGATAATTGTCTACTATCGTGTAATCCCAGTTTTTGCTGAGATTTAAAATGCAATCTACATTATAAACTGAACAAATTCAGCAAAGATTACTACAGCAAACTCAAGTCACACGCTATAATGCCATACGGATAGAAACATTCAGCTCTCATTTGTTCACTGAAAATATACTTTGTTTTTCAGCAGTACAATTTATTAAAATGTGTTTGTTTGCATTAATTTCACAGAAAAAAGGCTAATTATGCATTGCAAATTATTTTTATTTTCTTACTTCTTCTCATGTGTCCAGTTTAAACATGTTCAAAGCATGTTTTAAGAGGTATGGCATCTCACTAAAAAATACCCAAGATGATTAGCAATTCAAAAGAGCATATTATTTATAAAATGATCTCAGCCCAAAAAAACAAGGCAAGAGCCACTGGGGCAGAAAAAAATCGCAAAGCTCTTTATGACTCAAAGGTCGCTAATAATACCACATATATATTGAAATGCCTCAGGGAAAACACCATAGCTGCCTTTCGTTTTGATCGGTGGACTATAAAAGGGAATATGAGTTTGAAGAATGATTTCTGCACAGCAGGGAGCCCAAATTCCAGCATTAGAAGTGTAGTCCGCTGAAGTCGTTCCATTAAAAAAATCAAACTCATTTATAATCCTGGGAATGATATGTGATATATGATATATACGTCTGGAGCTGTAACTCTTTCAGGCATGTGAGGGCTACATGAAAACCAGAGTAAATTCACAACTAAGAAGTAACCAGTACAGGATCGCATATCACAAAAGGAGTTGACCCCTGAGCTGAAGGCCTTGTATGGAATGCTGAGAAAATAGCTAATATTGATCTAACAGTTATTTATTTTTATTATACTTTTTTCAAATTGTATATTTATTAGTCTTCATCTGGCTTTAAAATATCTGTGCAGGTGTTAAATAAAATGGATTTATGATCAGAAGATTTATATTCTGTAGATTTTTATATTTATATTTAGAATATTTATATTTTTATCTGTAGACAATTCGCATTTCAATTCACATGGACATTATTTTGTAGAATGTATGACCATTATCAATAAAATGACTACTGTTTCTAACAATGTGTTAGTATGTACCGTTGTGCAAATACATTCATGGGACATTTTTCAAAAAACAGGGAGCAATATATTTTTCTTTTTAAAGTGCTGCAAACCTTAACAGTAATAGCAATTCTATTGAGAGATATCCATATGATCTATAAGGCATATTTTTATAGCAATTTACTACTCTGTGCTGTACCTGCCAACAATCAATACACTTTACCACAGCAAACCGACCACAATGAACCTGATAATGCTGATTTCATAGAAACTTGTACAGTATCACACTGAAGCACACACAATTAAAATATATATAAGTGAAGCAGCCTGGATTATAACACTTGTGTCGAAACGTATCATACTTAAAAAAAAAACCAGCTAAATACCCATGTGTGTCCTTGGTACAAATCGAAATATTAAAATCCACAGTTTTAACATTACAGGAGCACTAATCAATTACTTCTGCTGAAATATAATCACTTACCACCATATTTATACGGTGAGCGTAAGGTGATGAATTTTGTTTTTTAATTAAAGCCAGGAATGTATCGTGGCAGGCCCCACTACGTACGCATCAGCAGGACCCCCAGCGTTATGTAAATACCACATGAATCACAACTCCACAGTTACAAAGAGCAAGCAAGAGAATCTACTGCTGAGTGCTGCATCTGCGACGCAAACATCTTACCGGTGTCTGCAAGCAGACATCCAGTGCTTTTAAAATATACCGTTTGGCAGCGGCCAACATCAGCCAGCATGCCATTTCTAGAGGACTAATGGCAGCTCTGGTTCAGCGTAGCCCAAAGCGGTTAGCAGGCAATTAATATGCGATTTGGAGGTTTCTGTTTTAGTTCCAAGATACTTGGCCGAGGGTTAACGGGATGGGGGGTTGGGTCGTAGGGGAGGCGGCTCTCCTCCAAGCCAGCGAGTGGATCAAATTACATACACATTTATGTGTTCACGCCTCCTAATTTAAGCAATCCCCAGCATGCACAGTCAAAAGGGCAATGGCTGCACGGTAGTAGGGTGATTGGTTACTGTAAAAGTTCAATATTCAGGGTGCAATGGGAATTGCCATCTGTTTAAATTGGATGTAGAAATACCACTCTGATGAGAGATTCTGTTACATTCAAATACACATTTCAGTGTTGTTAGCCTCTTGTGGAGTCTCACAGGAATTCACAGTGTTATTGTGCTTCGGCTCCGGGTTCGGACATCGGTTCAAACCTGGCTCAGTCTATGTTAAGTTAGCAGTTTTCTTTGGTTGCTCGTTTCCTCCGATGACTCAAAGAAGTGTGTCTGGTGAACTGGTGACTGTAAATTGCCCCCAATGTGTTTATATGTAAGTAAATGAGTGTGTGTGACTGGCATCCTATTTAGAGGGGATACTGCCTCATTCCCTATGCTTCTGAGATAGGCACCAGACCACTGAGACCAAGTCCTGGAAAAGTGGTTGAAGAAAATGAGAAAAGTCACTTTAAATCCTTCAACATGATCGAACGAAAACCGGAACCATAGAACCACACTCTGTAGTACATATTGCTAACTATATGTAAATGAAAACCAAAAGTTACTGACATGCATGACATTAATTTCTCACTTTACTGCTTCTAGAAAGCTGTGCTTAAAAATGGCAAACTAACTGCAATAAAACAATTTCAAAAAGCACATAATTATGTTGCAGTTGGGTAATACTTGCTACTCCAATAAATGCCTTATATTGAGGTGAACATTTGACAACTTGGTGAAATTCTAATCCTGGTGCATAAGTGCAAGTCCCAGGTAAAGCATGCTCGGAAACAGCGGAACGTCGGAATGCATCTGACTTGCAAATGAGATATGTTTCTGAATTCTGCCTATCTGGCCTGTTAAGAGGCTCTACGGAGGCAGCTAACAGTGAAGTAAACAGAAGGGTGGCGGGAATTACATTATTGCAGGCCTGTGAAAAGACACACCGAGACATATGAAAGAAAAGAAAGTGCTGCTGTCCCTCGCTGTTGGTCGGGCTTCTTGCACAGTCAAATAGATCACAGTACAGCACGGATGACAACTCCATTAAAATAACTACAGGGGTCAAGATGGCGCTCCACAGGCATTATTCATGGGTTCAGATCTCTGAAAGAAACGGATCATGTCTAAGATGTCCTTAATGACAAGAGGTGATTTCTGAACTGGGAACCTGCTCACTATGCAATATAAAATGTGACGTTCAAATGAACTTCATCAGCTTGAAATTATAGTAAAAGAAAGAGTCACTGGACTTGCCCACTAGAATAGTGGCAGTAATTGCCAGTCGTTGGAGGAGTCCTGCCACTGGCTCTGCCTGGTACAGTGGTAGTATGAGTAGTTAAATATACTTTGCTGGACAGTATGCTTTGAAGGTGGCTATAAATTGAAGCAGGTAAAAGCTCATCATTTTTACTGATTTGGGAGCACTGATTCAACCAATTTATTATCCACTTAAGGATTCCAATCAACAATTATTAACCACTGGAGGGTTCCAGATATACAGTATCGAAAATTGTATCTGCCAATGCAGAATGATCAGCAGTGCAGTACTTAACTGTCTGCATCGTAATGGCCTTTGTGATGTCTTTGTGAAGGATGTACTGCATTAAGCTTTTTTATGCTTTTTGTTGAAGTGAGATTTCAGTCATATTGGGTTAAAAGGTTGGAGATGCAAAGTCTGACGGGACAACATTACTTAAACAACAGGTTGTAATTGTCAACTAAGGATGCAGTAGATCATTTCAGAGGTTTCCCAGACAAATATACCACCAGTCTTTCAAAGATGACTGATGTGAACTCAGCAGCTCAACAAGGAAGCATTCAGTTAAATACAATAGACTTAGACTTAGGTGTCACAGAGGTGGAAATATCCTGCAGAACAGGTAAAGTTGTTCTGACAATGCTTAGTGCACAGTACTTGCGTATTTTAGCCGTGAGCCGAAAACATGCAGTTGACTTCAAAGATGTGTTTTGGAGGAACTCAACAGTACCAGTGCTGTCTTCTAGCAGAAATTCCAGCCCCAGTGCTGAGGAGAAACGAAAGGATGTGCCTAAATGTTTACAGGCACAGGGCATGCACTTATCTGAGCCTGCGCACTTAATAAAAGGCCAAACTGATGTATTTCACACAAGACGAGACATTCCAGGGCCACACTATAGACAGGGTAAAAGGGCTGTCAGATGTGGAAGCTTCAATGGAGTAGCAGCGCAAAAGGACTCAAAGCAGAAATCAATAAATCTTCAAAAAAGTGGATCATGCACTGAGCACCAGTAAGAGAACAAGGATAGTGACGGTAGATGAAAAGTCACTTTTTGACATAGTTCTTAATCCAAATGCATGGCCAACACCATTGCCAGTACTCCATGGGGAGAATGACGCCAGAAAGCAGTTTAATGTGTGTTTCCTGAATTTAAAGCAGAACTGCCAAGATTGTTTAGGCACTTCCAGAAATACCTGACTGCTAGTGTAAACAAGCACCCCATACAGTGCTGAGTGTGTCGACAGTGGAACAACATAATCACACAGTACACACAAATGAAAATGTAATGTCTTTCAGCCTTATGTTCATTCCCTGCTATGTTGTCCCTCACTGGGATCCAACAATGCACATAATAAAAGGTTCTTAATCAGTAGGCTAGCAGGTCACAAACCATGCAGAGAAAGTGCTGCGATTGCCCCCCCCAGCACATCTTATTAATAGATCAGGTGTCTCATTTTGGCCAAAGCATGCTTGTGTTATGTTTGTCTCATTTGTGGACTTGGGTCACCTCCCAGTTCCATTACAGTGAATGGAATGATGTATTGATGTATCTTTTTATAGTCCAACCCTTAGTTAAAAAAGGTTCATTTCAACTTTTACCATTTTTGCACTGTTGTAAAATACATCATGCACAAATTGTTTAAAATTCATGAGAACCATGTTATGTGCCATGCTGTGCTGCTGTGTGTGAATTTCTTTACAGGGATGAAGAAAGTATAACCTTATCCTATCCTATCCGAGCCTGTCCAATTCTATCATAAAATCTACTGACTGATTTTCAACAGTAACTTCGCTGTCTTGTCGACCATTGGAGGAATCACTAATCCCATGTCAGCTCTTTCTCTCTGTCTCTCTCTGCTCCTCACTCCCTCCTCACTCTCTCTCTCACTGATGACTATAGTGGTCAAATGTTCAGTAGCAGCTGAACTACAGATTCTAGCAGTGGAGCCCATTCAAACCTCTGTCAAGCAAACGTAAAGGTTTCCTTCACTGAAGCTTTCTCGGTTCTCGGCATTCACCAATGGCAGGCTATGTCAGCACGGAGACCTGAATGAAACGGACCACTGAGCAGATCTGGTAAACAATTGCATGCAGGAAGGCTGTTTGTCTCAAAAGAAAATGGGCAAATAATCAATTGTATTGACTCACACACATACACAACTATTTACACACCATTGTGAGATTATTCAAGGTTCTGTGGCAAAGAGTACAGAGAAATCCCTCTATCCAAAGCAAATTCCCCATCTGGGTCTTTTAATCACCAGCCATTTAACTGGCCCGATGAGTGCGGCATGCTACATAATGGATGCTCTATGTCACACAGAACAGAGCACTCTTATTAATTATGTAATAACCAATATGTAATCATACTGAGGTTGTAGGTTCACATTTACCTTTGTTTATCTCACCATGTTCCTGTTAATATTATACATGCTTTGTTTTCTAAATACATCTATTCTGTCTAGAGTGTGCAATCAGGAAAGTATAAAGTACAAACAGATGCCGAAGAGGCTGAAAAAGAATTGTATGTGGGTTATATCATAACACAAAATCAACTTTGCCCAAGGGCAATGCAGACTCAGCCATCTAAACAACATCATTCCCACTCAGCATTCTGAACACTGAATGCCACTGGACACAGTGTGCTACACAGTGTGCTATATAGAGCAGCAATAGTAAAACGTTTCATCATACTCTATATTGGGGGAGTGCTGCCTGCTTAATATCCTCATCTTCAAGCAAACTGGCTTTTTGTGTAACCAATATCTCAATACTCTGAGGACAACTTATGTAAAACCTGTCATACCATTTTTTTACATTTATTCATTTAGCAGACACTTTTCTCCAAAGAGGGATTTTTAACTAGAATGCTGTGACTCCCCACACCCTTGCCTTCGTGCACCGAGCCCAGCCGGCTGCCAGTGGTGATGGCATTGAAGAGTTCCCCTTGTGCTCCACAGAGGCCCCAGAGTGAAATGAAAGCATTGTCGCCAAAGGGATGTGTGGCTGTGGTAGGTGCTTTACGTATAGCAACAAATCATTCCATTCTAGTTACGGTGCGCATGTAAAATTGCATGGTGCACGGCGTTAATTGTGGTGCCGCACACGCTGGAGATGGATGCGGGGGCAAGGGTTGACCTTTCGATCCTGTTTGAGGGAGCAGAAGCAGGGAGGAAAAAGGTGCATTTGTTCTTCAAAGCAAAGCATTAGAGCAGGTGAGGATGCATGGGTGCGTGTACACAAGGTCACGCGGGACGGGGCCAGACCACGCGGGCACACGGACCGCTGCTGAACACCTCAGAAGCTCGGAGGGAATCCTCCACGCTATTGGGCCACTACTAAAAAGGAGCCCGGGGTAACACGGGTCAGGGGCTCTTGGCTATGAATGCACACATTCACATTTACGTATGATCATTTCACCGAAGCCTTTCACGCACACATTTATAACAGGGGCGACGCAGAAGTGCATTCAACAACAGACATAGCGCTTCAGATGCAAACACACCATCATCAAAGTGCAGTTTGTTTGTTCTGACACATAAAAAGACTCCCTAAAGACAAAGGAAGAGGGCAACAACTGAGTGGGAACTTTCTGAAAATGCTTACAAACTGATACAAAAGCCTGTTCCAGGTGTTTCAAAATATGTTAAACAGTCACGCATGATCTTAAAAAAAAAAACATCATGGTTTCATCTTGTATTTTATTTTTTTTTCTCCCAGAGTCAAAGTCTGTATAACTGTTGCAATTACTCAGTTTACATGATATTATCATATGGATGGTTAACTGTGCAGTGTGCAAATTGTGTTTAATAATATTGACATGACATGAATTAGTTGTTTAATGAGGAGCTACCACTCCATGATTTATTTATGTATGATATATAGCTCATATATAATCATGACTAATGCTTCTCTGTGATGTCATTTTTTTTTTTTTGGTTCTCTTCATTGAAGGAGTAAATAGTTGGAATTGGTGTAATTTAGAGCTAATCAGAAGAGAAATTTTGCTGCATTTGACAAAGCTATGTGGCATTTTACGTAAAGCAGCAATATTCAGCACAGCACAGAATGAATCGATCTCAAGCACAAAAACATAAGACTGTACACACATATATGCATATATATATATATATATATATATATATATATATATATATATATATATATATATACACGCATAGACAGCCATATGAAGTACATAACAAGTACAGGGCAAAACATGCATGGCAGGTGTTCTCAATGTTAGGACAAGGTACTTAATATGCAGAGGGTGTTTGGAGTTGCGTGTAATGACAGAGTACAACACATTATTTGGATTTTTACCATGCATTAATGAGTCTCAGCCAAACGTGGTACATATTTAAGCCAACAACAATAACAAGGTTTGGAATCATACTTCAAGCAACAATCGTATAGCAGTTACAATAAACTGGGGTATCTTTTGTGTCGGATTTTATATGGACTACACTTACATGAAAACATACTGATGAGACAGACAAAAAAGCCAGAAAGCATGCCTTCACAACACAGAAGCACATTTACAGGAATCAGGATGCCACACAAAAGGCAGAGCAGTAAGTGCATGATGGGAATACCTGTACAAAAAACCTGCAGGATCGCTCTCTTTTCTGGAGCTGAAAACCAAAATACTGTTGTTAGCACAAAAAAGTCCAGCCTGGTTTCATACGTAAACTATTTATGTACATCAGCTTATGTAATGTTCAATATTACACCTCTGGCATTTAAAGGCATAGAACATATGCAGATTTCTAGCCTTTGAAAGAACAGCATTGCCTTTCATTCCAGTGCCCAAAGGCATTCTTATGAATTCATTTTCATAAGTTCGTTCTGTTTTAGGTATGTCTAAAATTTGGCTGAGTAAATTCTAAACACTTTTGGAACCGTTGAAGAGCTGCAAATTGTTTACATAAAGTCGGGCTACAGCATGTCACACGTTTCACTGGGGGTAAAGAAAAGGTTACATCACTAGCACCGTTCAATATTGCACTTCCTATTTACATAAAATGAAAAACCAGAAAATAATTTTATAAGTCAGATCAAAAGTTCTGTGGAGGTGACATAAATTCTTTCTCGCGTTCTCACGCAGACACACAACCAAACAACCATTTGTTGATGAGATGAATGGATAAATACATTTTCATGCATAAGGCTCAAAGGAAAACAAACAAACAAATAAATAAATAAACAAATAAACAGAAATTTGTTAGACTAGTTGAGGATCTTGATATGTGCCCTACATTGCCTTTATTTCCCATAATGTGCCCCATCCCTACATACAAGCACTTATTTCAAGCTGCACCCAGCTTCACAGGAAGCTGCCCTATTAGAGTTCTCGAGCCTTTGATCGTGGAAGTGGCACGGATCTTGGCATTTGGAGTCTCAATCCGGGCTTTGTCTAAAAGTGCAGCGTACTGTGCACATTATCAAAGGAATCTTTAATTCAGCTGGCTCTTAGTGAAGCGTAGTGAAATAACTGAACTCCGAAGTAAATACAGCTTACCCAGACGCGCTGCCAAACAGGATAGGGGGAATTCAAAGAATGCTTGGTCCTCGCGAATCATGTTAATAGCATAATTAATCCCATGAAAATGCAAAAGATAGGAGCCTCCAATCCCAACTGCAGATAATGATCTCAAAGAAAATTATGTCTTTTCATGTCTTGAGACATTCATGAAAATAAGTGGTTTCCATGAATAATGTATTTAAACAAAACAATTTGTTAGAATTGTTCTCATTCACAATTACTTTTTACATAATCATAATGAGCCTTATTGTTATTTTCAAGACTGCGATACTATTTGTTAATAAGTTATTTATCAGCGTAATTGAATATTTTGTTTGTTTAAGTGTGCAGGGCATTTTGAGAATGGTAAGAGATGCTCCTTAATGTTTTTCATTGTCATTATCAGAAGATACGTGCGTTATCAGAACCTATCCATGAAACTACCAGCAATATAGAATTATTACTGGGAACTTTCAGCTGAGCTGTAATGGAGGATTCCACTATGGAATACGTTTTCCTACTTGGAATTGGCCCTGTAGTGGTGGGCACTGATTGACGAGGGGCGTGCTTCCGGTTGACAAAGCAGCATGTCTAACTCAGGCCAGCACACAGGTCCATCCCAGTTGCTACAGAATTAAGTAAATCACGAAGCTGGTCACCTGGTTCACTGATTCATGTCTCCGATTTTCCACGCTCCGGCGCTCACACTTGCAATTTAGTGTTTACAGTCCTGGGCCTGTGCCTGGATGAAAATGTTGTTTTCCAGAAAAAAAGAAAAAAATGGAGGGAGACATTGGGTTGGGATTTCATTCTTAAAAATAGATCCGGCAGGCACAATGCCCTTTGTCTGAGTCAGACGGTCTTCGGCGGTGAGGACGGAGATGGGACTCAGTTGTTGCTGCTTTGACAAGGGCCGCGCTCTCCATGCCGGGCAGTCAGAGATTAATATCTCTTAATCGATGCATTTGATGGAGACATGAAGGCATGGTGCTGGGAGGGGGTGTCATCAGATTTTTATCTGTGCTGGGCAACTGCTACGGTCATAGCCTCCCCGCACAACTGACATTAAAGTCTCAGTGGGGACATCTGGTTGTGGGAGTGAAATATAGTCTTAAAAAGCCATTTAGGCCAGGTGTTCATGTTCCACCACGAGTGAAACTGCTCAAACAAATTAAGGTCTGACATTTTGAATTTCACTTGTGTTTGTTTTCCGTTGGCTGCACTGTGAACCGAATGTATTATGTTAACTTTACTGCCTGGGTGCCCTGAGCACAGCCAAGCGCAGATTCAGAATAATGGGATTTGTTTTGTGCTAAACACCGTAGTCCTCTATTTAGGACTGCTGAATACGTTTTGCCCACTGAGTGTGTGGATACTGTGAAGGCTTAAATCAATTAAAATTTAAAAAAAAAAAAAAAAACTAGTCTTAATTGACATCCCTTTTCAAAAGCAATTTTTTTTTAAGATAGCGAGCGACAACGCAGTGACTGTTACACTTGGTGACATTAATATTCTCATTTCTCATCATGAAATGTACTCTGGAAGAAGACTGTCATCCAATGCAGCCAGGTTTTCGCTGGTAATGAACTCAACATCCAACATCCTTTCATCTGTGATGATGTAATCAAATATAGATATTTTTTCCTCACAGCTAGCTAACTCCCCGCCTGCACATCTGCCTCTTTCTCAGGAGACAAATAATGCTACAGCTGCAATGCCCTGTTCCCCTGAGGTCCTTCATAGCTGACGTTGCTTCAGCCATTTGAATCAGCATCTCAAGGCTGCTGGTTGAAAATGAGGTTTGGCTCAACATGAGATTATGATATGAAATGATTACAGGTTCTCATACAACCACTTTATGATGGTAATGATAACGGATGACCTGGAATGAAATATTAGCACAGGGTTATTTTCTAGATTAGGGGTGTCACTGTCCACTGTGCGTTAATTCTGTCTGAGTATGCACCTTCACATTCGTCATACTCAGACAGAACCTTTTCTTTGTATTTGTTAAAGCGGTATGCTATGAAGGTTGATATTCATATACTTCTGTGTTTCTCTGCGCACATTTAGAGGAAAATGGCCAGGGTTTTCTTTTTTTTTTTTATTCTTTTTAACTTGGGCATGTAATGTGGACTGAGTGATTCTTCTTTTGTTGCTCTTTTTTTAACCCTATATTACAAAGGAATGTAAAATGCTTAAGATATAGCTAAATAAATAAATAACAGAGAAAAATAAAACAACAGAACACGCTTGGAACAGAAAAGCAGATGTTACCTACAGGGAATGAGAAAGGTTATGCTGCGAACAGCCTTCAGCTGGTGCAGGTGAGACCCACCTTGTTCAAGCTGCGAGCTGCACTGTCCTTTCCTCCGGGGGTCAAGTTCCGGAGCTGGACGTCTAGCAGGTCCACCAGCTGTCCCATGGCCTTGACAGCATAGGAGACATCTCCTGCATGCACGTGGCTCTTGGTCTGTTCCGAGAGCTCCCTGGCAATGATGGCTGCCGTCTCCCCCGTCTTCAGCTGGCCGGGAACAAAGACAACAAGGCACACGGAGTTCTATTGGTTTCATCGCCTAATTAAAATGTTTTGCAGATTTGTACTTTAAGCTGTTTTCTGCAAGTGAAAACAGGCAGATAGCAGCTGAAGAGAGATGAAAAGGAATACATATGAAGAGTTCAATGTAATTGCATATTTTGAGCACAAAACAAGATCTCTGTTTCAGTACCCTTGGTCTTACAAAAGTAAAGTGTTTTGTTTCATGCATTTTTAACGAATTTCTGTTCAAAATACTATACTCCTCTTGGAAGAGAACAGAACATAAACAAATAAATCTAATGCATTTAACAGAACAAATGGATAGCACTGCACAGATTTAATTAAGCACATCTTAAAGGGCAAGACGCAGCCATTATTATTTATTTTATTTATTTATTTGTTTCAAATTATATTCCACATTTGTCTTTAAATCCCTCTATAGACTCTTACACTGTTTACTTAGTCTTAAATTGCAGTGCATATCTCTTCGAAACAGAGGTTCTAATGACTTTGTGTGCCATTTTCAAATTCCTGTTTGTTAGTTTGCAAACGTCACATTTCGTATTGTCATTTGTTCAGTTCTGCAGGGTCCTAATATTGCTGGAACCCGAAGAATGGGATGTTTCAGACATACCTTTGACATTCTGAGTGAAAATATAATTACTAAGTATGCACTTGTACTGATTAGTCTCCAGTCAGGGTTAAGCCTTCCATTCACTGCAAAGGCCAGATAAGCACCAGGGGTCTAAATCAACTTAAATTTGGTTTGTCTCCTTTTTGTACAAGGTTGTAATTAGGTCCAGTGAAAATGAGTATTCTGACCTCACAAACACGACTGATAGGCAAATTAATTAACATGCAAGTACCCATAAAACAAGCTTTGTTGTGCTATTCACAGCATTTTATCAACAGCCCCTGTCAACAAAAAAATTGTGTATTTTATTAAAAAAAACAATTTCCTTCAACAGAATAAATAGATTGAGTTAAAAAAATATTTCAAAATCTTTTAAAAACATAAATGCAAACATTCAATTACTTTGAGTTCACCTACTAATTAATATGATTGATCCCTGTTTCACCCAGTTGTGCTCACATACCTAGCCGGACACAGAATTTGCACTCTATACCACCCTCGTGACAGCAGACGCACACATTGCCATCACACACTTACTTTTTGAGTTATGTGACTGACCCAGGGGGAGGTGCAGTTGCTGAGGTCAGGGCCTTGGGGGTCCCAGTAGCCTTCATGCGGCACACACGTATACGTGGCGATCCCTGTGAGACAGACACACCAAGGCCACATCTCAATTGAGGACAGAGTTTACGGTATGTCCTCGTGCAGTGCCTCCTCCACTGCCCTGAATTCGGTGTTGACTGTGAGCCTGGAATGGCGAATCACAGGGCAGCCTCTCACACGTATGACTGTGATCATGAGAATCATGCTCCGCTTATTTTAGGCCATAGGGAACCTTGAACTAAGTCACTGTACAACTCTGCTTCTTACATATAGAGTTACGTATATAGTTAATCACATACTGTATAAATAATTTGAAGTTTGAATTCTCATTTGTTTGTTTAAATGAATATTCCCAAACAGTGAATATATACAATAATTTACATATGTGTGTGTATGTGTGTGTGTGTGTGTGTGTGTGTATTTGAAACATCGCAGCTGAGTTTCTGAAGTCCATTTGTTTTTACAAATGAATGCCCCAGGATAACCCCCCGAACTTAATAACTTTAATTTGGTTTGAAGCAGTCTGTCTGAATGGCATGTGACCTATTTTAGCTTTACATTGTTATTATTATTTCTTCCCCAGAATAACAATTTTACTTTGAAATAATATTTCAAAGGTTCTAAAGTTCAGCTGCACATTGGGCTATTTAAATTTATATATAGCATAACACATAAACACATAAGCTTATGTAACCTTTTAAAATATACAGTTACTCTGCCTTTGATATGTAGCAATATTTAATTACAGAAAATCTGTGGCCTTAAAGCCTGACACCTGAAACGTGTCTTTACATGTCTGAGAGAAAAAAAAAATCCACTGATTTATTTTTATCATCAGCTTTGGGACTCTCATCCGTACGGGCAACTTTAGGCCCCCCAGAGAAGTGATGCTCTCGTTCAAGGGTCATGAGAAACTCACCATACTGTCGATGCCTGAAAAACTAAACTTGAACAGAGAAACTAGCCTAAGGACCCTGCTACTCCAGTATAGATGCAACCTTTTTGTGCTTCAAATTGAGTTGCTGTTCCAACCCAAACAAATCACAGGGTCTCATTTAGCTGATTATTATAATTTTTTTTAGTGTAGTTTTTATTTTGCTTTTGTCCTCATGTTCTGTGGATAAAGTCATACCTGGGAAAATGTTATTCACTTTTATATTTTTAAAATTATATTCAACTAACAATGATCTTTTTTTTCAAACCATACAACACATTAGTTCATTCATTAAGCTTCAGTCATTCAGGTTACTCAGATACTCATATTATTCATGAATAAATACAGAAATAGCAAAAAAGCAACAAGTTTTTTTTTTTTTTTGGTTAATTGTTCCTGTGTCTGTTATGTTTTGAACAATACTGTCACTACACTCTTCATCGAGTCCATGCTGGCATGATGTAATATACGTACCTATAGTTCCCGCAGGACATGGCTGCCTAGCAACCTGCCCCTGGTGCGTTCTGGGCCAGGACACATCAGCCTGCTCCACAGGGCTGCAGTAATCCATGGCCACATTGGGGAGCTGGGAGGTAAGTGCCGGTCGCATAGTGAGCTCCAGTTTGTCACCCTCTGCTGGCGGCACCGCCGCGGTGCTCCTGGCTCGCTGACCTGCGGTGGACGTCGTGAATGTCCGCGTCACGGTGACCAGTGGAGTCGGCCTGGTGGTGGTCCTTGTCGTTGTTGTATCCATGTACACCAGCACAGACGAGGACGATTCTGCGTATGAAAGGTAATGAACAGCTTACAGAATGTGACATTCCAAGGTTGTCCCAGAATTTGAATGATGAAAAACATCCCGCGACACCTTGTTTATTCAGCTACAGTTCATTTTTTTCGGAAACACGGGAACTGAAGGCGCTCAAAGAAGGACACATTAGCTAGGCAGAATTAGCCTTCAGAAGTCCTCCTTTCGCCAAATGCATTCAACACAGCGGTTTCTTTTTCACTTCATTGTCCCTTCAAGTAAAATTTTATTCAACCTGGACAAATTCTGCCTGGCAGTTACCATTTCGCTGCATAGATCCTATTTTGCTATGGTGGTTTTATTCCTTACCCTGACGGAATCCGAAACTTGAGTCCTAAATGAAAATGCCGCACTGTCTCTCAACAGCGTGGGCTTCGCAATGCCTTTTTCATTTATAGTTTCATCCAAAACAACACAATAGTTGTCCCCTTTATTTAGAGTGAAAAATAGGCATACCGGATGCTGTCTAAGTCACTATTCTTTATTCCCAAATGAAAGATGCCATGTTTTCTGTGTGGACATTATTTGTGCAACAACTCCAGATGCACGGTGTGCCCCTACTGTGCCCCCCCTCCAGCGACCAAGTACATATCATCATCAATCATCTCAACCAGAGCTCTAACCCCCCTGCGCTCCTGATTGGAAATAAGGACCCAAATTAGTGTTGTTCCAAGGGCGTTGTGATTCCACACAGTGACAGCTGGCCAAAAGCCTCTGCTGTTGGGTGGGGAGCTGGGTGGGCAGCTAGGGGGCTAGAGGAAGTGTCCATCGCTGACAATGACAGGCAAACAGGAGGTGACGGCTTGGGGAGGGCAACCAAACAGGCACAAAAACAAACCAAGAAGACAAGGAGATTTTTTGAAGTTAATGTCATAGATGCAATGTAGTGCTGATGCTCTGTGCGCATAATGAGTCCTAAAACAATAGTAGTTGTCAGGAATACATAAATAATAACACGTCAAAAATAATTCCTGTATAAAAATAAGCTGCTATGTAAAAAACTATTTTTATTTTAGATGTAGATAAGTCCATATCACAAAGAAGCAACAATAAAATTTGATTTTATGAATAGTTATTAATGAAAAGTTATTTTTTATGTTATTGTTTATAACACATATTATATATGCACGGAATAGAAATGTATGCATTAACAACTGAAAATGGAACTTGAAATAAAGCTTATTTTTATGGCTGAAGTTTCTTAAAGGAACTAATACATATATACTATTTACAGTGTAGACCTGTTTTCTAGAAAATGTTACCTTCAAACTTGCAGCATTTCAAAGAAACGGGGCAGCGATGGGTCATAAAATGTCTACATAATATGTAAGGTTGCAGGTCTGCAATTTTTTAAAAGACAATTTATTTTTCATTTTTAGTAAGAAAATTCGGCTTCCTCAAATTTTGTCAGAGGCTACCGAGATTTGCCTTGTTATAAAACCAACCCTGGATGTCTGTGATGTTACATGAAGGTCATCAAATAAAGCAGCAAATCTGAAGTTTGCAGGTTCAAGCTCCACTTCCTGCCATTTCTGTTATGCCCTGGAGGAAGGTATTTGGGCTGAATTTCTCCAGTAAAAAACAAATAACTGTGGACAAAAGTGTACAGTATCTTTGTATAAAAGCCTGAGCAAACACATACACGCACACATAAACAAACATATATTTATTATAAATATGCGATACATATATGATAAACTAAAGATACACCAGTTATTAAAGACTGAAAAGCTTTTGTTTGAAAGCCAATACTCATGTCTCAGACTAACAAAAACTATAACCTAAATCATGGTTTCCTCAAGCTCTCAGGGTATCCTATTTCAAATGTCCAATAAATAAGCACAATAACCTCTTACAATTATAAACGACATTCTTGACCTCCTGCTAATGCCAAAGGGAAATTAAGGGTTACTCTGGGTGATGCCTCAGAGATGTGCCGGAGGTCTACAAACGTCTAGCTATATTAAATATGACCAACTGACACATCTCTAATTGTCATAGGGTACAAGCTTACTGGAATGGTGGTAATTCGACTTTTGTCAAGATCTTTAACAAAAAAAAAGTTGTATTTCCTGTTTTTGATGAGTTTATGAAACATAGGTTGATTACTCTTACAATTCGCAAGGAAATGTGTCTTACTGCTATAGTTCACACCAGAAGGTTCCTATTTAAATATGAGGCTGACCCAAGTTAGAAACATTACAGCTTGATATGAATAAATTGTAGAATGTCTGAACACTGTTCCGGAACTTCCTAGACAGCACTACATGACCAACTCTGCTAAACACTGCAATCTTCTGCCATAGCATTATGGATCTCTAATTATTACAAATTTCTCTATATACTGTTTATCTCTCCATGCTGCTTTGACCCAGTTCTGCTGTTAATTAATATAAAAAGTATTATTAATAAGTCCCACACTAGGAAATGTTTGTAGAAAGGCAAAGACAAAAAAGGAATAATGTTTCACAGTGGGGCTTTTTTTTTTTAATATATTTGTCTTTTTTCTAAGCTTTATAGAACTGCATTGATAACTTAGGTAATATGTCTACATGACAAACACATTTTCTTCTCCAAAGCACAGCTTGCCGAAGCACAATAAAAATAAATAATGAACTAATTAACAGAAAAAGAAGATCAAAGATAGTCATGGTGCTGTGTGATGCACTGTCCAATATATGCACTCCGGCATCTCATTCAAATGATTTTTTTTTTCTTTAAACAAGTTATTCAAAGGAAATGAATATAAATATTCCCATTGCTTGTTGTACCCGAAGGCGGCAAAGTCTGGGTCATTAGTTTTGTGCCGTCCATTCCCTCGCTGGCATTGCAATGTAATCAGTCTCTTATGTTCGGATATGCGAACCAGTGCACAGGGATTGGTGAAGACAGAGATACGCATCACCAACCGGGGCACCTTTATCACGTGTTGTTTTTCCAAAGCAACCTTTGGCCTTTTGGTATTGAAGGTTATTGAAGGATACCTGTCTACAGAGCAGATTTAAAAGATTACAATGTCACCGTAAATGTTGTGTTGGGAACCATCTGAGATCATTGAGACCACCATTGTCTCACCTTTTGTAGATCTTTACAAAATTAAATGTGAACATGTGATGTGAAATGTTAATTGAATGTGAAAATCAAAATGCAATGAAATTATAACATGGAAGCTAAAATGCATCTTTATCCTCAAATCATTGTGCCTCTTTCCTATGTTGCTGAAAGCAGTGTTTTTTTCATTCATGCCGAAAAAGTTTTAAACTGATGTTTAAGAAAATGAGAAGAAAATTATATTTCTTTCCATATCTTCATGAAAAGCATAAATATACTTTAAATTAAAAAAGCCAATAATAATGTGTTTTTTTCAACCAATGGAGTTTCCTTTCTCTAACATTATAAACCATTAATTTGTGTTTAAAGCTATAGGAAGATGGATATAAAACACTAACTGATTTTAACTGGTTAAGTACCACTATTTGCTGGGGTCTTATTTCTTTATTTCATTTCAGAATGACAGGTAATGCCAAGGGTATAGGACATAATGCAAATGGCTGTTCCTGGAATAACACTGACATTGAATATTGTAGAGCACACAAAAGCATTTTATAAATGAAAACTATTTACTCACAAAATGTGAAATTATAGAAAAACGCAGTTTTGAAAATAAAATTCCTGTGCAGCAGCTATGCAGATAAAAACGCAACATTGCTGTAGTCCTGATATCTTGGTCATATACTGCCAAACCTGAAGAATTTTAATTTGCTATACAAATTTTCTTTTAAAATTGGGCGAAATGAAGCTAAAGCCAAAATTTATTGTATTAGTATGAGTAATATCAGCAGTAGCAAAAACTATAAAACATTAATTTACCTCTGCATTTACTGATATATGTAAAAAATTTGCACAAGCAAACCAGACATCTCACAATAAATAAATATATTTTGTTTATCGAATAACTATTTACTGTGTGAATAATAGTTAAGTGAGAAATCAGAAGTTTTTGTTTAATGAATGACTGTCAGTCTGCTTAACAACTGAAACTTTTGTTGTCATTTTCACTAAAATGCATTTTAGTCACAACTGAAAGACAAATGAAAACTTGGCATACTGAGAATAGAAATGTGCAGCAACGCAGAGGCCAAAATGAAAGAAACAGAAGTAATACTTTAAAGGATTCACACAGAATGGTATGAATCAAGCTACCCTCCTAGAGTGAAGTCTTGCAGATCCATTGTCTTAATTCACATAATTCATAGCTAGATAAAAGCTCAGTTTGATCTTGCTAAGTACATCATAAAATAGTCCGCCCCTTATATATTTTTTGTTTAATCACATGGTTGTTTTTGTGCCTCTAAATGGAATTTAATTACAGTCATATGTGGGTTCTTCTTAAGATAAAAAGCTGTGCTAATTGTTGTATCCAAATTAATGATAGGGGGTAAACTCAGAAACAATTTAATAGACTAATAAAATGATAATTACAGTCTGTGTTGTATGTTGTTCAATATTGCCTCAGTCTGGGTAGTACTTGTTTAAACCCTAGACTTGTGTAAGAGAAACAAGCGTCTGAAGACTTTGTACACGTGTTGCATGTAACAATATATTTATATATTAGCTGTTCATGAACAAAAAATATCAAGATTTTAATGAAATGCTGCACTATGTTTAATCTTTGCAGATTGTATCTAATGTGTGCTTTAAATGTAAACTGTATAAATTATGAGAACAATCTAACATCCTTAACCCTAACCCTTACCCTACTCCTATACCGAATACTATACCGCTATCCCTTTCCCATCCCAATCCCTCTTCTTATCCTTATGGACATTTGAGATCTTGCAACTGTATGAAAGTCTGCAAGGTGCTCTGTGAAATTAAACATTTTGCCAAGCCTCATAAAAGTTAACCTTTTAGAAATAATATCTTGGAGCAACAGGTGAATTTGTGGTGTTCACTGGTTGAGTCTATAAGGATACTAGGACATTTCTAAAAATACCAGATTGAATAACACAGTGAGTTTGTGTTGCACTAAATCCAGCTTTGCCCTCACAGGACAGAAATTCTGGATTTAGAATTTTCTCTGTATACTGTTTCTCTCTCTCTCTCTTTAAAAGACTGGATGGATAAAGGTTTCATTGACTTCTCATGAGTCTGAGTTTGAGGGCAAATTTTGCCAAGCTACTGTATATTTCTTTGAGTTCCTTCAGTTCCAGTGTTTTATTGAGTCTCAAATTAGAACGGCATAAATGTGTAGGTAACCTAGTAAGACTGAGAAAATATTCAACTGACTAATGACATTGCAGGAATTCTACTAAGACTCTAAGTCATCTCAGACAAACATGTGAGTTCAGTAACAGTTAACAGTTACCAATAATAATCACATGGACGCTGGTTGGTGGGTCTGGGGTTCAAGTCCTGCTTGGGGTGCCTGGCGATGGACTGGTGTCCTGTCCTGGGTATGTCCCCTCCCTCTCCAGCCTTGTGCCCGATGTTGCTGGATTAGGTTCTGGCTCGCCGCAACCCCGCTTGGGACAAGCAGTTGCAGACATTGTGTGTGTGTGTGTGTGTGTGTGTGGACGCTAGTATTTTAGGATAAATGGCTTTCTATCTGTGAAACACTTTCTGAAATGCACCTCAATAAATAAAAATGATGCCTATTCAGACACTATACCTTATTTCCATCTGTATTCACATTAATGTTCCCAGAAAATCCCAAAAAAATGTTAGAAAGTGCATCCATGTTGCTTAATACTGCATTAATTTCAGGAATTTTTATGGGCATATAGTGGGTAATTCTAATAACTTTCTCCACAAAGTTCAACCAATCACTAATCCCATTTCTGTTGAATTGTGACCCAGGTATTTTAGTTAATACAGATTCTAAATGCCTGCTAGGTATTTTAATTTAAATGGCAAAGAACTATGTATCATTGCTGTACTCCTCCCACCCAGAAAGTGTCAAAGGTCAAACAGAAATAAGATGTGGCCAACTCTTTAGCCATGTCCCTACCGTGAACCTAACATATGACTTACATTAGAAAGAAAAGAAATTAGTGGTCCTTTTATATAGTCCAGGTGTCAGTTTCAAGGAAGGGTTGTGACAAAGACACACATCTGTTACAAACGGAGCACTGGTATATCCACATCTATATGACGACATATCTTTAAAATAAGTTTTTTATAAATCACTGTTTATTGTTCATTTCCTATATTGCTACCATTATTACAATAACTATCAATATTACAACCCACATACTGTCTTTACCTACCAAGATTTATATCATGTCCACCATTTCATAACTGTGTTCCTTTCAGCTAGCAGTTTTTCCAGTAATAATGATGTCACAACACATCACATGTTCTTTGCCCTTTATATACTTCTCTGTTGATGTACCAGCACATGAACATAAAAAAATACATATTAACACATATTAAAATATGCACATAAAAAAAAAAGAAAAACATTGTCTGTATCATGTTTATTGTGTATCTTTCAAGCACTGATGACTTATACTGTAACAACTAAAGAATTGCTTTGATATTTGCCTGGCAATCATAAAACTATACATGCACAACATGGATTATGGATGTATTATAGGAAAAACTCCCATCATCTAATGGACCGTTCACTAGTGGCAGGCCCCCAATCTGCAGTACCAGGCTGCCATAAATCATACATCCATATTGCACCAACAACGACTGATATAATGAACTTATAATGAAAAGAGTTTATGCATTGTTTGGCAATTAATTACTAATTTTATGTCCTAGTGCCAGGTGGGGCAAAGAGAAGGCCACAAATTACCCTGTGAAGCATGCCAAGGGGAAAAAAAAGCCACTTCCCCCGCCCCAAGCAGAGGGCACCATGGGAAGTGGAGTGGGAAGAAAAAGGAAGCACTCATCTAGCTGCTGGGCAAAAGGCCTCTTCACCTGGATCTTAAAGAGCGAAGGCCAGAGGGGCTGCACGATGTGACAACACTCAGCTCATGGGGAGAGCTCAGCTGGCACCGATAAATGGAATTCACCACTTTAAAGGTGCACACCGAGCCTGATATTTTCTCCTGATAAAACCCAAACCAAAAGTTTGCCAGTGATTCTTGTAAATGCAGTAGAAATTGAAAATTCATGGTCTGGTCTGCATCCCTGCATAAAACTTAAGAAAAGAAGTATGTTTGATGTCAGATTCCATCGCTCACCTTTGTAAAGTTCCCAGTGGGATTTTCTACCTGAAACTAAAATTGAAATATATGTCGAAGTATAGCTATGCTTCGTTCATGATAACTGGAAGTGCTGAACTATATGTAACTGTACATGTAATGATCCGTCAGATTGGGTGCTAGTGAGTTATGAACGATGTTCAGATAAACATTTCAGACGTGTTCTGCAACAGTGCTATGACAACAATTTTTTGACTTACTGAATAACTTGGCATCATAATTATTTATTAATTTAGCTTGCACACTCAGCAAGTGTAAGTAGCTTAATGTAATGTTAAGTACCTTAGTATACAAACCAACTTAATGTTACGTTTGTTTAGTAAGCTACTTACAATTTGCCCATTTATACAGCTGGATAACTTCACTGAACCAATTCAGAACAAGAATGTTGTTCAGAGTTTTACAGTAGGAGGTGGAATTCAAACCTGAGTGCTTTGATTGCAAGCCAGCAGCTCCAATCCCTGTGCTACTTGGTGCCCCATATGGAGTGTTGTGCTGTGAATATCTAGCATTGCTCTGCAGCACTATGTATCCACACAGTAAATAATATAACAGTGAATTATTAAACTACGAATAGATAGATAGATAGATAGATAGATAGATAGATAGATAGATAGATAGATAGAAAGTGTACAGGTAGAAACTAACTGGGACTTTTTTTTTTTTTTGTGCAGGACCATTAATGCACATATATTTGAGTAAATGAGTATGAATGTGATCAAATGGCTTTAAATACTAGACACTGGCAATGAAAACTACTGTGAAGTCAATGCTGCCCAGAAGCTGCACCTCCTCATTCGGATGGCTGAATGACCTCACTGTACCAGGCATGCGGCTGAAGATCCCCTCCCCCCCTACAGCTGCGGTTGCTGAGGCTCGCCGGAGCCACAACAAGAACCAGTGTGCCCAGGCCTCAACTGATCCAGCATGAGCACAGCATGGAGGAATGCTGCACCTTGTTTGAAATGGTAATGCAGTTTGCCATGAAAGTCCAACAGCTGGACTATAAAACAAAATGTACGAACTTTAAAGAAACTCCCAAAGGGAACATTATGTTTTCTATTATATTCAAGGTGAGTATTTTAAGTGAAAATGCATAGAAATAAGTCTCGTTAGTTTATTTAGTTATGAATCAAGTGCAGAATGAATAGTGAAATATGCATCTACATAAATCACATGCACCTGCCAAGTTTAAAGTGTCAAATATAATTACACATTATGTGATTTGTTTTGTAGATTAAACATTAGTTCTGGCTCTAGTTAGACAGCTATGGCAGTGTACATTTAAATAAATAAATCAGCTCATTGTAAGTGAAGTCAATAAAATTTATAATGCAATAACATATCACATCTAAAATATCTGAAAGCCTGTCGTGTTTTATCTCTCATTTCACTACTGTTTGTACAGATGGCTGGATGGGGACATTCAACATTTGACAAGAAACTTAAGAAACACAAATTAGTTTTGAAAGCAGCCAAATACATACATCAGATGCACCATAACGCACTGCTGTCAGAATGTCTAGACCACCTCCCGATAGAGGAAGGGCACAGGTGCACAAATAAAAACTCTTCCACTTAAGTCCAAATTTAGTTTGAAAGAAACAGGTCTTTTCATTTCAAAATTGCATCACATTTTTAACGGAGAAATGTTCAGGGAGGAAGAAGAAGAAGAAGAAGCACAGGTGTATGAAATATACTGCATATTGCATCTTTATGTTGCCTGTGAAGTCCTTTGACTTCCATGAAAATAATGGCTAATACTCAGAATACAGATTTTATTTTATGGGGGGATTCTGTCACATCCAATCTGTGCAGAACTTTTTCGCAACATAACAGGTGCTTTGACATCTTGATAACATTCCCTATCTATCCCTTGAACACAGATCACCAGTAGGAACCCTGACGCATCCCGGTATGTCCTCTGCAAACACATTGACTTATACAGACATTGGCATTTTGCATCAGTACTGAGGAGCACAACACATCAATAAGAACACACACTGAAGGTGGGCAGTTCAAGTCCCAGGAGAAGCCAGGGTGCAGTACTGTAGAGCTGCACCACTGAAATACTCAGCTGGGTACTGCAGGTTTGGACAAAAATGTTTATACTGCTACTACTAGTACAAGAACTAATAATAATAATAATAATAATAATAATGCTTTAACAGATTAATACTATTTAGTTATGCGATATTACTGTATGAGACTTATTCCTGTGCCAGGTTTCTTGGATGGTGGAGCTCAATTCAGTCTGGTCAACGTGGCTCCAGTGGGTGCACAGGGTGAAACTTCAGCTAATCAGCAGAACTCATGAGGGCACTGTCTCCATATGAGCCATTAACTGACAATCTTTCACCTAATCTCTTCAATCTTCCCTTTATTTCCTATACCATTCGTCACCGTCCTTCCACTGACATCACTAACTTGCGGAGCAGGAGGAAAATAGAGGCTGCATGCTTGACTTCTCAAGGAAATGAAGTTTGATGATTGGAGATCAAAGGTTCCTTCAGTAAATTCCACAAGTCCAGACAGGCCGAGCGACGAGACCACAGATGCAAAAATTAATTCTTTTCCTCCCAAAAGTCCACTGCTGCACCAAAAGTACATTTTAAGTTTCATTTTGTATTTTAACTGAAATGTAGGCTATTGGCAGTCACATAGGTGTTTTTGTACACAAAATAAAGTCACTAATTGTAGCTGCATAACAGTCTAACACAGCATACATGCAACAGTATATTAATATAATACAAGAATGCAGAAGGACTGGCGTTCTGTCCTGGGTGTGTCCCCTCCCCCTTCAGCTTTACACCCTGTGTTACCGGGTTAGACTCTGGCTCTCCGTGACCCCAAATGGGACAAGTGGTACAGACAGACAAGAATGCAGAAGGTATGCATTGTATAGGCTTAAACACTGAGTGATTAGTGTACACAGCTGCATTCATTATGAGATTTCTGTTTTAATTCTCAATTTAAAATTTGGTGTGGGCAGTTGGAGGTGCTCTGGTTAGAGCAATCACGTTGCAGGTTCGGACTCCTGCTATAGCACTCTTGATCAAGGCGCTTAGCCTAAAATGTCAAATAAAAAAAGTATTTATTTAGCAGGCGCATTTCTCCAAAGCAACTTCCAGTGATATCAGCCCACACACCTTATTGAAGGTGACTTAGAGTGCTAGATACACTACCTTACACTGGGTCACTCATCATACATCAGTGGAACACACACATGCTCTCTGTCACTCACACACTATGGTAAACCTGAACAGCATGTCTTTGAAGTGTGGGAGGAAACCAGAGCACCCAAAGGAAACCCACGCAGACACAGAGAGAACATGCAGACTCCACACAGACTGAGCAGGGATCAAACCCACATCCTCTCACACCACCCAGGTGCTATGAGACAGCAGCACTACTTGCTGTGCCACCATGCTGCTGTAAGTAAATTACTGTAAGTAGCTTTGCACACAAAATGAGTTTTTGTAATTTGCTTCGGACAAAAGTATTAGCTAAATGAATAAATAATTGTAAATTACAATAAAACTTCTATCATGATTTGACAGGCTTTAAATGTTCATGTCAGTAATTCTATCGGTGCAGTTCAGTTAGTTTAGATACAACTGGAAGATGTAGCAGAATTTGTAACCCCAGGTATTTTGTGACACCATTTTAAATCTCAGATTTTTTTGACACAATGACATCCTCTCAACTCTCAATGTCTGTGGTCAGCTTACTGTCAGTGAAATCCCTTTAGTTTCTCGAATTTTGACATTAACGTGGTGTCATTTATATATACACTCTAAACATACACACATAGCATACAATAAAAAAATAATGAACTGATTAATATATGCTGTATTCGCAAGCACACAGAGCAACGTCAGACAGATGTGGAGGTCAAGGCAGTTGTGGTTAAATTACTTCTTCACTTGCCTGTAAAACAAATAAAAATAACAGCAATATTTAATTATAATTTTGTTGTAAAAATTGAGGAACACACACACACACACACACACACACACTTTCAGAACCGCTTGTCCCATACGGGGTCGCGGGGAACCGGAGCCTACCCGGTAACACAGGGCGTAAGGCCGGAGGGGGAGGGGACACACCCAGGACGGGACGCCAGTCCATCGCAAGGCACCCCAAGCGGGACTCAAACCCTAAACCCACCGTAGAGCAGGACTGTGGTCCAACCCACTGCGCCACTGCGCCACTGCACCCCCCTATAAATTGAGGAATATTACCATGGAAATGTGGTTACCAATGGATACAACCCAGCCTTGGATCTATTGTACCAAATGCCTGCACAGTAGCTTAAGATGTGCTGCTCACTGAATAAAGTGATAATAGTTTTCATTTTTTGACTGACATTGTAATTGGGGAGAGATGTTCCATAACGCACAACAAAGCTGAGGACGGCGGCCTCTTGCCATCATGAAATAATGTTTTGCGAAGGTTAGACAGACTGGTGACACAAATCTTGAGGGTTTTCTTAATGTCTATAGTTTTATAGGATCTTTAAAAATACACAAAGCAGCGTCCTGTCTGATTCATTTTCATAAAAACAAAAATATTAAGTTACAAACGGTAACAGTCCTTTTATTACAGTCCGGAAAGTGTGGCGGACAACTGACAACATTCTCAAGACCAACAGCTGACTAAATAATGCTGCTTTTTCAGACCCCTAAAGAAAGGCGACTTGTGCCCTCGTTAGCTAATTGTTAACCTAAATCTGTAACTAGGTGGATAAGGGAGTAAATTTATCAATAATTAATGTAGCACATAGGGGGCTCAAATCCAGCTCATTCTGTATGAAGTTTGCATGTTGTTTCCATGCTTGTGTGGATTTATTCTGGGTGCTCTGCTTTCCTCACACAGACTGAGGAGAGTGAGTGTGTGTGTGTGTGTGTGTGTGTGTGTGTGTGTGTGTGTGTGTGTGTGTGTGACTGGCATCCCATGCAGGGTGTATCCTGCTTCACACCATACATTTCTGGGACATCCTTCAGATCACCACAAATCAACACTTGTCATGTTGTTACTGACAATCAATCAATGAAAGCATGGATGCAAGTGGCTTTTCATAAAAGCACTGGCTAAGCAACAAAGTAACAGTGATTTCATAATTATTTATTTACATACTTTAAACTCACATATGAGATGTTCAAGAACATGGAAGCAGCAATAGATGGTCAGCATGTGTCATGAAATTTTTACATTACAGTGTGACTCATAGCCTGGACACGAGGGGATTTAATATAAAAAAGGCTAAGTATGGCTCTATCCATCACTGCATACACTGTGATGCAATGTAATGTGCTCCACACATTGTGAAAGCCACAGTGGTCCCCTGGTCCATTGCCCTTTCAGCACGCTCCATTGCAGAGACAGCTCATGCATGGGGTGCCCTGGGGGGCAGGGGGCGAAGGGAGTCACAGGTGGAATCGCCTGGCACCCAGCACCGTTATCCGGAAAAGCAAGAAAATAAATAAATAAATAAATAAATAAATAAATAAATATCATGAAGTTGCATAACACACAGAGCCTTATCGCCATCATTCATGTGTGTGGACAGCAGTGTAAAAGTTGTCCTTTTAAGAGAGTTGAGACATCTCTGTTATTGTTTAAACATTTGTAAATAGTGCTTATCTAACTGTTTTTCTACTGTTAATATAGGATTTGAGAAGAACCAGTCCCTTCCTTTGAATAGACTGAAGCTCACTTTTATTAATATCCACAAGCCTCGTAGATTTTAAATATATATATAAATATATTATATATATAATTTATATATATTTATATATAGAAATATAAATATATATATATGTGTATATGTATATATAAATAAATTAATAAAAAACTAGACTACAGAAACAGGTACTTCAAACCTTCAGCAGACATAGCAATGCAGGGGGATATTTCATTGATTAATCCATCATGCATTTTCATAGGCCTATGCAGCACCATTGATTTTATTTATTTATCTCCACCGTGTCAGCAGTCCATCCTTAATAGCACTTTGGAGGTCAGTCCATTGAATACCAATGGATCTCTGTCGAAAATCCCCTGAGTCAAAAAAGGTCCATTATACCAGAGGTGATCGGTAAAAACAAAGTTTCCATAATACCTTTCAGATAATTGCTTGTAGTTCAACTTCTGAATACATGTAAAGGCACGCTTTAATACGCCATCATTTAATAAAGCTCAGACTAACCCAGACTCATTCTTAAAAGGAACCAAGAAGCAATTACGCCTGGCAAATAGCTCCTGCCACCTGGGAATTCCTCCATTCATCCTTGGGTAGGCAGATTAAATTCCTATCACACCTACATGAATCATGAGATCCCTATGCCCAGATATATCTTAACCTCTGGTAATTATCATGGTCAATACATACGAGGCGGCGGGCGGACCCAATGATACAAGCCCAAATGTGCATGTCAGCATCTAGGGACAATGGAACACTGAATCTCAGCAGTGTTTTGCTGTGAAATGTTCTGTTCGACATGTAAACCTGTTTTTCCCATGTACGAAAAGTGAAATAAATTGCTATGTGATTCTCAGGAAAACAGCACAGAGGATATTACAGCTGCCACACCATTTATTTTGATATGGAAAAACAGTGCAATTCATCTCCTTGTGCCTCCCCTTAAGCTACCCACAATCTAATATACATTAATTTTAACAAAGTTCTGTTCAAGCTGGTCTAGGAGTTCCTTGTGTGTGCAATTACAGTGATCATTTTGATAAAATTACACCTACCCTCACTATTCTGTGCCCGCAAATCCTACGTATATTAGATTTCCAAGTCAGAACCTAATTTATGTAACATCTATGATTTGAACACTGACGTCATATTGACAGATATTCATTATTTGTTCCCTAGTCTCCTTGATGATTTTGAAAATGACTAGTAATACATTCTGAGCTTTGCTTTCTCCTATTACTTTATTTAAATATTATTCGTCTTGTGGCATTTATCCACGCACAAGAAACAGAGTTTATCTCTGAAAGTATAACTTGTAAAATGTTGATATAACTTGTTCAAAGCACTGATAGCTGTAGCCTAACAGTCTCTGCCAGATCTTATGTTCTGTGACTAGAATTTCATTCAATCTACTGATAACAGTATGCATATCACTCTGATAGGATTATTTGTACATCATATACTGTCCCACATGACTTTTCCACTGATGGGAAATTAATGAGAAACATTTTACATCTTATTGGCTCTTATTGGCTCTTATTGGCTTATTGGCTCTTATTTGGCATTTGAAAAGCATCACATATTACTAATCATCTTTTTGTGCACAGCGTCACATATGTCTTTGCTGCCCTGAATAAAAAAGAAAACCACAAATCTCTAGCTTATTAAATTCCACTATACATGCTCCTAGCAACAGTTATTTGATTAGTTTGATCATTTAGTTTGATCATGCAGATAATAATTGTAGTAATTAGATACTAATTTTACAAAATGAACAAGGAAAGCCTAAAAGAAATCATAACCAGAGCTAAACCGCACTTTCTAAAAATCGTTGCTGTGTTTGCAATGACAGTCCTGAAACTGGCATGCCCCCAGGTTTCAGATCTGCATTGGTTTCTTGTGACCTAATTTAAAAAATTCAACTTTTTTTGGAAATAATATTTATATATTATTTAAGATTAATATTTTTATATATGCGTGTCAACGTGAAGAAATCAGTTGAACTTACCAAGTCTATTATCCATCGTCCCAAAATCCAGAGAGTACTTCACCACATGGTAGTTGTTCCATACATACAGCAAGTTATCTCTGGGATTGTAATCCACTGCAGCAATGTACTGGTACGAGTTGGGAAAGGGAATGTCCAGGTAGCCGTCCTTGCTCAGCTCTGTATTGTAGATGTAGTCAATCTTATTCCCCGTGGCCTCATTGTCATCATCCTCATAGACCGTCTTCACCACATAGAGATTCCCGCAGATCATGAAGGCATTGGAGGCTGATCGCTTGTCATAGCTAGTATCCCAGGTGCCCTCGATACGCAATGTGTATGGATTCAGCTGGCTGATGACGATTTTGCCGTTGTTCTGCTCAGTGGCATAGATAACCCATAGGCCATTCTCATCCACAGCCAGGTCGATGTCTGACTTACCGCCCCAACGGTAGGGTGAGGTGTCATGGTAGTTGGCGCTGGCAATGATAGCCTCACCGCTCTTGATGCGTGTGCGTAGGTCAAACTTGACTATGTTACGTGTACGCTCCTTGTTGAAAAACAGGGCGCCATCGTAGACTACGAAGCCGGTGCCATCAACACGGTGCGGCAGCTTGTACGTGGTGGTTGGCCGTCCAGCAATAAAGTCCTCCTTGGATGAATACTCTGTCAAGGTGTCTGTCCTATAAGGGGTCCATGGCATGTAGTAAATCTTGTCCGACGCCTGGAGAGGGTCCTTGCACCAGGCCCCAGACTGGTGATCCGACTCAAAGAGGTGCTCACTCTGGTAGACTCCCCTCAGCAAGCCCGGGCACAGGAAAACTAAAGAGCCAACATGAACAAAAAACAACAAGGCAATAAATACTTTACAATGAATGACATGTTACAGACTTGGGACTCTTTTCTCCAACAAATACTTATAGTATTACTAATCTTAAACAGTGACAGACTGCTTATCATGTGTGTCAGACCTTCTGAACGCATTAGCCCTTTTTGGCACAGCATGACTTTCATTGTCTCACTATCCAATTTTTCACCATGGAAGACATGCATTCAGTGTAGGAAACTTGATTATGGTTGATTTATGCAGAAGGTTACAGTTTCTTTGGCTATGTCACATGGCTGGAATGCATATTATGGAAATGCTAAGCGGATACAACACAGACACAGGGTTTCAGCTCCATGAGTCTCTGTCTTGGTCTAAGGCATCAATTGAGTGAACACAGAGGGACTTAAGTGACAGCCATTTCCAGAAAAGAAACAGATCCTACACAAACCCAACCAGTTTTAATTTCTCTTTTTTGCTAAAAAAAGAAGGGCAAATGCATTAACTAATAATAAAAATAAATCAGTGCAAGGAACATTTGCATCATCCTCATAAATGTATTGTCATTTACTGTAGAAAAGGCGAAATTACATCAAGGACAATGCACTTTTTTTCACCACATAGGTATTCATATCCGTGGGGAACCATATAATCTTACCTTGAATCAAATTTCATTTGAATTCTTCAGAACAGTTTCAAGGCAGTTTTCCTTATTAATTAGGTACATTCTTTAAAGCAATAACCTTCATCAAGGACATATGTTATGATATATTTAGTGCATTTCTGCAGGGTATTTTCAGGAAAATTCCAAAACAAATTTATTGACAATGTTGAATGTGTAAGCTGGTGAAGGTCACTATGTTCTACATGGACAGCAGGCAAAACAGTGTCATAGAAAAATTATCAGAATGTCCTGTTACAATGTCTAATGTGAATGTGAATGTGAATTAAAGAAAATATTTTATTTTAAATATTAGTTGTATACTATGTGGCTTTATATAATTTAATGTGGTTTTACTAGTACTACAAACTGCTGATTTAACAAGTTATTTTGTGAGGCTGCTGGGGTTCCTTGCCCCACTCTATGACAGCAGTTTTCTTCCTGCAGTTTGAACCTTTCAATGACTTTTTATCATGTCAAAAGTTGTAGATCATTATTACAGTGCTGTTTTAAATGTATGGCAAGCTGCTCTGAACACAATTCAATATCATGTAAAATGACCCCCTGACCTGAACAGTGTTGTATAATTGACAGATGCTTTGTGGACACTTTTGGAATTATCTGAGATACAGGTGAAGGAGAAAGGGGAGTTGATGGGAACAAAGAAAGAAAGAAATATGCAGAAATTAAACCCCACAGCAACAGCATTCAGTAGTACCCGCCAAAGTATGCCTGCAATCCACCAGCCAGTTCAGCTTTATGAGCTATTCACAACAAATGTATTTACATGGATAGTAATTAACATGATACTAGGCAGCAGGGCGGTGATGAAGATGGAATGCGAGCAGAGCAGAGTATTAAGTGCAGTACTTTATGTGGTTCAGGCTCTGAGGGACAGACAGTTGGCAGAACTGTGCAGACAGCGTACAGCCCCTACTCGAGCCTCAGTGTTCACTGACGATTCTCTGAAAGTGATGGTGACCATCACCACTGTTTGCAAGTGCATGGACATCAGTGAGCTCCTTAGGTTGCTCACGGAATGCTGCTCTGTCTGTGCAATTTTTTTCACGTGAAAAGTGCACAAATGCAGAGACACACTTAGGCAGACACAAACACAGACCACATTCTGTATATGCAATTCCATGCTGAACAGCCCAGTGCCAAACTACAAACCATTAGTCCCACTTTCGTAATGTATGTGTGCACACACATCCATACATCCACACAGACAAACTGTTAACATATGCACTATATATCACATAATGCAATATTATGCAATATATTTTACTTTGCCTATTTAGTTTTCTTGCATGTCATGTTACCATTCCATATTTTTAAGTCTGTGTGGCCCTAAGGCAAGACAGAGTTACCACCCTACTGCAGTCAAGCTACTGGCCACCGGCATGAATAAGTAATAGTGAGCCTCAGTATCACACACACAGAAAAAGGAAGACATTAAAAACACATGGAGTGGCAGAACTAATTAGAAATTCCACATATTATCTCATAAAGCATGTATTCACCAAACCATATAGAAGAAGGAGCATGTAATTGGAAAGGCATCAAATTACCTCGTTGTTCCACTTCTACGTAAGGCATTGAGGGAGAGAGGAAGAAGAAAGAGAGAAGAGAGAACAGATTAATGATGCAACAATAGTACCCTTTCCAGGTCAACATAATACGTACCATATTTTACCACAACCTTCAGAATATTGTCAGATGATACCAAAGAACAATAGGTGACGTAATTATGTAAACGGTGCCGAAAATTGTTATAAAGTATAAGAAGTAAATAGTGATGATGAAATAACAAAAGGTTGCTTGTAGTCAGTGCCTACAGGAGGAAAAAGAAAGAAAAGGAAGAAAAAGAAAAGAAAAACAACAGGGACTAACAAAAGCGTAAATCAAATTCTAGCGTATGCAAGAACTCAAAAACCAGGCTATTCATAATTTTTATTGATGATAAAAAAAAAAAAAAAACTTGTCTATTGATGTGTCTCATAAAATTGTTCTTCATGAAATTAACATTTAGAAGAGCTTGAAATTTGTCTAGTCTACAAACACTCGGAGGTCACGTAGGAGGAAAAAAAAAAAAAACACTCCGTGTGAGAATTTAATCTGCCACTAGTCTATAGAAACCACGGCTTCATTACAAGTACAAAAATGCAGATATACACCTTGCTATACACATTATAATTTATCACTTCATAACCACTGTCATCAAAGAAGTCGACTGCAGGTATGTAGTGAGATACCAGTGTTATCTTTTCTACGTTAACTCCATTGACAGTTTTGAAAACAGCCTCCCACTGATAGCATACTCAACAATGAAAGAGTGGGGATGTGTGTACGCACATTTCAGTGTATGAATCCATGTTTGTGAGTCTGTTATCCCGACTGCACCATACCACTTACAAACTTGCTTAGATCAGCAGGGAGCAGTATGCTACAGTGATTTTAATCCAGAAGATGCAGTACGTTATACTTTAGCATACAGAGCCTTCAAGAAGGTGGTATCTAGTTCACGATACTACTTTACATATAATAAAAGTAATTCGCTTTCTATAAATCATAACAAATGACTGGGAAAAAACTATCCCATTTTGTATTAAACGCAACACAGATATGTGTATTATGCTTTGAAAGAGCTCCGTCTGCTCTGAGAGTAATAAACATTTGCTATCAAAGAATCCTCCATCTGAACACAGCAACATTCAAGTTCAGCATGTTTGGTTCATGTTGGCAACAGTGCATTGACACACAGAGCAATTCTTCTGTGAATGCCCTCATTAAATGCCATGAATATGCATGGCGCCGGAGGATTCTTAAAGTGGCGCTTAATTATCCATCATGTGCAAATATGCAATCGTGATGTGTAAAGAAATAAAATGGCCAGACCAGTGTTGACCCCAGTGGTGGTTGTGGTTTACACATGCATGTGGGGGTGGTTACTCAAACACATCCCTTCTTTGAAATGATAGTCTTAATTCTGCTGCCACATGCTATAATCCATCATTTTCTGAGTAGGGATTATGCTGACCATTTATCAGTTAAATTAAAAAGAAACAAAAAAATTAACCCCAAAACCTGACCCCAAATATCCAAGCAGTACACATAATAAGCTTCTTGCAGAGTCTGCTAAAGTTCATTTGTCCTTTGTAAGAATACAAAATGATTTCTTCTTTTTATCGTCACCATTTATTTTTTTAACCCCAAGGGTTAGAACATAGATTAATTAATTATGTTCATGCTGTATACGGATAATACGGAATTATTTCAATTTTTATGTCCATAACATACATATCGTCTACTTGCAAATGGAAGGATAGATATATCTTCTACTTGCATAAGAGTGATAGATATCAGCAGAACACAGATAAATAAATAATAGCAAATATAATTAAATAATGTTTCAAGCTCAAGTGGGAAGAGTGTCAACAGAAAAGCCTGCAGTAAATTTTTGAAATGTCAGACAAAATGTCACTTAATTTATAGTACGTTGTTTCCTGAAAACACTAAAGCTACAGCAAACCATGGTAAGTGACCGGGAACATCAAGATTAGCTAGACACTCTGCTGAGCACTTACTGAATATTCATACACCTTAAGTGTAGTGTCATGCGAAAACTAGGAAAAGACTGTGGTTTGAAAAAAAACCTTTGCACTTTGGTTACAAGTGACTGGTAACCTCTCATCATGAAAACCGAATGTAAACCTTGACCTTAAGTTCTGCAAAATCTGGATTCAGTGCAGTCATGTAAGAAGAACCGCAAGACACACAGAACAAAAATAAATCCGCTTAGCATATGAAATTGTTTGATGTATTCTTCGACTAGGGGGAGTAAGAACAACTTCAGGGTGGGTATTCATCTTACAAAAGAATGCAGGCTGGAATACAATGATTTATGGATATTGAATTATTTTGCCTTCTTAACTGAGACATCTCCTTTTGAAAAGAGACACATTAAACTGTGAAATAAGAATATACATTACATAATTCAAATGGATCGCATTCCTTTTTCCCTAGCCCCCTCCAAAAATAAGAATAAAATAAATTACCGTGATATCAGAGCCCTGAACTTTCAATATTATCTCTCATTTATACAGTTTCAGCAGCCAAGGGTTTCAGATTGGAACAATTCATCTTTCATGATGGCACAAAGGTATTAACTACTGTTTGGAGAGACATTCATTGAAGTCTCTCCTCCTTAACATTCCCAAATTGGACCTCCATGAGCGCACAGAATAAACTATTACGGCACAATGGGGCTGGCTAATTTCACACGCGGGTATTGCCATGCTCAAAGGAGCGGCACTGACATGTCCAGCATGCCTTCCCTTGGCCTATAGAACACCATAATTTACGTATATATAATAATGCAATGATCTATCAAGAGGAATCTGAGAGTACAAAGGGACATGATGTCTAAACATATTTATTAGATTTTCTGGCTTGCTGCAATAAGCTGTGGCAGAGGTTTCATACTAAACTTAATATTAGCTTTCTTCTATCAATCAAAGCAGCCATGCTCGGCCAGGGTCAAATTCACGCTGTTCTGCAAAGTCCAAAATTATTTGTGTTGCATTACAATAAGCAGTGGGACATCGATATAACATCAGAGTGTTCTCTACCAATATAGAGGACTGGAATTTAAATGACTCCCATCTTCTCTACCATGACCATAACAAGACGTGGCCACTACTGTGGCCACTACTGTCACCACCAGTCTACAGCTGGGACCCACTGTTACCAATTACCCATTGGTCACGTTCAAGCATTACTTAATATCGACCCAAAAGTGGTTGAGATAAAAATGTATTTTGCCAACTCCCAACTGACCCCTAAGAAGTCGCACTTGGAATTTAACAGTAACTGGAAATTTCTATACAGGAACATGCCAGTTGTATATATTTCTCACCCTATGCCTACCAAAACAACAGCAGGGACACGTGATCTTTTTCTTAGAATAAAATATAAGTAAATTTTAATAGATTTTAAGATATTACATTTACAGTTACATTTAATCACTTAGCAGACACTTTTCTCCAAAGCGACGTACATCTCAGAGGATACAATTTGTAGAAAGGAGCGCAATCCATTAAAGGGTGAACACACACACGCATACACACACACACACACACACACACACACACACTGACACACAAAGGTCAATTCAGAGTCACCAGCTCACCAGAACCACATGTCCTTGGGAGACGGGAGGAGGAGCTAGCATCCAAAGAAAATCCAAACAAACATGGAGAGAATGTGCAGATTCTGCAGTTAAAGGCCAGATTTACTATCTTGATGCATAGGGCAAAAAATGTGCCTACCGATACTAAAATAAATAAATAAATAATAATCGTACATTTCTAATGAACCGATAAGCCATCAATGCATAAGCATAAGCATGAAATAATCAGTAAGACTCTCCTGTTTCTTCTAGGCTGACATAGAGATGGCTTAAATTGTTAGGTTTGTTTTGTTCTGATACATAGACTGCAACTACTAGCCTGAGTTCTGCTTCTCATATGGTATTTATTTGTCATTCATATGCAGATTTCATGGAACTGAATGGTTCATAGCACCGAAACAAGCTGTCAAAAATTCTTTTCAGTGCTCATTCTCCAGAAATTATGAACTGAATAGACTTTCTCACACCAACAACATATAACAAAATTCCCCTTCTTGGACATCACAAGCTCCTTAATCACTAACTACATTACATGGGGAAGGATGTAAATAATTAACCAGACATTAACAAAGTTCGAAAAATCAGATGTAATCTGAATGATGATACTGAAGCTGGAGAATATTAACTAATCATGGCTAAATGGAAGACATGTTTATCCAAATCTGTGAAGAAAATGAATAAATTTCCCATACTAAATTAATTACTTAATTACTGAAATCAGAAGTTTAATAGCACAAGTGTTAGGGTATGAGAGGTTATAACTGTAATTTTTGGCTGCAACACAACTACATCCAGAACTCACTAGCACTGATGATCCAGGGAAATGCTCTTGTGACAGGTGCAATGGCTTGGCTCTCAGCCAGCCATGCAGGAGAAACATTGGAAAGCCAAATGGACAGAAATATATAAATAAACAACACAAATTTCAGGCAAAATGAAGATCGGAACTGGAGCATACATAATGCAATTGCATTCAGTAATTGCACCTTGATCTCTGAGACCTTGAAAATAGATGTAGATGTATCAGAAAAATTCAATATCAATGTGGCAAACATATTACAAAAAGAAAACTGCATGAGAAATGTAACAACCCTGGAGTTAATTAACATGAATGGTCATATGGATGCTTGAAGGTGCCAAATCACCCATTAATCCAATGCTCTCAGCAGCAAAAGGCTCAACAACATTGGGCTGGGAAGGTGGATGTGAAAACAGGAACTGATGGAGCTGATGAGCTGATGGATGATACATTCACTCAGGGGTTTCAACACCAATTCACCTCAGATGGCCAGATTCACTTTAAGCGTCGGATTTCATACAGCAAGGCCAGCATGTAAGCCATCGATTTACAGGCACGGACTTGAGATCAAAAGTTCGAAGGTGTAATTAACCAATAGATCATGCTGTACTCTTAAATTTGGTATTTGGATCTTGAATTGCTTCAGCAAAATAAGCAGCTCTTAGAACGACAAAATGCAAACCGATATGTCTTTATACCTAAGTGTTTGCCTGTGATTTGTGATATCTTCAGAATAAGAACCACAATTGACAAGACGTTCTTTACCACCGTGAGATGTCACATCTTACTTAAACTGACTGAAGCACCTTAAACATGTGTTTATCCCAGACATATTTATATTGAGATTAAATGGTTGTGACAGATACATAACAATGAATAAATGATAGGAACAGGTTGATCAATATTGTCAGCTGAATGCTTGCGTCTGTATCTTCAGTCACACCGAATTAGCTCGGTGTTAATATGCAACAAATACAGCTAATCGATTGTGTCTGTGACAAAGGGGAAAAAGAAAAAGGACAGGTAACAGATCCAACACTTATCTCAAAAAAAGTCTATTTGACACCTAGTAGGACTGAATGTCTTGAGATAAAACATCCATCAATTTTGCTTTAGGAAACCATCCCAAACCTCTGCAGATCACTCACATTTGGACTCTTATCCCATCCTTTTTTATCCAGCAACACATTTTACACCAATTGCTCCATTTGTTCATGGTTAT
Organism: Scleropages formosus; assembly: GCF_900964775.1. Lineage (NCBI taxonomy): Eukaryota > Metazoa > Chordata > Actinopteri > Osteoglossiformes > Osteoglossidae > Scleropages > Scleropages formosus. Next base: position 12,045,348 of record NC_041821.1, on the reverse strand, counting down.
TCATGTTGGTTTAATCAACAGAGCAATTCATATATGTGTCTTTAAAGACAATTTACCATTCCATAATTGAATGCCCGATCAGTTCAAAATATCTATCTGTTTCTGTGGAGATAATTACTGTACATACGTAGAGAGGGTACAAGGACAGATGATTCATATTGAATTAGCGCTTCTGTTAGACGCCATCTGCAGTGTTGCTTCCGTTCTGATTCTGCTACCGGTAGCAAGTCAATATTCACAGCACAGAGTGGAACGTGTGTTAAATGATAAACAACGAAGAGATACCATCTTCAGCTCAAGCATCAACCACAGTGTGCTACATGAAGTAGCTGTGTATATATAAGCCAGACTGTATACTAAATCTGCCTCCTGAAATCACTGGATATTTATCATTGTCCAAGTCAAATGTCACACGACTTGACCGTACAATGTGAGATGTTCTTTTTCTTACTGCCCCGTGTTTTGCTATCATTAACAGCAGACAATATGTTCATTCTGAATGGTACAACGGTAAAATAGAAAAGAAGAAAAATGATGTACTAATAACCTACTATTTACCCCTCATTACCCTTTTTTCTTAAGTTTCAGACAAAACAGTGCATGGAGGGCAACAGATAATGCAGTGATTGGAGCTGCCCAGATGCCAGGTTATAATCGCTGTGTTAGTTCCCTTGTGTTAGGTGCTTACTCAGAATAGCTCCAGTGAAAACTGTCCAGTGGTATAAATGGGAAATTAATTCTATTTACCTTGACATTTTAAGTGACTTTGGAGAAAAGTGGCCTCCCAATATCATGTTTTTCACATATCTGATACAGCAATTTTTATTCCCATTTATCACTTTATGCACATGCGTGATTCAAAGAAACCTTTGCGGATACGGCGAAAATGAATGAATGAATTAATGAATTGTTATCCACTCAGCCTTAATCTGTTACAAAACTTTGTCTTCATGTTACTATGCATTATTTAGAGTGATTTTGGAATGAATTTGGGACAAACTTTGGATGCATTGCAATTTTTCTCCATAAGAAACAATGGAAGGAGCAATTTCATTGTCCCTTTATCAATATTTAATTGTTTTCAGGAACAAATTAGGGCTGGTTAACAGAGGATAAGTATAATATAATTTTAGGCTACCACTAATTAACCAGAATGGATATGCTCTTTACTCATTATATTAGTGTAATAATACCGTTGCTATTTACTATTCATTATTGTTTGAATTTTCATACTACCAGAAACAGAAATTACCTTAGAAAACATATGAAAAAAGGATACTAACCAAATGCTATCACAACCTTGTAACATGTCCTACCTAGATTTAATCAGAGCAATTATACCGTTATCTGCACATGCCTATAGAGACAGTAGGGGTGTGATCTACACTCTGTATATAACTATATAAAGTCTGGGCCAGTTATATTTCGACATGCTTTGTATGAAAGTGCATATGCTGTTCACAGTAGGCTGGTGCTATGGATGAAATACCCTCAAACAACAAACATAAAACTATGTTTATTCATTTGGCAAATACCTTTCCCCAAAGAGATGTACAACTCAGTAAACAAATGCATTGCACCAGTGCAGAAATACAGGTGCAGACATGCAATTCACGAAGCACTGTTACTGTAACACCATCATTCTACCCAGGATACATGGCATGCATAGTAAACTTACATGAATATACACTTTAACAAATGATGCAGTAAAAGTTTGGATAGGAGATCAGGGGATACACAAAACATATGACCATGTGAAGCACTGACAGCAAGCTGCGATGACGATCACGTCCACACAAATCACATCCGCCAAGGACAAACTGCTTTCCACAGCAACAACACGCAAAGAGAGTTTTAATTATCCATAAAGTACATGAGGATTTAGAGGGCCTGGACCTAAATAAGGTCAAAAAGGAAGAAAAGAAATCATTAGGAAAACGAGATCAGCTTGCTAAAGAACTGGCTAAATGAAGTTTGTGTTCACATGAAAGCCACCCTGACTAATTAAGGCTGTGAATGAGAATGGTTGCCGAGGTCCACGGTGTTGAGCGAGCCTACCCAAAAGACAATTAAAGGGGTGGAATTGACCACAATTAATAATTACCGAACTACAAAGCTATGTGATGCACATTATTATGATTAAATTTTGACGGAGACACAAATTACAGTCTGACGTTCCCTATCGCCACTATGAACAAGTGAACAATGGAAATATTTCCTAGTTACAAAGTATAGGAACAAAAAAGGTTAGAAAATGTGAGTGTGACAAAAAAGTAAATATATCATCTGCCAAAAATCAATACACACAGCTGCATTACATTTACAATTTTGTCCTTTTCTTAACTAATTAGAAATTGTGTAAAGCATTAAATGAATAGGCAACTGATAAGCAAAACTTAATGCAAATTTAAATGTGCATGCATTTCATAAGCACCCAGCAATAGGAACTGCATTTATTTCTGCTGATGTTTGTTGTGAAATTGCACCGATAGGGTGGTTACACAATATCATGTCAGACCACTGATATTGACAAAAAGGCAGGAATCATAGAACAGAAATAAAAAATCAACCTTTACAATAAAACATGTATTGTGCCACTGCAGTCAGGAACAGTGAAATAAACAGCCACACTGTTCAATGATACAATGTCAGCTGAAATATTCTTTGTATTTGGAAAAACTGTTATGATGGAGGTCAGAAGCTGTCTGCATGTGTACTTTATTTTGAGTTAAGGAATGCTTTAGACCCCTTGCAGAAGTCACTCACGGCCTTTTCTGCCAAGTTACCAAACCGCAAAGCAGACATCATCACAGTAAAGGTTGTACAGATCCCGTGTCTGTCTCCTGCCTTCCCTTTCCACAACCTCCCTTCTGAATTATGTCGGGGGACAATTTAACACTCATATTTTGTGTTTTGCATGCCAGCAATGACTTGAAACATGATCAGACATAACAGTAATTCAACTTCTGTCCCACCCCATTCTCACATCAGCGTAAGCATTGTTAACTCTGGTGTCAGAAGTGGTACTCCTTGTAAAAGGTTGGTGAGTTAGAAATCTGGGAGCACTCTCTTTATTATACAGTGACATGTCTGACTTCCCTGGTTCACAGACATATCAGACATTCAGTCACCTTAGAATGTTAAACTGAAACACAAATAAGTAGAACTATGCTAATATTCAAACAACAGCCACGAATACAATAGACTTTTTACACAACATTAAAAATTCATGCTGCAGTCCATTATGGGAAGACACTAGCTTTCAGGAACCACTGGAACATACAGATTTATAATCGTAAGACATTTGTATCAAAGGAGGCTGTAAAAAGCAAGCAAGCAAGCAAACAAACAAACACATAAATAAATAAATAAAAAAATAAAAAAATAAATGAATAAATAAATAAAAACAACATATTCATATTCTGCAACACCTTAATAACTGAACAAGTGTACTTTCTTATTTTGTATAACAATTTGCTTTGTTATATTTGATAAAACTTAAATCAACAAGCACATTATACTTACTGTATGGAACGCATTCGTACTGAACTTCCAGGTACTTGTAGGTTCCAGGGCAAGGGTCTGGGAAAACATCTGGTCCGGCAACTACGGCACACTGTGTTCGATTATTGCACCTGAAATCAATAAAAAAGAAACTGATGAATATACCATGAAAGAAATGACTTGGGTGGCACGACGGCACAGCGAGTAGCGCTGCTGTCTCACAGCACCCGGGTGGTGTGAGAGGATGTGGCTTCGATCCCTGATCAGTCTGTGTGGAATTTGCATGTTCTAACTGTGTCTGCATGGGTTTCCTCTGGGTGCTCTGGTTTCCTCCCACAGTCCAAATACATGCTGTTCAGGTTCCCCCATAGTGTGTGAGTGACAGAGAGAGTGTGTGTGTTCCACTGATGTATGGATGAGTGACCCATTGTAAGTAGTGTATCTAGCAGTGTAAGCCACCACAGTGAAGAAGGTGTGTGGGCTGATAACACTACATAGAGTTCATTGGAAGTTGCTTTGGAGAAAAGCGTCTGATAAATAGATAAATGTAAATGGCTCAACAGAATAAAATCTGCACTGTCTAAAAAGTCTGAGATGTATACATGAATAAATATTTTTCAATTCCATGGATTTTTTAATATATTTAATTTCTAAAACAGACATACTTTGCACCAGTACACATACATCTATACCGAACATTGTGAGCTAAAGTATCTGCATATAGTATCAGAGTGCACTACTTTGGATACGATGTTAGGAGAATATATAACAAGTGGGCTAGAGAATCTGCAGGCCAAAGATGTGAAGAAAGCGTTAGGAGTGCTCTGTGCACTCAACAGGAAGTCATTTTTACTGCCAACATGGAACAGGCTTTCAAGCCACAGGGAACAGGACTTTTAATTTATTTATTTTTTTTGTTTTCATTTTCTGTTTCAAAGATGTCAAGAAAAGAACATCTCCAACATATCATCACATACGAGTCCTATTGAAAACAACAATCCTGTTAAAAACGTGCTGTTTGATACATATGGGGGAAAAACATTGTGTACTTATATAGTGTAATTTCCCTTTTTGGTATGTATATATTAATTTTGAACTTCATTTCAAGTTAAATTTTACTCATGGGAACTAGCCATCCCCCATGAAACAATCAAATAATCTCCCCAATACCCAATTCTCTCATTATAACAATTTCATCGTCCTATGTTAAAATGGCATCCTTAATGCTGTAACTACTGTCAAGAGGATGTAGCATTATATACGGCTAATTTAAAACTGTTTTAATTTTGTCTTAGTCCAAAGTGTCCAAGTAATAAAGTAAGCCGCAGTTTGTCATACCCCTCAAAGACATGAAAAAAAAAAAATGCGTTAAAACTTTAAACAAGACATAACTGATTTCAATAAAGCAGGTCATTTTCTGAAATAGCGTTACTATACGTGCACTAAAAGGATGGAAGCTGAACAATAATAGCCTATTTCATTTCATCATTTTCATGCTTGTCCTAAAAAGGCACTTGTCAGGGAGATTACATTTAACTATAGGCTACTTAGCTTTTCCATTGACTCAGCCAGATTTGAACTTGAATACATTTTGACTGTGCCTGCATACTAACAGCAAAAAGAAGAACCATTTTATGAAATGACTAATATTTCTGTTAAATAGGGGATTCCAACAAATGTCAGTGTATTGCTGTAATAATATTTGTCCCCATTTTCAAAAAATTATTTCTGTGCCATTTCCTCTCCAAAATTGTTTCTTTTGTCAGACAGAGGTTCTGAGAAATAGCCGATGGGTGTTTAATGTGCCACAACAAATAGGACTTTTGCAAGCTGGAACTATATTTTTTTTTAAAAAAAAAGAAAAAAAAGAAAAAAAAAAGATCCTTCTGTTGAGTCATGGAGTGAGTTTCACCGAAACAGAAACCACATATTAATGAGATTGAGATTTATCTGCCTGGTTATCTGTGCCACGAACTAATTACAATGCCCATTCCACCCTGAGTATATTTCACGCTGGAGCAGGAATCCGTCCACCGCCTCCCGCGGTGTGGCCTGGACACAAAACTTTGAGCGTTGTGCAGGGAACGATCGATAGCATTTACCGTATTTAACTAAATAAGCATTTTTACATGAAATCCAATTTCCTGCATGCATGTACGTGTGTGTGTGTGTGTTTGCTTCAAGAGGACCACCATGATTTGGGTGCACAAAGGCTTCTCCATGTCAATAGCCCACATTAAGAAGCAGTCAGGAGACCAAACAGGCCACGCTGTCTCAAACTGTAAGGGAGGTGGAGCGGAAATAAGCCCCGATATGATTCACTTCAAATACACCACAAACTGATGTGTGCTGAACGAGGCCCATGTATGTCCCAAGATGTTAGAGAAATTCAGGGAAGTGACTGACAAAGAGTCTGACGTGCTGGTTCCTCTCTGGGGGCACAATATGCTTTCCTAATGGCCTTACAGTAGAGTACATTTGATTCATTATCCGTTATAGCTGCGCTGCAGTGCATCCATCTTTCCTCCGCTGGCACAAAACCCTTAAATCTGCATGATCATTTCAAGAAAGCAGTGGCCCCAATAAATTAGTCACTACAAATGTGCTCTGTCTTAAATTCAGCGCGGCTAAGTATCTGAATATCAGTTTTCAGATAAGAGCTGTACAAAGCAGAATAAGGTAATATTGTGCTCAGAATGGGTTTATTTCTAAGCTGCAGCATATAAACTTCTGTTGTTTTACAGGAAATGTGTTAAGTATTGAAAAACTGAAGTCTTTGGGTATGTTGCACTTTGATGACCTTTATTCTATTTTTCCAGTCATTCATCAGTGTATCTTAAACCTAAAAATGCGTCCTAGAAATTTAGATTTGTACACGGACTCCTGTCCACACTGTCAACAAACATGTGGAAAAAAATCTACCAAATACCTGAATCCAGGTGAAATCTACCTTTATTCTGTAAGTGACTGCTCAGTGTTATTACATACACCTTGTAGCTAGAGATACAACAATGTTTATGTATTGTTTGTATGCTGAAAAGCCATTAAATCTTTATTTTTATTTGCTTGTTTTACACACTCACACACACACACACACACACACACACACACACACACACACACACACACACACTGGCTGAAACCGCTTGTCCTGAGCAGGGTCACGGCGAACTGGAGCCCAGCCCGGCAATGCAGGGATGGGACGCCAGTCCATCGCAAGGCGCCCTAAGCAGGACTTGAACCCGAGACCCGTCAGAAAGCAGGACCTGGCCAAGACTTTGTTTTGCCTTTCTCCCAATAATCAGTATAAAGTTGTTTTCCACCAAGCATAAGTCACTCTGATATGCTGAGAATTAAAAATAGAAACCACGTGAACATGTACAGTTAAGCTGACATTGAGCTATCAAAAGTCAGTAGAAACATGGCCCTGTACCAAAACAGTGCATAAGAGATAAATATACATAATTCCTAAGAAGAGAATAATGGGGGACTTTATCTGTTGGTGAAGGTAACAGGAACTAAACTTAGCTGGTTTTCTGCACATGGTGAATGATGAGGCAAATGTGTTTGAGGGTAAAAAAAGAAATAATGATTCAGGATTGTAAAACCCAGTGTGTCTTATTTAAATGTTCAAAACAACATTCATGGAGTAGATGGAGCGCAGTGATCGATAAATGACCAAATGGATCAATGACATGTGCTGTGGATGAGAAATGTCCACCCCTCTTTTCAGCCCAAGCAAGATGAAGTTGAACAGTAAGTTTTCATCTCAGCTGAGCTGTGAAGAATCTTAAATCAATATGAAGAAAGAATAAGTGGCTCTTTGTCCTGGATAATGTCAACAAGGTTTGCAAAAGATCATCTGTAATGATAACATGAAAGATATTCATTTTTTATTCTTCAGTTTTTCCTCATCTAACATCTAATTTTCTTATCTTCTTGCTGAAATTCTGCTCAGGTCTACAAGTAACTCTGTCAAGCTTAAATTTGTCCTTGTTCTTTTAACATGATGCTTTAAAAAAGTAGAACAATCGTTTATGTTTAAAGTCAAATGCTTTATCTTGCTCCTAAGCATTCAATGTTCTTATTTATTTACTTACATACTTACTTACTCACTCCTTTTATGAGTATTATTTTACAATATATTTTCTTATATAAATAAAAATTTAAATGATGACCAAATTTTATACTTACTCAAAAATGCACACATATTGTTTCACATAAACCCCTGAAAGATGGTTTCTTCAATTTACATTTTCAGAATGTTCTACCTTTTTTGTTTTGCTTTTTCTCAACTACCCTTCCTAAAACAAATTTACACTAAAACACAATACATTCATTAATTTAATTGAGATTTTTCTCCAGACAAACTTACAATGTCAAGCTTCTTACAATTATTTACCCATTTATAGAGATGGTAATTTTACTGAAGCAATTTAGGGTAAGTACCTTGCTCAAGGGTATTTCAAATGGGTCTAAAGGCAGTAGAGCTAACCACTACACTACCAGCTGCCCCTACACACATACACACAAACTTATTTCCATTCTAGAAACTAAATATTCCACAAACATGCATGACTTGCTGACACAATACAATATTACTGTGATGGATACTGCTTGAACATAACAAAACAGATAGTATTACCCTACCACATTACCCCTCTTCTCCAAGCCTGTCTGTAGATATAACAAAGCAACAATCCCCTGCCAATCCCTTCAGCTCGAGCGGAAATGATTGCTTTCTTTGGGTGATTAACCAACTTTTGGGCTAACATCCCGAACACCCTGACGGCAACAGTTTTACAAAGGCTCGACCGCATGAGGACAAGAGGATGAGACATGGCCCTGGGGAATGAACCCAGCGAACGAGCTGGAGTGTGACTAAAGAAGAGAGGCCAACATCTTCTTCCACCTCACAGAGTACCATCAGAAGTAGCCTGGAAAAAAAAAGCCATCTGAGGTCTCTAGATCTCTTTCTTCAGTAACAGACCTCCTTATACTCAAACTCTTTTTTTTCTTTTTTTGGAGGAGTCTCCACTTTTTGATTAAGCAGACCTGGGAGTCTATATGTGACGTTTCCCCTTTTTTGAGTTTGCTAGGTCACCAACTGATTCGCACCCATCATTCTCCAATTATCCCTACATTGCCCCATTCCTTTAATATGCTTTTTTTTCATTCATGCATCTCCATATCATGCAATGCCAACTTGCCCACATGTAGTTGCCTGTTCTCACAGAATTCAAATATGTATAAAACATTCCTCATGATAAAACATACACATAACTTATAGATAGTTCCATTAAAAAGTCTGGGTGTGTTATGCAAGCGAAAAAAAGTGGAGTGAAATAAGCCCTATAATGCCCCCACCCCATTTAATTCCAAAAGAAAAAAAGGCCTTCAAAGGAACTGAAAAAATGACAATGTGTGGCATTAAACCAATACAGATTCTAAACTTGAAAAAATCCATAAGAAGCACACAAAGACGAGAATTTTGGAATACTTTGCAAAGTTGCTTCAAGTGTCCAACAGAACCGCCCATTAATATCTATATCCCTCAGATGACACTGTGCTCTAAGCGTAATGAAAAACTCACATGCTTAATTAACCCCCCTTTGTCCCTCCTCCCGAAACAATCCACATAATTAGTCAAATTCACCTTGTTTGGCTTGTTTTTTTTTTCTGTTTTACTCCTTTTTCAAAAGCCTTAATTTTACATTTAATTATCACAGATGCAAAAATTATCACAGCTTTTCGAATAGTACAACTCCTCCTCGCTGGTGTAAGATTAACAACAGCCACCAAATAAATGGCATCTAATGCAGAGATGAGAAAAAAGTACAGAGAGAGTGTCATCTACACCTCAAAAGCTGTTCAATTCTAATTACCAACATTGGTTAGTTACCACATTGGTTCATTTACACTTCAAGGAAGGTGTGACGAAGTGGAATGCTGCACATGTGCACATGTGTGCGTGCGCGTGTGTGTGTGTACATTAAGCGTCACACATTTTGACATTAAGCATGCCAACTATGAATATTAGACCGTTATTAATAACTCCAACGATTTTCTGAAAAGCCCGACTAACTTATGTAGATTATGTATTCCTGCTGAAAATAATATATTTCACATACTGATATGTGAATTAAAATATGAACCAGATTTGTAAACCTTTTTTAAAATCTTTGCTTCATATTAAACATTCCTCTATGGGAATGACAATCCACAAACAAGCAGGTCTTGACATTTGTGCTGTAAGGAGGTCCAAAGTCAATGAGGAGAACAAAAACAATCCACCAGATTTCTTTCAGAGACCAAAGCGACCATCAACATTACAGAACTTCTTATGTGTCATTCGAAAAAATATATATATTTGTTTCAAATGATCTAAATGCAGATGAGTATGTCTATTCATGTCTGGAAACTTTTACATTACATTGTCTGTGTGTATAAGAGAAAAGGTAAATTTCAAGATTAGGGTAAGAGGATAAAATGGAAAAACCAACGTTTTGGTACAATACACTTTTGCTTCTGAAGATGTCCTGTAATGCTTTTGTAAAGCTTCTATACTGGGTAGGAAAAATAGGGATGAAAACAGCCTCCCACACTGCATTCCAGCAGGAAGGCAGAGCACTTTATGCGGTTGGCTTCTAAATGAAAATGACCCTCCTTAGACTGGCTGAACAGAAAGAGGAGAAGTTCTGCTTGGAGCCACTGTAGCGAAACTCTGTGTAACTATGCAGCAAGAGCACTTCAACATCTGCGGCATCTGTTCTGAGTCACCCTGCTGTGACGGAGAGGCATTTTTCCGTCACAAATCTGAGACAAAAAATGGTGGAGCAGAGGTTGTCATTCAGCCGAGCGGAGACCTGGCAAACTAGCCAGGACTTGTAGGGTCCAGAGATGTCGAGAGGGGAAACAAGAATGAGGGGATTGATTAATGCACACTGGGGAGCACAGTCGCACAGCGAGTAGCACTGGTGCCTCACAGCACTGGGCTATGCGTTTGAACAAGAGTATGAAAGCGGTTCTCTTTGTGTGGAGTTTGCATGCTCGCATTGTTTTTTGTGAGAGTTTCCCCTGGATGCTCTGGTTTCCACCCACAGTCCAAACATGTGTGTTCCAAGCAAAGAGGGGAATCGAAATAGTTCTTAGAGAGAGAGAGAGAGAGAGAGAGAATGTGTGTGAATGGTGTCCCATCGAGGACATACCCTCCTTTCTACCATTTGCTTCCAGGATAGTCTCCAGACCAACACAACCCACTGGGTTCATAATTTGCTGAGAAAAAAATGAAAAAAAAAAAAAAATTAATCTATATATTCAATGTGAGAAAAATATGGAAAATACATACGTAAAATAACAAAAACACCCATGAAGGAAAGTTTCCCTGTGGCAAGGAGTATGAGTACATTGTGAGTAATTCAAACAATGCTGTACACAAACAAGTATGCCTGCAATCCTGGTAAACAACAGAATCACAACAGGATGAAATACGGCAAGTCTGAAGGCTCTCGATGCCCTCACTTTCTTCAGTGACTAAGAAGAACGGGATGTGCGTTCGTGAGCGTATGAATATTTGCCCGCGTGTTGTGTCGTGTGTTACTTGCATTTAAGTGCGTGCATGTGTGAGTGGGCTCTGAGCGCCGAAAGGCTTGTGTTTGTGTGCCCATGCGCATGCAGCCTAGTGCTCCCATTTTCTTTCCTTTTCTATTTTTTTCCACAGCAATTCAGCAGCTAAAATTAGCCCCAATATATTTCACTGATTGCAGTGACCTTCTCGGGAGACCTTCCCCGAATCGGAGCCGCCGAGCAAGCCGGCGCAGCGCCGTGCCCAGCAAGCTCATGAATTACAGATCCCCGTTTCCGATAAAATGGCGGCGATGCCACCGAGGGAGAGAAGATAAATAAATAAATAAATAAACAGCCTCAGCCTTTCATTGCATTGAAAGCAAAAGCCACGCAAACACCCTTGCTCCCAATGAAGACTTCAGACACATCGTCATAAAACTGTCAAAGCATCACATACACACACAACACACACACACACACACACACACACACACACACACACACACACACACACACACATGGTATTTGCAGCTGCAGCTCTATTTCCTTTCATTACAGCTTCAAAACCTTGAAAGGAATTCACAGTAAAATGCATTACACTTCATACAACTGAACACACACAATATGGGAAGCCCTTAAGCTCACATATTTCACGTCCCTTCTAGGTAACCATGGAAACCCCAATGTCCGATTCCAGGGAGCGCTTGCAGCCCTTTTTGATTCCTACCACATCACTGCATTCCTCAACTAAAGAGTGCCGCGAAGCACTAACAGTCTACTACTTCCACATTCCAATAAAAGAGACATCGGAAGAACTGTCAGGCGTAGCCAAAAGCTACAGTTAAGGAATATAATTGGAATCAAGTTACATCTTGCAAAGACGTTCCTCCAAGACAAAGACCTACATGTAAATATTTATCTGTACATTAAGAGAAAAGATAGGTGTCAGGATGTCATGGATATATTAGATTACGTGTAAAGTGATCTCACAACGTGAAGACAATACACAAAAAATAAATGCAAATACATAGGATTCTATAAAAAAAAAATTTTTACACATGTCCATAATAACCCCATGTAATGGTATTACAAATACTGGTCAAATTATAAATTCAATAACTGGTGGCATTATCGCAGGCTTTTTGCATATTTGTGAAGGACAGATGGGGGCGTGGGGGTGCAGTGGGTTGGACCGGGTCCTGCTCTCCGGTGGGTCTAGGGTTCGAGTCCCGCTTGGGGTGCCTTGCGACGGACTGGCGTCCCCTCCTGGGTGTGTCCCCTCCCCCTCCGGCCTTATGCCCTGTGTTGCCGGCTAGGCTCCGGTTCCCCTCAACCCCGTATGGGACAAGCGGGTTAGAAAACGTGTGTGTGAAGGGCAGGGTAATACAAAAAAAAAAAAGTTCAACACTTTTAAGAACTGGATGCTGAACTATGTAGTAAACGTATTTATTTATTTATATGTTTGTTTGTTTATTTCCGGTCACTCTGGGAAGGAAAACCCAATGTACAGACCAGAGTGTAATACTATACACATACTGTACTAGTATGTGGAAGAGAGCGTGAGGTCTGTGGTGCAGTCTCTGAATGGCTGGCGCATGGAAACTACAGCAAATGCACAAAACTGGAGCACATGCAGGCTTTATCTTTACATTCAGTCATTCATTCCCTGTTATCCATCCAGTGATAAACCGACACCACTGCAGCTGCAGCTCCTGAATCATTTCAATGTCCGTGCACAACAAGGCAGAAACAACCTCAAAAGACAAAAATCCTGAGAGTCCGCAAAAGAATATATGTGCTGAAGACCAAGGAGGGGCGGTGTGGAGGAGGGGAAGCAGCATGGCTGGGGTGTGAGGGTGGGGGGACAGGGGCATGAGCTGTCTCTTCCTGCTATCTGAAGTGACAGAATGGGCCCGACGTCAAGGCACACGCAGTGACACCGTCCTGTCGGCCTTGTCAAGCACGTCAGGGGCTGTTTGCCTCCATGTGCCTCCCAACACATTCCCAAGACTCAAAGTCAAATTATGAAAATCCAAAAGGAAACACAAAATTGGGAAAGAAAAGTTTTAAGCGCTGGGGATTCATCCAAAACTATACCAAGTCTGAATGCAGAAACAATGGCAATAGAAACATGATACTTAAGGGGAAAAAAAAAAAAAATCAACCAGTTGACTATTTGTTTCTTATTTAATAATTGTAAGTGTCTGACCCTTTACTTAAGCCAGCTTGCATACCTGATGAAGTCTTTTAAAATGCTACTACCCCACTCCTCCGATTATCATTCGCGAAAAAAGACAACGCCAGTCCGTCGTCCTCGGTCTCGCCGGTTGCGGCGTTCACACACGTGCGATTGCTCCACGCACATTACCCTTTTCAAAAAGCCCGTTTCACTCGAGCAACACGTAAAATGTTGTTATGCATGAAAGCGGACAACAGCCCCATTTCAGATGCACAAAGCACAGCAAATGCCAGCACAAACAGCTATTTTTATTGACGGTTCTGCTGTGCGACACTAATTGCAGCGTTGAGTGTAACTGACAGCCGGACCGGCAAGGACCGCGGGGCGCCTCCCTCGGCTGAACCGGCTGCACGGGACTGGCACATCTCTATGTAGGCCACCGCCATGTTTGCCCTAATTCGCTGTTCTGGGGAGAAGAGGGCTGACATTTGTATGCCGCCTAGAGCACGGTGCCCCAAGACGGTCCGGCGGGCAGCAGCATCGCTGTGAGACAGCCTTTGCAGGAAGTTGAGTCAGAATGTGTCTGCAGGGAGGCACACAGGTGCATCCTCTGGTCAATAACCAGTGCCGGCACACAGATTGTGCCACAAACCGATTTCACACTTGGGAGCATCAGCTAGTTGTAGGACAGCAGGTAGTGCCGTGTTTACAACTATCATCTTCCAAGGATAAGGGTTCGAATCCCTGCTCTTCTTGCAGCAGCTTTAATCTATGTATGTATTTACCCTGAAGTAATACAGTAAAAAAGACCCAGCTGTATAAATGGAGAACTCATTGTAAGTAGGGGCAGCATGTGGCGTAGTGGTCAGAGCTTCCACCCTGCGCTCCAAGAATCCGGATGTGCATCTCACCTTCTGCTGTAGTACCCTTGAGTAAAGTACTTGCCCTGAATAGCTCCAGTAAAAATTACCCCTGTGTAGAAATGAGTAAATCAGTGTAAGTAGTTTAACATTGTAAATTGTTTTGGAGAAAAGCATCAGCTAAATTTACAAATGTAAATAAAATTAGTTTAGCATATAAACCTAACATTGTAAATTGCTTTGGAGAAAGGTGTCAGCTACATGAATGAATACCAATAAATATATCTGTACTGAGTTCTTATGAATTATCCCTCACCCTCCTTCAATGCCATGCTTATTTCCAAAAAAAAAATCAGCGAATGTACACAGATCAATATCATCCAAACAGGGGCTTCAGAACCTGGAAAAAAAAAAAAACGCATTGTGTTTCGCAGGAAATAATCATCCCAGATATTTACATTTATTTATTTAGCTGACACTTTTCTGCAGAGCTGCTTACAATGATTTACCTTTTTATACAGCTGGGTAATTTTTACTAGAACAGTTAAGTACTGCAGCAGGAGGCAGCAATTGAAACCCTTTAAGTGGAAGGAAGCGGCTCTAACCATCATGCCACTTACTGCCCTTAGTACACTGTAATATTTTATAATGAAACATCAGGTACGAGTTAAGAAGAAACATTTTTGATCGGGCATGTGGCTATCAATCATATGTTAATATCATATTAAGCTATCTGGCTCAAAGAACATGTTTAGTAATTGGTACTTGCAGAAAACCTCTTTTCTGCATTTTAATAAGAGCTAAAACTTAATTCAGAGCAGCACAAATTCGGCGATCAAATAGCCTTTACCCTATTTATTTTGTATGCACAGAAAATAGACATAGATTAAGACCAGCACTGACACTGCTTTCAACAGAATGGGAAAAAAAAATGTTGATTATTTGATAAGCATGAATATCGTATGATTAGCAGGTATATCGCTGGTGAAAAAAGTAACAGTCTGAATACCCAAATGAATGCACATTCTTCGTTTCGCGCGGCAATATGCAGGGCAATTAGAGTGTTCAACAGTTTCAGTGAGCAGGTAACCTCCCACATTATGCCAGCTCCCATCCACGTCGTCAGCACGTATTTCCACAAACCTGCCATTTACTTCTTCTGAATGTCAATCATTCTAGGCCGAGCAGATCTCATAATTGTTACAGCCACTGGAGGAAATAATAAAAAAAAAAAAAAAAAAAAAAGAGACTAACTGCCATGAAATACAGTAAAAAAAAGTGAAAAAGTTCACTCAGAAAGAGTTCTCTGCACTAACTTATACAAGTTTGTCTCAGTAATATATCTGTATAACATACAACGTATGGGCACAGTGGCGTAGCGGGTTTGGCTGGGTCCTGCTCTCTGGCAGGTCTGGGGTTTAAGTCCCGCTTGCGGTGCCTTGTGATGGACTGGCGTCCCGTCCTGGGTGTGTCCCTCCCCCTCCAACCTCATGCCCTGTGCTGCTGGGTTAGTCTCCGGCTCACCGTGCCCCACTTGGGACAAGTGGTTTCAGACAATGTGTGTGTGTGTATAATATACAATGTCACAAGTGTTTCTTATTTTTAAAAATTATTTTATCCATGTAACAACAACAAAACGTGAGCAGGTTAGTGACGGTTTCTGTTAAGCCTTGAAGTTTGCCCTGTGTGGGTTAGGGTCTCTGAGACAAATCTAGATCTTTTTAACCATGGTAGATGGGGGTACAGAAGTGGTTTACCAGTGACTATCTTTGGACTGTGAGAGGAAACCATGCAAGCATGTTAACTCAACATAGATTTTAACCTAGATCCACCACCAGAGCCCAGGAGATGCAAAGCACCAACTCTATCTGCTGCGCCACCCTACCATACCATGATGTGCACTACGATTATTCAACGGTTTACTGGGATAAAGCGGGGCTCTCCTCCTCTGTGCGCCCAGACCCTCAGGTCAGCTGGTTTCTATTGCTTTTGTTTGTAAGAGATATTCAGCCTTTTAAGACCTGAATTTACAGAAGCCAGTCACTTCAAAAGACCAAGGAGATTGATATTGGTCATTATTATGGATAGGGAAAAGGTAAGATTGAATTATCCAACCCTTTGCTGGAGGATTTTATTCATAAGAGCTCAGGTGCATTCAAAAGCAAGTTGAGAAGCAGCCATGAGTTACATGCGGGACACCTGTGGGGTGTTATGTAAATTCACCTACACTGGTGATCGATATTTAGGTGCTACATGCATGTTTAACTGTTTGTCACATTAATTTCCCTCTGTTGAAAAAGTTCAGCAAAGTGTCATGATTTGTTGTGGAATTCCATCAGTTACTCTTCTAACAGGACAAAGTGCCACGATACTTTTCACTGAAAGTGATTTGTATTTTAGCACAAACTTGTTTACTATCTCCCTTATTGAAAATCAAAATTAGATTTAAAAAAATGCTACAATTTACACTGTCAATATGGACAAACAATAATAAAATATGTTGTTCCTTTCTGTAGAAAGAAAAATGAAGCTTACTTGATTTGACAATTTTCCTTTAACTAGTCCACTATTTTGCAAAGATTAGAAAGCCTTAAACAAAAGAATTACACAAACAAATATCAACAACCCTTGTGTTTCTTGTTAGAAGACTTCAGTAACAAAAAGAAGATTAATTTTAAAGAGACTTTTTAGTTAAAACAATTTCTGCTGGAATCTATTAACTGATTTACACTCTTAAAAAACAGTTCCATGTCCAACTATGAAAAATCTCATAAACAGGCTAAAATTTTTCAAAATGCCTAATGAGATCCATGGTTTCACACTGTTTAGTACACACACACATTTTTAGAACCCCATACAAACAGACAAAAAGCCACCCATCCATTATTAAGAACCACTTGTCCCAGGGGGGAGGTCAAGGCAAGCCAGAGCCTAACCCAGCAACACAGGGCACAAGCCCAAAGAGGGAGGGGAAACACTGAGGACAGGACACCAGTCCATCATTAGACACCCCAAGTAGAGCTTGAACCCCAGACCCACCCAACAGCAGGCACCAGCTGAACCCACCACGCCACTACATCCGCTGCCTGAAAAATCCCCTACAAATCTACATTCAAGGAAATAGATTGTACATTTTAAGGCAATTAAAACTTATGTTACACTCAGAGTTATGGAGGTGCTTTGTATAGTACTTGTGGTAAAGACGTAGAATTTGAATGAGAAGTATGCGCACTTGATACACACTAATCCATATAGAACAGGTCATTAACTTGAAGTTTTACTTAGCTAACAGGTGCCCAATGTCAATTAACTGCTAAGTAATGGATTACTGATTTTCATTACCTCTCCTGTGTATTAAGGCAAACATGCTGGACACATCTCCCTTTTCCAATATCCCTTTAAATATACTTCAGCCACAAACCATAATGGACGAAACTACGGGAAGAAACAATGTGTTTCTTTACCCATAACTGTAATTGTTTCGAAATGCTAAGCTGGTGAAAAGATCATGATGAAAATGCACTTATACTGCACTTATTGCCTCTACAGAGGCAGCAAGACTAAGCCGTCCCAGTTCACCAGAGGATCTGTAATGTTCATCCTCATTTGGTGCCTTAGTGTGGACCTGTTTGTAAGGAGAAACAGGAAAGTACTGAGAGAGTGGTGGCTAAGGCTTCAGGCCTGAGTGATCAGGTTTCCCGTCCTTCTTACAGCCCACCCTATACCCGCGGAGATGCTTGCGATACAGGCCAAGCCCTCCAGGGGGTGCTGTTGCCAGGAGTCGCGCCACCTCCTGATTGCACCTCGGAAGCAGGTGGTGTGGCCAGTGTGGTGTGGGGTGGTGGTGCGGGGGAGTGCTGGCCTCCAGCCGTGCATTCATGTTCCATTTAGGCCATTGATAAAACGAATGGGGCTGGGTAGGAAAAGTTGATACAGGGAAGGGGGGGTGCGTGAGGGAGAGGCGGAGAGAGGGATCTTTGAATCGCTGACTCAGGCCTTTGCTGGACGTCTTCCCAGACGAACAGCTTGAGTCGCTGTTTGACTGGGATGGGGGGCACAGGGCCGGGTCTCCTCCTCGAGAAAGAGATCTCCTCGGCGCGTGCACAGCGGCCACGCCGAGAAGCGACAACACTTCAAAACACACAATGACAGCCCGCATCTGTTCATCGCAGCACCAGGGAGCAGAGTGGGGACTTATGAATAAATGATAGGTATCCAGGGAACAGGGCTACTTTCATGATAAGTGGGCATTCAAAAATAGATTTGTAAGTTAAAAAAAAAATAATGTAATCTTTCCATAACGGAAAGTTAAGCTTGTAGTTAACATCAAAGCGCTAATGTCTGAAATTCAGTCCGAAAAAATACATTTACATAATAAAGAGTGAAGCAAGCCGTTAGTAGGAGGCACTCGCAGTGTCTCAGCAAAGTGAGCTTGCGCGACCTCTTCAAACAGCATCGCATTAACGTACCTAGCGCGCTTCACTCGGGCTCGCTCTTTTCATGCGGTGGCAATATAGTTTTTCAAATCGCTCGTTCTTACAGCAGACGAACATCGGCAAACTGCTGAGACACTGCAAGTTCTACGACGCGTGCACAGGGCGGGCTGGAAAAGTACTGTACCGACCGGGAAGCAGACGGTGGAAAGCACTGCAGCTAAGAGTTTGAAACTGAAAGATGTGCGATGACTCTCCCTGATATGACTCTAATACGCAACACTAATAAACAGCTTGGTGTGTGGGATCAAAGACAGATGCTGGGTGTTGAAAATATGAAATAGATGTATACTCCCACTGACCAATTAAACAAAATCG
Source organism: Scleropages formosus (assembly GCF_900964775.1). NCBI lineage: Eukaryota > Metazoa > Chordata > Actinopteri > Osteoglossiformes > Osteoglossidae > Scleropages > Scleropages formosus. Next base: position 12,026,428 of record NC_041821.1, on the reverse strand, counting down.
AGTAAGAGGAAAACATGGGTGATAGCGTGAAAAAGTACACAGCAGACAGATTAATTGCATTCACAGAGTTGAATGAAATACATATCCCCTTCCTGTCTTCAGACAAGGCCCTTCATGCCATTTGAAATCAACAGCATTATATGCACTCCCTTTAAAATACACACACACACACACACACACACACACACACACACACACACACACAGTCTGAACTGCCTGTCCCATACACGGTTGCAGGGAGCAAGGCTGGAGGGGACACCCAGGATGGGACACCAGTCCGCCACAAGGCACCCCAAGCGGGACTCGAACCCCAGACCCACCAGAGATCAGGACCCAGTTCAACCCACTGCACCACTGCAGCTGAGGAAAAAGAACAAAATAGTTTTTGAGCTAAGTGAACTCTCATGTTGATGCTATGCCATGCATGAATTTTGAAACGCCAATAAAAACTGTATTATGGCTTTATTTGGTATGAGCACAATCAAAAATATTTTAGAACATGAGAGCAGACTGCGGAGAAGTATGTTTACTGAACATTTTCCTCCACAGCGACTTTTTCGATTCAGCTGGGTACCTTTCACTAGAGTAACGCAGGGTAACTACCTTGCTCAAGGGTTCTACAAGAGGTGGGATTTGAACCTTTCCTTTGACTGCAGGGTAGCAGCTCTGACCATTACATCCTCTGCTACCTCAGCGCTAAATGAAACCTGAAAGACTAGATAATAAAGGTTCTTATACGATGTAGATTTTACCTGCTTCTCCCACCGCAGGATTCCTACCAATTCCCATGTAACCTACAGAATTAAACTGACTTGAAATGGAACACGTATTTCTATAAACATATGTACAGAAGCTTAAAAATCATGTTTTAAAAATATTTTACTAAAAAAAAAAAAGAAACATATTTACTTTGTATATTTTTTAATCAGGCAACACTGGCTACCACTGATTCGTTGCAATTGAAAGGTCTTGGTTTGAATGTAGGGGGGTATGGTGGCGCAGTGGGTTGGACCGGGTCCTGCTCTCCAGTGGGTTTGGGGTTCGAGTCCCGCTTGGGGTGCCTTGCGATGGACTGGCGTCCCATCCTGGGTGTGTCCCCTCCCCCTCCGGCCTTACGCCCTGGTTGCCGTGTTAGGCTCCGGTTCCCCGCCACCCCGTATGGGAAAAGCGGTTCTGAAAATGTGTGTGTGGTTTGAATGCTGGCTTTGGCAGTAGTACCTTTGGTCAAGGTACTGTCCCTGAATTGGACCAAAAAAAATGACCTCTCTATACACATGCAGATTTTCAGAACCGCTTGTCCCAGACGGGATCGCAGGGAACCGGAGCCTACCCAGCAACACAGGGTGTAAGGCCAGAGAGGGAGGGGACACACCCAGGATGGGACGCCAGTCTGCTGCAAGTCACCCCAAGTGGGACTTGAACCCCAGACCCAATGGAGAGCAGGACCCAGTCCAACCCACTGCGCCACTGCACCCCCCACCTCTGTATATAAATAGGTAAATTATTGTAAGTAGTTTGGGTTACAAGTACAGCATTGTAAATCACCACAGACAGCAGCATCCACTAAATAAATATATAAAAATACATTGTTCTCCACTGAGTCTTAACACTTCATTCCCATTAACTAAGTTTATTCCCATTAACTAAATTAAAATGCATTTTTAAATATTCAGGTTTCTTTAAAAAAAAAAAAAAAAACTTCAAGCCATATCATAGCAGAAATACTGTCTTTGAAAAATTGTTTCCTAAACTGTTTTAGACAGAATATACACACACACATATATATATATATATATATATATATATACATACCAATCGAGGGGGGACTGCCTGGATATATATATATATATATATATATATATATATATATATATATATATATATATATATATATACATATATATATACATACACAGGTGGTCTCCGATTTTCCACAGTTCGGATTACGATTTTTTCGACTTTGCAATGGTGAGGTGGCGATAGACAGTCAGTAGAAACCGTACTTCTAATTTTGAATGTTGACTATTTTTCCCGGGCAAGCAATATGCGGTGTGATCCGCATCTCCCAGTCTGTCATGCAGAGGTGTGTATTAAGTGTATTAAATGCATTTTCGACTTCGGATATTTTCGACATACGATGGGTTTCGTGGAACGTAACCCCATCGTAAATCGGGGGCCACCTGCAGTGTCATTCTTCAACTCTGTATATACAGTATATAAATATTATATATTTACAAAGAATACTGAATGCTAAAAAGGATTTATGAAAGTAATAAAAATTTGACATTTTTTAAAGCAGCATTACAGAGGAATGTTTTAAGGCCTAATACTCTTAAAGTTGCTATCAATTTATTAATTTATTTTGCCAATATATTTCCTTATATCAAGATTTACAGTAAAGGGGAAAAAAAAAAAAGGTTTTACTTTTAAAAAAAAAAATAAAAAAATCCATCTGTTAGTGTGTGAATTTTGAGGCATCACTGTTCTCGGAAAAGACCGCATCTACAGTTTGTTCAGTGAATGTAAGTAAAATTTAAGCCATGCTCAGTCATGTATATTTTATTTTGTGTTTGTTATGTAACTCGCTTGGCTCCAAAACTAATTGCGCTGGTTTAAAGTTTTATAAGAGGGAACGCGAGAGTGGGAGATAACAGGAAAAAGTAATGGGACAGGAAAGCTGGGGGGGACCCTCCTTTCGGCTCCTGTCCATCTCAGGCAGCACTTCGGCTGATCTCACTTATCGGGTTTTGCGGAGAGGTTATCTCTCCAGTATTACTCAGCCCGCAAAGAGGGAATCGAAGGCTTTGTTTTCAACTCATTCTCCTTTTCCCTTCTCGTACTCCTCTTCCTCTCTGTGACTCACCTCAGTTGGATGCTGGCCCTGTGTAGTTATTTCATTACTGCCCACCCCACACACACACATACACACCCACCCACCCCACCCTTTCTTCCAGCTCTCAGATTTCCTCCTGGATTTGATCGTGTCTATACCCCCCACCCACCCCAGCTGCATTCCCGCCCTCTAAGATGCTGAGCTATCCATATCTGACCTTTCATTTCAGTTCAGTTCATCTCGCCTCCCTCCCTTCACTCCCTCACAGCTCCTCAGATCATCCTCCACATGAGCACTACCTCTTCTGTCTTTTACTTAATCTTTTTTTTTTTGGTCGTTCATCAGAAAATCTCAGTCTTCGCTCCTCCGTTGCTCCTCTAGTGAAGAGAAGGTTTTGCTAGCAATCAGCCTGATCTCTTACTGTCCAGTTTTCTCCGAGAGGACCACTTTAAAAATACACCTAGCCCCTCTAACATGACAAACTCACAAAACAACTCTGCAACACTTGTTGCAGCTCCGCAGTACCTCGGTTAATGCACATTGCTAATGGACAGGATCTTTTCAGTTGCAACCGCTTGTGACAAGAAATGTGTAAAACTTCGATATTAATGCAATGTGATGATAAATAAAACATATTTTTAGGGGCTGTACAGGATTCAGACAAGCCCACTTTCAAATGTATTTGTCTGTTTTCACGATTTGAAGCTAAAAACTCAGTGAAGTCTGTCTAAACCTCTTCCATGTGTAGTGAAGTTCTGTAATCTTTTACATACTTCTTTCAGACAAAATAAACATTCCTTATCACAATTTTAACTTTATCTTGCATTGCCTACTTAGACTTGCTGTGTGAGCACATGGAAACAAAAGCGAACAATTGGATGAGAGCTTCAGGATAATGATTAATGTATTGGACTATGTGGCTATAATTAAAAGCACTGCTGATTAATGTGTTGTCAGTTTAATATAGAAGAATCTAAAGGTCTATTTACAAGGTCAAGAGCTTTAAAATTGCATAATATGCATTTATTTATGTATAGTGGAATCAGAAAGTATTTATTCACCCCCAACTTTTTCTTATTGTGCTATTCTAGGCCAGATTATATGTAAATTAAAACCATGCAAGACCAAGGAACTGCCAGTTTTAAAAAAAAAAAAAAAAAAAAACTCAGAGGTTATAAAATGACTGGCAAAATGTTAAACCTTCCCAGGAGCACAGTTAAGTCTGCTTTAACAAAATTGAATACCATATATACATACATACATACAGATAGATAGTTATTTAATATAAAGAATTATAGCAGCAGTCTCCTTACAGACCAATACATTATTTTCTGCATGGATGGACTAAGCAGCAAAATTTGAATGTATGGGCTGGATATATATTTGCCATTGGTATTACTTAATATTACAAAGAACACTTGAGCTAGGACATATAAAAGTCACAGAAATGACTGGTATAATGAAATGAAATCGATGGAATTGATCTTTTTGTCTAAAGAATGGCTCATATATTAGTATTAATATCACAAATATGTTAATATAGATCTCCATTCTAGCTTCTTCATTTATTCATTTAGCTGATGCTTTCCTCCAAAGCGACTTAGAATGTTAAGATACCTACAACCCTTTACCCACTGATATAGCACTTGGTAATTTTACTGCAGCAATTCAGGGTAAGTACCTTAAGGCTTTAAGTTACTCAAGTGTACTACAGCAGTAGATGAGATTCTAAAAGACAAACTTCAGATCCAAAGGCAGCAGCTCAAAACACTATGCCATCAGCCTTCGAATTTTGTCAGAAGTTTGAAAGTTGGCTTAGAGTTTGTCCACAGAAAATTAAAGGTGAAAGCAGGTGAGATTTACAATAAGCTTTTTTTTTTTTTTTTTTTTTTTTGGGCGGGGGGGGGGGTTAACCTTGGTATTGACTCGTGTCATTGAGTTTGCTCATCTTGATAAAATGAGAAAGCAAAACAACAAAGTTTAGAGGGAATGGAAGACGGTCAGGTTCCCTTGTTTCTCCTTTTGGTTGGCACGGCTGTGCAGCAATATCAGCCCTACTCCAGGTAGCCTGAGAAGTCTTTTGAGATCCTTTGTGATATATAGCTTTGATATCAATGGCAATTACTGGCTACGAAGGCCTCAGAGCCTCGGGAAAAGAGCAATACAAAAGAGGAAAAAATGTGATACTGCTGAAAACCAGCAATTGTTGTTCGATAGTATCGTGCATCGGAGGAGTTCCATTCGAAGGCATGGGTACAGAAGGCGGCAGTGGCCTGTCGCCCAGCTGTCCCCACTGAAGAGCAACATGAATGGCTTGAAAAGCCCTCTGATCTAGTCCTCGGCACATGTAATGGATGATAATCGCTCATTAGAAATGATCAGATTGATTGCAAAGAGGGTAAAATTATGGGAATACTAATTCAGAATCAAAATATCATTATTTTTTCTTTATGCCTTTTCACACAAAGACTTGAACTGTATGATTTCTGAGATACCTAAAGTAGGTATGCAATGCGAAATGTTATTCTGTAGATTCTGTACAGCCGGAAGATTTCTGATATCTACTTGTTTTCGATTTTTAGTATTTATTCTCTACATTAACCACTTTTTTACTCAAAATAAACTTGAGTTACACAGCATTTAAATTGAAAGCACATAACTTTTAATGTAGTCAGAACTTAAAATGTGCATCAGAAAACACCCCCCCACACAGTTTCTAAAAAGCTGCTAATGCATTTCTGGTGTATAATGTAGGTGCTACTTTAGGAACACATTTACCTGACTTCTAGGCAAAATTCAACCTAAGAAAAGGAAAGCCATATTTAGATCACTATATAATGTAGAACAAGTTGTTTGTGATATCAAAGATAATATAAATTTCACATTCCATTATTTGCTCTTTAAGTACAATATACAAACTGGGTGCCAATAAAATGAATGGCATTTCCTCATAAATGCTACTTTTACTGTATATGATCATTGTTTACTTTCTACAAGCTGCTTTTTTCAGCGCTTGATGGAGTCATTCCTTGAGTGCTGGAAGTCTTGTTGGTTTTCCAGCAAGCTCCTATGAGGTGCCAGCACCGAGTGACAGCTGGAGGGGCTGCGCCCGAGGCATTCTGTTTTCACGTTTTCTCATGAAGACGGGAAATTCTCATCTCTAGAGCTTTGACTTTCACTCACTTTTCACTTCTACACAAAACACACTATTTTTCAGCCCTAGTCCAATTTTACTTGGCACTCATATTCCAAGCCCAAATGTGGAAACAATAAATACAGAGACACTCACTGAACTCTTTTCTCCACCTTGCAGATTTGATGTATTTAGATTTATATTGCATGGGGAACCAGTCAACTGATATTCTTTGCTTCAACAAAAACTAACTACAGCCATAAAGTACAGTTTTTTTTCTGATATTTGATTGTTCATAATTACAGCATTATAGGTTTTATGATATCTTTAAAACACACCCCAGTGGATGGTTCTCTTAATTCAATTCATCCAATTAAATATCAGGCTATGGTAATTAACAGAAGGCACGCAGATTGCTATATTAACACACTGTAATGTACTAAAAAATGTACAAATTATTTTTCCAAGGTATGTACTCATAAAATTGTGAGGAAGCTAATTTCCTATAAAAGTCTTTTCAGAAAGAAAGAAAGAAAACAACTACAAAATTAAAGACAAACTTAACTCTGACTCCAGGACATGACAATCCATAACTTAAGCTCAGACAGCTAGCAATTAATGTACAACCACTCAACAAGTATTACTGCCCACCTGCTCTGATTTAGTCAAGCTCCGAAACTATGGATGAGAAACCCCTTGTAAGTAATGTATCTAGCAGTGCAGTCACCTTGGTGAATAAGGTGTGTGGGCTGATAACACTACATAGTATGCGTTGTAAGTTGCTTTGGACAAAAGCGTCTGCTAAGTGAATAAATGTAAATGTCAGTTCTAAGTCTCCTTGCAGATGTTCATATTTGTTGCACTTAAAGTATTGCATTTTTCTCCAAATCTTAAGTCACTCTGGATAAAAGCACCAGGCGAGTGAATAAAATGTAAATGTAAATGTCATCCGAGTACCCAGCCTGCAGCCAGCAGATCACTCAACCATGGTCTCCATCCCCCTTTCCGTTATCTGAGCATGGCAGGCTTTCACATGTGCCTCCACCAATGCCATCTGTGATCTGCACAGTTATAAGTGTACTGAATTATCTTCCAGGAGATCTCGTTCCTTGTAAGGACTTACGGGTCAAAGAACAATTTTCAGTTCTACATTGGCAAGTTATTAAATTTACCAATCACTGTAAATTTGCATCTGAAAATGTGCTACACTCAATGCATCTTGATTGACTTGTTGCCCTTACCTTTGGGACATGATCTTGTACGCATCAGGCAGGTAGCAGCGAGTGTTCTCCATCTGGGCCGGGTCAGCATCGCAGATCTTGTCGTCTGTACGACCATAGTTGGCACTCTCGATCATGATGACGTCAGTGCCAGGGCAGCGCAGCTCGATGGGGTAGCTCTCACAGGATAGCTCCCTCCGCACCACAGCCATTGGAACGGGCGCTCGGCTAAAAGCTGCAGGACCAACATGCACATGTAGTCAAAGACATGGTCATGCCACTACTTGTGGCAACAGCCTCACCACTGGCACTCATCTGGAGGACGTCCCTTCTCAGTTTGGCACCCGGTATCTGCTTCTACTGCATGCACCTGCATTTAGCTCTGTGCCAAGGTGTTGGAGCATAATGAATGCTGTAGACAATTACAGTTGTGGTGTAGGAAAATTGCATCAGGTAAAAGCTTCCACTGACACTAATTTCTGAAATGAGGAGTAAAATAAATGACAGTCCTCCTGGTGGTTCAGCGTCTTAGGGACATAACCTGTGACAGAGACAATCAAGATATCTCAGCTAACGTAGACTTATTAACCTGAATTGCTGCTGCAAATATTACTTTACCAGAACCAATTCAGTACATATGGAGTTGTGGAGATGAATAAACTGTAATCAGTGTAAGTAACTAGTGACTAGCTGAATGTATGTGCTAAGCGTGTAACAATGGTCAGTATACGTATATGTACATGAGCTGAAGCATAATCTTAGAACATGATGCTCATAACCCCATAACATATGGCTTTTCATAACCATGTAATGCATTACCAACAGGAAGAATTGCCAGAGAGAGATACTGACACATATTTCACATATCTTGTGTGAATGTGATAAGGTTTCAGTGCTGCATTTAAAAGCATGTTAAGTGACAATGCAAATGCATCTGCGTAGGTCTATGTGTCTCTGGCTTTGATTCTACAGATTGCCTAAGCCATATTCCATGAAACGTAACCATAGTAACACTACCCTTCTGTCTCTGTGATGTATTCCCATAGACTGCATTACTGAAACTAAAACATCAAGGGTAGAAATTCAACTTAACTCGCTGCAGGATCCTATCTCATAGACTACCAATTGCAGAAGATTAATTGCAGAGACATTTTTCAGCGATGGCTGAAACTCGTCTTTCTATGACATGTCAGTCAGATTGCAACATGCAGCAGAAAGCCAATGGGCTGCTTCAAATTGGTGCATTAGTCCATCAAGAACGAGACATTTTAATGCTACCCTGTCATTTCTCTGAGATAAAGCCGACATACAATGACATTTAAGAGTTATCATTAATGTAAAAAGGGGAGGGGATTGGTGGCAGTGGTGGTGGGGGGGCACATTGGGACATGTATTTTGCTTGAGGCCTCAGAAAGAGAGCGATTTTCAATGAAAAAGGTCAAGAGCTTCAGCCTTCAATATTATCACGACTGTTTGTCAATGTGCAACTGGACTTCAACTCAGCCAAAATTTGAGGCCTTGGCAGCAACATCACAACCTAGAAGTGTTTCTACAAGGCAAACATCTGGTACAGTGTAACCTCTTAATCACACACACACTGGCAGAAACTGCTTGTCCCAACAAGCCAGAGCCTAGCCCAGCAACACATGGCACAGGGCTGGGGACACACCCAGGACAGGACACCAGTCTGTCGCAAGGCACCCCAAGCAGGGCTTGAACCCTGGACCTGCCAAAGAATTGGACCCTGCCAAACCCGCTATGCCACCATACCTCTTGATGATTCAGTGAAATCTTTAAAGAATACTATGGCCTTCCAGTATTTCTATCAGCAGAGTGAAAACTGGAAAGCGTTGCCTTTTTCCAGAAACAATGTTTGAAGTTATACATATATAAGGAAGAATCTCCACATTTTAATTTGAAGAAAATAAGCAGTTGGTCTTTCATTCAGAAACAGTTTTTTTTTTTTTTTTAAATTTAAAATAGCCTTTTCATAACTACAGTAAATTTATTTTGTAAATTAACCCCATCTTATAAAATATGAAAATTAAACTGTCAATGCACAAAAAAGATAATCAGGTTTGTTAAACAGGAAATAAATTATACCAGGCTGTTCACTTTTTTGTGTGTGTTTAACAGGGGTATTGATTAACTTGGAGCCTGATTTTCCAATCTACTATAAAAAATTAAGAAATTTAATTTTAAATGCAGGTAATTTCAAATATGACTTTCAGGACTAATATATTCTCGACTGGAACCATTGATCTCAGTTGTTGAAACTGTACCCCACCAAAACATAGGGTGTGGCCTCTGTAATAGGACAAAAAGTACAAAATAAAAAAGTCACATGATTACATTCTCATTTAATAATGAGAAATCTGGCAATTTGGTAAAAGAGTGTCACGTAAGATACTTAGTTCCTTTGCACACAAGATCTTTGACTCTCAGTCAATATGGAGTTGTTGAGCTAATAAAACACGGAAAACTCCCACACAAGACATATCATGTACAAGAAGCCTGACAGGAATTAAGACAGAAGTTGTATAACTGGAGCACTGCACCTTAAGGTAAAAAAAAAAAAAATCACCAAGCTTTTTTTTTTTTTTTTTTTTGAATTTCTTAAGAAGACAAGATCCTTTACAAATCAACACTTTGGTAAAAGCATCAAATATTAGTGGGTGACATGCTTTATTGAAGGAAAATGCTGTTACAATGGGCAAATGCGGTTACAGCCGTTGTTACAACCCCTGCTTGCAGAGGATAGCGTTCTGTTCCCTTGTACCCCTCAGCTTAATGGATGCACATTTAGAAACACTGGCATCCAACCAAGGCACGAGTTAAGCGAGCCACACTCAACCTGATGAAGACGTGTGAATGCATGGGGTCTGGCTGTCAATCTCACCCACCGCCAGCCGTGCCCTGGGAAATTAGAATGATGCTTTGCAATCTGCCAGGGTCTCAGCATTAATGGCACTTGCTCAAATAAATCTAAAATGATGGCTGCAGCAATTCACCTGTCCACTTTCTCCATTCTAAAAGTTTAACAAGAAAAACAGGTATGCTCTTTTACTTTCATGTAATTGCATGTTTTTTTAATGTATTTATCTGTCCATGCATTCATTTATACTTTATCGTCTTGTTACTATTTACTTTTGACTTTGAGGTTGTGACGTTTGTCAGTTTCTGTCTACTGCCAAAACATGTGTGAAAACCTGCATCTAAAAAGGTACTTAATTACTGTAAACAAGGCAAAATAGAAAAATAAAGGGCAGCTTGTAGCATAGTAGTTAGAACTGTGGCCTGCAGACTCGAAGCTCGCAATTTTGAATCCAGCTGTAGTACCCTTAAGCAAGGTCCATACCCTAAATTGCTCCATCAGAAAAAAAAAAAAAAAAAAAAAAATTATAGCTATATAAATGGGTAAATAATTGTGTCTTAACACTGTAAGTCACTTTGGAGAAAAGTGTCAGCTAAATGAATAAATGTTCAGATAAAAGCTTCCATGTTCTGAAGGGGACTTTTTTGGAAATAACACACAGATTAGAGACAGTGCCAATAGGATACATGTCAAGATCAGATTAGAAATGGTTTATCATAAACAGGATATATTTACTGAAGCAATTCATTTACTACAAAGCTATAATGCATTTTTTTCTTGTTTTTTTTTTTTATTTTTTTATTATTATTTAAAAAACACCATTTTCTAGAAATTGGGTGTGCACATTTCATGTCCTGTATTTAGTTCCATATGCAGGCAACCAGTAAATCCAGTACATTCTGCTGCTGCGCTTCAGCACTGGAAAAGACAAACTACTGCATCTCCCAGCTAAAATCAACTACAGTCTCAATACCTACCAAAATGCAGGCATAGGCCACAAATAAAGAAGCCATAGGCTTGTACAAAATTCTTTAAATCATATCTTTATTATAATGAATTCATATATAATGGATTCACATATATGTAAATACATAGATACATATATATGAATTTATTATGATACATTTTTTAAAAGTCACCAGCAGAAACCAATGCACTAATTAGAGTAATACAATTTTTTCTTATTTGCTTTGTTGATATATACAGTAATATCATTTTCAAACATGATAGTATGACTAAGCAGAGATGTAATTCATCATCAAAACTCATTTATTACTGGTTAACAATGAAAGTGGCCTGACTACTAATGTAATACTGTGCTTCTAAAGTTCACTGTAAAAAAATGGGGGAATAAAGTCAACAGAGGGGCCACATTCTTTGTGAGGAGAATGTAATGCTTCCCATCCACTTGAGTTGCTATGGACAGCATACTTTAAAGCTCTTAATCCGCTTTGACCTCGATGGATAGAGGGCAGAGCTGAAGAAACAAGCACCCCGAAGTCACTGTGTAGCTTCTAGTACCCAATACTTTTTATAGAGGCACTGATGTCTGCTTTGGGACTAGTCGTGTTTTCAAGTTCTCAAGCTATTAGAAAGTAGAAAATCTTCAACTTAACGTTGCATTATTTACTTTTCTTTTACACTGATTACATTTTTGACAAAAGGAAGCGAACACTACATTTGTTTGTTTATCAGTGATTCACTGGTTTGCCAACAATACAGCCCTTCATGTAGCTGTCCTCCCAAACGCTCACTGTCTAAGCGAGCAGGAGACGTCACGTCCGGACATGAGTCCGACATGGATGTGTGTTGATGTAATGTCCAAACACAGACATAAAGTACAATGACACCGTGTGCAGAGTGTATTTACAAGTGCGCAGTGCAAACTGGAAAAAAAAAAACAGTGTACAGGTGAAACAATGAACACGGTACAAAGAGACGCACGGTGTATTTTGACAAAGGTGAAAAGTGAACCACGAATCTACGAGTGGGACTTGAGTACGGAGGTGTGATGAAATACCAGACTGAAACTCTGGACATGGACAGGAACACAAAAGGCAGCGGTAGACAGAACAGGCACTTGGGACTGGAACATAAACTCCTCTGGGACAAGGATTTGGAAAAAATGAAGTAACTAAGGTTCACAAGGAAAATCACAATAGAATGCTCATCAAGAATTCGCAACCTTGACTCAGTGTTTGCTGCTTTTGTATGTGAGTGATTATAAAATTGTGAACAGGTGTACAGGGCTGCATTAGTGGAACTTACTGGCACCTCCTTTGGTCACTAGGTTTACTGTCCCAGGTGGGTTGAATGTGCATTTGACAGAGCCAATCTGCCACCTGAGCAGCGATGTGGGGAGGGCAGAGCACTTCTGATAAATACACCATGAGGAAATTACTTATTCTTATGATATGGGGGAAATAGTTTATTATTCTTATTAATGTGGAAAATAAGTCTGAAGTCCATTTGGTAATTTATTTATGCCTAGTACCTATAAATTTTCAATGTTTTGCTTTAGATGTTCCTTTTAAAATTCTTTAAAAAGTTTTTTTTTTTTTTTTTTTGATTTTTTAAAATATGAAGTGTAAATGTTTTCATGAATATCAACTGTGTCTTGAAGCACAATTCATATGTACTATTATTCATTTTGTGATAAAATATGCATTAATAAGTATGGATGTTTTTTTTAACAATTGCTGTGCATAAACTATGCCTTAATGCACCTAAAATTCAAATGCAGTCCATTCTAACTTCCAAGTACTGTTTCTTCAAGCACATATCAGAAATTCACACATGACCAAATATTATTCTCTGTTTTACATTTAAAACCCAATTCAATTCTTTTTACAAGGCAAACACAGAGTTGAATGTACCTCATGTTGGTCTTTTTTTCCTTAATATATATATATATTCCTTCCTATATATATATATATATATATATAGACACAGTGAGATTCCTTTTGTTCGGATTTTATTTATTCCTCCTCCACACGAAAACAGAAAGCTGCACGGAGCTGCAGGGAACTCTGGGAGGTCACAGTGCTTGAGCAGCTAATTATACCCTAAAACAGAGTGCTGTCCCCGTGACATAAAACCCAGGGCCCTGGCGAACATGTGGACGCGGACTGTGTGCTCCTTTCTGAACTGCACCTACAGTCTCTGTGTTCTGCACGGCTATCACATGCCATGCAAAAATTGGACAGGTCAATGACAGCAAATGATGTGTCACACGGAGAGCATACAGATTATCCTTTTCAGCGCCAATTATACCAGGGCAGGAGCTTCATGTGGAGGCCAGCGGACGGTGACAAGCATCCAGAGCTATGGTACTCAACTCTTGTTCTTTTGGACCACAGCCTCTGTGGGCAGCTCTGGGACCTACTGCCATTGTTAAATACATATCGGACCAAAATCGCTTTAAAATTAAAACTAAGCTAAAGGCGTGCTCCTGTGAACAACGGGGCTGGTTTACAAAAAAGGTCTGAAGTGGTTGTCATTTCGTTTTTGACACTTCGTGTGAAACAGTTGTCTGTTTGGCCGTAATAGATTCTATGATAAGGGCTGGAATAAAAACCCGTGTACAGCGCATCCCACAGAAAAAAAAAAAAAAAAAAAAAGTTTATTACACCTCTTCTAGAAGGTTTGGCACAGGTTTGCGCTACTGAAACGCTGCAGTCGGTAACTATATTTAATTTCAGGAAAAAAGATTTTTTGAATGATTTTATTGGTCAGCATTCAATGTATTATTTTAGGCTTCCGTAATGTTTGTTTTAAATCTGAGTAAAATCTGATCTGGATTCTACTTACCAGTCACAGTTGATGAGGCAAAAAGCCAAGATGCATTCTTAGCACTTCAAAACTTTAGAAAGATAAAAGCAAAGCTCTATCAAAATATATAAAAAATGAAATTACTGTTGCATAAATCAGAAAGCATGGAAGCATGAAAAGCAAAAAAAAAAGGATTGATACCAGATGCAACGTTCAAAAATAAAAGCACGTAAACATGAGGAGATCAGAGAGTGAGGTAACATGGGAGAAGGCAAAACCAGCCGTGGGACAATGGTCCTGTTTTTCATCATCAGTGCCCTCTGTTTGTTTCCTGTTACTGGTCAGGCATAACTATGATACCATCTCTGTGAAAGCAGATCCTCTTTGAAGGAAGCAGCCACCTAGGAAGGGGAGGTGCGCAAGCCAAGCTGTGTGTGTGTGTCTGTGTGTGTGTGTGTGTGTGTGTGTGTGTGTGTGTGGGGGGGGGTTTGGTGAATGCACACCTGGACCGTTTTGCTTCTTGGCAGCCAGTCCCCTACAGACCGGCTCACTTGCAGCCGCTGTACAATTTCAATTACGCCGACAGAGGGAGAGTAAGTCGTGGGCCGCCCCGGCACTGGCCGTCGGCAGTCCAGCTTCACCTCGGTCGTGCCGACCAATTAAGAGTACGCCACCGAGGAACGGGGGCGAGCGCAAAACTTAATTTGAACCGTGTCATCCTTAAAGGAGACAAGGAAAAAAAGGAGTGCTGGACTGATGTGAATGCAACCATTACTGGTCTATTAGAAACATGAGAGAACAACTCAGATTCATAAATAGCTGCATTTTTAATTCAGGTTAAAGCTAAAGTGTGAATGACCTCTTACAAACGGTAAATGATGGTGTGCACAGATTTTCTAAATATGTATAATATATTGTATACAATAAATATATACTGTAGTGTGTTTACTATGTATAGTACAGTACATATTTTAATGTGTGTATGTGCCAACATATAGCAGTATATACAGGATATATATATTATATATATACACACACACATTTTCGGAACCGCTTGTCCCATACGGGGTCATGGGGAACCGGAGCCTACCCAGCAACACAGGGCATAAGGCCAGAGGGGGAAGGGGACACACCCAGGACGGGACGCCAGTCTGTTACAAGGCACCCCAAGCAGGACTCAAACCCCAGACCCACTGGAGAGCAGGACCTGGTCCAACCCACTGCGCCACTGCGCCCCCCTTATATATATATATATATATATATATATATATATATATATATATATATAAAAAATAGAGTAATATATTAAAGTTATATTCCATATAATGTATGCACATGGCTATTTCCAGTATATATAGTTCAAAGAAAAGAGGATATTTCCAGGGTACATTTTGGCAGAATGTTGTTCTGTTGTATGCTTTTAAGGCATCAGCGTACAGTGTGACTGCATGAAAAGCTTGATCAGTTGGTAATATTTCCAGAGAGCCACAACAGGGAGCAAGATGAAAGCTTTTTTTTGGCAGAGGTTTATTTTTTCAAAGCACAGTTAATAAGGCGATAGAACAGGCAGACTTTTTTCCTCTCTCAGGAAGCTGATGTACTTACAATAGAGGCCTTTTTGTCAATGGCTGTATTGAATTCCCCCAGTGCTGTGCCACATTCAAGAACGCTTCAAGTGTCCTTTATCTGCAAGGTCTGAGAGGCTAATCTGGCAAGTCCCCTCCCCCCACACCCCATCATACCACATGCACGTGCAAACGCGAACACGCACACAAACAAACTCCAAGGTCAATTTCTGAGAGCACTCATTTACACCACTGCATAGCATATAAGAATCCATTTTAATTTTACATTTATCTGACACTTCTCTCCAAGGCTCTGACCAAACTGTACTATACTCTGGCCATAATACACAGTTTCATCTTTTGCTTTCCAAAGCCCTTACAAGGTCAGTCACTTGATAACTGCTATAATTAACATGTATTAACTTTCGGTCCAAAACTGAGCCTCTCTGAGTCTCTGGGCAAATTTTTGCCTGTATCAGGTCATGAAACAAACATAAAGACTTTCCTGTTTGTCCTTCAACAGATTCATGCACATTATATTTAATAGGGTGTGTGAGCTTCTGTGGCACTGTCAATGTTGCGAAGTGGGAATTTTGGTCAAAAAACAGCAGAATTTAAAAGACAATTCTCCTAGATCCAATTGATATTCCATGAAAATTAAATTACCTAATAATATAAATTAATTTGCATTTTTAACAAAAAAAAATAAAAAATACAAAGGGCTAATCTGCAATATGTGCTCTCATTCCTAAATAATTGCAATAAGGAGAACAGCTGTGGCTCCAGTTGTGGTATTAGCGGTAGAGATACAGTATGTGCCACAGACAAAAATAATGTAAATAACCTCTAAAACATAGTCACAGTTTAAGTCGTGTAGGTCAGATCACCCAGAGGAACCAGTCCTGGTGAGGAAAATGACTCAAAACCAGCTTAATCAAAGTATACGGATTTAGGGCATGCTGGCAATGCCAATAGCTGACATCTTCATACCCTCATCAAGATAAGGGGAGTTACGGCAACGTGACGCTGTCTTGCCAGAAATGTGGCTCAGCTGCAATCTTTCATTTCCAGCCGAGCATCTTTTTCATCATTTTTTTAAATTAGCTTAATGTTGCCATAATTCAAAAAGAGTGGGGAGGATAGGGATCGAGCCAGCAAATGATTTGTTTGTTTCCTGCCGGTAACCTCTCATTGTCAAGATCCATTCATATTTTCTCAGCCAAATCCATTTCCAGCTAAACAGGCTCTACATCAGCCCACTCCAAAGGATGCTCTTCTAAATTCTTCTTTTCACCTGGTTAGAACTGTTGTTGCCTCTTACGCTTAACTGCTTTTATAAAATCTTTGTCATTGTTTGTTTTGTTATAATGTTTCAGGGCCACACAGCTTAGAATTTACATTAGAGACACAATGGATTCCTGCTCATGTTAGGCGAACCGATGCCAATTACCTTTCCTTTTACATTATGCAGGCTCAATATGTTTGTCCTCTTATAGTTCCATCTGAATGAATGTTAAACTAATAATTAATTGCAATACGGGAAAGTAGGACATCAACCAGCCACCAGAGAGCAAATATATGACAGAGATAATAAAATTTAAATAAGTATTAGATGTACAATATAAAATAATATATTCTTGAAAACAGTCTACAAAGTTAAACATTGGAGCTTCTATATTTTTCATATACCTGTATGACCTGGTCACATTTAATTGAAAAGAGCCTCTAATTCTAGGCATGTTGCAAAATTACTGTCTTGTCCTCTTTTTCCAAGAAAGGTTATCAGTCAAGAGCCCTGTCATTCCACCTCTTATTGGGTTCAAGAGTGATTCTGTGATATTTATGACATCACACTCTGCCTTCTAGCAGCATGTGCTTTGTGGGACCTAATGTAAACTAGCATGCAGATCCACTTGACCCCTCTGTCAATATCCATTCTCGTTAAACACCACTCTGCTTCAATAAGCAACTTCAAATTGCACCTTTCAACAATTCAAATGGGGCAATTGAAGCTTGGGCTCTAATTCATCCATTTACAAGATATATACGTGTCCTGCAGAGAAAAAAGCAAAACACAATAAAACTTCAGAGTATTTAACCCGTTTCCAAAAGCCGGCACACTTAATGCGGCTGCTAGGTTCCAGCTATTTTGGCAGCACTTTGGCATTTAGCTTGCAAAAGAAACAAGTTATTGATTTTTTCAACTGATAAAACTGTGTGTGCTGCCATGTTTCTCCTTTTATAGATATACACACGGTGGACTGGTGACACCACAGTGGCATATGAATGAGAAATGCAGTGTCCTTGTGTGGACTGTTAGAAGTCCTGATCTGAACTCTACTGAGAATTTGTGGAAAGGTTTAAAAGCTGTTGTCCATAAGTGATCCCCAAGCAACTTGAGAGAGTCTGCACAAATCTGCCAAGAGCAGGCAAAAAAAAAAAAAAAAAAAAAAAGCACGGAGCCAGTGGGCAAAGCTGTTACAGCATGACTCTGAAGGACTTGTGGAATCATTGTTGCCAAAGGTTTTTCAAGTAAAATATTAAGTCGAATAGTGCAAATATATGCTCCATTTTTTAAAATATTTTTCCCTATTTTAAGGTAAGTTACATAAAAGGTTTGCAAAACAAATTTGACTAAAAATCTGTCACCACTAAGGTTTTGAATTAAACACTCAGTGAACATAAAGATGTATCATTTTTGTTTTTCTGCAGTACTATCTATTGTTTTTTGTTCATAGCCTGTGGAAAAGCACTCAAACAAGAATTTCATGGTACTTGTACACGGTACTTCTACTTATGACAATAAACCTTGAACTTGAACTTGAACTTACAATTGCCACAAACTATATTGTCACAGGTAAGATCCAATGAGGTTTGCATAACATTGCACAGATTGTGTGTGAGTGTGTGTGTGTATTTTTTTAACTCACAGTTTTTAAGTATGCTTTTAATGAAGCCATAAAGTGGCAAAATTGCAGAATCACTTTGGCTGATATATCATTATTACACAAGTCATGCTGACAGCTGAGGTAGAAACACTTCCAGGCTACCCCAGGGGCACTTATGAAAAATGAATCTCCTCATATAGCTGCTTGACGTAAAACTCAGCCTTTCTGTAGCAGAAAACCTGCATCGTCTCCAAGGATCTTTGGACATCTAGTCAGCGCTGGTGGTTATTCTGAGACATCCCTGGGACAGTTTGGAAACTGTTATCGCAATGTTATGCTCCCACAAAGGTTTACCGGCATTCTGACATCAATAGAGAACTGTGGAAAGTTTGAACCCAAATGCCATTTTTTTTTTGGCTGCGCTTGTCAGAAGTCAAAGGCAAATTCTACAGTTTTTTTTTTTCTTTTTTTTTTTTTTAAAGAAATTAAGAAAAAAGTATTTCTCGTCTTTGTTGTCAGCTATGACTTTTCAGTAAAACTGCACTTTTGGGTATTTTATATTGCTTCCTAATAATGGCCATTGCTCAAGGCATCTATAAATGCACTGGGCATTTCATAATTGTTTCAGGACAATCAATAAAGTAATTATATAAATACCCCCCACAATATCCCACCATATCACATGAAATCCCAATGGTTTCAAAGCGTGGTAATTAGGCTACCATACTGAGATTAATCCAGGGCTTGTTCTAAAGCTGAAATCACTGTCAGTCTTCCTAATCTGCTATGATACTACAGATAAACAGTGAAAGCTGTCACACAAAGAGGTTAAAGACCCATCTGATTCCAAACCCTGCTTTTAAGTGGTTTCACTAAACCGCCCTTAAAATTCACGTCTGTACTGGGCGTCTATGCCAGCCATTTGAGGCCATGTGCTGCACTACAAAGGTCACTGCTAAGCGGATCCCAGCTTTTGTATCTATTTCCAAAAACCATCAATCACTGCTCTTTTTCACACTGTCCACATAATTTATTCATTCTTTCCTAATCCCACTAAATCAGCCTTTAATAGTCTCTGGCAGTGATGTCTTTTTCCCCTCTTCAGTATAGATCTCAGATGGTACGTCCCCCCCCCCCCCCCATTTTACTTTAAACTATATTTCCAACCTGACAAAGGAAAGAGAAAAATGATGTCAGGTTGTGTTTTGAGAACATCAGTAGTCTATTAAAGAAATCTTCTGTGGTACTTTTAGTTTCTGCAGGCAAAGCAGGGTTTCAATTAATGTGCTCCTAATAAAATAAGGAAGAAAAACTGCATAGATTTTGTCCCATCACCTACCTGAAACATGACACAACACAACAGTGACTGAAAATCTGAACTGAGCTTTATGTCAATTTAAAAGTGGTTTACGTGGAATGAAATTGCTTGTGCCTGTCAGTAATAACCAGGAAATTACATTAGATTCCTGAAATGGCTCATAGTTGGTACCTGAAACGGGAGAATAAAAAGGATCAATAAGTTCATTCCGAGCATATCTGGTTGAAAAAAAAAAAAACAACACTTTTGAGCCCACTGGTCTGTCAGTTGGGCTTTCACGTGAGGCTTGAATTTGATGCACAAACTGCCTTTGTGCCTGAAGGTATACCGGACATTAAAGGCTACCTATGTAACGCAAAGGAGGAGGGTGTGTGGTGAATTCTGATTTATCCAACAACTGAAAAAGAATAAAACGGTCACCAAGTCAGAAACTCATCACACATGTGATGTGATGCAATTCTCCTTGGTTGCATGGTAGGGACTCAGCTACGACCCCCTCTCAATCAAAACACACGGAGACGCTGTAAAAGGGCTTGGAAGGACTCAGTGATACCCTCTTTCCACTAATTATCATGCAAAATGTTTGTGCATTTGCTCAGTAGTAAGCAGCTATGTAGCAAACATGCTATGAAATGCCTAGTAACTGCCTCTAAGAGCCCACAGTAATAAGACAGCAGGTCGTGTAGTGGTTAGATTGGCTCCACTGCACTCAAAAGACCTCCTGCTGTAGTACTCTTGATCAAGGTACTTACCGTAAGTCATGCCAGTAAAAACTAAGTAACTGTAGTGGTAAATCAGTGTAAGAACAAACCTAGAGCCCTTGAAGAAACATGTGAAATGTATGCATAGCTAATTATGAAAATTTGTACATGGACTAGAAGAATTTGCTACTTGAGGCTGCTTTTTACAGCATGGTGGCAAGGCAGGTTGTATTGGTGAACATGCCTGAGTGACATTTGTTCATTTAGCTGACACTTTTATCCAAAGTGCCTTACAGTGTTAAGTTACTAACAGTTTACACAGCTGGGTAATTTTACTGAAGCAATTTTAGTGCAAGTACCTTGTTCGGGGGGGACGCAGTGGTGCAGTGGGTTAGACCGGGTCCTGCTCTCCGGTAGGTCTGGGGTTCGTGTCCCACTTGGGGTGCCTTGCGACGGACTGGCGTCCCATCCTGGGTGTGTCCCCTCCCCCTCCAGCCTTACGCCCTTAGTTGCTGGGTTAGGCTCTGGTTCCCCGTGACCCCGTAAGGGACAAGCGGTTCAGAAAATGTGTGTGTGTGTGTGTGTGTATACCTTGTTCAGGGGTATTACAGCCAAAGGTAGGAATCAAACCTGTGACCTTTGGGACCAAAAGCAGTAGCTCTAAGCAGCATGCTACCAGCTGCCCCATGTGTTTGTGCTCTGTATTGGACGTAGGTTTGAACATTCTGTGTTGAATTTGGATATTTATGGGGGTTTCCTCCCACAGTCCACAGGTGTGTTTCACGTACATTTGTGTCACTGAACGTTGTACACCATGTGAGTGTACTGCATCGTTCTGCTGTGTAGATAAGTGAATGATTGTAAGTATTTTAGCGGAGTTGATCTACTGTAAGTCACCTTGGACGAAGGTTTCAGATAAATACTACAGTCATCGTTATATGTTGCTTTGTCATGCCTGCTAAATGTAACACATATTTTAGCAAGGTGAACCACTATCCCCCAATGGGAACTGCACACCATTGCTGTAAAGTGTGAAGGTGACAGATCTGTGCAACATCACTCTCGTATCAAAGTTTGTCTGTCGCCATCTCAACCCCAGAGAACTTGCATCCCCTTGACGTCCATGACGGAACAGCTCAACCTTACTGATTGCTGAGGGGGCGGCCAAGGTTAATTCAAACTGGGCCGATGCCTTTCTGGAGACAAATCAATGTCAAAAGCACACCATTCTCATCAACAGCACAAAAAGGAACCCTCATTCTAATTCCTCGTTTATCCCTAGAGTTTGGAACAGTTTGGAGTGAATCACTTTGTTTCTGCATAATTGACAGGCTTAATTCATTTGCTTGTCCTGGTACGCTCACTTAAGCTTGAGAGAACTGTCGTACTTGTTTAGTAATTTAAGGGTATGAGATTAAATAATTCTTGAGAATACATAAGTATGTTTAGCTAAGGTGCATCTATTGTTGTTAGGCTGTAATATAGTGATTTGTAAATTAATCAGAAAAACTCCAGCAAGAATGCTATAAATGAGGGCTTTAGGGTTGTATAACACAGACCAGTCCCATTTGACCCTGACACAACTGTGTTTGCTTCTCATCACTGACATGCTAGGGTACGTCTGGTCTAAGGGGTGACCAGAAAAACAGTAGTTTTACCTCACCCTTGAGTAAAAAATAAGTAAAATAAATATGAGTTTATTCATGTAATACACACACACACACACACACACACATTTTCAGAACCGCTTGTCCCTTACGGGGTCACGGGGAACCGGAGCCTACCCGGCAACACAGGGCGGAAGGCCGGAGGGGGAAGGGGACACACCCAGGACGGGACGCCAGTCCGCCGCAAGGCACCCCAAGCGGGACTCGAACCCCAGACCCACCGGAGAGCAGGACTGCGGTCCAACCCACTGCGCCACCGCACCCCCTATCGTAATACACACATCAACCATAAAATGCTATCATCTGAAAACAGGGGAAAAAAATTAAGAACAAACGCAGGTACTGTAGTGATTCACAACTGTTGGCTTTAGAATCAAAGGGCACAGATTCAGATCCCAGGCTCTGCTATCTTACCTTGAGCAAGGTAGCTACCCTGAACTGTAACTTATAGTAAGCTATACAAATGAGTGAAACACGATGGATGGATGGATGGATGGATGGATGGATGGATGGATGGATGGATGGATGGATGTTTCAACTGTAATAGCCACATTCTCAGCTTAAAAAAGAGTATCAATTAAGGTTGAATGGCTGCACCTGGTGTCTGTTTCCTTTAATGAGCCATTTCCCAGGTGTGGTATCAGCACACACGATGGGGTAATTAATTAATGTGAACTTCACCAATTTTAAAGGAAATTGATTAATTCACTTTCATACGGACACGTGGTTGCCTGAAACTCGAACATGTAGAAATCGTGGTGAATCGCAAAAGCTCGAGCTTTCAGCAATGCTACCATGTTACTAATCCTTTGTGCAGCTGAAATGAAACTAGCCAAACAGCACGACTCCATCCAGAATTGTCACAGCTGTTAATTTTTTCCCTGCTAATGTCTTGTCCTGGGGGTGCAGTGGCGCAGTGGGTTGGACCACAGTCCTGCTTTCTGGTGGGTCTGGGGTTCGAGTCCCGCTTGGGGTGCCTTGCGATGGACTGGCGTCCCGTCCTGGGTATGTCCCCTCCCCCTCCGGCCTTACGCCCTGTGTCACCGGGTAGGCTCCGGTTCCCCGCGACCCCGTATGGGACAAGCGGTTCTGAAAGTGTGTGTGTGTGTGTGTGTGTGTGTCTTGTCCTATAACTTAGTTCTTTCGATGTGTTGATATTTATACCAAAAAGTTGTCTTATTGCCCTGCAGGTTTTCAAAAATTACTGTCATACTGCCCTGCCCTATCCTCCCTCAGAAACAGATATGCACGCTGACAAAAATGTAAAAATCCAAAATTCAAACTTTGACTGAATTAAAAGAGCTGGTTACACGGGGGCACGGTGGTGCGGTGGACTTGGCCGGCTCCTGCTCTCTGGTGGGTCCTGGGTTTGAGTCCTGGTTGGGGTGCCTTCTGATAGACTGGTATCCCATCTGGGGTGTGTCCCCTCCCTCTCCAGCCCTATGCCCTGTGATGTTGGGTTATGCTCTGATTCACTGCGACCCCGCTAGGGATAAGCAGTTTCAAACAGTGTGTGTGATATATAAAATCACAGGAAGTGGCTGACAGGATGCATTTATATGAACACTAAAACAGGGCAGCATCTGCAGCGCACCACCAGAGAAAATGTGGGGATGGGTGGTTTTCCTGAGAGGAAAGATTCCTGCTGCATTTCGTTTCCTGCATATTTATACAAACCGCACAGATGCCATTTTTTAGCAAAATTACAGTAACACTTTATGCTACAGAAGCTACGGATCCAGTTTGGCAGCATTACCATATATAATTAATTCTGGTAAAAATGTGTGCGTGAAAATTTTTCTAACAGTGATACTTACCTAAACAATAACCTTTATATTGCTTTATAATTATACACCTATCCCACATTTTATTCATATCTAAAAGCCTATTATGTGGCATGATGGCAAACTCACCCAATTTAAAAAACCTAATTACATACTGTACCAAAATAATTCTGCATGCATTGCTCTATGAGATATTACTATTAAAGTGTGGGAGTAAAACTAAAAAAAAAATAAATAAATAGATAAGAATAATGTAAACAAATATCTATTTTTTGTGCACCTCATATGCCAGTGTTACAAGGTCCATTAGTCTGAGTTCTGCTCTGTAAGGTCACTATATGTCTGGAAATGCAGCTAAAAGATATACTGATGCCATATGACCAAAAGACAAAGACCCCCCTGCATTTCTTATATTGATTACAGCTCAAAATAGGGGGAGGGGTTTAACAGGTCCTTCATACAATCCGCTACAATTTTTTTTCAGGCGCTGGACCTAAATTTAGACAACTTGCTCTTTTCACTTCTGAAGAATTTCGTTGCAGGTGAGTAGGAACTGTGAGGATTTGTCCTGCATTCAGCTGTTGACCTTCTCATCGGATTATACGTGGAGTGGGCGGGATGGAGGTGGATGTTGCTTACCATGCGCCGCGGGCGGGAGGAGAGCGGTGAGGAGCAGCAGCCGCGTGGCCCACATCGCTCCTGGTGTGGAGGCGAGCCCCGTCCCTGGCCGAGCCCCTGAGCAGCTGCGCGTGTGTGTCCCCTGCCGCTTCTCGGGATCCTGGAAAGGGCAGAGGGCCTGGGCCTGGGCCTGGGTGGAGACACACAGCAGGGGGCGTGTCAGTCGATCCGATCACCCTTCCCTCATCACCAAAGTTGGCTCAGTTTCGCCCTTGATCAAGCAACTCACGGCACACTGTGACACTGTCTCAAACGATAAAAAGACACTCGCCGCCCCAAAGCAAGATATCCACGCTAATGCTGGAATTGGGACTCAACAGCACAGCGAGGTTATCGCGGGCTGAAGAAAAAGTTTGCATTGTTTCAAGCTGTGCTTTCATTACGAAGCTCTGCACTCCTGAGAAGTGTTGATTAAGTGCCGTCTTGCAGCATGACCCCGGCATGCAAATCGCTGTACTCTCTATGCAGCACGAAATGAAGCAACATTACATGAAAGCAAATGAATTAATGATGGGCTGAATCTCTGGTTTACTTGAAGCAAGACAGCAGCTGAGGATAATAACAAAAAGAAAAATAGCAATTTACTTGTTTTCAAAGATCAACTCCTTGAGTTCGTAAAAATCACGACCATTTTCTTTTTTTTTCTGGATGCCAACATAGCATACCAACACTGGCCATTAGTTTAAATAAAGAATCCAGCTTGTATTATACAGTTTGTAGTTTATCTATATATATATATATATAAACTACTTATATATATATGTAATTGGTAATCTGCTGCGAAACAAACAGAGAATAAATTATTTTCAGAAAAAAGTTCACTGCACGGATCAGTAGTGAACTCCTGAAGACGCATGTAAACAAAACAAATCCCAAATCACATCTTTTTTTCTTAGTGTATTTACAGAGAAATACAAGTGGAATCATTAGCTGCCAAGGGTAAATTACCTTGTATTGTAAGTATCTATATGCTGTACGGTGGAAACAAGGCATGCGGCTTCAATACATAAAAAGAAAAAAAAGTAATTATTCGTCTTCCTTCGGGTACAATTTTGCAGAGCTTTCGGACTGTCTTGACCTAGAGAGTCCCTCTAAACTGTCACGAATTTTACCGCTGCACCTGAAACAATGCCTCTTGGTTTAGGATGATTTTATTGGTTAGGTGACACTTTTATCCACATTAACTTACAACTACAGCTTTTTGCACAGTTGATACATTTACACTACAACGCAACCTCTATCGATACTTGAACCAACAACCTCAAGGTGATGAGTCAATATCATTAAGCAATATACTCAATGGTGACGACAGACAGAGAGTTTTGTCTGTAGTGGAGGGGATGCGGTGGAGCAGCGGGCCTGGCCAGGTTCTGCTTGGGGTGCCTTGTGACAGACTGGCATCCCCATCCTGGGTATTTCCTCACCCTCTCCAGCCTTGGACCCTGTGTTGCCAGGTTGGGCTCCAGTTTTCCTCTGCTTGGGAAAAATGGTTTCAGGCAGTGTGTGTGTGTAGTGATGATAGTAGTGAAGCAACAGAAAGAGTGCCACATAACTTCAGAGTCAACAGTGATCACAAAATAATGATGAACTGTAAGCAAAAAAAGACCTATTTCATTTGGTGTTTATAAATTGTTACACATTTCATCACTATAATACCCACACTGTGTTGTTGCAACTTAGTCTTTAAGTCTCAGATAAAGGATTTTGGCTGCTAAAGAGAAAAATCCATAAACAAGCCTGCTCATCATTTTTGTCTGAATATTGTACTCAATGTTTTGACAGTGCTTTTTCCATCTTTTGTCATAAAATCTTAAATGATGTACAGCGTTTTAAAAATGGTCAAGCATTTTAACACTTTTGCCTTTCAGCTAAACATTCAATAGAAAAATTCACTGGCATTTCAAGTAAATGCAAATAATTAAAAAAAAAAAGAAAAAAAAAAAAAAAAAAAAAAAAAAAACAGGGGGCATGGTGGTGTAGTGGATTGGACTGGGTCCTGCTCTCCGGTGGGTCTGGGGTTCGAGTCCCGCTTGGGGTGCCTTGCGGCGGACTGGTGTCCTGTGTCCCCTCCCCCTCCAGCCCTATGCCCTGTGTTGCCAGGTTAGGCTCTGGCTCCCCACGACCCCCGAATGGGACAAGCGGTTCAGAAAATGTGTGTTTGTTAAAAACACTTCCTGTGCATAAGATCTGTAGTTTTCCTTTCTTTAAATGTTAACATTTATGAAGCAACGTGCCTGGCAACAAATTAAATAATCAAACTGAAATTTAAGAAAATCAATAAAATTTATGAAAACGAATGTGGAAATATGTTTACAGAGAACAAAGATATGCCTGAAATCTGTGAAAAAAAGAAATTTGAACAAGTACAGGTTAAGGAAATGTGTGAGTGTGTGGGGGCGTTGGGGGTTGAGGATCGAATGTCACCTTATCTGCAAAGTCGTAAACCCGAGCGTTGCTCTAGGACTAATAAGCACCTAATCGATGCGTTCAGTTCAGGAGTGTGGTTCTGCTGAGCGTGAGCTTTCCGTCTCCATTGTTCTCCAGCAAAGCAGCCGGTGTGGGTCCTGCAGCTGAAAGGTACAGTCCATTCACGGAGATCACGCTACAACAGCAAGTCCCCGTGAGGGCCGGCACTCTGCCAATGGCGCCGTTGGACTAAAATGACAGCTGAATGGCTAATGGCATTTAGAAACACCAGGAGTTTTGCAGAAAAACTTGAGATATAAAAGAAAATCTACTCTTACTTCTTTCATTTACTGAGTACAGTGGGCAGAATGATCCCAAATGCATTCTATGTATTCTACACCAGTATAAACATCAGTTGGTGTGGGTGCAGTGCAGTCACCACTAGCAGCAAAGTTTCAAAAACTGTCTTTTAGGAGCACACTCGTGAATAATATGGCACAAATGTGAGCATTTTATTTAGAATAAGCAGAGCATAAGCAAATTTAATAAATCATAAGCAATAAATACCTTTTTTTTCTCTGTTTTTGAAGTTTAGAAATCCACCTTTATATGGAAGAATGTGGAAAAAAATCTGAAACAATACCACTGAAACAGACAGGCTATGCCAGCTCCAGCTGAAAACACCGCAAGTCTGAAAGAGACTTGTCTTGCACAACTTATATATATATGGAGGCGGGTGGCATCGTGGTTGGAGTGGCTGCCTTTGGCTCTGGAGGTGACTGGTTCAATCCCTGCTTCTGGGTGTAGTGCCCTTGAGCAAGGTGCTTGTTTGGCTGTGTGCCTCAGTAGCTAGTTGTGGCCCTGTGATGGACTTGCATCCTGTCCAGGGTGTGCCCCCTCAGCCTTGCACCCAGTGTCTTGGGACAAGTGGTTATTGAAATTGTTTGGCTGGTGTGTGTGTATATGTATATGTATATATATATATATAGACACACAAAACAGAGGCAGCATTGGTTGTGTAGTAAAGAGCAAAATGGGGGGATACATATTAACTGTATTGAATGTCAGGGTGCTGTATTTTATCTCTCATTTTATGACAGGGCAGATAAACTCCAAAAAAAAAAAAATGAAATGAGAAAGTAATATTAATGTGGAACATTTTTGATGCTTACATGTAGCTTATGCTGTCAGAATTTTTGCTGTTACTTTAGCATTCATCAACATCGTACTGTGAAATGCAGCTTGATGGTTTTAACTAATTGCTCATTTCATGGTCTATCTGGCAAAAACCATTAATTGCAGAGCAAATAAAGGACTTATTAACAGAATGGCAAAGCTGACTCCTTAAGAGACATACAGTGCACTGTGACTGTGGGCTGTTTTGGCTCCAGTTGTTTGAACTGTATGGGGACAGTCAGTGACTGTGATGGGAAATCTATCTTCTGTAATGGAGAGTATTGATCGCTGTGAATGTTCAGTAATATTTGGCTCTTGCTACTACCCCGGTGTACTGACATTAAAGTGACTGCAGGTGTCTTTCTTTAAACCGGGTGTTTTTTTTTTTTTTTTTTTCTTTAAATAAACTTCTTCCCAAAAGTCCAGACTTTAGAATCTGCCATTTTGGTAGTTTGCATTAAACCAGCTCACAAAAAAGACCTACTTTTCACAAATGGGTGCCATAAAAAATGGAAAAACTTTGGGGCAACAAGGTACATACATCAAAACTATTTCTAGGTTAAAGCTAAACTATATATTTTCTTTTAAAACCTACTGAGTCAAATGCATCCAGCTAAAAGAATGATATCTTTTAAAAGCCTTGCTAAGTTTATGCAAAAGTATTTTTGGAATTTAAATATATTTCATTAACACAATCACTACTGCATGTTTAAGCGCTCCCTGAAAATACTGTCACTGCCCATTGGCCGTAGGCTGCAACTGTACCTTTCCAGCCCATCCTTCCACAGATTATTGAGTGGTGATAAGATTTACTGCATTTAACCTTGCTGTGCTATTTCAGCTATCAGACACGCATATACTGCAAACCTCATTTCCTATTGTTGACTCAACATGCTGCTTTCTACAGATTTCTGCAAAGCCCCAAACATAGCCCAAAGCACACACACGTTGCACAAAGGCTGCGTGTAACATGATATTCTGTTTCATTGGGCAAGAACAGGTTTTGCCTGGGAGACAACAAAACCACCTTGGTGCACTAGGTGCAGCGGCCCCCCGCGATCGCATGACCCAAAGGGGGTTACACAGCATCGAAATCCCAAGTGTAAATCCAAATGCACCGAACAAGCAGTTTAGCAATGGTAACAGTTTCATACATTTATTCATTAAGTGAACGTTTTAATTTAGTGGTCAAGGATGTGATTGGAATGTAAACCTTTCTAAATGCCCTAAATTATCCAGGATGCAAGAGCACAACAGGGATGCCATCTTCAAGCTAATGAAGGATGCCTGTGTTCTGCTTTTAGTGTCCCCTAACTTAAACCTACTGTATGTAGACACAGGCACCCCACTGAGTTGGCATTTAGTACATTTGCTGAAAAGGGTGTTTTCAATTTTGCTAATGACCAGATTGGACTTGGCTGCCATCCCCGAGTCACAATCCCACACAAGGGCTGTGTCAGTACCAGCTGCCTCTCTCTCCTCTGTGTGGATGCAAAATATGTTAATGCTGAACTTTTTATGAATATTTTAGGACCAGGCTGTAAGAAGTCTTCAGGAGGGAAAAGAAAAAAAAAAAAAACACATATTCTGTGCTCAAAATTTGTTTCAGGCCTGGGGAATTTTGACAGATTTCTAGAAAGAGGTAGAATAAAAGTGCACTTTGGTGTGTTATGCCCTTTCTAACATGAGGCCGCATTTTCTCCTGACTAATAATCTTGCCCATTCATTACAACATACAGGGGCTTCAAGTGTGGAGTTCCCCCACATCACCTAAAACCGAAGGAAAGCAAATTGAGGAATGGGTCCAGTGCTGAGTCCATTTAAACGTGCGGTGGCTGAAACTGGGACTCGAATGACTTTACGCAGAGGGTCGAGCCCAGACAGACAGGGCTCCTCCAGGGGAGCATAAAAGCGCAGCAACAGGGTCACACGGCACCCCTGGGCTTGTCTGGGTTAATCAACCTGCCTTGTAATTCAGGTGCGGCACACAAGGAGAGCCAAGTTATCCACTGTTGAGCAGAGAAAATCAGTTCTGGGTGGAAACCGTGTTGCAGTACAATGCCTTGTGCGCCGGTGGTACACGGGTCTACAGATAAGGAACAATTTTGTTTCGAAACTGTATTCATGTTTAAAAACAAATGTGATACTACATCATTTCTGGACACAATTTTTATTATCAGTTGCACCACATGGTGTGGGGTGCTCTGCTATGATGTCAGGAAACTATACAAAATGCTGTCAAGTGCACCATCTCCTGAAGCTACACAAGGTACCTCATGAGCACTAAAACTGACTTCTAAAATCCTTCTACTTGGTTAAACTACGAATAAGGTGAACGTATGACAAGGGTAACGTAAAATTAAAATGAATGTGTAACTGTTTTCATTATATGCAGGTTCATTCAAAGTGCATATTAAAATATTCAAGTCCTAAATTTATACAGATGTAATGTGTCTGAATATTAAATAATACAAAATTCATATGATGTTACCACTGCCGCAATGCTGTCTACATGAATAAAGTACCAGCTTTCCAGCAGCAGGTGATGAATAATAATGTTAATAGGAGATATTCCTTATGTGTTCTTTTCTTGAAGATATATTGCCTTTTTTTACTGACTTAGCTACATTCAGTCTATGCAAACAGAGGGCAGGAATCGAGTCTTACTCCTCGCAAATCCATTCAAATCCATTCAGAGTTTTGTCTCTCAATAAGCTTCTGAGACTCCTGTTGGCTAAAATAGTGATGACAAGACAATAAAATTAAATATATAAATAAAAATACAGCCATTAGTAAACAGCAAACACTTTTTCCTGGATTTTCTTCTGATAAAGAGCACGAACAATGCAATTTCAAGGAACAAAAATGTATTGTATATATTTAAATTACTTGTATAATGAAGAACTAGAGCCTCAGTGTAGGCCTTTCTTTCAGTGCATGCGACCTCAGAGAAGCATCCCACAATGCACTGGGCATGTAAGAGCAAAAACGCATAATACAATGCAAATTGAGCACGCGATCAAACGCAAAGTCTAAATCGACAGTGACAGAGCATCCAATTTTCCACATTCTCGCTCCGCACGAGGATCTGCATTACCATTCACTCTGCGAGCGTAAATATAGCAGAGGACATCCGTCCCCGTGCACAGCGACCGGGTCCGAGCATGAGCACAAACAGCCCTGAAGAAACGCGCTGTAAAACGGGCAACTGGCAACCTCAGAGTGCCTTCCGCTTCCAGTGTCACGAGTAGCAATCGCATTTAAAAACCGCAGCAGCACAAATGGCTTCCACTCGACTGGCCTGCAGATGCCGTTGGAGATGCCGCAGGAGACAGGGACGCTCCTCGATTCACCCCATGACCCTCCCAAGTTCCGCCCGCTTCAGGCTTGTCTCTCTCAATCTCACTTCATTTTGCCCGCTCGTTAAGGTAAATAATAACAATAATAATACATATGCACTCCAGTGCTATGCCAGATTTGGTATTAAATATAAAAAAGCGAAAGTGCACACAATGAAATCCAGGAGGATGTCTTCAAAATACACTGCTGAGGAGTGTAGAAGTGTCATGTTCTTTTTTACGGCCGTCTGATCATTGTGTTTTTTTCGATAAATCAGAAACCTTCTTCATCTTTCAGGGCTGTACTTATAGACAAGCAAAAAGAGTCAAATACAAACAAGAAAACACATTTAGTATGAAATAGTGACCATTTTCATATATATACAGTATAAACATAGCACCCAGGTATCATCTCGGCATGAAGGAAGGGCCATTATATCACATGGTCTGTTTACGCTTCCTTTGTGTGAAAGCAACGCAAGGAATGTGGCCACATCTCAGGAGAAGGGTATTGTGTCCTTGTCTACCATGAAGGATATGTTTTTGCTTTGAGTATTCAGGGCTTTTCACTCCAAACACAAAAGATTGGGGGCAAACTGACAGTATCTTTCAGAGGCAACACAGTATAACACAGTATGTCAAAACCAGGGCAGTGTAATGTGTATGTAACATTACATTCTCATATTCACATATTATATATTATATATAATATTTATATATTATATATTCGATCATACCTTATTTATTTCGCATTACATGCGTGGCAAACACTGGAAGCCAATTTTAATATAACAGCTGCATTATTCACAACTGTATTTCATTAATTCTAACTGGAGAACTGTTTGACTGTGTATTTTAATATGTTTATAAAGTTTGTTATGTTAATTGATTATCATGTTTATATTCTTCGAACAGTAGGATTTTTCAGACAGGAAAATAATGCAAAATTCACTAAGTGTCATGCTGGGAAGGAAGAGATCGGTAGGCCCGGGCCGTTCATGTGTTTTTCATTTGCCGCATTGCTGCAGAGCATTTTGAAAGTAGCAATTCTTTAAAAAAGAAAAAAAGCAAAACTTTAGAGTTATTCTCCCACTAGGTGCTTTCTTTAATGGATATATGGGAAAGGACAGTCGTAGAAGATTCTTAAAGAGTACCCCAAAGGTCAGCATTCTGCATGCAGAACCCGTGGCTACCATGTGAAACATCCTGAATCTCGAATCACTTTCCTGATTGAATTTCATTCAAAACTGTTGTACTCCATCTCACTTAGTCATTTCCATGTTGCATCTCATTGGGGTGGTATTTGTTTAATATGGAGGGAAAGGTTGCATGGCCTTTCCCTTATTTAAATTTGATCAGACCAATTCTGAGCTAGTGTAATAATTGCCCGAGTCTTTTTTTTTTTCCCCCAAAAGATATGATATGAACAAATGAACTGAACAGCACTTTCCCTAATCAGTATGAGCGCCGGCCATTGATATTCAGACCATAACAGTTGATAACATTGCATGACCAATCGATATTGCACTTACACATAATAAGGAAAATGCCAAACATTTCAAAGACTAGCATATGATTAATTGCAGGAAAACAATTTTAAACCTATTCGTAAGCTATCGCATTCACTTTATAAAGTAATAAGGATCCACAGTTGAAAACGTGGATTCATATTTCGATAAACACAGAAATGCATATTTATGAGCCTCTATCCAAAGCGTGAGATGTATGGGCTTTTGCTATAATAAGATACTGCATTACTTGCCCATGTTTTCTCCTTTTCTTCTTTGCCATTTCAGGTAATAAAATGTCTGCCATTTCTGTCAGGCAAGAATGTAAAAGCTCTGCATCACCCTCAGCTCTGCATAAAGCAAAGCATCATTCTCGGAAACACAAAACGTTCACGCAATTAATTGAGAATATTTTCTTTAGGAAATGTGCATTCCTTATCTCTTCTTGTGTTGGATATGTGTCAGGAACGCAGCATCTCGGTGGATCCCAGAGGGCATTCCAACTGTTTTCCAATATGGCCAACGCCTTGTCTGCTGAAATACGCATTCCTCGTCATGCTTTCCTTATGGGTGGTTACTGTTACGATCCCACGGCTAAGGACCGGACCCGTTTTTCCAATTTTTTCCCCCAGATCAATGTGACAGAATATATTACTTCCCCTCTGCAACAGGGCCATCAGGACTCCGTAATCTTCAAAGTAAACACAGGCATTTCTCATTTCCCCTTTGTGTTGAGGGCCAAGAAGAAAATTCATTTTGGAGCTGGCATGATCCATTCACCGTAGTCCAGCATAATACCACAGGCCGCGTTGACTTCTTGGCATCAGCTGCAGGTTTTCGCCTGGCCTGCTTTTTCGGGAGCAGTGCGTTTCAAATGGGGGGTAGAGAGTGGGAGCGGGGGTGGGATGGGAAGCAGGGGCAGCTGCATGTTGGGAAAGAGGAGGGGGGCTGGCTAACTGTCAACTCAAACCCACCATGCCTAAAGCCTTCACCCAGATAGGACTTTGCTGGTGAATTCCACATACACCGCAGCCTCACAACACAAGAGACGCGTACATGTATCTCAACAACTCTCACAGAGGAGAATAACGAAATAACGGAAAAGTTAAGAAAACCGTTAATCAGCAACAAAGTTCCGCCGAGCCCGGGTAACTTCACACTCCGTCTGGAGGGACGCAGACTTTTGGCGCACTTAAACAAAACAGAAATTCTAAAGGGAATGTGTTTCTTTGTAATTTGGGAGTCAGCAAATTTAACTGCTTCCCACGGCAGTTGTTCTTGACAGACAAAGCAACACCACTGCTCATACTTAAAGATTCATGATTGCTGAGAGACCCAGTGTTTAATAAAATAACAATATAATGTCAGCCTACATCATCAACCATAAATACACAGTTTTTTTTAATCGATAAAGAAGTATGTAGCTTCGAAATACACACACGCTTTCTGAACCGCTTCTCCCATACGGGGTCACGGAGCCTACCCCGCAACACAGGGCGTAAGGCCTGAGGGGACACACCCAGGACAGGACGCCAGTCTGTCACAAGGCACCCCAAGCGGGACTCGAACCCCAGACCAAGACTCGGTCCAACCCACCGCACCACCGCACCCCCAGCTTCAAAATACAGCCGTTACAAAATAAGTATAAGAGGTCATCATCGAGCGCAGTCTTGACGGTGCTGCTTTAGCACAGTAGGACATTTTACTCGCTTGTGAACTACGATAAAAACACATGATCCACAGGATTGCCATATCGAAGCCATCTTAGCCGTCTTGATACGTGTTTAAATGTAAGCAGTGGGGTACAGGACTTCAGTTGAGTACACATGTAGTCATCTGGAGCATGCAAAAATGAGAAGTGTTAGGGTATCAGGTGCCAACACCTCAGCTGCACTCAGCGTTTTAATGAGCGTACGGCGAGAGACGCTAAATCGCACGCTGCGCTGGGCCTTTAACGGTAAACACGGCATTTTCCATCCGCGGGGCTGGCCTTCTTCCCACCTGACATTCCGATGTTATCTCCGGGATTGTAAATGCATAATGGCATGATCTCCTTGCTGAGGACCCTGGATTTCATGCTTTAATGCTCCAGAGCAAACACATTGTCACAATGATTGATGGCGGTAAAGCGTTCAGTTCTGTTTCTACTACCATTTGGGACTCTTGTTCTTTTCTTCCTGAAATATTTTTAGGAAGTACCCTTGGAAATGCTTAAGCACACATAGAATGCCAAAGGTACAAGTGAACTGTTTTTGTTTTACATTACTCTTGGTGGTGTCAGGATAAATAGTCCCATCAGTGTAAATTCCCAAACACAATCATGTATTCTCATGTTTCTTTTTCTCTCTTCTTCTCATTACACATGTTATACAGAAAGCCAAAAAAAAAATTAAAAAAATAATAAAAAACTGCAAACACTAATACTAATTTAAATTTCCTACAGGGCAGCACAGTGACCCAGAGGGGAGTGTTGGTGCTTCATAATACCTGGACTGTTTGGGTATAGGTCCTAATCCACCTCAGCGTATGTAGAGTTTGCATGTTCTCTCCACATTTGTGAGCAAGTATATTCTTTGATGGACCAAGTAATGTTTGAATTTATTCATTTATTTATATAGCATCATGACTATGACTCTGCTATTGTACACTGGATATGAATTTGTGTGTGACCAGCACTTAACAGATGCTCTTCCTAGTTCCTCACTGGAGTGTATTTATTAATATTCCACACATGCTCTACTCAGTTAGCAGGAAATCCACTTTTACTCATTAGAAATTGGTTTTATGGGCTTCCACACCTTATCTGAGCAAAGAGAAGAGACAACATCATATAATCAGGGTTTACTTTTTAGTCATTGTGTTAAAAAATTACTAATTAAGTTAAAAAGTGTTAATTATGTAGGACGGCATAACGTTTAGAGTCTTTCCTTTGGCTGTTTTGGTTTGCTGTCGAGTTTTCATATTTCAATCATTACTGCCCACTCAAGTTATTTATGTATCCGAGCATATTATTGTGCATTTATTCTTATTGTACCAAACACACTGCGATTAAATTAGACTGTCTGTCACATTTTCAAATTAAACCTCCGCTCGGCTCCCATCATCCCCCCACCCACCCCCACCTCCATTATATTTTGTGGAGTTACTAGCGCTTCATTGCGCTCCAAATAAATCTGCTTTCAGCTGGCATGCTTCCCAGAGCGAAAGAGACAACCTCTGTGAGTAGGAAATGCTACCATGGTGCAAGGCTGAAATTACCACGCCAAAGACAGCCGCCCTCCAGTCCTCATTCCCACCTGGCTTACAGGGTTTAGATGAGCCATAGTCGTAACGCAGTGATGTTAGATGTCTTTTCCTTTTGGTTATAGAGTTCAGTACAGTAAAACAGTGGGGCTGTTAGGGGAATTATACATTGGAAGGTCATCACAGAAGAGAGCAGACTGCAAACCCTTCTGGTTAGATATTGCATTGTCTCTTGTTGTGCCATAGATCATCTCTCTTCATAAACTTACGCAAAAATGAAATGGCTCTACACTTCCACTAGCATTGTACACTGTGGAAGCATTTAGCAGAGCAGCATTTACCTGCAGGATTTAGTTGGCCTGTGTGCCACACCTTTGCTGTGATTGTAGGTCACCATGCATGACATGAGACATGAGTACTGCAGTCTCATTTTCTGACTTATGTTCCCTGCCATGACGGTTATATTAGCTTACCTTAGAGTCAGCACATCCTTAATGTTTTTCAGCATTTATATGATATCCTACTACAGGTGGTTCTCCACTTACAATAGGGTTCTGTTCCAGTTAAAGTTAAACTTGTAATTTGCAAATCCCATTATATTGTGTTATATAAACCATAAGGACATATAAACAATTAAAATGAATGAATGCTATGTTGTGTAACAGGGGTTTGTTCAATTTTTTCTTCTTTTCATATTTTACACATTTTTCAGTGTTAACAACAACAACAACAACAACAACAACAATAATAATAATAATAATAATAATAATAATAATAATAATAATAATAATAATAATAAGTACTATTACTTATAGGCCTAATAAAAAGTATTACAACTTTTCTTCTGCTCTTTTCCTTTTGCATCAAAACAGAAAAAAGTAAAAAATGTAACTTGAAAGGAATCACAAACAAATTGTTGCATAAATAAAACATTTCTGTAACGAAGGCATAGTTTTTGATAGCCACATTGAGTCAATAAGAAATATGGTGGTTCATGGCAGCCCAGCCAGCGAATATTATTGTACAGCAGATGGAGTGGCTGTCGTTAGATGTTACGACCAAACATCGGGAAATGAAAATAATGTAATAAGGTTGATGGGACGGCTGTTGTAAGTCGCATATGTCGTAAATGGAGGTCTGCATACACTGAGCGCTTGTGTTCTACAGTCTTATCAATGATCTGGGATGAAGATGAAAATCCATGAGCTCAAGATTGCAATACATGCTCATTTTTGCTTAACCTCAGTTCTTGCATTATTCCAGTAAATGTGTGGTTTGTTAAGTCACCAGGCACTAATTAAAATGTATTCTTCAACACTAGCTGGACTTTGGCCTGGTGACCCCTGGTCTATATGCATGCAAATCTGAAACCTACATCATTGAAACCACATTTAAGATGTAATAATTATAGCACTGTGCTTGTTTGCCACAGTGAAGTTGGAAAACTGCTGGAAGTGCTCGGACAGCCTCTTCCAACACAGTGGAAGACAATCAGGTAGGCTTCCAGGATGGGGGGAACATCCAGCTGCAGCACGGCATGCAATCATGCAATTAAATATTTATTCAAAGAGCTTTTCTGATGCGCAAGTTGGACTTGGTCCTCCAATGAATAATAAATGCACGCCAAAGTTACATAAATGTAAAAGGAAGCACTTAACACAGAGTTGTCTTGCTAAGAGTAAAACTGGATGCCAAATATGTAGAGAGGTTAGCGAAGTATATTTTCAGTGAATGTTGCCACCTTTCCGTCAGAGACTAGCTCTTTTATGTAACACCACATAACAGTTCCGTGCTAAGCATCTGATTTTATAAGATGAATGGGTAATTTCCTCTGCTTTGCTTATTTATGACACATTCAAAACTTTAGGAGGAAGAACACATGTAAATGTCATTATATATGTCATTATATGTATATTTATATACATGTATATATTCCGATTATCGTAATGCTGTTTCCTTCTGCCGAAGAAAGAAAAGAGTTTATATATATTTTTTATATATATTCCAGCTTTATATATGTGTGTGTGTGTGTGTGTGTGTGTGTGTGTGTTTTTGACCATCTTCTGCTCATATGGGTATCAGAGAAAAATATTCCATCAATTAAATGGGCAATATATCCCTGTCTGGGACCATTAATTTCCAGTTTAGTACTTTACAATGTTTTGTATTCACTGTGAGAAAAATAAGAAAAAAAACTGAAAAATTATATTTGAACACACACACATTGACTGAAACCACTTGTCCCAAGCGGGATTGCGGCGAGCCGGAGCCTAACCCGGCAACATAGGGCGCAAAGCTGGAGGGGGAGGCGACGCACCCAGGACGGGATGCCAGTCCACTGCAAGGCACCCCAAGCGGGACTTGAACCCCAGACCCACCAGAGAGCAGGACCCGGCCAAGCCCAGTGCGTCACCGCCCCCTCCGTGCCCCAATAAGAAAATAATGAAATAAATTAAAGAAAAAAGGAAAAAATGGTAAATGAGGAAGAAAAATTTCAAAAAAGTCCAGTACATAAATTGAACATTTGTCCCACTCAAATATTTTCTTAATATTACTGCTATGCATGTTATTATTACAGTAACTCCATGGTATTGTTTTCTTGTAAATAAATGTCATGTAACTGAAATGTAAGACTCCATAACTTTTCAATGCCAAATAAATAAATGAAATCACTCTAGCAGGTTGTACCCTCTGCTGATGTGGATTTGCTCGGGTGTCTCTGTTCTGTTTGCTCTTCTCCTGAGTGCCGTGGCAGGACATTGCTGCCGTGACGCAGGCTGTATTCTGCTCAGTTCATTGTTCAATTTACTACAATTGCAACGTAATCCCGTGGTCCCGCCGCCAGTCCTGCCCCCGCTGGCAACATCAAAGTGCACCAGCAGCCCACAAAAGCTTACACACCATTACAATCAGTTGGTGGAACATTAACAACCTCTGGAGCATTAGGTGTAGAATGTGAAGCAACACACTGCAAACAATCTGATCACCTCCACTGGGGGTGGGACACAACGCTTCAATGTTTTCTGAACAGCAAATTGATGGACACCATTGTGGCCAAGTGGATCCACATAAAAATGCAGCAGGACAGATGGGGGATAATAATTGCAATTAAAATAAGATTTGTTGCAGTTTGGCTAGCTGCACACACAATATATAGTATGTACTAAAGCCGGTACTGATATTGTGTTTATCAATGATTTATCATTTGAGATCATAATAAACAGTACGCAAAATGTTGTTATTATTAACTAGTTTTAG
The DNA here is from genome assembly GCF_900964775.1 of Scleropages formosus. Lineage (NCBI taxonomy): Eukaryota > Metazoa > Chordata > Actinopteri > Osteoglossiformes > Osteoglossidae > Scleropages > Scleropages formosus. The sequence goes on along the minus strand of NC_041821.1, from coordinate 11,987,066 downwards.
CTGACACCATTTTTCGATGCAATGTACAACGTAAGATACACATCAGTAAATTCCTTACAATTATTCACCATTTGTATAGCAGAAAAATGTAACGCATACCATCGTCTTTGGACATAATGATGGTAAAGGCTGAAATAGTGAAAGATTGAAAACCAAGACTCAACAACAGAATGGTAACTTTCTGTATGATAACAATGAGTTAAAGAAAAATCAAGAAAAAAAGTACATTTATCTATGAATCAATAGATTTTTAATTGCATATTTAAAGATTTACTACTGCATGTTTAATTGCAAGAAAGATGTACAGTGGACTACACATAAGGCCTATGTTTCTGATATGTTATTAGCATAAAGTAGTTTGCTTTATGGCAGTAAGACTGCTTTATAAACAGTCTTTCCATGGAGACCAAGGCAGACCTTTCGACATGGTCCACCTGAGCATCTTCTCAGTGCCAGCTGCCTAATATTAGAACGCTGGTAACCAAACAGCGACCGTAACCACAATAATGAGTCCCATAAAGGCGATGTTTAATTAGGCTCAAAGAAACGGAGACACCAGCGTGCCTACGCCCGGGATGATGCCAAGTTCTCCTGGAGCTTGATAATAATCAGCATGGCCCCCTTTTTTCCTTTATTATCCAGAGGCTTCATATAAATAGATGGATCCCTGCTGCCAGATAAAAGCCCGGGGGAGACTTCCTCACAGGGTGTTTTGAGAAAATAGTCTCTGGAACCTCAGGCCACTGTAATTCAACCTTTTCTGTGCATTATGGAACTCAATCCGATAAGAAAAACTGGTGAAAGCACAGAACAAAGTTTCACCTTGTATTAAGTTACGTTACCATACTATTCAGCACAGGAAGAAGGCAAATATCTAAAAACACAAATGAATATGAGGTTCAGTGAAAAAGTAATAAGTATGTAACAAATTAACCGCTTGTCCAAGTCTGGATCTTGCCAGTCTGGAGCCTTTTCTGGAAGCACAGGGTATAATCGTAGTTAGGGCATATCGGACAGCGTACCAGTCCGTCAAAGGTTAAATATATATTATCTATGACATATAGATCATAATACAATTATTGCTGCTCTTCCCAAGATGGTGTGTTTCCCCCCTACACACACACATTCACAGACCTCCACAGCCTTTCTTTTTGGCAGTTTGAGAGAAACAGCCATGACATTTTACACCTGACCCCTAACCCTACATCTCAGTGAGTGGAAGGGTTCGTCACTTACACATGGCAGTGGTGACCCTAGGGCCAGTAACAGAGAAATTGGTCAAAAGTAGCAGCTATCTGAAGAAGAACAAAAAGCACACAGGTTATGCTCACAACTGCAACTGATAAATAAGGAGATCATAAACAATAATATATGTCAAAGAATGCCTTGAAAATACAAGTAGGCAACTCAGGGGACAGAGGACAGAGGATGACAAATATTAAATTTGAAATGGTTATTATAATTATGGTATGACTAACTCCTATTGGAAATGTGATACACAGTTTGACATACAGAACATATTTTATAGCTAATCTCCATTGTAAATGTAATTAAGAAAGTGACACAACTTCTGGAAACAGAACCAGGATGTCACAATTACATTAACCCCTGCATATAGAGTTTCCCAATGAAGGGGACATTTCGATCTTACGATGATCAAATTCTGTGGCTGTCATACAGAAGGTTCCACGAATGCAAACATTAAATATTGGCCTTGGGTTCCTTTGGCTCATCGCTACACACACGGAGTAATTGGGGCGGCTTGTTGAAGAGTAGCAGACTCTTCCCGTCATCATTTCACCCAAGTCCGTTGGATTGTACCCCACTTTCCTGCCGCCTCTTCTGGGAGATGTCCCGCACCTGCTATTCCCCCCCCCTCTCTTTGCCAGATGGTACGCCAGCAATTAGGCCCCAATGTCCTCATCTGTCTCCCATAACCGTGGCCGCAGCCCCAAGGAGTCAGGCCTCCTATCTGTCCTTATCTCCGGCTGCTTTGTTATCTAAATAAGACTTCTTTTTTTTAATTGTACGCATATATGGCAAAGCTTTCCCCAGACGATGGCAAAGCGATAGCTGCCCCTTTGCTCTGTTTGGAGGGGGGAGGCGGATACAGTTAATTTGATATCTCATTCCCTAAGGATTGCATGGGTTAAATAAGAATCCCGTTTAGCAACTGCCGACACAGAAGGAAGCATCTGCTGCCCTCACGGAGCCAGCTTGGGTGGGTTTCCTCCTCTGCTTGCTAAGCTTCAGCACTTTTTCCCACACAAACAAGGGGCACACGTCTTAGCCGTGATGCTCACGGCATCTTTTCTGCCTTTGTTTTCTCTCTGACTCACTGGCCTTCACGTGATATAACTTCCTCTGCCATTCTCCACGGTCTGACTACATGGCTTTGCACTTCATCCTTCAGCACACTAGCAATTCAGAGTTTGCTTAGCACCTGTAACAGCCGATGATTTATTGGGATATGCTGGCAGGAATCAAAGAACTTGGTAGAGTGGAGGAATGTGATCATCACCGACGGGACGAGGTTGGTGTCCAGCAACATGTAGCATGAAGGTGACCAACAGGCTCTGTCTCTTCACTTTAAAGCCAAAAGCCATGTTTAAAAGTAAACAAATCTCAGATCCTAATGATGTTTAAGAAGAAAACAAATAGAAATTAGAATGATACACAAACAGGTAGCATACTGTTTACAGCTGCAACCTGCACCAAGGTTCAAAAAGACATCGGTTCAAATGACACCTCCTCTGTAGTACCTTTGAGAAAGCTACTTTAAATTATTGCACAAAAAAAAAAAAAAAAAAAAAAAAACTGTTGAATAAATCATCTTTCAGTTGTTTAAATAGTAGTTTACTAGCAAATAACAATTTTCTTTGGAGAAAAATGTCATCTAAATAAATGGAAATCATAATTATTATAAGATTTTGATAAAGTCAGATGAAGCTTCTATGGCCAGTTCACAAAATAATAGGTATTGTTATTATTAGGAAAGTTTTTGTCTTGATTTTCGTTGTTGACCATATGCAGTACCTCATATGAATTCAATTTCATTAAAAATCCCAGTCTTTCAAGCCTCAAAACATTGTTATGGAGTCGAGAGCTGTGGAACTCTGCTTGTGGGAGCTCTGGCTGTAGGTCGGTGCCCCAGGCCACATTAGCTGTGACACGCGTGCCATTCCTGAAACCAAAATCTCATTCCCTTGGCTTTGGAGTACTGTGGGCTCCTTATTCTACAGATGGAAAACATTCCGCACGCGTCACAGGGTTGTGCTTTCCAATTAGCGTTTGGGTCAGAGGTCATCCCTGGTCACGGTCTGAGTCGACTGAATGTGGCAGCGGTGCAAGGGCACTCCTCACATTCTCCCGCGCAGCGCCTGTTATCTGGGCACAGCTATTTCAGAAAACCACCTCGGCCCTGGCGCTGAAATGGGGAGTACACGGCTCGAGATTGCGTTCATGACAGGGAATTTAAAATGCCCTATTAAAAGAAATGAATGTACAATATGCTTGTCAAAAAAAGGTAATTGCTTGAGGACCGCCCATGTCTTTTGTCTACTTGGCGACACAGCACTGCACATTTTGCAAGGTGGGGAATGCAACCTAATAAAGCTAAAACAACAACACGAACAGCACTGTTTCGATCAAATGCATTGAGCTCTGCAGCCCAACAACAGCACAAGTATATTACATCCATATAATGGCAGCTGGTGGTGCCTAGGGCCAAAATCACTGAAAGTTCAAAATCACAGGTAGAACCAACTCAACTGCTTCAACTGAAGGAAAAAAAAAAAAAAATACACACATACATATATATGTATGTATGTATTGATATTGCTGAATGCTGAATATATACTTCGAATTCAAACCTGATCATGCTAAAGAGATCAAAAAGAGTGCAGGAAAACTAAGAAATATTACCTCTTTCCTAAAGCTCGCTATATTATGGGCAGCTGGTAGCGTGGCGGTTGGCGATACTGCCTTTGGATCTAAAAATTGCAGGTTTGAGCCCTACCTCCAGCTGTGGTACCCTTGAGCAAGGTACTTACCCTGAATTACTACAGTAAAATGACCCAGCTGTATAAATGGTTAAATAATTGTAACCTTAATACTGTAAGTTGCTTTGGAGGAAAGTGTCAACTAAATGAATAAATATTAAATTACATATATGTGAAGACAGCTGTTAATAGTTCTTATTTTTTAATGGCTCGGAAGCCTAGTTCATAAAAGACAGTATGCATTTGAAACTCAGTTCCTGGTTAAGAATGAAATACTGTGTTTTGCACAACAAACAGCATTTCTTTGAAAGACAAAGTGTTAAGTTAGGCTACAGCATGAGCTGTCAATAGGAGCCTTCCTCATCTGGGGACCTAAATCAATATATTGATTAAACAATTCATCACTTCAGCTCTACAAGACATTATTTCTAATTAAAAAGTAAGCCATAAATTCCAGATTTCACTGCCAGGTTGGAGCTGTAAATAAATCTAAGCAAAGGCTGAGATCATGCCTAATACTGTAACCCTATACCCAGTTAGACCTACTAGACCTTCGGTTTATTCCTTTTATCTCTTAGACTAAGCCTGTGACACAAAAATACATGACAGCATGTGTAAAATGTTAAAGGCATTTTAAAGAGTTTCTGTTTGGCTCTAAAATGAAGAACACATCATTGATTTTTATTTCATTTTTTAATATATTTTCCAATTTTGAGTCAATTCTGCTGCAATCTTCCTCAATCTGGTACCATTTGGATCCATTCATGGAGCAATGCCAGCCTTGAGATGAAGCAGTCCGTTCACATGTAAACAGTCCTTGACAACTGTGATTACCTCAGGCCAAAGGATTGCTGAGGCGCTTTTCACAGGAGCATGAGGGAGATTACCCAGACAAAGCCTAGGTCGTGGCATGTACCGCTTCCTTTCGACCATAGCAGAGCAACTCATGTGTATCAAAATGCAGATTTACACCACTAAAGCCAAGCATGGGCATGTATTTCCATGCCTTCAATTATTTGAAAGAAGAAAAAAAATCTAAACCTTGAAAATGTCCACAAAATGCTTTCACAAGCCCAGAATCCAACAGGTGAAAGGTGCCAAGATAATGTTTTTCAGAATCTCCAAGAAGAAGCTTCACTTCTCTAAAGAACACAATGCATTCAGCTTTTTCTGAGAAAGATTTTTTAAAGGATTATCTGTCTTAAATAAAAGTATCTTTGATCTCTTATCTGAGATTCCGCTTTTAACTATAGTATTACAGTTTTACTGTGTAAAGAATTTTGCTTTAATTTTAAGATGCTGCTAAATTAATGTTATTTAAATGGTAGTATCTGTTGCTTAAATGCTATCTTAATGCTGGACAGTCAACATTTAATTTACAGTTAGAATCAAAAGCAGTCCAAAAGATTATATTGTGATAATAAATATTGAAATCCAATGAGAGATGCAAGTGTGTATGCATGTTGTCAGAAAAAAAAGCGTAATTTCTCCAAGTTACACTCATGGGATTATTGACATTAATGTGACATATGTCAGAAGAATTAAAAATTTCAAAATAAGCATCAACAACAATTCAACTGATAATCTGTGCAATTTGGAATCGCTACAATTAAATCATTTTAATTCAAAACGGGATTTTTAATCATAGTAATTGGTCTGTATGGGTGAGATAACTATCACAAGTAAAAAAAAAATAAATATATTGTGGTGCACAGCGCCATGGTTTTGAATGGGGCAAAGAAGGACGCACAGGCAGCATTCATCTCGAACAGTTTATTTGAACACCGGCACACAGGGAAAAAATGCTCTCGGCCGGAGGACCCCTTTTCCTCCAGGACCTTTGCGCCAAGTCACCCTTCCCAGCCTGCTTAGCACCCCCAGGATTTCTCTCAATACACTGGCAAACATGGTCACCCCATCATTTCCTGCAGAAGAACCCCCAGCAGTTCCGCACTTACGTTCCACATTTTTCCCATAATGCAACTATTTACAATCAGCGCATTCCCTGCTCAAACACCAGTAACGCGGGTCGTTGTAATACACACACATTGACTGAAACCGCGTCTCCCAAGAAGGGTCGCGGTGAACCAGAGCCTAACCTGGCAACACAGGGCGCAAGGCTGGACAGGGAGGAGACACACCCAGGACGGAATGCCAGTCCGTCGCAAGGCACCCCAAGCGGGACTCGAACCCCAGACATGCCAGAGAGTGGGACTCAGCCAAACCCGCCACGCCTCCGCGCCACACGTCACTACAATAAATAAATAAATAAATAAATAAAACATTGTTGGTAATGCGACCTTTTAACATTGTCACCCCATCACTGTCTGAGGTTACCTTCAGGTGTGAAAATCATTGTGCGATGTGACACACATTACTGCAAACAAACTGTAGCTATCACATGGCTGCCATAACAACTATGCTGTGGGTCAGCCTGTTAGAATTCAAATGAATTAGCCATAAAGCATATCACAGAATACTGAAAAGTGTCACAGTTAAAAAATCCACCTCACAACATTTTCCTTGAGTGTGAGCAATTAATCGATTCATTCAGGCGTGCTGAAGCTGGAGAGAAAAGACGCAGGGATGCTTTGTTTAACATGCTGCTGAGACAACAGGTTACAGAAGTATTACAACAATGACAGCAGGCCAAGTTGTTGACCTTTGCTTTCACAGCAACAGGACACTGTGTAATCCTAACTGTGCAGGCTTGATGATGAACAACAAAATGCTCACAAAAAATATCAACATATGAAAAGTTACAAATAATCAGCTGTAAGAGTCAGTTTATTATTATTATTATTATTATTATTATTATATATGCACAAACATTTTAACAATTTATTCATAACACCTGACATGCTCCAAGTAGACAAGGCCATTGATGGTCTATCACACCGGTAACACAGATACTGGTAACACCTGCGGTAAGTAATAAAGCCTCTAGAAACTTGTATCATGAAGCCCATGATCTTTGGGAGTGCCTTCAGCTCTTTGTCATTTCACCACATAGATACAGCATGCACCCAAAGCTCATGAAAATAAAAAGACTAAGGACTAGTGAAAAAAAGAGCACCTTGCTCCAACCCCAAAGAATTCACTGTTAATAGACCACACACCTGTAAGGTAAGCGCCACTGAGTCAAAGTCAGCTCCCATTGAGCCACTGAGTCCAATTCAACTGGTGTTCCAGATAACGGTACAGAACTGATCTATCACTGCCTTCTTCTTGGTCTATTTTTAGGCTGAAAACATAGGGAGGACACAAAAACTCCACACACTCCGGCCCGTACCCAGATAGGCAGCTCAGGACCTGTGAGGTGCTATTATCACCCACTGCACCACCTTGCCACTTCACATTCACCAGTATCTAACAAATTTTATTTGTAGGTTGTGTATGCCTGCACATTTATAGAATCATACTTCTATGCTGCCTTTTAGAGCAATTTTGAAAAGAAACCGTAGCAAAGAATTCTGTGCAAGTTGTATCCAGAGATACTTTGTAGAGGTGTGAACCACAGCACACACTCCGGAGAAAGACTTTCCTCTGACTGCTGTTCTGCGCTGGCAATGCAGAGCTCTTTTCTGAACAAGTGCCATTGGTTTCAAGTCCACTCGTCCAAATGCAGTGGCGCTTCTCTGAACATTTGTCCCTCAAGCATCTACCAGATGTGGACCAACAATGCAACCTCACCCATCCGTAACTCCACGGGCTGACAGACACTTGGCAAGGAAGCGTGTGTGAAGGACCCAGTGTTCACATTTCCGCTGTGCCTCTTGTACGTCCGTTTCGCTAAATAATGTGCAGTTGTAGAAGTGTATGTACGTGTCTGTGTCCAATTCTCGGTATCGCCGAGTGCATGCACAGTCGCACATAAGCATTTCTGAAATACTGGAGATGTTTCAGTGAATTTCTGCCTCCTGTGCCACTAAAGGATTGCATTCATTTTGGATTTAAAAGGCTATTTATAAGAGAAACCATTAGACCATGAAATGGAAACAAGTCAAATTTACATTTTCTTCGCAATTAATATTTTACAGCAGTGGTTATAGCAAATAATGTCTTACTTGCAATAATGACTAGAGATTTTTAAAGACGAAAAAGATTTTAGAATGTTTAATTAACATTTTTTTTTAATCCAATGGTAATATTTATGGTTATTATCCAAACTCTTACAGAGAGCACATTGAAAGAAAGTGTTCATCGTGCATTTCATCTTCAAAATAGCCTCCAGTCCGTCCCCCATAAGGAATTACTTCAAACTACTGCTAATTTAAAGAGACTGTGTTTAGGGCATAGAAGGTGCATCAAGTATAGGTCTTAATTCAGTGTCAGCACATATTAAGATGTGAATGTGAATGGTGCACAGACATAAATTAATGTGACACATTTCAACACTAATAGAACCCTTGATCTTTGAGATGCAATTTCTAATAGCTGTACCCATCTCAAGATACAGTCAGAATAAAAGGGTTTGTAAGGACTTTATACAAGGCATTTGGCATTCAGACTTCATAATTTGTATTAAAAACTATAAAGGTTGCATTAGATATAAACAAACATGAAGAATCAACTGGAGTGTATTGGCCAATACTGTAAATCAGTGTGGTAGTCATCTAGGTATTAGTAAGAGCACTTAAACAGCATCTCCAAATGTGCGTCAAGTTTTACTTTTATTATTACTTTGAAGCTCAGCAAGCAATTTATCCGAAGTGACTTATAATTTATACAGCTGTATATTTCGCTGAAGGAGTTCAGGTTACGTACCTGTTTCAAGGGTATGACTGCAGGGCCTCATTCAGAATTTAAACTAGCAACCTTCCAGTTAAAAGAGGGTGACAACCACTCTGTTACCTGCTGTCCATACTTAATTCCCACACCAGGAACAGAGTGCAAAATCAAAGCATAAAATATTAATAAAACATACTAGAGTGTGACTGAGTGCAGATATTAAGCTCTGGAGTGACTGACAGCATTTAACCCTTTTATAGAGGTGGGTTTTTTACTACAGTAGTTCAAGGTAAGTAGAGTGCTCAAGGGCAGTGGTAATGATACCTGCTTCACACTGCTTGAACTGTGCATTAAGCACAGGTTTGAATCTGGCTCAGGGAGTGTGGAGTTTGCATGTTCTCTCTACTTTTGCAATCCCAAGGTATGTGCAGAATAAGATAATGGCAAACCACATTGCGACCCTCCCTTTTCTGTGACTTGACGACACTTACCGTACAAGGCACAGGGCATGCACCTGCAACCTTCAGGTTAAAAGGCTTGTCCTTAATCACTGTGCCACCTGCTTGCACTAATATTCTATAATGGTTAGTAAATATGTAATTCCTGCGCGGAGCCTGACGATGTTTTAGCATCGGACATATTAAAAAAAAAAAATCCTCTTTGAACCTACTGCCAGTATATTTTATGCAGAATGTCTTTCTTCCTACAAACAGTGATTGAATTTTGAGGCCGTGCTGAATATGCCTGGTTTCAGTGACGGAGTGTGAAACACAAACAATGACTAATTAGTGCATTGGGAGAAGCAGACTCGAGGCAGCTGCTAGTTTGCATGATTGCTATGAAAACATTGTTGGCACAGTAAAGTCGAATCTAAGCCTTCTCGCTGCAGACGGGCACAGAACAGAAATGATCTGCTGGGTGGCGGATCAAAGACCCACCAGCAATTTAACAGAGATTTGCAGATGTTGATGGGGACCAATCAAACACTGCTTCCACAAAAGAGGAAGAAGAACTTGATGGCTTATGACCCTCCCTACTTTAAATATTCCCAAAACAAATCATTTTATGCAAAACATAATTAATGTGGGGATTTTAATGGGATAAATTAGAGGTCATTTACAAATATGACTGAAAAATACAGATCAAGCATGAATGAGCTCCTGTCTTAAAATACAGATGTGGTGACTTGTGCACATAATGGTTTTATAGGTTTATACAGATACCTGGAAATGTCGCTTGCCTGTTGAAAGTGATTTTTTTGTATAAATCCCACGACTTCACATTTCAGATCCACCAAGCCTGTTCAGTCCTAAAAGAAAAGAAGAAAAAAGGTGATTTTCTCTGCAATAACATACAGCAAAGCAAAAGCCAAACATGCATTTTGTTGAACAGAACAACCAGGTTTTCTTTTAAACAATCAATTAAACCTATTCAGCTTCCATGATGGTAGACCCAGCAATCAGTAGTCTTGTCCGTTTTCAAATATCTGCCCCCCGAATTCATAATGAGTTCATTACATATGTATGAATAGCTATCCAGGTCAAATCAGCTTTTAATAGGTAATGTATGAGGTAAAAGCGGCTGCTCTCCTGGCGACAGGACAAAAGGACAGATCTGAACGACATTATCACTCTTTAGAAAATATCCCACAAACCATTTGCATTTTGATTGCTGGCCCTATGTACACTCAACCATTTCAATACACACACACATACGCAAGCTGTTAAAAGCAAAATATATAGTCAGCACGTATTCTGGAACATTACAGTGTGACATTACATTATTTAGCTACCTAGCAGATGCTTTCACCCAAAGGGACTTTATTGTGCATCACTTAGATGTGCAGCTGGGTGTTTCGCTTCAGCAAATTAGGTTACGAATCGAGCTCAAAGACTGCAAAGCATTGGCCTTTCTGTAACGAAAAACCTGAGACTTTTCGGTCATCAAGTCCTTAACCACTGTACAGTCTACTGCCCAGTTACAGTGTTACAGGTGCAACATGACGACAGGACCCCAAATGCCCTCGTATTTGACGCTACATGACTCTGTTCTCCTTGTGAACGAAGCGAAAGTCCATTACAGCCCTTCTCACTTTCCTCCGATCTCGCCGGCACTTCAGTAAAACAATCACGCTGGACCTGTCTGTGTCACAGCGATGCCTCGTCCCTCTGGTTTAAGCTGCCTTGCCATGCGCAGTGCCAGCTCACATAGTGCGGCCCGCCTGCAGCTCGCCAGGGATTCGAGCGCCAGGTGAGCCACGGCCGGCGGAGCGCCTGGGAGAAAATGAGCCCTTCCAGAGAAAGGGGACAGGTGCCACTCCGCATGCAAAGCAGAGCTGTGTATCCCCCCTGCGCGAGCCTCGTTGGCCCCGGTGGCTGATATGATCACGGGGCCCAGAAACCACCCAGCATGAGTACAGTGTGAGCACAATGTCCGGGAACACACAGCACGTGTCCACAACTCAGGAACAATACAGTGTGTGTACAACATGAACACAAAATAAATAAATAAAAAAAACACTGAGTGCAGGTTCAAGAAACCAGAATACAGAATAAAGAAGCCAGAATACAAGGCCTAGGAACTACACAGTCCAAAGTACAGAGCTCAGGAACAATACAGTGTGAGCACAAAGCACTTTAGCTTAAGAGTGTGGGATCAGTGTCGAGAAGCCATATATTACGAGTTGACAGGTATTCCTCGATTTATGACTTGGTTTTTTTTTCTGACGACCTCGTCATAAGTCAACTTCGTTATTAGTCGAAAATCTCCTTATGCTGTATTCTATGAGAAAACATAAGGCTATACAAACAATTAACTTGAATGAATGCTATGTTTCATAACATGGCTATTTTATACACACACACACCCACACACACACACATCGTCTGAAACCACGTGTCCCATACGGGGTCGCAGGGAACCGGAGCCTACCCGGCAACGCAGGGCGTAAGGCTGGAGGGGGAGGGGACGCCAGTCCATCGCAACCCCAGACCCACCGGAGAGCAGGACCCGGTCAAACCCACTGCACCACCACGCCCCCTCTATTTTATATAATATAATATTAATATTAATTTAAATAGAGTATTATACTGTAAATACATTTTCATGCTGTTCTATTACTTGGAAATCTGTTTTCTTTCATTTTTTATTTTCTGTATTATCACAACACTCACATTTCTGTTTGGTAGCCACCTTAAAAGTGACTTGAGTGGACCCAGAAATTAAACGTTCTGTAAAAGAAAAAAGTTTTTTGCAAAAAAAATGCAGTTGCTGACAAACACACTGACAGAGTCAATAAGAAGCATGGAGGCGTTGCTGCAGCACAGCCGGCCTGTGCTATCATACAGAAGATAGAGCAGTCACTAGTCGTTAGACATCAGGACTCAAAAATAATGTAATAAAGTTGATGGGATGATGTTGTAAGTTCCGGTTGTCAGAAGTCGCATATATTGTAGGCTGAGTCGATATTACAGCTCAGAAGCCACATATAGTGTGAGGAGTGGGATTAGGAACGAGTGAGTCTGAGTACAAGGTCTGGGCGCCATATAGTGTAGGTACACAGCTTATTGGCCATAAAATGTGAGTACGGGGTCCAGAAACCATGCAAGTTCCATCAACAACACATCTTGATGAAATAGTCCAGGATCCACTCCTGCAATGCCAAATCTCTTCCCCAGAAATATTCCTTAATGCTATTCTGAGTGCAATCTCTGCACTCGAGGAATCTGTAGTGGCGTATCAATGCAAGAAAACTCTATATAATTACCTTTGGTGGGTAACTCTGATATCATGCAGGGTTGTAATAATACAGTTTGTTGTTTTGTTCATGGAGCTTTAACTACTGACAAGGCTGCAGCACAGCTCCCACATTACATTATTTGTAGCAATATAATTCATATAGAAGCTTTTCATGTACATCATGCGGATCTCAGAGTACTGAAGTGGCCTTTTTCGTTCCTCTGTCTGTCAGAAACAAGACACCAAAACACCACACAGTGAGTGTTCAGAGGTGCTTAGCAGGAGTGCTGAAACATTGGAGATGAAGTTCTGGTCAAATGGCCATTGCTTCGGGTGCACCGATGATGCACTTAGCGAACGTAACCCTTACAGAGGTCTTTTCCCCAGTGCCCTAGAGTCAAGCCAACAGCGCACTGTTGTAAAACTGCCATGCCTGTTCTCACAACCCCAGAACAACAGCATTTTCCACAAGAGTGCAATGTGGATAAATAAAAGTAAGCTATATCCCAAGAAGATGGGTGGGACCATTAAAAAATAATAAAGAAATAAATTACATACCGCGGCTAAAAAAAAACAAAGATCCATTTCATTTTCTCATCAGAGTTCTGCCAATTTCCTCTATTTTTACTTCTTTATTATCCTTGCTATTTGGTAGCCAAAGACCTTGGTAAGAAATTTCACCCTCCCATATCTTTTAAAGAATGTCCATCCAAAAGACTTTCCAATAGCTACACATGATATTTGCCAAATCTCTTCAAGAAGCATTTCCGCGTATTGAAAAAATAATACTCGGCTTTGTAATAGATAGTCCTCTAATGTAATAATGGAAGGACAGCAGTTGAAAAATCTTGGAATAGACATTTAACACCTGCTGTACTGTCGTCTTAAGCTGAGGTCACTAATGTATCTACATCCTTGCACATTCATTACAGTATATTGCCACTTTCAATGGCTGACGTATAGAAACACAGTAAAATAAATCCATCGGATGGACATAATGAGCCTGCTTCCCCATTTACTCCTGCTTTATGGTGTTGCCCGAAATCAATTAATTTGTTATTTCCAGTGAGTTAGAGTAAACGGTTGTCTTAGTGTAATGCAATCTCAAAAGTGAGAGGAGAGCCAATGTTCCAATTCCCTTAGGACCACTGTCTCTGTATCTGTCTCTGTCTCTGGACTCGGCACTCCCCTGGTCTTGGGATATAAGCGTGAGGTCAGAGTTCAAAGTCAAGGGCAAAATAACTGAAAGTCAGCAATGTGAGGGGATGTGACATTTGTTTCCTCCAGCTCCTGGAGGACCAGGAGCTTCATTAAACTGTACGTATGATTCTACATAATGCGCATATCACTCTGTAGATATGTTATGTCCATCCCTATCAAATTTGGACAGCAAAATACTGAGGAAAAAGGTAATCAAGAGAAAAGTATGGAACGAAAACAGGAATGTATTAAATTCAGGGAAGCCTTTATAGAATTAATCTACATTAAGTGGCAAATGAAGGCAAATGTCCAGATTTGAATGCAAGTATCATGACTAAGGAAATTTTATTGACAAAGAAATAATCACAAGCAAAAAGAGGCGTAGATTATATTAGAGGGAGGATGAAAAACTGCAGAAAAAAATGCACTGCAGACAGAGCCTGGCTGAAAGCAAAGTCGAGGAGCTGATAGCTCACCGCTGAGGCTGGCATGCCAAGCACAGGGAGGAGGAAGGGCCGCTGATAACGCGGTGGAGCCCGCGGCCTTGAGAGCCAGACCTGCGCCGGCGTGCCGATAAAGGGGGGTTGGGGCGTGCACCTCCCCAGCGGCTTCGTTTCATCCTCCCACTCGGAAAGCTCTGCATGCCCGCCCACTAATTGGGCCTATTAGCCAATGCGGGGACCTTGAGGAACAGCCGCGTGGACGGCGGAGCGGCAGCTCTGACAAAAAATCCAGATCTGGGGCGGATAGTGAGCGGTTGCTGGGAGCCATGTGTGCAAAGGATGACCTGGGAAGACGTAGTCAGTGGGAACATGCTGTTTCCCAACAGCTCTGCATTTCTGTGCTTCGTAGAGACAAGGAGAAGGGAGGCTAACTGGTGAAATACGTTGTGTTCTTTCAAGATGAAGGGGCTACATCAGCTACTACAGAACAGAAGCATGTACCTTTCCACACCTCAAGGCTCACACCCATTCAGGTATCCAGTCAGCTCCAGTCAGCTGAGTGCGCTTAGTGGTTTTATTTTAGAAACCGCATATTTCTATTCACCCAAAAAAACCAAGGAATGGACTGTAAGATAATATCAAGGTGTAGAAGATAAAATTAACAAATTTAAATCTGTTCTTTTAAGAAACTCATTTGTGCTGCAGGTTTCATTAAAGATTATCATAGAAGCTGAAGGAACTGATGCTGGAACCATATGTACAATTGGAAAACTTCAGTAACTTTTCATGCACTTTGCATTTATTCAGGAATACTAATTGTTATTAATTGCCTTTCTGATCATTTTAAGCAGGATATAATCCAAGAAGCTCATATCAATTAAAGTCAAAGGGAAGATAATGATTTTTATTTTATTTTATGTCACACAGAGATAGGCTATGCATAAAAGATTAGGCATAATGAACAACAACAGATGGACATTCATGGGTGGGGTCCCCAAAGTTTATTCCAAAAAGACATTTTTTTCTCAGCTCCGAGAGACATTTAATAAAAGCCAGTGGTAAATGGCGTGAGTGTTGACTAACCATGTGTAAAATTGCGAAGACATTCCCTGACCAAAGCATAAATCTCAGATTTAGTTATCAAAGCCATTTGTTAAAAGAAAAATCTTTGATGAAAAGAAAGAACTAAATCATAAATAAGTACGAATACAGTTTGTCAAAAAACAGAATCCATTCAAACCACTTTATCAACACATTTGCAAAGTGTGCGAACCTTAAATGACCTAAGCTACATTTTATAGGAGCAACATTTTGTGTTTTGGTCCTTTACAAAACTAGCAATAATAAATCACACATTAAATGAGTATACCTGTATGTCAGTATTTTAACTGGCATAATAAAGGCTTTATTATTCTACATATAAAAACTGAAAAAACTCTATTGTAAGTACACTAATTTGTTTAATGCCAAATTATAAGGTATTTTACCTTCCACATATTATGCACCACTCCTTATCCGCAGTTTCAACGGCCACAGGAGCAATTCACGTGTGGAGGGCAGCCCATGCTTTTATGGATCCAGTGTTGTGAAACTAAATCTGAGTCCAGGGTGAATCTAACATTGGGCAGAAAGGAGTGATTGTGTCCTAGCAGGTGGTCTGAACAGACGTGTCAGACTGGGGCTGCAACACTGTGCTGGTTCCTCAGCGTTCAGCCCACCTGCCCCCAGGGCAGATAAGGACATGCTCGTGCCGGCTTCTCGTGAATTAGGGATATCACTCCGGCAGGACTACGAGATGTCAGCATGGAGTTTGCTGCTGGATGTGCATGGCTGCCAATAGTAGAAACAATTCGAGGAACATGGCATCTATTTGTACATTTCATGGAAATAAGTAAACAAAAGGCTCCTTCATCTGTGCTGATGGATTTTATGTGCTTTCTGTTCCATGGAAGATACAATATCATACTCACTACGTTCATACAAGGTTCTTTGTACGTGTTTACAGCATGAAAAGTAGACCCATGTCATAGCAGAGTCAAGTAATTATACTGAATTAGCTTTAGGATGAATAGACTTCACAGTGTGTAATTGATTCCAAACGTGCCCCCCACGCTGAAACATTTAACGCCACCGCGGTTTGAGTTAAAACAGGGATAAGGGAATGACCGGGCTAATTGTGTAAGCCCACCTAGAACCACGCAGGCCGCACCCATTTACCAGCACCCAAAGCCCATTAATCAACAAAAATTATACCATGGTTGAAACTTGTACATTTCAGTCACGGTGTAATTTATAAACAC
The DNA here is from genome assembly GCF_900964775.1 of Scleropages formosus. Taxonomy (NCBI): domain Eukaryota; kingdom Metazoa; phylum Chordata; class Actinopteri; order Osteoglossiformes; family Osteoglossidae; genus Scleropages; species Scleropages formosus. The sequence continues at coordinate 11,970,653 of NC_041821.1, read as the reverse complement.
ACTTTACACATTATACACAGGCGTCACTGTATCCATTCTTTTTTGAAATGGTAAATCCACATTGCAGGGCAATGATGGCGCATATTCTAATTTTTCTAAAGTAAAACATCATTCAGAACCATGTTTCAATAATGAGTTTTTAACTTTTTTTGCTTTATTCTGTACAGAAGCATTTCTTTTTAGATGTATACACTCACCGGCCACTTTATTAGGTACACCTTGCTAGTACCGGGTTGGACCCCCAGTCTGGCCATTCTCCTCTGACCTCTGGCATCAACAAGGCATTTTCACTCACAGAACTGCCACTCACTGGATATTTTCTCTTTTTTTGACCATTCTCTGTAAACCCTAGAGATGGTTGTGCGTGAAAATCCCAGTAGATCAGCAATTTCCTAAATACTCAGTCCAGCGCGTCTGGCACCAACAACTATGCCATGTTCAAAGTCGCTTAAATCACCTTTCTTCCCCATTCTGATGCTCAGTTTGAACTTCAGCAGATCATCTTGACCATGTCTAGATGCCTAAATGCACTTAGATGCTGCCATGTGATTGGCTGATTAGATATTTGTGTCAACGAGCAGTTGAACAGGTATACCTAATAAAGTGGCCGGTGAGCGTAAGTTCTATACTGAATAAATTAAAGCACTCAGTAATACCCTAAATCAGAGTTTTCAGTTTTTTCTAGGCCACAGACCCCTTTAAGAATCTGAGGAAAGCAAAGGACACCTCCTAGAAAAATATCTATATAAAAATTCAGAGGACATACTACACTGGATTTATTCCTATGAAACATCATTGCCATCACACACAATTGTGTCATGGATAGCAATCGAACAGTATTTTAAAAAATATTTTAAACTTTTATTCAGTTAAACAGTGCTATTTTCAATTCAAGCTTGACAAACCCCCAAAGCCCATCCTGGGAAGCCCCAAGGGGTCTGCCATCCCCAGATGAAGAACCCCCTGCCTTAAGTGAAGGATCAGCGGTGAAGTATGATTTAGTGATATTAGTTCAAATGGACTAACCTCTCTTGCTGGCACTTCAATAAAAATAAATGAACAAACAAACTAAGGAACAAAAATTTTAACTAAAAACCTTTCGCATTTACTCACTCATTGACTAACCCCTTGTCTACCAGAATCACTGGGCACAAGGCTTAGAGGGGTACACCCTGGGTGGGAGGGTAGTTTATCCCAGAAAAAAGCTACAATTTAATTAAAATTATTTTCACTACACTCAAGTATGTATTTCAGTGAAAAGTGTTTTCAAGAGGTTTTTGAAACTTTTTTATTATTGAATACATTTTGGTATAGGCTCATGCCTATTCGTCCTTTTGACTGCTTCACACATACACAGAAATAGAGTGAGGGGATGGGGGGGGGGGGAGATAAATCAATGGACAAAAGCACTTCATGCCTGCTCAATTTCACCCTTTACTGCCAGCACAATTAAAACTCCTGCTTGCCACCTTTCAGTCTAGATTTCAGTGTGCATGACAGGTTTCTCAATTTCAGCCTCAGTCAGTAAGAAGCAAATGGCAAAAATAATAAGCTACAAATCCCACCCCACATTTCAAAAGTCACTGTAGAAATGATTAAGTGGACGACTAGATTATTTACCAGTATTGACTCAGGGGTTATTACCAGTGCAGTGAATTTAATGCATCCTATAGCAAACAATTCAATTTGTACATAGAATGCAGGGAACTGAGAACTACAAATAGAAGTCAACTGTCTAAAAATCCAGGGTAATTGACAATTTTATGTGTGTGTGTGTGTGTGTGTGTGTGTGTGTCTATGAAACGATAAGGATAAAATGGATTATAAAAAACAATGTCACTAACTAGTATGATTTTTCTTTTAAATTATGCATACTGTACACAAATCTGTGCAGAAAAGTAATTATAGACATGAAAATTTTATTGAAATAGTCGAGAATTATTTTCTATCAACATTAACCCTATCTTCTTGTCAGTGACACCCTAAGACCGTTCATAATTCTAACCCTTTAACCAATGGAAGTTACTGGACAAAAATATTATTCAAACTGACTTGTTATAATGCCATAATCCTGGCCATGAAGAACAAATACACAACTTTATAAAGTAGACCAAGAGTAGCACAAGTGGTTTTGCTTTAAAATGCAAAACATGAAATTCACGTCAGTCAAATCATTAAAACCATATTTTCGTATCCAATTTATAAATTTGTTATTCCATGTTAAGAGCTTTACATTCATTACAATTACAGCAATGAAAATGATTATTGATGTCATCATTCAGAATATTAACCTAACGGAACCGTGCATTGACAAAAAGCAATAAAAGGCTACAATGGGTTCAGTAGAAAGCCACTGATCTAACAAAAAATAAGAAGCAACTCAATGTCAGGGGAAATAATATGGGCCATGAAGCATGATATTCTCGTTGGTAATTGAGCAAAGGGCTGGAGGGTCATCATTTCAGAATTGATGTCAGAAATAAACAACAGGAGAGCTCAATTTCCATTGCCAACTAATGCTCTTACCTCATCACAAAAAACAAAAACAGCTGTTTACAAGTAAAACACATCTTGCAGGTGTGTCAACAACAAACAAATGTTTTTTTAAAGGCACAAAGTGAAACACCTTGTTTGGTTTATACTAAAATTCTAATGCACTTCAAACTCTTGTGGGTGTCAGCACTTATGGGTTTATTGTCTGTAATTTGAATACATAATGATTTACACACACAAAAAAAGAAATGTTGCTTGTCAAAGGAAATAATACCAGGTAGTAGCGCACATCACTTTCAGGTGAGGAATCTATGGACTGTGATTTGCACCAAAACTGACACAATCTGGATTCAAAGAACTCAGAGCTAAGCTTGTATTTGACAACTTAAACGTCTGCATGAAAAAAAAAAAAAGGTTTTAGATTTAATGTCTGATTCCTCAAATTACCAACTCAATTTTCAAATTAAATGCTAGATGTTTCAAGTTCAATAACTCAGCAAGGAAAGTGCACACAGACCAATTCCAGTGTCTACAAACGTTACGGCAGCAGACGTTCTGGCTGCATAATATCCAAAGATTTAAATTACAAGACCAGCAATTTACCACATCAGTGTACTTGTACATCACTGAAAAGGTTACGAGCACTACTTCCAAAAGTTAACACCAGGTAGCAATATCACACTCCCTGATCCTCACCCAGTGCAGTCTGGTGGTTGGTGGCTGTACACATGTGACCGACTACAGACTGACATCAGGATATCATTCTGTTTCAATTATTTCAATTACTTTAACTCTTTGTAAAAAGATGAAGCATGTACTGTACCGCTGTTACATAACAACAATAAATAACTGTTATATAATGTAATATAGCAATAATAAAATGTAATATAAATTTTTTTTGTGCAATACAGTTCAAATGATATTAATTTCTACATTCAGCTGTGGGAGTAGCAGGAAGCATAGTGATTAGAGCCATTGCATTGCCATGTGATGGTCCTGGGTTCAAATTTCCCCCCCAGTGCTATACCTTTCAGCTATATTCTTATCTTGAATCAGTACAGAAAAAATGCCTTTGTGTATAAGAGGAAAAAAAAAAATTAGAAGAAGTTTAATATTGCTGTACGCTACACTGAAGAAAGCAGCTCAAGAAAGAATAATAATAGCTAAATAGCTCTTATCTGATTGTCTGTTGATTTATTTATGACATGAGGAAGAAGTATTTCTAAATTGCTATAAGTCCCTCTGCGTGGTGAAGGTTAATGATTTAGAATACAGGCACGGTGCATTTCCTTTACTTGCTTTAGGAAACACAGAACAGTTTGTAAGGCAGCACATTAGAACTGTACACACCGCATGAAATGAAACGCTGAATGCAATGCCTTCATAAATCTTTCAAGAAATAATTCATAATTTCAGTTCCACTACATGAAAATTCAGTATTAATTTCTTGGTCTGTCACGGTGAAATAAAAACACAGTTGCTCTGTTTTGAATCTAGGTTGGTTCCGTATAAATGGACCATGAGATCACTTCAAGGTCACTGCTTCCGCCAGCGTGCAGTTTGACAGACCCCGTGTGTTCCGCTGTTATTCCAAAAAGCTCATGTGAGCTCGCCCACCCAAACAGTATCCTTGTGGAGGCATGCCGCCCCAAGCATGGCGACCGTTTATACGGACGTGACGACGGAAGGGTTAGCGACATGCCGGGCGGTTCCCCAGACCACAGCAGCGCGCTGTATGACAGGCAGTGCCAGACCTTGAACATTGATGATATCTCTCTACACGTTGAGTGAAAACACCCATTTTCCAGTTCTCCAGCAATCTGTGGCTCGCACCCCCCCACCACCGCCACCACCACCTCCCCGCACGATGTCGGGTTTTTATCTGCTGGTTATTATTTGGCTGAACGAGCTGAAGCAGAGCTCCCTGGGCAACTCCTGACATAATGACTGATTGCATGCCGGACCTCGGAGGGAGAACAAGGGAGAGCGGTCTAGCGGCAGGCGACGCAAGGCACAACCTCCCTGGTGCTCGCCATGGCAGGCAAACAGGAGGCCTGGTGCTTTGAACACTCCTCACATAAATTAATTCAAGATAGTGCGTTTGCTTTCATTTAGTAAAGCCTCTTTGTGACACACAAACTGTGGAGTTATAAAGACAGAGTTGTCAATTTTTTAAAGAAATCTAAAAAATAAATATATATGTATATTTTTTAAAAAAAAAAAAAAAAAAAAAAAAAAAGATTTTAAGGAATAAAATTAAACTGCAGATATGGTTCCCTATAGACTACAAAAAAGAATACAGAATATATCTCTGCGGGGATGGCTGAAATGCTGTATGCATGTATATAAACAGTATATATCGATATACAAATACACACACAGTAAGTCAAAAAGTGTATGCAATAAAGTTTAAAGCTATTGCAGACACTTTTTTGACTTCCTTTCATATACATATTTATTGATTCATATATATATATATATTATTTCCAGTACAGATGGCAAACTGTACATCATGCTAGGACTTTCATCAGTGGTTCTGTCAGCACTTATCGCTTCACATAGGTGGTCTGTTCAGTTCAAGGTGAAACAAAACATATCATCCTTGAAACCATTTTGCTCTAATGCCCTAATCAATTCAGACACCATAAATGTGAAGGTGATACAGTTCTACACAGAGATCAGCATTATTGCTACTGTTATTATTATTATTTTATTACATTTTACCACCATGCAATGCAGAGACTTGGTTAAGACTCCTCCTGCATCCATAACATTAAACAATACTGTTTAAACCGTACCGTTTGGAGACATGCATTTTTAATTTGCTTTTTCATTTTCCTTTTCTTCTCTCCTTTTCTAAATCATCAACATAAGTAAGTACAGAGAGCCTACAGGCAAAATGCAATCCTTCCCTTTCCTCCCACGCTACACTATTGATTGGAGGAATCAATTTAGCGTGATGCAGAGGCACATGAGGAAATGCTGGAGTTTAATAGCAACGTTCAGGATGCAGTGAATGGGAGATTCTGTTAAAAAACACTGAATAAAACGGCATTCATTCTAACTGGGTGCTCGATCAAATAGCAAAAAACAGATCCCGCTTTCAGAGAGAATTCTGCCGCATTAGAGACCAAAGGTGGCTGTAAATAAACACTGGGTACGCAGGATGTACATGAATGCAGAAACAGTCAAACCTGGATGAAATGTGCAAGAAATTTCTCCAAACATCACTTGTCACTGTAATATCCTCAAATCACATTATTACTTTAAATCCCTAAAATCACTAGCTGTTCTTAGTTTCCCACAAAATGTACCACACGTCACATGAATCACATGCACCTTTAAAAAGAAATAAGGGCAGATATGCACAGATCCTGATTTACTTTTAACACCCTTTACAATGCTTTTATTCAGCAGGACAGACGCGTGTAATATATTAGACAAATGTGCATATTCACTTTATTTTTTCATAGGCGGTGTTCATGCAAGTCCTTTTGGCAATTTTTTCCTAATATAATTCTAAGATATGATCCAATGCACTGTACTTGATATTCACAGCTTTCTTGTTTTAGGTTAACCTAAAGATCACCATTTTATGTCAAAATGGCTGCTAAGCCGCAGAAGCCTGGGCTGTAGGAATTCATTTCTGCACTCTTCACACTTTAAGAATCTGAACACCAATAACGGATCATGTCAACCAGCAATAACTGGTGGTGGAGTAGAAAGAGTGCATGAGAGGGAGCGAGAGGAGAAGATAAATGGATAGAGAAGACCCTCAGGAAAAGGCAAACGTGTTTGCCATGGGCAGCAGAACACCCAGTGTACTTATGTGAAAAAACACAGACGAAAAGCATCCGTCAGAACGGGATTTGTCAGAAATGCCAGAATGAGTGAAAACAAACTCCGCTTGCAAACAACAACGCTCTTTGGCAGGCTACTGTCTAATAAGCTTGTACTACGGGTATGCTGAAAATAAGCAAACGCAATGACATGCGCATCTTGTGTACACGTACATGTACGAAATTATACATATAAAACATTACGTACACAAGCCATTGCCTTCTGATGCTCTGGTTAGGGACCTAAGATCTCAACATCATGTCCTGAACCAGTGCTTCCCACCAGCAATTTACTGATATGTTGGGCCACCACGCCTGCATTTTACACCAGCTCAACAGATTTAAAAAGTGACTGACAGCTGGTTTTCTGTTAAAATAAAGCAGGTATGAAACTACAGGGTTCAGAACATATCCTTAAGTGCGCCAACTCCACCTCACCCCCACTTCCCACCACAACCACTAACCACCAAGACTAACAGGAATTCTGGAGGAAGCCCTGATTAAACAGGCTGCGGTCAGTATGACCAGCGTGTCCACACTGGCCCCGTCCCCCCGTTCCATTCCTAGGTAGAAGAATGCCCAGATCGGGCCCGCAATGTCACAACACCAAGTGTGTGAAGGGAGAAATACGTACACGGCGTTCAGTCAGGCTTCCACGACTCGAGTTCGGGGAGCCCTGCTGGCAGTCTCGAGCAGACACTAACCACCGGTCTGGAGTTAATCAACCAGTGGCCGGAATCTGCTGGTCCGCTCTGGTTTTCTGTGTTTTTCAACATAGCGAGCTGGCTGCAGTAACATAGCGACTCTTTTTATACGTGGAAAAAAAAAAAAAATTAAGATGAAAATATTAATACGGAGCATATATTATTCTTCATGCTCTTTAATTTCTCTCGTTCTCTAAAGATATGATATGTCTTGGTATAAGCTTCAATCTATGAACTAAAAGCTGGTCAGATCTTACCAATGAGCCCGGTCTCCGGTTCCCTGTAAACTCTCTCTCTCTCTCTTCCTGCTAATGTAATGCACACATTATATTTTCTATGAGATGTACATTCCTTTGGAGAAAAGTGTCTGCTAAATTAGTAAATGTAACTCATTGGTTTACTTTCAGTGTTGAGAAATCAATTTTTTTTTCACGATATTAATATGAGCGTACGTACTGTGGTAACATATGTCTGACTGTGGTTTACACACACACGCATTTTCAGAACCACTTGTCCCATACAGGGTCGCGGGGAACCGGAGCCTACCCGGCAACACAGGGCATAAGGCTGGAGGGGGAGGGAACACACCCAGGACGGGATGCCAGTCCATCGCAAGGCACCCCAAGCGAGACTCGAACCCCAGACCCACCGGAGAGCAGGACGGAGGTCCAACCCGCTGCGCCACCACACCCCCTTGACTGTGGTTTAGTAACATATAAATAGCAAGCTTACAAAAAACAGTTTAAAAAATTTGAAACATATATAGCTTAAACTCGTATTATTTAAATACAGTATTGTTATTATTTGTTAAGTGTACTGATGGATTCAAGCGGAGTCATACTGCTTGGGCTGCAAGATTAGACATAGGTTTGATCCCTGCTCAGTCTTTGTGAAGTTTGCATATTCTTCCCATGTTTGAGTGGGTCTCCTTCCACTGTCCAAAGACATGTTTTTTCAGATGGTCTGGTTTGCTATTTGGGGAGCGGGGGCATGGCGGCGTGACTGGTTTAGCCTGTGCCCCCTCTGTGGCGGGGCCGGGGTTCGAGTCCTGCTTGGGGTGCCTTGTGGCGGACTGACGTCCCGTCCTGGGTGCGTCCCCTCCCTCTCCCCTGTTGCTAGACCGGGCTCCGGTTTGCCGTGACCCTGCTCGGGACAAGCAGTTTCAGACAGCGTGTGCGTTGTTTGCTATCCAGAGTTTGCCCTGCCTCACACCCTATGGCTCAGGGATAGACTCTGGTCATCAATAACCCTGAACTAGACAGGTGGTAACTGACAATAAAAGAATGCTGAGTCCAAGTTCTGCAGTGTGATTTAACTTTATTCACAGAATCTGATTCTCACTGATAAATCCTATGAAGAGACATGTGTGTGATAAAATAGACAACTAAACCTTGACGCACTCCCCCTCCCAGCAGACCGCGAGCTGCTATCCTCCACTGTCTCACCTAACAAGCTCCCTGACAACTTACTGGGCTCTAGTTTTGTTCAAAAATCAATGATTTGTACATCAAGCAGTGCATTAGCCTTACATTCTGATAAACTCCATCACAGAGATCCACATTTTAAAATGGTCAACATTTATTTATATAAAGATTTTTTTTTTTCCTTTAAGTCTGCCTCCACTGCGCTACGCATGAATACCTTGCCTGCACTTTGCCGACAAGAGCGTCAGCGTACTCCGTTGTTAAGCACTCTTTGAGGACACAAATACTGTCACCTAATATTTTAGGAAATTGCCATGGTAACTGTAGCAGCAACGTTTAACAGAGGAAACTGAAGCCATCTGTACTAGCCAGGCCTGACAGACAACCAGTAACACAAAAGACAAAAAATTAACAATAAACCAATGAACTTTTGGAACTTTGAATATTTTTGACACTTATCACTGTGTAGTAAACATGTACCCAAAACATTTCACATTGCTACTGCGCTGAAACTGGAACCCACTATATTGCTCCACAATGTGTTTTAAAACGATTACTGATACTCATACTTGTATTTTATAATGGCAATGCTGGTTTATGTAAAATCATCTATGTATGACAGGTTACTGTTGACATTTTTTTGGCCAGTCAGTGCTTGCAAAGAAATAGCTATTCAGCATTCATGTTCTTGTTTACCATGTTTTCACGGGTACACACTGCACCTTACTAGCATTTACAATAGCTCTCAGTAGAGGTGCCAAACACATGAATGAATAAGATACATTGTTAAGTTGGCACTGCAAAAAAATGCAATACATTGAACAATCCATCTGGATCTCATTAAATAATTTTTACATATGGTGGATACTGGATGTACTTTCAATGACAATCGCAACACAGTGGAAAAAAAGGACAGCAGCCCAGTCTCACTCCTTCAGAATTCTTCTCCATTTCCATGATCAAAACCTTTGTGTGCCATCAATCAATACAATATATCTTTCTCTCTCACACACACACACACACACACACACACACACACACACACACACACACACAGAGTATGGTGTAGTAAATAAATATTAGCCCTAAGACTGATCTTTGTGGCACTGCTGTGGTTGCAAGCCATCTGTGCACGAAGCACAACAGCATAACACAGAAGCCACTCTCACAATTCATTAACTGGTACACTCAATGAGTTGAAAGACTGGTCACTTTTGACTTGGTTCACAGATAACTACCTAGCAACTGAGAACGGAGGAACGAAAAGCCAGAGTTCACCGTGGCCCACTGCAGCAGCACCGTCACTGCCTAAACACAACGTGACCCATTCATTCATCTCACCAGCTTACACCCACACAAAAGCGAGTCATAGAAAATTACTTGATTTTAAAATAAAAGGTATTTATTAGCAGAAGTTGCAATATTACCACAAATGTAAATTTTTTTAAGGTGATTTTAACAATTGTAGTACTTCTAGGGGCACTAGCAGGAGTACATTTATAGCACTAAAATTAATTTTTCATATTTATACAGACCAAATTGCTTTGTCTCCTCTAATATTGAATATTTTTGAATCATTAATCATATACAGTTACATTCACCATGTTCAGTGCTTTTTGTATTGTTTTTGGTTTTGAAAATATGTGAGTACAGTATAAACTTGCATGTTGTCTTGCTGTTTTGATTTTTTTTTTGTTGTTTTGTTTTTAGAAGTTACAATAAAATCACAATTTTCATCATCTTACTGCAAAGACTAATCCATAACATACTTATTTTCCCAAAATGTCAGTGACCGCAGTATACATCCTTCAGAAGTCGACACTTCATCACTGAGGCAATGTGCTGCATTGTACTGTAAATGAATCATTGTGTGGACACTGAATGGATTTGTTGGTAAGTCAAAGAAAGTCTACAGCACTTGGCTGAAAATAGAATTTGAGCAGCACAAGAAAAATATATACAACAAAAGACTGAACCATTTCCTGTCAAGAAAATTATAACTGGGGTCCTTTTAGTTAACTATATAATTAGAATGGCCAAATGATTTTCTAGATTTTTAAGATTTTCCGGAGTTGTCATCAACTGCCTTATTGTAAGAGGTCAGGGAATAATTTTTACTTTTGCCTCAAATTGGTCTCCCACAGGAAAATTAGCTGCACCGTGCTTCGCTACAGCTTTCTTTCTTGCAAAAATGCACTGCAGTATAGTAAATAAAATTCCATCGACTGATTGGGTGATTGATTTTAAAAATAGCACTAGGCTGTAGTAAGTAGCAGTGTAGCGTAGAGACACATGTTTATTGCCAGCAGCTGCATTTTACAATGTGAAGTGGAGCAATTCACTGAGCAGATGCTTTTATCCAAAGTAACTTCACAGAACTTTACCCATTTATACAGCTGGACCTTTCAATTTAAGCATCTTTCTCAAGGGTACAGTAGCAAGGCCTTCCTGGAAATGGAACTGGAAAACTACAAGCCTGCATCCCTAACCACTATTACTTCACCCACAGTAAAAAGAAGTGATACTTAAAAAGTCTACAGAGTCAATGGCAGCATGAGAATCACATGCGTTTGTAATTGTAACATAAAACGGTAAACCACTGTGCAGTAAGCAGGATTACTGTGATGCTCACAAGTTCTGATGACAAGAACAATAAGAATGACTCACATAAGTGGTTTTTCTTCATCCACTCAGCTCGAAATGCTTTACAGTGCGAGTAACGCATCTCATTCACCATTACTGTACAGCACAGAGGTGAATAATGCATGGCAGTCATTCTGATCCAGAACGCTCAAAACATATGAACTCCAACTGCAGAGACGAGTGTTTTAATTAGCTAACAAACCTGGATGACAGTTGCATGTCCAGATTGATATGGCAGGACTGGGAATATGGCCACAGCTCTGGGTTTCACACTAATCTCACCTCTTTTTATTGTGTGTGCGCTGGGATGTTTAATGAGCTCAGTGTCTCAGGACTGTGGTTAAACTTCTCATCAGATGGACTGTATTTAAAAAAAAAAAAAAGTGTGGGATTCTAAGTTTTACATGGTTGAAATGAGAATTCCCAACTGTCACCCCAACCAACAGCATTTGGTCACCAGCTTTTAACTGGGACTCAGTTGTGATCTAATGACATCCCTTGATGAGAGCATGCCAGGGGGCGCTATGGCTTCCATCAGATACCATGACTTCACTAATGCAAAAAAGGGGTCCCTACAATGAGTCATGCTATTAGCCTGTAGCTCAAAGGGCAGACTTACAATAACCTGTACAAAGCTTCTAAAAGCAGCCTGCGGAAACTGGTCATAGCCATTGGTACACTAACAATGCACTGGAGACCATCTGACTCGCTGGCCTTACTCAGAAGCACATGCTCTGATAGTATTAAAGTGGGACAGCTTGGAAGAAAGCAAGTGTGAAGATCATATCAGTGAGCCCTACCGAGAATGGGCTGCTTTTGCCTAAGGGGATGCTGAAGCTGATGCACAACGGAAGGCGAAGCTGACCACCTGCGGTGTTTCCATGAATACAGGCAGGTGAGGCCTTCCTAATGCAGTTCCAAGAAGCTACTGCTCAGCTACCATGCAAGCACCTGGGATTCTGTAAAAGATTGTCTCCCCTCATTAGGATCTGCGGCACTGGGGTGGAACTGCCTGCCCAGGGATTTTCGTGTCCTACCACCTCACACTGTTCAGACTAGTGGTCATTTTGGTCATCTACCATTGTGGTGGTTAAGGAATTTGCACCTGAGGTCAAAAGAATGCTGGTTCTAAATACCCTCACTGATATCAATGGCTTTGAGTAAAATAATAGGCGGAGGAAAAGGGTTAACACAAGAAGTACAACTGAAAGTTGTACTCCAAGGTACGTAAGAAATGTATCTGCCATACAAGTAAACAATAAACGTAGTATCGTGGGTGAAATATCATATGATGCCTCAGCGTACGGGGTGTGTCCCCAGCATTGTCTGCCCATAGACGGGGCTTTTTTAAACTTTATTTTCATTCATCCAATCCCTGACCTATTTTATTCACAGTGTAACTGCACATGTTGAGCCAAAACAGAAGTGACATTCTTACGGGACAACAGGGATGACTATAGAGTGTCAGGCTGTAATGTATAGCCATTAGGGAACACTGTTATACTTGAGACAATTAACTCTAAAAACATAAGTGCATTTCATGCAAAAAGCCATTCTCAACAGTCAATTCCCCTCACATCTGATCGTACAAATGAAGGCGTGGATTATGCCTGCCTTCTGTCTCAACGTATTAAGCCAGAGCAAGGACTAAATAAGTGATACCGCAATGGGTGGGGTACATTAAACATGCATGCCCTGGGAAGTGCCGTCTGAAAAGCCTCTTGGATGAGAATCTGGGGGTGGAAGCATGGGCATTGTTTAACACCGGATGTGGTTTTGGATTTGGTGTGAGGACTCACTACTGTGTCACTACTCTGACTGCTGTTCAGATTACATGCTTGCACTATAATAGGGAATGTAAATCAGTCCACTTCATGGGCTTTGTGAGCTTGAACGGCCCGAGTTAGCCTATGTGTAACAGGGGAAATTCAGCAAGATGGTCAAATATCCAGACTTCAAATAAAAAGTTACACAAATATCGGTATTATACATAAATGAGCTCCAGTCATAGATACATTTTCAAGCTATCTTTAATTTACTTCATTTTAAATTATCTTAAGATTTATAAGCAATAAGATAGGTTTTTTTTTTAAAACTATATTTATGCAGCATAAATTTTAAGGTAAAGTGCTTTAACGTGTACTTGGGACAGCACTCACAATCGTAACTATTTATTACAATTCGAAATTTACACATAAAACTCAACCACAGTCATTGTTTTACAATTCAATTGCCTCTTAGAAATATAATTATTTTTTAAAAACCCAGCAAGATGGTTAAATTTTCGTTAGTCTGCAGTGGGAGTGCACATGGAAATGGCATGATTTTATATGTATTTTAATTAGAACTTTCATTTTCATATCCTTGCTTCTCTTGACAAAAAGCACAAGTTACCGCTAAAGAGACCAGCCCTATTGCATTTGTCAGATGGCTTTGCTACCCCCCTAAACCTTGTTAAACTGCAGAGCCCATTCATATTCTCCTCATGGTGTCCCAATGCACCTGTTTTTTTACTGTCTGAACAAACAAAAAAAAGAACAATATGACTCATCAAGCCAAATGAGACAGGGGAAAAAGCATTGAAAAGAATTTTCTTTTTTAGAAAGTACACAAGTGCAGCATGGTTTTTTTGCCATCTTTTGTGTGCCACCATGAAACCTTAACAGCGAAACAGAGTACTTGCACCTGTGCCATGACAACGCTTTTTTACCCTGATTTTCAACACCGCACCACTGCACTTCTTGAGATTCGGATGTCCACAACACCCCCCCCTCCCATGCTGTTTTAAGGAGCTTAGGGTAAAGGAGTCAGAAGGGTGTGTGGTCACTTCATTACCTCTTCACCTGTCAAGCTGCATGTTTTTCCACAAAGCCTGGCTGAAAATTGACACAAAAAAGAGATACATCTGAATAGAAGATGATAAGCAAACATCTGACATCTACAGGAGGCACTAGTGAGACCCTATTTCATAAAAATGTACCTTATTGGATCCATGGAAATTGTCTATATTCTGCTGCTGCTAACCTTCAAGTTACTCAACAGGGGGGTTGGAAAAATGTGGCTTTAATGCCTCGCACATATTACTGTAATAAATTAAAATCTATGACAAGCAGATAATAATCATACTGAACAAATTTCATGAAGGGGGTTTGCTTCCATCTCAGATTCTTATGGTAATACTACACAAACTGAAACACTACAAATTCAGGATTTTCATCTACCTAGAAGTGGAAAAGCAAGTGTGAATTATGCATGTATCCCTCATTAACTGATAAAGCAATGTGAGTCAAAAAATAATAAAATGTCATAATGAACACCACTTACACTGCTCAAGATTACACTCATCCATCAGCTAGTCAGACAGTGAATTACTATCCAAAATTTAGCCCTAACAAAATGTTATTCGATAAACAAAAGCAGATGCAGAAAGGGATAATTACTGAAATATGTGCTAAACAGCTATTGAAAGAAGGGAAAAAGAACTCTTTCTTTGTATACTGAGGGAAGAGCATTTTTTGTCTTTTCTCTTTTTTTCTCTTAATTTTTGAATAGGATTAAACGTTTTTTACAACATTAAAAGTTAAATGGCATATCATTATTAAATTAGGTAGTGAAGACTTTGGATGTGAGAATATTCATCACTTCAGGGATTGGTTATATTAATGATGGAATATTGAAACATCTGATAATTTGCTGTGAAGTGAAAAACGATACTGGCGCAGTTCTCTTGTTTTCATAATGCCTGCATTTCAGATTAATATTATGAATCCACTTTCCTTCCCTACAACATTTTTTTAAATATTATTATTATTATCAATATTATAAATAGTCACACCACCAAAAGCCATCATAAAATAATGTTTTAGTTCATCGTAAAGCAATGTCAGGTCATTCATATGTTTCCCACGTAAGCCGACCACCACAAGGCTCCCTTTCAAAGCAACACAGCGTGTGTCACAATGTCGGCACACTCTCCATCGGTGGCCAGCGCTGCCCCATTTTCCTCCATCTATCAAACACATTTGTTTCCTGTATTGCAAAGAATTGAGTGCAGGGCTTGAGGCTCTTACTTTTTTCATAAGCCTCGCCAACAAAGTGTCAAGACTGACCTGGCTCAAAGAGGCATTTCTGGTGGAGCTTTTCTCCACCACCGACACTTGTCATGGAGGAATCCTCCTGACGATTCGGTCTCGCCCAAAACAGCATAATCATTGCACCGCCTCGCCATGGAGATTCAGTCCTCGCACCGACAATGTCAGATCGGCTTGGCAGCGTGGCGCCTATGTGAGGAGACCGAGGCTGATGGCTGCTGGATATTACAATCTAATGTCTAAAGGAGGCCACATCCTTTAACATGCTAGAATATTCACAGCAAAAAAAGCAGATGAAGCCTTACAAACCAGGCCAACAATGTGGGTGGCAACAGACCTGTCCTAAATCACATCTCTTACATTAATACACAACTATATTCCAATAAAACTATTTATTGGTCATCACATCACCGCAGAGAATATGGTCTTGCAAACAAATTTAGTGTAATGCATTGTAAACAGAACATTGTGTTCATTAATTTTGGTAAGATCTCTTTCTTATATTGCTTTGAGATATACAGCACTGTCAAGAGATTTACATAAACCACTTGCTTATCATAAATAGTCTGTTGACTTTTTCATATCCTATAAAATACAAGGAATAAATTTACAGGAGTGCGGTAACTTGACAGATCAAGATATAGACCATTCCCATGGCACTAAGGTCTTCACAAATTAAATACAGAATGCCATCAAAGCAAAAATGTTTAAGGATCAAGTCATAATCAACCACAACTGGTACTGAGATGAGTTTAACAATACATATTCAAATACTTTCCTTAGGTATTGCATGTAGTAGAGTTCTGGCTATTATGAACAAATGGAGTTCAATTAATTTCCACCCATAAATCATGGTATAAGGGCATTTCTGGTGTAAACATTTCCAGTGCCTAAACACAAGTGAACAACAATGTGCAGTATTTTCGTCTAAACACAACAGCTCCTGCTGCTCTGAAGCAGCTCTTCCATAAAGGGTCATTGTTCTAGGAACCGACGTCATCGGGACAAACTGCTCGGCAGACCTTTAATCTCCCAGATGTTAATGGATTAATATGCGGCGAAACATCTTGACAGGCGATCCCAGGCGAGGCATCGCGCTACAGGTCAGGCAGGAGGTCAAACGATGGCTGATTAAGATGAGTCCTGCTAATCAGGCCTCGTCCCTCAGCCTTCCTCCCATTCGGCACAATCAATGACAATTATCTTAAACCTAGAGGGTGAGTCGCCTCTCAAGATATTCCTAATTGTTCAGTCACCACTTGTCTACCACATGTGTCAGAGGTCACAGGATATTGCCAAGACCTTGTATGTGTGCACATGAGCGCTATATATTCATACATAAATATGTGTATACACTTCTCTTATGATGAGTTTCTTTGTGATTGTCAAAGTGCTGAATGTAGAGGCAGCTTTGACACAAATAGATGTAATTAATATCCAAAAATATGCAATTACTAAGCATAAAATTGGTAATCAAGTTCACCAATCAGCATTTTAATTCATCTAAACGCCAATTTGTCTACATTACCCCAAATCTAGAGGGCATGCAAGCAATTCTGACATCTTTTGAATTCTAGCAGAATTATTATTATTATTATAATTATTATTCTTATTATTACTATTATTATTATTATTATAACCTTTACAATAGCAGTTTTGCCAGTACTTATTATAAATACATCCGTACCAACCAGCTCCCAGAAGCTCAAAAAGCTGTACAATATTCTCATGCCAACTGATTTCAGTTGGGAATCCAGCCCAAATGAATTGCGTTTAATTGATAGTAAACAATGTTTTATATTGAAAGTACTTAGTATTATTAACAAAACCCACTCTGATATCACTCAATTACACAATTAACATAATGAATATTTGTTACAGTTTTTGCAGTCTAAATGGATGAGTATGAATCAAACTGAATCGATGAAGTTATGAGGACCATTGTGACACTTCACAGGCCTTTTATTTTCCTGACACTGACTGTGAAAGTTACCATTCGGTCCCTGACACGCAGCAGGCTGAGCATGCCAGATGCAGGCTTTCTGCCTGAAGCTGTGCGCAATTTGCAGCAGGGACTAAAATTTGAGAAATAATATTCCACTGTGTTTGTATCTAAAAATATCATGATATTCTGAGTTATGTAAGCATTTAAACTAATTAAATGGCAAACCCCATCAGCACGAATTCGTCTTATCCTTTATGGAAGATCATGTATCTTTAGAATAACAACCACAATAGCGGCTTATAGTGCTTTCTTGAAAGCCCAGCCAACAGATCAGAACATGTAGATAAGACATGCATGAGCCGCACACAACTGAAATAACCTGAGATATTTATTATATCTCACTTTGTACACACGTCATTTGTGAAAGTGTAATTGGCAGCAGGTGGCGTAGTGGTTAGAAGTGAAGAGTTGCACTTGAGGGACGCAGGTTCAAATCCCACCTCATGCTGTAGTACCCTTGAGCAAGGTACTTTACTTTAATTGCTACCTGTAAAATAATTACCCACCTGTACAAATGGGTAAATCACTGCAATTATCTTAACATTGTTGTAAGGTGCTTTAAATTAAAGCGTCAGCCAGATACATAAATGTATAACTAATTATCCAAGCAAATCTGAACCTGGAATACAACACGCCGGAGCTTTTGAAATCTCTTCGTAGTCAGTACGCGAAGAACGTTGTATAATAAATAAATAAACAAACATACGGTTGCACTTAAGAAATTAAAGTTGAGAAGCATCACATACTACATGGTCCGTGAATTTGAACAGAGATTGATGATCTATTCACCGAGAGACGGATCATCTCTGTGACGACGCTCAGGTTGTCCTCTGGCGGCTGCGCCACTTCGCCCGCTTCGCGCTTCGCGAGGACGCACGTGCACGGCGCAGAAGAGCGCGTCGCGGCGCGCGCCTTTCCTGAACTTCCTCCGGGAATTTTATCGGAAAAACTGATACTGTCACGATAGAAGCCAGGCTCACTCGACATGATCAACCGCAATGAGGAAAAAGGTCGCCGGTAAACGGTCGAAATGTACAGAATACGGCTTAGTGTTCTAAGTTTATCGCAAACAATCCCGCTCTTCAATAACGCAACTTAACATTAACACTTTTTTTCTTCATTAAAAATTATACGTGTGGGAACAGGCATATTGCCCAATGCTGTACTCCACCTTTTCATCTCGCCTTAAATACATACAGAAAATTATAATGGCTACTGTATATACAGTCTTTTTGTACAGTAAAATCATTGTCACAAAATCATAATTGTAATTAGGCAGAATTACTGTAATACTTAGCCTACTATATTACTGTTATATAAGCACCTAAACTGATAGATAGATAGATAGATAGATAGATAGATAGATAGATAGATAGATAGATAGATAGATAGATAAGTCAAGGTCATTCAGAGAGTTTTTACAGATATTTACAGGCATATGATTGTTTCCAGCTTTATCTGTAATCAGTGCTGAGCGACGGTACCTATACATTTTGGGCAATAACATAATCAGTTAAAAATAACCGTAATAATATCAATAAACTGCAACAGAAGTATCTCGAAATGAACAACTCAGATCCCCTTTTTAAGCGTCAGCATAACGCCAGTGCAAATATATCCAAGTCGTGCTCCGTATTCATCCTTCGCTTCGGCAAAATGTGACATGACTTCCCACGTCTCTTATTTGGAGGGTAAGAATCCGGCAGTCTCGAACCCCAATCCATCAAGCCATCAATCAGCGCTCTACAGAGGAGAATGAGAATGCATGTGCAGACCGAGGCGATTCATTGAAAACGGCACAATTCACCTGCCCAGCAGTGTCTGTCTGCTTTCCGGAACGCAGCGAGATACGGAGCGCAGGTAACAGCCGAGGCTGCAATGATTCAATGAATAAAATTAATAATAAGATCGTCGCTCTCTCGTGATATACAATAAATAATCATGTAGGCGACATGCGGTACCGGACCAAAACGCACCTCAGTTAGGGACGCGTCAAAATGTGCCGAGCATCCTTACCACATCTCACGAGCTGCAGACGAGGCTGCAGCATCGATCCTCTTCAAGTCTTTCCATTGAAAAACAGCCGAGATCGCTGCCGTTATTCGTTGTTTTGTTTCTCATACAACTGTCCTTTCTCCCCTCGGAGCGCGGTTCTTGCGAGCCGAAGCCGCTTCACTCGAAGGCAGCGCGGCTTAAGGAAACGCGTCGACTTTCATTCCGCGTGCTGAAGCGCGCTCCCCTGCGCTGTATTCTCCATGAAGATGATGCTGCGCGGATCGCAGTCAGTGTCTAATATCCGTTCATTGGAGAGGGGGGCAACGTGGGCAGCGGGAAAGCTCCTTATTTCGCACACAGATCACTCTTCTCCACCCTCGGAAGAAGAAGCCTCCTTCCACCGCAGGCGGCCCCCGGTGCGAGGAGCAGGAGGCAGGCAGGGCAGAGGAGCGTCCAAAGCAATCCAGCGCTGCTACTCCGAGCTGCCGAAGGATCTCCCGGAATCGGCTTGTTTGCGGAGCGAAGCCCTGGAAGAAAATGAGAAACTGGTTTTGCGAAGCGGGGCTTCACATGGAGATGGCAGAAGAATGGCGAGATGAAAATTTCGGAACTGGATTTGCCCCAACTACGCGGACTCGGGCTCCATCTAGCCGTAAAGGCGGGGCAAGTGGCGCTCGCGGAACCCTTCGCTTCGCGCGCTGCGCACCCCCAGCTCTCCGCAGGTATTCGGAACTCCAGAGTGGGATGGAGCGCTGCAGTCCGCAGAAAATGTCAATCTGTCGAACCAGTGCTATGTTACCGATGGCCAGCGTTACATAAACATATGTAATTGTCACTGTTTCCATATCATATACGTTTCCATATATCCACTGGATATATACCTGAATTAATAGAGCAGGATTTTTCAAAAAGGTCTCATTAAAACAAACAAACAAAACTTTTTTTTTTCAGATAACTACTTTATGTGTAGTACATCACCCCTTCTATTCATGTCAGTGACATGTTCACAAACTGTCAAGTCATATCACAATATAAGACTAAGCAGCATACACAATGTGCTGTATAATCATACTGTTATTTGTGAGTTAAAATCACCATGGTGTCCATTTACATTTATTTAGCAGACACTTTTCTCCAAAGTAAATTCCAATGAACTCCATGTAGTCTTATCAGCCCACACACATTTTTCATCAAGGTGACTTACACTGCTGGATACACTACTTACAATGGGTCAGTCATTCATACATCAGTGGAACACATACACTCTCTCATTCACTCACACTATGGGGGAACCTGAACAACATGTCTTTGGACTGTGGGAGGAAACCAGAGCACCCAGAAGGAACCCACACAGACACAGGGAGAACATGCAAACTCCACACAGACTGAGCAGGGATCAAACCCACATCCTCTCATACCACTGAGGCACTGTGAGACAGCAGCGCTACTCACTGTGCCACCATGCCAACCGTTTAACCAGTCTTGAATAAATGCCTTCAAACAGGTATTGTTTTTAGGGTTTTG
The DNA here is from genome assembly GCF_900964775.1 of Scleropages formosus. Classification (NCBI taxonomy): domain Eukaryota; kingdom Metazoa; phylum Chordata; class Actinopteri; order Osteoglossiformes; family Osteoglossidae; genus Scleropages; species Scleropages formosus. The sequence continues at coordinate 11,949,935 of NC_041821.1, read as the reverse complement.
CATTTCATATCTGACTGATAATAACACATTGATTTCAAATAAAGTTATAATAGAATGCATTCATGTAATTAATTTCTCATAATATGTGCTTTAACTGGTAAACAAATTACAAGGGATGTTATTAAGTTAATGAGTGTCCCTGTCCACAAAAACAATAAGCACAAAATAATTAAATAAAAAGAGAAAATGAATGCTGGAACACGTTGTTAAGCTGCGTCTTTCACTGCAGCTATAGTCTTTGAATCTGAGGTTTATAAAGTGCTTTGGGTAGCAGGTAGCAGAGTGGTTAGGGCTGTTATCTGCCTTATCTGACAGTCCTCATTTGGAATTACACTCCTGCTGTAGTACCCTCGAGCAAGGTATTTACCCTGAATTGCTCCAGTAAAAATTACCCAGCTGTAAAAATGGGTAATTCATTGTAAAGCAGTTTATCTAACACTGTAAGTCACCATCAAAAAAGGCATTAGCTAAATGAAGTATAATAATGTACAGCGTTCCTTTGTTTACACATGAACATTTCAGTAAATTTCACTGTGTTTGGCATCTGGATTTTTCCATAGTGTTGACACACATTTTTGACTGTGTTCCCAGCTTGGTTCAATTTAAGGATCAGAAATAAACGTGGAGGGACCAAGCGACAGCAACAGTGAAATTTCAAATGTGAAGTTACAGATAAACTAAATCAGCAATTTCCCATGTATCATATATTGAAAGTCGTTATTGAATGTGGCAGATTATAATGAGGAGGCCCACTTCAGAGATACGACAGCAGCCAAATTATCTGTGTCATCACCAATTCAGACCCTGCCAGGCAACACTCTTCTAATCACAATTTTACTGGAAAATTGCGAAACTTAGTACTTATTCGCAAAAAAGAAAAAAAAAAAAAAAAATGGGCTCAGTTCAATGTCATCAACAATCCTCTGGAAGCACACTCTTATGTCTGCCTGTGGCATGTTTGTAGCAGATAATGCTGGATGAAAAAGAAAATAAGTTTGCAATCTTTGTCCACTTCAGATAGGTTTCTTGGACCCTTGGCTACACAATAATGCACTCAATTACATTGGGACCAATCTCCAGCCAGACGATCTATATATTGTTTGGAAGTAATGTCTCAAACACATGTGTGGAGCAGTTCAATGGAATTCTCAGATCCTCAAGCCACATTTTAAAGAATAATAATCATTTGTAGTAATTTTTGAACCTGGTGTAAATGTCTTCATTTTGTCTGATGCCAACTTGACTATATTTCCATCTGTTCGCTTGGCACATCAGTATTACTCCTGGCAAAGCCTTGTTGGAATGGAGTGGGGGTGGGCTGTTGGGATGTGGGTGCATCGTAAAAGTCAGTCTTCCACTGGGTTACAAGGCTGATTCAATTTACACATACAGTAAAACTTTACCTGCTGGATACTCTACTTAAAGTTACGTGGGCCAAGAAATCTAAAGCTGAATAGAATAACTGCTACCTTTAATCTATACTGTCAGTATATAATCAATATCTTTATAAATCACCATATGTCACTGGTTGCTGTAAGAGTCAGCTATGGCATAAGGAGAATTTAATAGACGCGCTTGTAAATTTTTATTTTTTGCACCTGTAGAATACCTTTTTCACCTCACTTTGTGTCTTGCATAGTGTTAGCCAGCTGAGACGAGCCTTGTACTTCTTCCTAGGTTTTCATCCACCACTGAGTATATTTCTAAGCAAACTCAAAAATAGGGAATAATAATAGCAAGTAAATAATAGCAACTATTAGCTTAACATTTCATTGTAATGACTATGTCTGCACTGTTTTTAATGCTGATCGTTTTTTATTTATTTAAATATGTTAGCCTCCTGAAATATACAGTAAAGTAAAATGCTTCACACTCAATAGAGGATCCATTACTGAGGCTAGGCTAAAAACATATTATCTCTTCTTTTTCCAAATTGGTATTTTCCACCATTTATTGTCTCCTGTCCCCTTTCAGGCGCTCTAAGTTCTGTGTGACCGAGTCCAGCCAATTATACGGGCTGGCTGATGCAAGCCGCTGTGTACGCTTGAGGCTCAGTCCGTTCTGGGGGTGGAGTTGAATCTCGTGGGCGGCAGGTCATTTTTTTTTCCTACTCTGCTTAATAGTTTGAAAAGGCTGGAAATAGTTCAGAAAGAATGTGAAACACATGAAGCCAAAGTCAGCCCTCAGTCACTCGACAGTCAGTGTTCACTGCACGCCTATACCGGACATGCTCTAACCCATTTTGTCCTCCTTATTAGGATGCAGCATTCACCGTGAAATTCCAGCTCAGTAATCACAAAAAAAAGATATGTTATTTTTCCTTAGAACTCATTTCCCTGTATGACATCATGAAAGTCAAGTTTGATACACTTGTGTACAAGCGCTGACCTCTCCTAATTATTCAAGCATCGGGCTGTTATGCGCATGAGTAATTTCCATACCCAGGGAACACACTGTGAAGCATATCACAATAAACTCCTTGGCACGACTACTGCTCTTGCTTGTTGACCATGCAGTCCTTATTTTGTGATTGCAGCTGCTGAACGAGCTCTTCGAGCACAGTACCACCCAAAATGACGGATGTATCGCTGCTGCAGGACTCCAGCACCCTGCGGTGAGCTCACGGTCACAAACTTTCCATCTTCCTTTCCAGTTTCCATCTTCAAGGAAAGCCCACCCCTGGAACTCAGACCACTGGCGCTCGCCACTTTGTCCATACATCCTCTCGCGCGAAAATAAACTTCTCGGGACACACAGCTACTCGAGAGACGTTCAACAGCAGCTTAAGCAGTTAAGACTGTCCTCGTTGCTTCGGACTGACAAGGTATTCGAGTGATACTCATCTTTGGAAATTCACACGCCAGCTTCTGAACACACACAAATACAGTTAGCAAATTTCATTTAGATTTGGAAATACAGTTTTTTTTTTTTTTCCCCTTAAGTGTTATGTTTGCTTCGTTGAAATTAATCATTTAGGATAGCTGTGACAGATGGGTTTCATAATGATGCGGTTTACTTGAAATTTGCAGGAATATGAAACAATGTGATGGAAGTGCAGTGAGGAGAATTGCGTAACGTGGACTATGTGAATAGCTGTGGGACTGTGACACTCCTCCAGTTAATGGGCCTGCACACAAACATTTCATTTTGGTAGAAAAATATGCAGTAAAATGTATAGCTAGCATGGAGAAGGGAGGTCTGCCTCTTTTCATTGTTTGGCTTGTGTGTTTTTCAAGCGCCTCGGTAAAGTGACTGCAGCGAACCACTCCGCGTGACAATTGTTTGGACAAAAGCTGGGTGACGCTGACAAGCTTTTCTGGTGTATCAAAGTGCCCTGTGAGCTTCCAGAAAGTCCTTCGATCCAGGCTGTCAGATGGTTTTTGGGACAGAGCGGAGAGTCTTTCAAAGAGTGGAATGGTATATTATCATTCCAGTGATAGTGGAAATGAGATCTGTACGTCGAAAGACCTACTTATACTCCTCATCAATCGACTGTTTTTTTTTTTCTTTTAAACTCCCCAAGGTAATAGGAGATTTTTTTCTCCTCCCAGTGGTACAGTACAGAGAAGAAGCGCAGTGTCTCTGCAGTTGTTGCTGTAGCTCAGACTTGCATTTCTTGAGAAGATTTATGAAGTAGCCTTCCCCCAGTCCTTTGCTATTTCCCAACTTCTAAATCTTCCTGAAAAGCTGGTTAAGCATTTCACTGGACCATCTTCAGGTCATGAAGCGTTTTGGCAGTGTACCATTGAGCCCTGGTGCTTTTTCATTGCATTATTTCTAAATTGGCTTCCTTTACATCTTGCCTTTGTTTGAACTTCTTTATATTTGCGTAGGCTGTTGAAGAATAGCAGCGATGGCGCTGTTGAAAAGTGCGTGTGTTTTATTGCTATAACTGAGTGAAAGAATAATGTCGGTCTCGCAAAACTCCACAGCTGTGAATGGCTCGCAATGTCAACACTGATAGGACAGAACTGCTGAACTGATTTTTATGGCCTCAACAGCCGTCACTGTAGTAATGTGTGATATACAGTGTGTGTAGCACCATAAAAACCAAATTTAGCAGCATTTCATTAACTTTCCACTTTCTCCTATTTAAATACAGCATATGCCACAAAACTGCAACTTTTATTGTTGATCCATCTATTTTTTTTTAATAAGCGCTGCTGTATTGGTTCATTAGTTTCCTGCACAGGTTACATGGAGTGATGAAGCCTCTTTAAAAGCACATTACTGCATTTCGCTGGCCCTTTCAGTAGATTTGCTTCTCAAAATAATGGCAGTGTGTGTCTTCTTGTTTGTGTGTGTGTGTGTGTGTGTGTGTGAGAGAGAGAGAGAGAGAAAACGTCAAAGAATGTCTCAACAGCCGCCATATGAATCTCCTGAATGTGTTCATATGATCAACGACACTTACATTCAAGTAATTTGAATGTATACTATCCATAGTTAGTAGTAAATAACAAGGATAGTTAAAAATACTGATCAATGCTTAAAATAGATGCAAATATTTTAGTCAATATAGTGTCCTGATTCTCTAAACAGTAGTTTTGTTAAAACAAGACACCAGTTTGAATGCAACTTGATGACTGACTCATACGTCCTCTTTTTGACCATCAGTAAAATAAATAATGGTCAAATAATCATTTGGTTATAATCATCAGTATTCTCCATGTAGCACATTGAATAAATATATAATACAAACATAATAATTTACAGCAGAAAAATAAAAAAATCCAACGGAAAAACACCAAAAGAAAACCACAAAACACACACACACACACACACACACATTTTCAGAACCGCTTGTCCCAAACGGGGTCGCGGGGAACCGGAGCCTACCCGGCAACACAGGGCGTAAGGCCAGAGGGGGAGAGGACACACCCAGGATGGGACGCCAGTCCATCGCAAGGCACCCCAAGCAGGACTCGAACCCCAGACCCGCTGGAGAGCAGGACCTGGTCCAACCCACTGCGCCACCGCACCCCCCAACCACAAAACAATTCCTCTAAAATTTGTCATTGCCAGCATGAATATAGATATGGAAAAAAAAAAAAAAAATCCTTGTGAACAAAAAGGACAAAGCTCCACTTCATCGTCATTAAGAGTTTAAAATAGATTACTGCAAGGTACCAGCTCTCCTGGGTAACAATGGATTATAGACTGCTCCCCATGAGGGTTTACAGTCATTGCAAACCTCCGACAGTGCCCTCCATGGAGCATTCATTTGAGACTGAATTTTGACCCGACTGACTGCCTCAAATGGACCCAGTGCACAAAACACTACTGTCACTCATGTCCAGTGCAGATCTCCTCTGCATTCTCCATTTAAATAGCCAGAACCTTTCAAACACCAACCCACCAGTCACACCAAAGCAGACGTACTGGAAGATGTCACATACAGTATTCTATATGCATACAGATCATTGCCTGTATAGACGGTACCAAAATACTATAAAAGAGCTGTAGTCAACACGGTCACTTGTTACCAGAAGCATCTGCTTCCATATGTGAGTCAAATTCTAATTACAAACCACTTCCTCACGCAGTTAGAAAAATAAATGATGACCCTTTTCCACGGTGTCTCAAATTCTGATCAGCTGTTACTTTAAAACAGATAACAAAAAACCAGACCTCCTGCTTAATGGATCAGTATCATTCACAGAGCCATACAAAACCTATAAAAATAAACTATCTCTGTCTGGAGGGGCTTCAGGGACAAGCAAGCAACTTACATGAACAATTAGAACATATGTATAGAGACATACATACATATGTACATATACATACTGTATATACAGTACAAACAGAAACCCACATGTACTGAATATATATATATACAGTATATGTATATATGAATGCGGTGTTGAAGTTGCCATGGTGAAAATATATGCCACTACTTTACTGGACAGTGTCTCTTTCAGAATCATGTTTATAAACAGTAAATAATAAGTGCAATTATTATGAATGTCTTTAGTAATGATTCAGCCCAAAAATATCATCAGTTATCAATAATTATTTCTCTAATATGTAGGGTCAAAGTAGTCTGGACCCTATCTTTGAAGCATAGGGAGTGAGGCTGACCATATCAGGGCGATTTCTCTCTTTCTCTCTCTCTCTCACACACACACACACACACACACACACACACACACACACACACACACACACACAAATAAATATAGAACCACCAGTTAACCAAAAATGCATATCTTTTCAATGAAAATATACACACTTATAAATGCAGGAGAGAAATGCAGTTAGGGGTGATATTTTAGCATTGTATGCCTGCAACTGAGGTTTCACTGAAGGCCCATTAAATGCTGGAAATGGCACTGCCACCTTCAGCCCTCTCAGGCAGGTTCTGCTCCACCACCCCTGGGAAGTACACATCAGTTTGTACTTTGCCATTGAGTGGAGCAGCTTGTCAGGGAGGTGGGCGTTGAAGGGCACTGGTGATGTCCAGCATCAATTGGAGGGGTAACCAGTACAGTCCAGCAGAAATAGGACAGATGATCTCTGACCATTCCTCAGCTCCCAGAGTGGTCTGAGTGCAGCAGAAATGCAGCATGAAGAGTACCAGGTGTAACCCGGGGTCCTCCTCTGTCCGTGTCAGTTTCCCATCCCATATGTCCAGCAAGCAGAGGACAAATTTGCTGTGCCACTGGTGATGGAGCTGGTTTCCCACAACCAACCTAATCCTATAGAACACAAGTGTGGAAATTGTTATAAAATAAGGTCGCAGGTCCTCCAGGTAGAGAGCTTGTTGCTTTGTCTAAATTGTCCAGGTAAGTCCTCTGGGGAGGATAGGTTTTCCTGTCTACCCCCTCCACTCAACTTTGCCTTTCAGCAGACAGAAAAATGAGAAGAACTATGTGATGCTTTGCCATCAACTATATAATCACCATAATGCCGCGAGATGGATGCTGCTGGGGAATATGGAAAGGTGCAAAACGATCCCTTCTGTAATGCTAAAAGCCACTGTTGGCTTTGAGCACACTCACACCATACAGAGCTGCCATTGTGAGAACTAGAGTCATTACTTTACACCTGAGAGTGAAACACAAGACCACCTCGAGAGTGTCCAGCTTGGATTCAAACCAGACAAGAGCTATTTTTCTCAGTCTGTTAGAAAAAAATAGCACCCCTAAGTTTGGAGAGTGACGTTTTCAACTTACATTATTGTTTCACATTAACTGTCCTTATACATATGTACACAGTGCACACAATGTACATTGTACGTCAATTTAAAGAGTCAGTCCATATAAACGAGTCTTTTTATGTTTTATTTTCATTATGGTCAATTAACTACTCAGAATAGATAGATAGATAGATAGATAGATAGATAGATAGATAGATAGATAGATAGATAGATAGATAGATAGAGGGGGCGCGGTGGCGCAGTGGCGCAGTAGGTTTGCCGGGTCTGCTCTCTGGGATTCGAGTCCCGCTTGGGGTGCCTTGCGATGGACTGGCGTCCCATCCTGGGTGTGTCCCCTCCCCCCTCCAGTCTTGCGCCCTGTGGTGCCGGATTAGGCTCCGGCTCGCCGCGACCCCGCTCGGGACAAGCGGTTTCAGACAGTGTGTGCTTATAGATAGAGTATACTGAAGTTCAATGAAGTTAATGGCAGGTTGTGTATAATAATAACAGAATTGCTAAGGAAGTTTTGAAAAGGGGTTCCTACAGTGTTCTGCAGAAATATTTAACCCAAATAATTGGCTCGAGTCGCACAGTTTCGCCAGTACTTTAATCATGCATTATGCAACCAACGCGCGCGCGCACTCACACACACACACACACACATACGGCGCAGGTGTCTCCGCCGAGTGGCGCCTGTGACCCCGGGGGACAGGGACGCGGAAACGGGAGCGCGACTCGTGGGAGATGAGCACAGACAGACAGAAGCTGCGCGCTCCCCTCCGGTACGGGCTGACAACCGCCGCGACGGGACAGACGGACACCTACGCTGCGCTGCGCGCCTCCGTGAGTGCAGTGTCCCTCTCTCTCCCCTGTGTGTGTGTGCGCGCGCGTGTGTGTTTCAGTACAAATGTGACATGATGTGTGAAACACCGGAGGAAGCGGACGGCGATGCTCGGAGTCGGACAGTCACACGTGTATTTTTAATTAATTTCCAGCCATATCTTAGTTAGTACAAAGTGTATCAAACTTCTCTAGATTTCACACACAGGATCCAAAAATACACTCTATTTATTAACGGTTGTTTTCTTAATTATCTTTTCCTTGTAGCTCATGATGGAAGTAAAGTCATATTGATTAACACACACAGCTTGTGAGTTATACTTCACATTTGATTTTTCCATTTAAATTTAATGCGTATCTGCAGTTTCCAGGCATCAGTTTTCCTGCAATTGCATGCATGTTAACCGCAATATGTTTTTCTTTTTTTTTTTTTTTCTGATGTCAGCTGCACTTGATACATAGATCTATTGGATATTCTTTAAACAATTTAAAATTTGTTCAAACGGGCAGTTAAATCAATTATCTATACATTTATCTATCAAGGGAATCCAGGTAATTTTACTCGGTAACTCAGTGTTGTTTTTAAATATATATAGTTAAGTACAGTATAACTGTTGCAAAGCCACATGCCTAAGTCAATTAATTAAGCTCTGGGTTACAATCTGGTCATGTTAATCCCTGGTAAGAGCATTAGTTGGCTAGGAAGGCCCACACAGAGCTGATACATAGACTAACACACAACCAGAAGGACGGAGAATATTATGAATCTGTAAAACATTTACAGATTGATTTCTTTATGTAATTACCTTAATGCACCCACACCTAGTTTTATACAGGCCATTGTATTGATTTTTAGTTGTCTGTGTGCAGCGTTTCAGTGAGGCACATGTAACCAGAAAACCAATTGTGTTGTTAATTGTATAATTTTTACAGTACTCCAGATGCATCGATTGGTCCTTTAACTGGTCCATGATCATAGAAGAAATACAGGTTCCAAATTAATTCTGAATAAAAGGAAACTGCAGTGGTAGCTGTGGTTATACTGCATGCATAGCAGAGTAAAACACGTTGTATTTTAACAACATATTGAATTAAGACCAAAAGACTTTTGATTAAATTCTCAAACTCATGCTTTATACCAAAATGTGTAGGAGAACATTTTTTAAATAAGTTTAGAAATGTATAGTTGTTTAATTTGAGCTCTGAATTATAATGTTTTACTGTGAGCATTTTATGGCATTGTATGGGTTGTTCCACGTAAGTGATACCAATTAAACAAACATGTATAGGTCTGCCTTCACAGTCATTAATATGATAATGTATGCAATTGTATGTCCAGGTGACCAAAAGAAGCGTTTGAAGTTTTGGGGATGTGTCTTAAGGTTTACAGAAGATGCCAATTTGCTTTCCTTTCTTGGAGGAGAGGGTGGACGTGTGTGGAAAATGAACGCTTATTTAGAAATGGCGAGAGCGTCTCATGGCGGTTTTTCACATCCATAACTCATGCTGGCACCTTAAAACATGCCATAGTTAAAAGCTTTATTCACTGCACGCAGTTTAAATTCTCTCTCAGGGTCGCCAGTAATTTCTGCATACATTCCCTGTCTTTATATTCCCTCTGTTCTCATTTATCAGTATGGGGTCATAGGTGTTTTAACTTTCCAGTTCATTTCAAAGACTGTTTACTACATGTCACAAAGTAAACAGATCTATTTTCGACCATCTGTGCACTATGCAGGTATTAAGAAAAACAGGCATCAGTATTCTCACCTGAGGGGCAGCACTGACATCTTGGAGAAAAAAAAAATGACTGAAGCAATGGGTAAGATTTTTTTTTTTTTAAATTCCACTCACTTCAAATTCTTTGCAACCCATTCACCAAATTTTCTTGATGTTATGCCAAAGTAACACATTTGTGGTTTAATGTCACATGGTAACCAATGTAGTGAAACAAAAATTAAAATATAATAATGCTCAGCAAAAAATGATAAATAATGCTACGTTTTATAAAGTAAAAAACATACTGTCTGAAATCGCTTGCCCCAAGCGGGGTCACGGTGAGCCGGAGCCTAACCCAGCAACACTGGGCGTAAGGCTGGAGGGGGAGGGGACACACCCAGGACGGGGCGCCAGTCCATCGCAAGGCACCCGAAGCGGGACTCGAACCCCAGACCCGCCAGAGGGCAGAACCCGGCCAAACCCACTGCCATGCCACACCCCTGAAGTAAAACAAATAGTCTACATATTGAAAGTATTTGCTTGACAAAAGGTGTGTATAAGGTAACCAATTTTCATTTTGAGTAGCAAGAAAATACAGGCCAGTAAATATAAGGCAAGTGAAAACTTTCTGTTACGTGAATTACAAAAATGTTTATTTTTAAAAAAAGATATTCTCCCAATCAGCTTGTAATTGTTATGGCAGACAAAAGATCAGTAAAGCAACAAAAGAAGAAAAAGGTATAGATATTCATACCCAAGGAATACTTGTTACACAGACATTATTGAATGTGAGTCAAAACAGGGTTCATTTCTGCAGACTACAAACTGTCTTTCTCAGTATCTCTGAGGAACCAAAGTAATCAAATTGTTGTTGCTCTGAAATTAAAGAATGGAATTTTCCAGGCAGGGAACAACGGTACTTTATTGTGATATTCTACACTCTGTTGAACACTGGTGTCCTTAGTGAGGCCTCTGGGCCAAATTTGTGTTGCCTCTCTATGTCTGATCTGTCAAGGAAATTATATGCCTTTTTACACATTCACAATCACGTTCTGTACTCAGTTGTTTTAGGAAAAAACTCTCAGCTGAGCTTTGGTTTTATAGTGAATAAAGAGTGTAACATAAAATAGCTAAGATGTAAAGTAATTGCAATTAAAATACATAGTTAAATGTGCTTGTAATGTGGTCATTTTTGCGAACCCAGTTAAGCCACTAAGTATAATAACCATATAACTACTGAGGAAATAGCCTGCTAGAAATTAGTGTTACTACATGAGTGACTTGCTTCCTGTACTTTACTTTTTAATCATTATATAAAAAATTATAAATTGGAAAACTTTATATTATGACCCAGTTTCAAGATGGCCTTTTAGATTGAAAACTTGTATAATAACACCAAATTATTTTTGTTTGGGAAGAAAAGAATAAGCAGTGATAGTTGTTTGATGTGCAAATTAGAGATTTTAACCTTATACAATCAGTAAAATTACCATAATGTGCACACACGATGACTAGGATAGTGACCACTGAATGAAATTGCAGTGGACATTGCAGTGGTTAGGTGATTCTTGAACGCCGCAATAAGTCAGAGGTGGTAGTGTTATCACAAATTTTCCAGATCATGTTAATCAGCCCGTTTAAAAAAATGGTAATGGAGAAAATCATGGACAGCTGTGTAGATGTGAAAAAACTGGCAATAATAATGGGACTAATAAAAATATTAAAGAATTTCATGCTAAGTAGCTGTCTGAAAATACCTCAAATTCCCCTCATTTCTCTAATACACAGATACAGGCAGTTTCCCTATATATTTCTGTTTATTAAGCATAATACTTGATTGCATCATGATGCTCCAAAGCGTTAATACATAATGACTGGGTGTGAACTGAACAGTTTTAACAGATATCGGACTTGAGGGATTAGCCTTCATTTTACACCTTTGGTTGATTAAATCAGCATCCATATCTCCAGATGGAAGACCATTCAGCTGTGGTTGGTGGTCGTGGTAAAATCATGGTGAAGCAGTGCACTGCAGCCTCATTGCTCATTATACTCAAGCTTTTGTGAAGTTGATTGCTTTGTGGAATCCAGCTAAGGTGAAAGTGCTGGCATAATGTAGGTGTTACATCTTAAAAATGTTGTTCAGTATCATTATTTTTACACACATAAACACAGTCGAGACTTGCATAATGAAATCCAATCTTCCCAGACCGATTTCAGATGTTGTTATTGCACTGAGCATAAACCCAGAACCGTCACAGAGACAATTTCATTAGGCCTTGAGATACTCTGCTCTTATGGGAAGCATCCTTAGAGACTCACTGTTTTGAGGGGAACACGAGTGAATACACTCAGCTCTGAAATGGTAATGTTTTCTTTAACATCTTGCCTCAGCAGTATGCAAATATATCTTGTTTTCTTTTTTTTACAAACTCACACCTCATTAATGGCACATGTGACAATGGCAGAGACCCAGCGTGCCTTGCAAGCCGTGGAACGTCTCCAAGCTAAGCTGAAAGAGAGGGGGGATTTGTCCTCCGAAGAGAAGCTGAACCTTCTGAAGACCCTCCTGCAGAGCCCCCTCTTCCACCAGATTCTCGCACTGCAAACATCTCTCCATGCCGTCAACAACCAGGTTGTCATCATGCTGCTCAGCACAATTCCTAATCAAATGAGCTCATTTATGGTTACGTAGCTCAATGGAACAATTACTTTTCAGTGTAGTACCTCAACGGAAGGTACCAAAGGAAGACCCATCCTGTGACTTGAATTGGTGACCTTCTGGATAAAATTCAGGGTGCGCTACGTTCTGCACCTGGTGTGCCGAAAACACCTATTACATGCAATATTACTTAACATGAAAGGACTCATAATACAGGAGGGTTTCATTTATACTGATCTCCAGTGTGATTTCAGATATGTTTGCTCAAACCACTGACCCTGTTCTATGGTAATTAATTTAGATGAGATTCAGAAAACATTTCTCCAAGCATTTGTAAGACCATTCCGCAAACAGATTCAAAGTGAAATCGATTTCTATATTTACTCTCTTTTATGCATGTTTAACAGAGACCGGGATTGGAAAGGTACATCAATAAAATGAATAAACAACTGGAAATTTTTAAAGATAAGGATTTAATGATCAAGGGCATATAATTGTTGGACACAGTGTGTGTATGTGTGTGTGTGTGTGCGTGTGTGTGTGTGTGTGGACAGATAACAAGGCTTCGGTTATCCTGAAGGAGAAAAGAATAAATAATGAATTGAAGTAGCAGCCGGTGACTGTAACCGTGCTAAAGGCAATATATTGTGGAACCACTTGCTGGCTAATTTAAGCAAAACATATTGGGAGCAAAGATTCAATTTGTGCATTGTTTCCAGCTCTGAGAGGAGTTTGAATAAGGAAGGCTGGCCAAACTCGGTGAGGGAATTGCCATGGCAACAGTCTGCTCTAGTCAGTGTGGAGGAGAAGTTGAACTGTCTGTGGGGCAGAAACGGTTCTTTAAATGTGCACGACCCAAACTGGCACTGTAATCTGCTTACCCAGGGTGACCAATATAGCTCTCTCACACTGTACAGCCCACAGTCGTATTTTCCACACTTTGCCCAGTGACAGAATTCATCGACTGGGCTGAACAAAAGTGGACCAACTGAACAACTTTTAAAAAAAATCCGACTGTATCCATTTATGGAAAACATATAACATCAGACAGGGAGGTTAAAAATATAATAAAACACAGATCAGGTATGCAGTTGAAAAAATATTTTCACTAATATATTTCAAGACTACAGTCGCAGATGAAGGTAAAAAATGTGCAAATCAGGTAGGGAGGGGCACTGAAAATATGTCAAAATCATGCCAGTCATGCACACCTACAGCTTGTCTCACATTAGCCCTTCTCCTGCAAAGGAATCTCAGATAAAGCTCTCTGTCTGACAGCAGGCTATTGGTTTTAAACCCCAGGGTTTGGCTTTCTGGGCCAGGTGAGCTTTTCATGCATGAGGCATGACTGAGTTCTCAGTTCCATTTCGACTGTGATCTGGACTACAGAATACTGAAACTTAGTATTGAGAGATACTTCAGCTGGAGGTCTCTACTGACAAAGCAAAATAGGAAATTAATGTTTCATTAGAACTGGACTTGATGATGTAGAGTGAAACATAATTCTGGCCAGCTATTTCATTTTTTTTTTTTCAGTCACATAAATGTCTTAATTGTTCACAACCCCAGCTTAATTAAATAACAGAGTCGATGCCCATTTTTAATTAAGATGAATACTAGTTTACGATTTGGTTTGAGGTACGCAAAAGATCCAGTTTAAAGTGACACTTTTTGGTTTTCATGAATATACATATGTATGAGTTTTGCGTAAGAGATAAACATGTTCATAAATGTCCTAGAACTTGAAACTGTGTATAGATGTAGAACATCTTTTTTCGAACAGCTCAAAAACATCTTATTAATTAAGAGGCTGGTTGGAACAAAAACAAGTATACACAGGGTCCCCTAGGACGAGGACTGAAAACCGCTGCCGTAGGAAAAAGGTGGTTTGGACTTCAAAGAATGATTAGATAACTAGCCCTCTTTGTACGCTAAGCAGTGTGCTCCATTTTACTGCACTTAATTTGAATATTAACACAAACGTTTTGCATGTTCTGCTTACATGTATGTTGCCATGTTGTCTGTGCTGTGATTGATTCAGCGGATCCTGTCACCAGTGTCAAGCCACCGTGCGGAGACTCGCTTCACCGTTCCCCACAGCGAGTCCTTCATTTGGGCTACGCAGAATGGATGCCTGGAGGCACTAGAGACCTCTTCCTTCCCCCAAATCAATGGCGAAATGTCAGATGATGAATTTAAGCACATTGTTCGCTCCATGGCCCAGGTATGACTCAGACCAGCACTAAAATATATATGCTGTATATATATTTCTTTCTGTACAGTTGTCCTGAATATCTTAGCATTGGCAGTTCAAAATTACACATCTCTACTGCATTGGGAGCACATGAATGTTCTGGTGGTAACCTTTACAGTGACACCTTGACCAACTGAGATAATGTTGGCCACTTATCGTTTAGCTCCACTTTACACCTCTGACAGCATCCTGACAGCCATTAGTGTCGTGTTTCTGGTGATATTTCTGGACAGGGCCGGTGCACGATGGACGTGGAAATGTTGAAACCGCTCTCTGGAGAGCTGGGATTCAGCATGGTCGGCCTGGAGAGTGACGACCAAGGGGAACTGGGCCTCTTTGTGCAGAAGATCCAGCCTAGCAGCACTGCAGAAGGGTACGCAAACGTCTAATATCAACCTCTCAGCAGAAGGGCGGTGAAGGCTAGAAAGCTTTGTTCGCGGATTAATTATATATATCAGCTTTTTTTCCCATTCATGTAAGCAGGATCGGTTACTCTTGGGTGCAGAATTAGTGTAGTTATTACAACAGATGAATGCAAAGGCCAGCTTTTAATCTGTTTTATATAGAAAAGTAAATTCAAAACAGTCTCTAAACATTGTCTCTCTTTACTCTTTGAAATTCATATCCTGCAGCATTTATTTATCATTTTACACTTCATGCCTATCTTGAGCCAAGAGGTATAAAATGGTCGTGGAACTGCTAGCAGTACATTTTATAAAACTGATTTATGGATTATTTTGCCTTGTATCTAATCGTTCTGCAGCAACGGGACGTTGAAAGAAGGTGATCAGATTCTAGCCATTAATGGGGTGCTGATGGACAGGGACATTACTCAGCAGCAGGCTATGGACTTGCTACAGAATGCAAAAGAGAAGGTCTGCCTGGTGGTGGCCAGAGGTCCCATCCCACAACTGGCTAGAAGGACGATATCACGCACGCCATCGGCTGCCAGCACAGTGTCGGCTCGCTCAGGCCCGGTAAGGCTCTTGATGTTGGTTTTGTTTTGGCTGAGGTTGTGGGCTTCGAGGTGAGCTGAGGTTACCCACTGAGGTGATTATCCATCACATCTGGGCCTCTTGGGCCATGTGTTTCATCTCAGTTAAGAATGTGTGCTACATGACTGAAACCAAAATTTTACTTGCTGCTGTTTCTCCTGGCAGAGAAACTCTATTTGATTCAGTGGGTAAGGGATAAGTTTTCGATTACTTATTTGGGGTTCTGCTGTTTCCGCTGTTAGAAGTAGCTGCGGTTGGCATCATGCAATTACCGACAGTTTGGTGAAAACACCCACAAGTGCAGCATAGAATTGTTTCAACTTAGCAGCTGGAATTGTTTTTTTTTTTTATCGACAGGAATGCCTTTCCCCATCGTAATCTTTGTTTGTTTTATTTATACCTGTCATACCACAGAGCCCCTGGCAGCGGGTGGAAACAATCGAGCTGATGAACGACGGTTCTGGCCTCGGGTTCGGCATAGTCAGAGGGAGAACCACTGGGGTGCTAGTCAAAACCATCTTGCCTGGAGGAATAGCTGATCGGGTACAGCAAGAAATTAAGTCACATAAGTGCAGAAACACGAGACAAAAGTGTGTGTTTGCCTGTGTGTTTGTCAAAAATGTCTTCATGGATTTGTGGCTAGATGTTTTAGAATCAGATTCTTTGTGGTGCCTGCCGTGAGCAAAGTGACTCGGATTGCTTCGACTGAGGAAGTTCTAGACAGACAGAATAGTTAAAGGACCACCAGTTTAAAAAAAAGCAAACAAAGTTTATGCAAAGAATTTTGCACGTACTTCATAGATATAACCTGAAATGCACCTCTGGTCCATCAGGATGGTCGCTTGCACAGCGGGGACCTCATACTGAAGATTGGGGACACTGATGTGACAGGCATGGGAAGCGAACAAGTAGCCCAGGTCCTGCGCGACAGTGGCAGCAGAGTGACGCTGGTCATTGCCAGGGGAACCATGGATGATGCCTCTGATCCTTCAGTGACCCTACCTTTCGTTGCTGAGCAACAGGAGACACCAGATACCCTGGTTTGTTTCTTAACTTTAAGGATACTGTACTATTTATTGGATTGCACAAATGAAAACATCACTGAAATAGTAAATTTGATATTTATAATCCTAAAACATATTATATTAAGAATCTTAAGCAACAGAAGAAAGTGCAATTAGATCAAAATGTCAGCCCAGTGATAAGCCTTTTCGCTTCAAGCAGCCATTAGTATAAAACTTGTTCTTATTTTTATTCTAGGGTCACACTGTTGAAGAACTTGACACATTTGATGTGGAGCTGACCAAAAACTCCCAGGAACTGGGGATAACAGTTGGTAGTTATGGTACAGATGAAAAATATGGTAAGGGTGGTGTTTTATTGTTATTATTACTGATTCTGTAATAACACATTCCTTGAACTCTTCTTTGAGCAAGTAATCCATTCCATGTTTGTTTAATCCATAATTAAAATACACTTTTGCCACATTTTGTACACCTATTTCTCACATGGTGGGGTTAATGTGTTTCATGAAATCACATAACAATGGTAAAGCTACATACTTTAAAATATTTGTAAGAAAAATGATTCATAGCTTGTCTTTCAATTTTAAAATGTTCATTTGTTTGTTCATTCATTCACTTTCAATAACCGCTCATCCACGGAAGGGTTGTGGAGGTCTGCTGTCAGATTTGTTGTGTACTGTTACCCCCCACACACACACACACACACACACTTTCTGAACCGCTTGTCCCATACGGGGTCACGGGGAACCGGAGCCTACCCGGCAACACAGGGCGTAAGGCCAGAGGGGGAGGGGACACACCCAGGACGGGACGCCGGTCCGTCACAAGGCACCCCAAGCGGGACTCGAACCCCAGACCCACTGGAGAGCAGGACCCGGTCCAACCCACTGCGCCACTGCACCCCCTGTACTGTTATTAATGAGTGTTTTATTTTAGCTGTTTGGTCTTCATCTGATCACAAGACTTATTTACAATAGTGTAAGGGCATCACATTAATAAAGCTGTTTATATATTATTTAAATAACTTAGTTAATATGTACTTGTTTATAATTTACTTCCATTGTCAAGTATTAACAGGCAGCAATTAGTGTAGTGAATAGAGCCATCAACTTGCAATTGAAAGGTTCAAATGCCATCTCCTGCTCTAATTCCAGTGTGCTATCTGTAACACTGATACAATTTGCCGTATTGTACTGAGCTAGGATGGGGGTGTGGTGGTGCAGTGGGTTGGACCGGGTCCTGCTCTTCAGTGGGTCTGGGGTTCGAGTCCCGCTTGGGGTGCCTTGCGACGGACTGGCGTCCTGTCGTGGGTATGTCCCCTCCCCCTCCGGCCTTATGCCCTGTGTTGCTGGGTAGGCTCTGGTTCCCCACAACCCTGTATGGGACAAGCGGTTCAGAAAACGTGTGTCTGTGTGTGTACTGAGCTGAGCAAAAAAAATGGCTAAAGAATTGTAAGTGACTTCATGTTGTAAATAGCTCCACAGAAAAGCATCATCTAAATTAATAACATTACTGAAAGTACTCTGATTTACATTTACTGTTAATGAGGATTGTGATTGGTTGAAACTGTGGATGTGATACAGGAAGTATATCCAGTAGGTGATTTTGTTATGGAGGAAGTGTGACCGTGTTACAGACGTACACACCTGGTGTCTCAAGCCGAAAGGATTTTTGTTACTCAGTGGTGTCAGTCTGGTTAAATCAAATGTATTAACCTCCACATTACCCTGGAAACAATTACCACTAGTGTACAGGGAGTGTTCAAATGGTGGTGGTTGGATTTTTCTCTTAGGGGTGTATTTATAAAAAGTTTTAAGTTATTTCCAAAATGTATGCAGATTTAAAAAAAAAAAAAAAAAAAAAAAAAAAACACTAAAAGTAACCAAATATTTTCTCATTTTATTTTTTACCACTTTTTCATCATATGAATTTTTTGTTGCAGAGCCCTGCGGCATCTTTGTGAAGAGCATTACAAAAGACAGCGAGGGGGAGCAAGATGGTCGGATCCACATTGGTGACCAAATCATAGCTGTGCGTGTCTAGATACAATCTCTAACTCCTCTTGATTTGCTGCTATTAATTTTAATTTTCATGAAAATAAATTTGGAAACCTTGGCACTCTGTAAACTATGGCTGAAACACAGGTTTAGTAAACAAGAACAACCTATCTAGATAATGACTATATTAATAATTTAATTGTTTTTAGCCAAAATTTTAAACTCTGAGCCAGTATTCACATGCCAACTATTTATTCGGCAGCATCTTGGCAATGCAAATTACACAGCAACCAGATGTACATGGATGAAGTATTCGTTCTGCTTCTTCTTGACAGCAATGATATCAAAAAAGTAGCGTGTTAACATATGATGAGTGGCTTAGAATTTTGGAAATGAACTAAGTCTGACAAAGCCGATTTGTAGATGCTCCCAGAGGGTTACTTGGAGCTTCGAGAAAGAGGTCCCTTAGCAATCTGTGAGCTGCCCTGCAGGTGGACGGGACGGATGTCCAGGACCTCTCCTACCAGGATGCTGTTGAGGTCCTACAGCTCACGGGCACTTCGATGTTACTGAAGGTTGCCAGGCGGAACTTCCAGCCCAAAGTGATGCTGCCTGCTGGAACCCCCACTGAGCAGGAGGCCAAATGTTCAGCTGACATGCTGGGGCTTGACCAGCACAGTACAGAGAAGATGGACCTGGCCATTACAACATCAGGTACCCTATCCCTACTTTGGCTGCACTGAAACTTCCAGTATACACAGACTAGCCTTTCCTGTCATTTCTAGAGGAGGTACTGTGGCAGTCCCACAGTGAGAGCATCAGTTCAACTCTGGACAAAATCAGATAAAATCAGACATAAAAGATGGTAGGAGTACTTCCGCTGAACTTTTAACTTGCAAGCTGAACACTTTTGTACTCTGTCTTCTGTGAGCAAATATGTATACACATATAATACCTCATAATGAGCCTGCAATATCATGCAAATACAGAAAATAAAAGCATTATGAAAATATTCGATTTATATATGATTGATTGCACTTGATTGCCAACAAGGGCAATTTACATATGTTGTGAATATTTAAATACATGCAAATATATGCACGCACATGTTCCCAAGTTCTACTTGATTAAAGGGCAGTATACAAATGAAAATAACTTTTAAAAAATATTTTTAAGGAGTGAAGTTGACTTTGGTTGAAGAAGAGGAAGATAACTTGAAAACTACCCGGAGTACTCACAATGAGATATCCGTATGTACCTCACATTTGTAATATGATTTATAACTTTGTCATTCCTTTACTAGGATGATTTTCATTTGCTTTTGATCAACCCTAGCCTTGAACTAAAGTATAATGCCAGTGTGGATTCACAAGTGAAAACCCTTTTTCAGTCTGCAGTTTGGGTCAGTCAGTTTCGTAAAACCGACTCTTGGTGGCTTAAAATATGTTTGATGTTAATATGAAAAAGTAAATATTGTCAAATTAGCAAAAGTTACTCTTAAGAAATGTGAACATGAAAACACACTGAGTGTAGGCCAATTAGGCAGAATTTGTTTGCAGAAATGCAAATGCAGAAACATTCAGTAACTAAGTATAGCCCAATTAGGCAGATGTTAGTTTACAGAAATGCAATGCATAAAAAGCACTGAAACCTGCCATTCAAGTGAGGTTTTTATTTTCCTTGTGATTAATGATTAATGGGTCTAGAGATAAACAATGTTCAAGCTGATAACAATCTCAATTGATTTGACACTTGGCCATGTACTGCAGAAGTGTTATCGCTTGCAAAATGTATTTCAGTAAGAACACAATTTGATAATTATGTATTTACTGTCTATGGTTATGAATATTAATATAAGCTGACATGCTTCCGATATACATTCTCTGGAGCAAACAAGCCTATCAAGTAGCATGTCTGTGAAGATGGACCTCCTGGTTGAAAGACACTAGTGATGACTTTGGGAGTTATTATTTTTTAAATTTCGACTAATCAAAAAGCAGTTGTTACCTTCAAGCAGAGCTGTGTCAAGGAAACCTGAACAATGAACAGCCTTGTCTGAATGGAGCCAGACATTCCCTCTGCTTGCATTGCGATGGCAGTTTGGCCAAATGGAGTTGTCCAAGAAGACCACTGACATGGATGCAGATCCGCAGGCCGAGGATGCACACCATCGTATACTCCTGTCCATTCCAGAGCAGCAAGAGAGCCAGTTCATCAGTGGGGACAAGCTGCTTGAGGTATTTGGCATATAGCTTTATATACAGGCCACTCAGGTTGCTTAGATTATTATAAATATTACATTAAATATGAATATGTATCATAAAAATATGATTTTTAAATAATTCTCCTATACCTGGTTTTGGTATTAGACTAACGGCATATTCTTCCAGTTTTGCAGTAGCTAACAACACAAGTTTATAAGATCATAACTTTATAAAGATTTCGGTTTTGTGTCCCACTCCCATCACTGCTGTAGTACCTTTGCATGAGGTGCTTTTGATAAATTTCTTCACTGAAAAGGCCCTGTTATGGAACTGAGTAGAGAAACAATTAGTTATGATAAAATTTTCACCCAAACAGCTTGATAGCTGCTTTAAATAATTTGTATACATTTAACTAGTATGAAACTGAGCTAGTATATGTAAACATAAAGCACAGAGTCCAAGAAAGTCAAATTCTAGTACAGAGACAACTGCTCATCCAGTGATGTAATTTTTAGTTTCTCTAATAGTCTTATTTGTACTATTTGAATGTATGAATGTGATGAATCACTTCATAACTGGGCTGTCCAACTGAGTCCTGCACAGATCCAACCTCCTCCTTAAAGACTCACGGTGGAATCCAGACTAACAAGTAAATACATTTAAGTAGAATCTTCTAGTAAATATCAAAGCTCCCAGAGTATATCTCCACTAATTGCATCCTGAACTGGCCTGCTTAAGCGCCTATATTAGACTTATGTGCACAGGGAGAAGGGAGTATCTGAATCTCTCCCAGGTTAAGCGGATCCAGGATGAGACAAGCAAAATTTCTTGACTCAGAAGTTAAAAGCACAAAGGTGGAATAATTTGAGTGCTGTCTGTAGGCCGACACTGATACAGCTTTAATGTAATGAGAATGTCTTTCTTTAATGCATTGTGGATTTTTTATTAAATTTAAAATGGAACTGTTGTAATCTTGGGATATTTCTGCAATGTAATAGAAGCTTTAGATAAAACAGCTGACATTTATTCTTCTGTTGTAGGTCAAAACATTCCACTTTTACCGGTCCATTGAAAGGCTTTAATTGTTTTAAAACATTAATTACTTCAGATGTCTGGCTAAGTAGTTAATATCGTTATCAATCCCATTTGTCTGCCATGGGTTGGTGGCCTGTAAACCTTGCCTTGATTTCTTCTTAGATAGTATCCGGTCCATTGTGACCCTGCATTGGACAAGTGGTTATCCACGATGAATGAATGAATTAATCACATTTATGCAAAGTGCATTTCCATTTGCTTCATAACTATAATGTAATTTCTGGGTTCACACTATTGCCACAGTGCATTGCCCTTCTGTTAACAGAAATCTTGGAAACACAAATTGGTCCATGTTTTCTTGGGTGGATGTGATTGTTGGGGTTTACTGCTTTCTCTTGATAATGACCACAGCCTGCAGTGAACTAGCTAAACTGAGTGCTGTCGCATTTTCGGCTTACCTCTTTCAACCTACAGTATATTGGATATTAAAAAGATGTACAGTATTTACCTGAATTATTGCTTTATTTAAATAATTGCTTTCAACATTGACATCAGCTACAAAAAGAAGAAAAATTAACTTCTTCATTTTTATTATAATAATTATTCTCAATTATACCTTTAAATGAGAAATATGTAATTAGAATTGGTTAGGAATTCATAAGCCAGATTCTAATTCCAAAAGACGAACAAGAACACTTAAAAGTAAGTATGAATATAATAATTGTGTAAAATACGCTCTCCATTCTGCATGTTTCGTTGTGATAAAGGAAATTTTGAAATATTTCAGGAAAAAAGCAGACAGCTCGGAGGTGAGCTCTGATAGTGCTGTTGCAGTCCGTGCCAGAGACTATAGCAGGGAGTCCTTGGGCCTTGGGGCTACTAAAGGCGGAGGGATACAGAAAGTAGTCCCGGCTCTGAGCGCAGGAGAGCTGAAGAGGAGGAGAGAGGTTCATAGTGTGTGAGGGCCTTCTTATTGATCAGGTCCATGTGGGTAACAGTGAGGGGAGCGATGCGCTAAATGCCAGAGTGCGTTTATGTGTGCATCTTCAAGTCCCTGGTGTAACACAGAAACTGCCAGCTTTCAAATGTTATTTTTAACTGCTGGATGAAGATGGTAATGTTTTCCCATTTTCTTTCTCTGTATATCTCTCAAAGGGTTTTTTGTGATTTCAGTGAAATTCTGCCCCCGCCACGCCCCACTCATGGTGTCTAGCGTCTCTGATGTCACAGCTGCGCAGTTTGTCAGTTCCTCTTTTTCAAGGATTTGGTCTCAGTTCGCTTGTCATTTTCTGCATTATACCTGCTTATATCTGAAAATTTTGAGATCACTTTGGATTTGTCATGCATAAAACCGTACTTCAAGAATTTTATTTCAAATGTACTTATGTAGTATGTCAAATGTAAGTACTGATAAAAGATACGAAAACTGGAAGTCAGAATTTCCTGCCTTACCCAATATAATAAGTGGTAAGCATATTGTCAGATAATCTGTAGCTTGCCTGTTTTTGACAAGAAAAAATCGGAAGTAAAAGCAGTATTCGTGACATTTAGACATACTTTTAATGCTTGTGTTTATTCTTTGGTAAAATGAAAGGAATAAAGTCCTTTTTAGCATTCTGTTCTATTTTTATTATTTTTTAATTTTATTTTAATTATATGTTTCAAGTTTGTATTTTTGTTCCTTTCTTCTTTGGAAATTGCTGTTTTAGTCATTGAAATACATTCACTGTATACACTGAACATCTGCTTAAAGCACACACTTTGTTCCACGAAAGTAGCGCATTAAGCAAATTTCTATTAAGTGGACACCTTATTTCTATTTTAAATGGGCAAAGTTATGATGTACTTCAATTCTGCACCATACTTATTTATTCTACAGAGTATTCCAATACCCTCAGATACAACAACAGGAGTGGAATTCGATATAAAAAGTTTGTGCTAAATCAAGCAAGTTTGTCATTATGCTGTAGTTCCCATCCTAAAGTTCACAATATGTTGAAAGAGAATTTCTGTTAACTGGAAGCTGAATGTATCAGGATAAAATATTTGGTAAAACATAATACAATTAACTATTAATTAAGTCATTTAAGCCAGAAGAATGACTTGGACTGAAATTCTGCATACGAGACCCTCAGTGATCTATATCTACGGCAGCCAGTCCTCATCCTGGCAAACAAAAGGGTACATGAATACCCATGTTCTAGCCCTCATAAAGGAATCAATAACACTTAATTAGGCAGAGGACTGTTCTTTTTCAAAATGTGAAAATTCATATGCCAGAGGTGTATATATTATGTGATGCTACAGTTATGTTACTATGATTTTAAAATTATATTGCAAACTTATTTCAGCCCAGTAATGATGTTTGACCAGGCCTATGTTGGAATCAAAGCCTTTATACCTTGTTACCTTGCTTAACCAGGCATAGTTTGCCAACCACATTTGCTGTCTTTGTTTTGGATCTTAAGATAAGGGAACTTTGCTGGGCTGAATTGTGTATATTTCCAGTGTACATCCAGATGTGGCATGTCCTCATGTCTGTCTATTCCCTGGAGACTAACATGGGGGAAATTCACACCCCACAGCCAATTTTTGCAATATAATGTTTCAAAGTTCCATAATGGAGTGTGCTTTCAGCTATCTGCCCACTGTTTTTTTTTTTTTGGTTTCGTTAATGTGACTTTGTGATAATTTTGTGAAATATTTGGTCATGTGAGAACAAAGATGGTGAGGTTTTGTCTAGGGATCGAAATGAACAAGATGCCATTTTTCATTTCTGAAAAGATGGTTACACTAAATGGAGTATTGTGGAACCACGGATACAAACGTTTGGTTGCTGGCATTGTCTGGAAACCTGCTGGCTGTGTTGTTGGAGTAGAGCAGGTTGATTGTAATCCAGATGACTTTGCTAACAGTTGGTCTTGTGCAAATCCAAAGCTGAGAAAACTGATGCCCACCGTTATACTTTTACATTTTTTGTTATTTGTACAATTAAAAAACTGAAACCTCTAAAGCTTCTGAAGCATCTCCATCTTGAAGCTACATATTTCGAGGAGTAAAAATTGATGCATGATCCAGTATGTTATTCTTTAAGAAATTAGGTTCCAAGGGCCATAAAGTGCAATCAGAGTCATTTTGACGAGTCTGCTCATTTATTGCCTAGGTCAACGGAATCTCACTTTGTGGCAGAACACCAGATGGGGAGCAGGACATCCTTAGCAAGGTATCAGCAAATGTGAGCATGGCGTCCATTAGTTCTGTTGAACCTCAGGACAGTGACACCTATCTTGCGGAATGTAATCCCAAGAAATCAGCTACCAAAGAAATTGCTGAAGAGGTACTGCTGTTTTTCCTGCTCTATAATCACCCTCTAATGTCAATCTGTTTGTTTCTTGTGCAGTTTGGAATTGACGTCTTGATACTGTTTCGTTTTAATGAGTAATTCCTCTTTTTATAAGTACTTCCAAGGTATAACTGATATACTTTTCTTTAGAATAAGCAAAAATTGTACAATTAAGCAGAGAGGATAAAAGTTTGTTTTATGCAGCATCACAATGAAATGAATTGAGTGATATCAACAGAAGGTACATATAGATAGATAGATAGATAGATAGATAGATAAATAGAAGCAGTTTCTTCAGAAACAAAGCATATAAGTCTCCTGTCTCCCTCTCATACTCCAGGTGCAGCATGGTGACAGCTTCTCCTGTGCTGAAACACCTGATACTGTGAAATCCACTGTGCTAGAAGACACCCGATGCTCTCCACTGCCCATGTGGGAACCCAGGGTCCAGGTCATTGAGCTGGAAAAAGGAGATGCCGGCCTCGGGTTCAGCATTTTAGATTATCAGGTGAGTCAAAAGAAAAAAAGTCATTGAGATAAATAAAGGAAAAAGTGCATAGTATGATTCTGACTCTTTTTTTTATTTATTTATTTTTTTAATAAAAGGTTTTTATGGAGGTCAGATTTTCCTTTCTTCTGGAATTCAAGCTTCAGTATCCAGTATTTGTTGAACAATGTCTGCATGGGTATTTTTTCACAAAAAATACTTGTTGAAACAAATTGCTTTTTATTCTTAAGCAGTATATGTAATCGCCACATCCTGTGCCTTCCACAGTATCAAATAGGTGATGCACAGGCAGGCCACTGCATGTAAACTTTTTAAGTCCGCTGTGGTTCCAGCTAATCAGACGCTTTACGCCGTGTGTTTCCCTGCAGGATCCCATGGATCCCACAAAGACAGCGATAGTGATCTGTTCTCTGGTGCCTGGTGGGGTGGCAGAGCTAGATGGACGGCTGCTCCCGGGAGATCGTCTCATCTCTGTCAATAACTGCGACCTGGCTGGCGCTGGCCTAGAGGGGGCTGTGCAGACGCTGAAGGGGGCCCCCCTCGGTACTGTGAAACTCGGCGTGGCCAAGCCCTTGCCTGTAAGAACCCTGTGACCGCCTTTTCTAAAGTACGACTACCCAGTGCGCGTTTGTGGCCCCTGTGGTAGCGGTACCTGCCATGAAGCATCCAATTACAGACAGCCTCAATTTTTAATGCAGAACTAATTTACACAACGCACAGGGCTGCGGTGTCAAATTTAAAATGGCCCAATAAGAAATTCGTAGCGCCACACTGTTTTGCTTGATGTTGCTGCGAGGGAAAAGGTTTGCTTAGGTTCAGAGATGTATTCTAAGCCTTTCTATTTGCTGTGGGGGAAAAAATCAGTTTTTTCAGCCTTTGTCATCACTAAGGTAATTTCCGGTGGTTTAATGTACAGTATGGCGCTGATATTTCTCATGAAAATTAACTGCATTTTCATTACATCTTGGGTCCATCTGCAAATCATAGCTAAGAAGAGAGTAATTCAATATTGTAATTCGGTAGTGAGTAATGAGTAGTTTGGTGTTATGAAATCCTGGAAAGAAGGGGAAATGTATGGTAAGCAAAACAGCCAGTGTAAAACCTTTTTCCTGAAGCGATACGGGGCATTAATTGCACGTCTCTCATTACTCATTTCATTGCCGTGCTCTGGATATAAGCCTCAGGTTCGTTTTGAACTATATCAAGCAGAGTGTCAAGCCTCAATCAATTAAAATGCAGCAATTCAACGAATGTAAACTAATGAGAGAGCAGAGCTGTAGGAGTTGCAGGAGTGGCACTTCACCCACCAGCCGCCTTTGTAGCTTGTTGAGCTGTTCCGTTTGTGACAGTGCTGTACGGTTTGACCAGTGGGTGAATCTGCCGCACTGCATGCAGAGTTGTCACCCGCCAGTGGGGAATTGGGAGACTCGATTTCTCTCCTGGCTGCCGGTTTCAAAAGCTAATGCGAGTTCGCTGTTGCATCATGGGACTTATTTTTCATTGCAGTGCAAAGGTACAACTGCGATGTGTCATGTCTGAATAAATCAGTTGAAAAGCAGAGGTTGAGGCTTTATGATTGTGTTTACCGAGAATTCCCCTTTATAAATAACATGTGTAGATGTGAATGTTCTGGAGTGGTTAACCCCCACCCTCTACTGCAGGAGATGTTTATTTTGGCTGCCTGCTTTCTTTTTTTTCCCCCACACAGAACAGATTGGTAATGTTTTCTCTGCTGATTTTGCTTGCCATGTTTTGCAGATGGACTCAAATGAAGCAGATTTGATGAATGAGGAGACATTTGATCCTCATTACTCAAAGGAGGAGGACACCTTCCAAGCGTCCACGTTAGCTCCACGCAGCAGCACCTGCGGTGCCGATCTGGAGCGCCAGATGCCCACTCTGCCGTCTGCACCCGAGGTAGCTTCCCAGTCTCAACCGTCCAATAGACCCATTGTGAGAAACAAAACCATTTAACAAGCTTTTGTTTGCACTTGGCAATGTGGAAGACGATCACTGGTCTTTACTGTACTTTATCACTACATCCATCATCACTGTATCAATACCAGCGCCTCTATTTTCACTTATTACCATGTTCATGGTTAAAGAACCGAGGCTGCCGTTGCTAAATTCTTGCCATCTCTTTTATCCAGCAATTCACCATTGGCCTTCTTCCCTCTATGCCGTATAAATGATTGAATGTACGGGGAGCTGTTGTAAAGGCTCATCCTACGATGCTGTTGTTGTGTCTTTTTTTGTCTGTGAAGTTGATGCGTTTTCAAGAGGAGACAAGCACAGTTGGACCAAAGAATTTTTTTTTTTTTTTTTTTGAGTTTGTCTCAACTATAGAAGTGAAACAGCTCTGCAATCCATAAAAGCCAGCAGTAACGGAGTTTAATGAGAAGTGTGACAGAGGAATACGTTCTTTCTACAGAAAGGAAATTGTGCAATATATTACAATTATGTTCATATTATCTACGAGTTCACATTATCTCTTCCTGTTCAATTAGGACCTAGCTACACTTTGCGGTTAATTATCTCTGATTTAATTGTTCTTTCTCTATGATAGTTCTCTCATAAAGAACTACGTGACAATGTTTTTTTGATGGATCAGGCGAGTCTCTCAGTTAAGGTTCTATGCTACCACTCAAGTCAATTACTTCTCTATTAATATGAAAATCTGCTCTTTTGAAATAAATACAGTGGCAAGTCTTGTCATGAATAGAGCATAATCTGATTTTCAAAAGTTTTTTTTCTTTTTTTTTTTTTTTAATTGACGTTTTGTTTATGCAATTGGAACTGTGTTATTTCTTACATATTTCACATTACTTCAATTTTCTGCAGTAATCTGATGAAGAATAGCATAATAGTACAAGAAAATTAAGAACATTTAAACTAAAAAAAAAAAGAAATCAGAGCTGTTATAGCCCTTCAGCTTGAGCCTGAAACCCCAGGCCTTATTCTACCTCATTTTACTGCCTTGCACTAACAAAAGACAGCAAAGGAAAGCTGGCACTGTATACATTTAGCTTTATTGTTCACCTGGGTGGTGGTTAAAGAGTCCCTTAAGCAATTTATTCAATACTGCCTTCAATACATCATGTCCGAGGAGATAAAGCAATGCTGAGCTCTTAACCACTGGCAAGTTTTCATAGACTGAATATGTTGGGATTACAACTACTCCCCACATGCCAGTAATTCCTACTGAATGGGTCATTATGGGGAGTTTGGAGAGGTGAGCTCCATGAATTAATTGTGAGCTTGGACGATTGTAATCGGTCATGACCCCGCTGTTTGCCATGGTTTATTTTGTGCAGCATTCTGCCCCAGAAGATGGTTTTGCAAAACCCTTCTTCGCTGCATCTGAACTTTTGCTGATTAAGCAGAGAGCTTTTTTTGCCCGATGAGAGACCAATCACTTTTCTCTATGTTGCAGAAACCTTCGATTTCTCACCCCTCGCTGTAGTTATCTCAGCGGTGTTGCTCAGTGTGGTGGCCAGGTGTGTTAATGGGCAGAAGTGGCCCAGTCTGAGTGAATCCTAGCGATAAATAAAGAGAGTGCCTGGGAAGATGGATATTCCCTTGGCAGGCAATTTTCAAGGACACCTCTTGGGAACCTTCAGGTTACAAGTCTGTGTCCTTAACCACTGGGCTACCCGCAGGCCCGAGCGTACACTTTGATTGCCACATAGCCGTGGAGTGTAAAAATAGTCCATGGATCATCTCTGTGTGTTTTGGGTAAGACAGCAACCTCATATTCAGCATGTTCAGAAGTATACACAACTTAATAATGCAATGTTCCTTCCAGGCATAGTGAGTGAGTGAGTCAGTCAGTTTGGTATTAAAAAAGGCCACTTACATTTATCTCAGGGTGAGGCCGGGGATAGGGTTTTTGACACCCCTAGGTAAGAATCAATCTGGCACTCCTTGGACTTCTTTCTGTCAATTAGTAAAGCTACACACACACACACACACACACACACAAACACAAATTTTTTTGTTTTACTATTTACTGTGTAGACTGACGGTATGTTTCATAGAAAGTGTTACTTATACTGTTGCAACATTACAAAGACACAGGGAGGCAATGGGTCATAAGATGTTCACGTAATATATAATATATACAACTGTATATATTATATATATGAGCAGCTGGTAGTATGCTGGTTGAAGCTGCTGCCTTGGCACTCTAAGGTTTTAGATTTGAATACCACCTCCAGCTGCAGTACCTTTGAGCAAGGTATTGACCCTAAATTGAACCAGTAAAATCACCCAGCTATATAAATGGGCAAAAAATTGTAAGTAGCTTAACATTGTAAATCTCTTTTCAGAAAAATTTAAACAAAATAAATAAATGTAATGGTGGCAGGTCCTCAGTTTTATAATAAAACTATAAATTATTAAGCAAGATTTTTAATTGAATTTTTTTCCTCGCTTACAATTTATTTTTTGATTAATTAGCCACACAGCCAATTACCTAGGTTTTCCTACTTATAAAACCGACCCTGTCTCAGGATAAGATCTAGGTGTACAAAAAAATGTAGGTGTTACAAAGAATGAAATATGTCAGTGGTGCTTTGAAAATAGTGAGAAGCAATGTTTGTAATTCAGAAATACTGGTGTGGGACAAGGTGTCCTGGGATGCAACTGAAGTCACAATGATCTGTTCACACAACCCAAAAAAAAGAGACTTCTTGAGACCATCTGAAGAGACCAGCACACCTGAGGTTAGGCAAGAGCCCATCTCCACAAAGTTTCACTTGAATCACAGCATGTGCACATAAATCACTGACCCTATCCCTATCTTCCACCGCTCGCTACGACAACGCTGTCTAGCCATAGTGGATAAGCCAAAAGCCTCTGAATATATTTTACACTGGAAGGGACAATGCCGATAAAGTAAGTAATAGCCCTGTGTTTATAGGTTGTGTTTATCATTGTTACCACGCAGGAAGAAGGACTGTTTGTGGAAAGGCGAAACGTGGAGGCGACTGATAAGCAAATCTCAACCTCTGCAAGCAATTTTGAGAGGACAATTACAGTTGTCAGGGGCAACTCTAGCCTTGGTATGTTATCTGTCTTTTTTATGATCCTTTTTTCCTTGTGCATGTACTTAGTAACCAGGGTTATGCTTGGTGGGAGTGATTCTTCTGAAGAGCTATAAGTTACAGCATTGTGTACTTCTCCTGATGTAGCTGCTTTCACTAAGACTATATGGTATTAAAAGCTGCCCACTGCGTTTGATGAGACATGTTATTACTTGACTGCTCTCAGAGTTTACCGTGGAACGCCATTAAAAGACACATGACACACGAAAAGAAGTGTACATTCTTTCTAATTTACTGTAATACTGCTTTTTTATGGTGTTGTATCCAAACTCATTATGCTCTGAATTATACAAGATATTTATAGGAACCAGTAAATATGTAAGAAATTTTACTGAATAAGTACATCTCAACTCCTCAGCTTTTCTATGGTAATCTTTAAATATGTATTTTAACTGAATAAATGTACCAACAGATATGATTTAGTTTTTGTTTTTTTTCTTATTGCAGAAACTTCAAAATGTTTAGTTTCATATAAATACCCAAACATGTGGATAACTTTCAAATTATAAATTTACCTTCTATGTTTAACTGAGATGAAAATGTGATGATGATAAACAACACTACATTTATTACTATTCCTGCTGTTTGTAATGAATTGGTGGAATGTAAAAAGTGTTAAGTATTATTGCCCTTAGAAATAAATTCTTTATCTGTATCGTTTCCACATGCATGGTTGTTTATTTTATAAAGTAGAATCTCAGTTGGGGGTTAATCTTATAGATGATCAGGCTTTCCATTCTTTGTACAGAAATGT
Source organism: Scleropages formosus (assembly GCF_900964775.1). NCBI lineage: Eukaryota > Metazoa > Chordata > Actinopteri > Osteoglossiformes > Osteoglossidae > Scleropages > Scleropages formosus. The sequence continues at coordinate 11,918,359 of NC_041821.1, read as the reverse complement.
ATTTCGGTGCAATATCTGTTACTTTTAGTTTCTTGCCTTGCTTATTATCTATACTGTTTTACATCAATTTTATCCCATACACCTACATTTACATTATTCTGTACATTATTCAGGGTCCATCTATAGAAAAAGGCAAATGGAAATATTTTTTAATATTCAAAATTTTGTTCAGATAATAGTATGATGAATACTTTGAGTACTATATACCCTGAATAAATATTCTGTATTGCTGCATGTCCTGAAGTATAATTTTGTAAGAATGCTGTACGAGTATTGTTATTTCCTTCCAAATAGCTATACCAAGTTACCAAGTAAATTTAAGGCTTTATGCTTTATGGTATAATTTCTGTGACTGGATGTCAAGAGCTGATATAGGATAACAATCCAGAAGTTTCATTTTTACTATCACCTCCTATTCTTGCAGTGAATAAAAAAATGAAGTCATAGTTAATCACAGAGATTTTTTTGATTTAAGAAAACTGCAATATTTGGGTGTGATGCTGTCAAGAAAAAAATTCAGCAAATATAATAATTCATATATTTTTAGGTAAATTGTTGGGGACTGTCACTCATTAAAATAAATTAACATGGGCTCATAGTTGCAACTGCAGCAGCGCAATATGTATGAGAAAGTTAGGAATGATGTACTCTTAGCTGAACTGTCATGGGTCTTGCATTTTTTAGCACGTGCTAAATTATAAATATAGTATATATTGCTCATTTAACACGTTTCATGTAAAATAAAGTACATTTTAATATTCCCAGTTCAACTTAAGCAGTGAAAACACTTGCTAAGGGCTAAAGAGTTTCTACTTCAGATATGCACCAGTTTAACGTTTGGTATTATCGGATTCAGACATATATTTTAAGGTCTGATTTAAAGTTATTTTTATGAAGCAGTATTTTTCAAATGTAATATATTTAACAGACGAATAATGTGTTTTAATTTGAAGTAAATGTGAATAAAGTTAAAGTGTGTTAAGTTCCACCTCCACTGAATCTCAGATGATGTAAGGCCAGTTTGAGGGTATCGATGAGCTTCAGTCACCTGAGGACCTGTGTGTTTGGCAGGGATGACAGTGAGTGCTCTTAAGGATGGCTCAGGGATGGTAGTCCGCAGTATCGCTCACGGTGGATCCATCAGTCGAGACGGTCGGCTGAGCGTAGGAGACAGCATTGTAGCTATCAACGGGGAGCGGACCACAGGCACGAGCAGCGCCATGGGCCGTGCAATGCTGAGGAGGCACTCGCTCGCCGGGCCCGATATCAGGTGAGGACCCAGAGCAAGACCCAGAAGAACATGATGTTCTCAGCCCCACCAGACTGACAACATTTACTCACACAGGCACTGACATTCAGCTCTGTGAAGACCGTGTTAGTTTATCTGCCAATACTGGACAGCCTGAGTCTTTGAGGAATTTGAGGCTATTCACTTTCTAATGGAACATGTAATCAAATTGAACAGGATGTAATTTTTTTTAATTTGTGTAGTGTTTGTGTTTGTATAATGTGTACAATGTGTATAATGTAGTCATTACATTTCTTTTTTAAAAAAAAATAATTTTTTTTATTTAAATGTACATCAAAATTGTGTGCATCAGTACATAATACTTAAGCAATTTAATGTAATAATTATTTTCTAAATGATTACATATGGAGGAAGGTTATTAACTGCTGTCTGGAGCAGCTAATAGTGTGCTGGTTAGTGCTGCTGACTTTCAGTCTGAAGGTTGTTGGTTTGAATCTCATTTGTAGTACCATTGATCAAGGCACTTATTAAAAATGCACCATTAAAATTGCTGAAGTGGAAAATTGGGTAAAAATTTGTAAGTAGTTTAACATTGTAAGTTGCTTTAGAGAAAAATGTGAGCTAAATAAGTGAATACAAATTCGTAGGTTGCTTATCATTTTAAGTAACTTTGGAAAAATGCATTACGCAAATGAATGAATCCGATTAAGATATAATTCCCCAGTGCTGAGCCTACTGCCATCAAACTAATTTATTCCACCAAATAGCAGTATATACTGTACATTCATATTAGTAAGTTGTAAATACTGAATTTTTATCCTGTGTATATTATGACTTCAATTTAGTTTTGTACAGTAATGTTCATGAGCAGATTCCTTTTCATCATCATCATCAACTAGAAACTTTGCAACAAGATGTGTGTTATTTATAAAACATTAAAGACATTTTTGATATATTTGCACTGTGCGCATCATGAAAAACAAAAGTCATTGGATTAAACTGATTGCAGTTGACTTCCCAGTATTCCAGCCTTCAAACCAAGGCAAAGGGTGATAGTTATTTTTTAACCCAGACTCTCATTTAATCTCTGGGACAGAATGAGGAATAATGGAGCATAATTCACTTCAGTCCATATGTGAGCTGTTCCCCTGTGCTCTGGGCTTAAGATATTAAGCATTTCATTGCACCAAACTTTGTTAGAACCTCTTCAGACAGGTTTTACAAATCCTAGTTTCACACTTCATGATAATTACCAAATTTGGGTAACTCCTTTCTCCGTGTCAGTTAAGTTCTGATAGTGTGTGCTGTGCAGTCAACACACGTGTCCACATCACCCAATCCAGTCCCATCATATTTCACGTCAGAGCACTTGATCTTGGTCAAATACTGCAAATTTATTACCACAAAAAACAAAAGCAATAAAAACTAATACGTGAAAATTTTACATATACTAATTTAATCGATAATTCCTATAATATACTAGATTAAAGTCAACTCTACTCTCACACTGATTTTAAAGTGAATCAAAATTATAATTAATATTTATATATGGGAGTATTTTTGACAATGACTGTTGGTGTAACAGACCCACTGCACTTTTCAGTAAATGCCAACGGGTTGAAAGCCATTGCCCTATTGTCCCATGATCTATACCATCTGAATGGAGGATGATTCATACTGTTTATTTTCTGCAATTAGACTTACCATACCCATTTCACTGTGTATATTATGTGTATAAATATATATATACAGCCATATTACCAGATTGGTCATATGCTCATACCATGAAAATGATATCCAATTTGGCAAATAAAAACACATACAAAGCAGACATTTTTAGCAGTCATACATGGATAAGGAATATGCAGAACATTTCATTCAGCCCCACCTATGTGATGCAGTGAGTAGGTAGGTGGAGTCTGACAATCTGGCAGTAACATTATATCCAAAACATGACAGGAAAATAGCCATTTTTGTGTCTGTCACCTCATGACCTGTTTTAAATTAGTACAAAGAGACCCTTATTTTAACTGAATCATTTCTAATTCTAGTTACGTATGGGTTACATTTAGTTTTGAGATGTTTGGGATTACATTTAGCTTTGAGATGTTCAAGATACTAGCAGTATGAATCAGAGTAGTGCAGGCTCAGAAATACACAAAGTAATATAAAATTTGTTTGACTACATTGAGGTACAGGGGATAGCACTGCTGCCTGGAGTATGGTTCTGAATCTGGCTCAGTTTTTTTGGGTTTCCATTATCTCGCCATGTATGCATGGGTTTTCTCTAGGTGCTCTGGTTTCCTCCCTCAGTCCTAAACATGAGTTTCATGTGAACTGCTGACTCAAAATTGCCTGCAGCATATGGGCTTTATGCTACTGCTATCCTGCACAAATAGTTCTTGGTGAATTAATATAAAATGTGAGAAAAAGATATTATATATATATGTATATATATATATTTCAGAGTTATTTTACAATGTAATCCTTAGCTGGTTGGCAGATGCTTTTTACCCAAAAGTACTAGCCCATACTTTATCCATATATACATTTGCATATTCCTCCTGAGGCAGTACAGGTTGGGTTTTTTGCCACCTCACAGCAGTGTGACTCTTTTGTGAAGCAGATCTACCGTACAACTTTTTGAAAATGACTTCACTTTCTTAAGTACTTCCAACCTTGACTACTGCCTTAAAAATGTGCTCACATACTAAAGCATGTATCTGTAAACTGCTCTGCTTCTGTATTTCCAGCATAACCTATGTGCCTGTGAATCATCTAAAGGACTACAAGGCACTGTTGGGGCTGCAGAAGGATGAAACCCTTGTTGTTGACTCAGCTCCCATCCCATGGTGAGCTATGTTTACAGTTCTGATTCTTGTCTCATTTTCATAACAAACCAAAGGGGCAGCTTCTGGTTTGGGATAGTTGCGCAGGGCTGAGGTTCTTGCTGTTTCCCGGTTACATTTAATTTATCGTTTTTACTGTCAGGATCTTGGAAGCTTTGTATCAGATGATAGTACATAGTTTTTATTGATTCTGTAAAATGTGCTTAAAGCACAGTAAGCTCCCACTTTTCATTATCTGGTGGAGAAAAGTGGTGAAAAGTGTTCTTTTTCGAGAAAACTTTTTTTCTAGTGGGCAGATGGCCACTGACCACTGGATGTATGACAACTGGCAATCACATGGGTTACCAGTATCTGGACAGGTGATCTGGATGATAACTATCAATGGCCTCAGCTGCTTAGAGCACATTAGGCCTTTCAAGAAGTACATTTCTGTTTTTTTTTTCCATTAAGCTTTGAAATTTGGAACAGCAGGTGAATTAGTAGTTAGAGCTATGGTTTTGCAATTGGAATCGGGGCTCCCACTGTCATTTCAACAAGCAAAGTGCTTACCTTGAATTGCTCCAGTAAAAATGGAGTAAATGGGTAAATAATTGCATGTAAGAAGTCTGTACAACACCATAAATAGACTAAAGCGTCACCTATACGAACAAACAGACACAGACAGACAGACCATCAGTCATTAGCAAAGGTTTTGCTGGATTTAATGATAGATACATAACAATAATTGCAACTAAGAAGTCTACACAGCAAAGTAAATACACAAAAATGTCACCTATAGAAACAAACACCCAAAGACAGACATAGATAGATAGGTAGATAGATAGATAGATAGATACTTACCATTATCAGTATGGAGAAAAAAGAGCATAAAATACTGGGTTTCTCTACCACTCCTTGAGTGGTGCTGTAAAGGTTAACATTGAAGAGCTTGATTTTTTCCCCCATGTGCTTCAGGTAATTTTCTTGGTTCCAGCATGTCTCGTAGAGCTTGTAAACAGATCTCTCGGTGATAATAAATATAGCTGCTCCACATACACTGGGAACTTGCGGGAAATCTTGAAATCTGGCTATGTTTTGCCATCGTTCATCCAAATGATGGTACCTTATTATCTTTCTAGGCCAAAATATATTCATGAGAATTTTTCCTCCTCTATGAATGCACTCTGTGTAGCCACTGTGAAACCGCAGCACGCATTTTAATTTATACCCAGTGCGATTTTTTATTTTATTATTTTTTCTTCTTCACTGGGCTCTCAGTCAAAAATATTTGAATATCTTCGTTCTCCTGTCATGGTTGACTTTATTGTTATTTATTTATTAATTTATTTATTTTTAGCTGAGAGGCATAGTCTTTATTCACTGGAATAGTGGAAAGAGCTTTTAGTTGCATCAGCTTTTTCTGTGAAAATACATTAAGTGTCATATTTGAAGGTATCATCCCATTTAATGCATAAAGAAATTCCAAAAACGGACAGATACACGCACTGTCTGAAACTGCTTGTCCCAAGTGGGGTCACAGCAAACCGGAGCCTAACCTGGCAACACAGGGGATAGGGACACACCCAGGACAAGACATCACTCCATCGCAAGGCACCCCACACGGGACTTGAACCCCAGGCCCGCCAGAGGGCGGGACCCAGCCAAACCCACTGTGCCACCACACCCTCTGCTAGCTGCTTCTCTAATTAGCTTAGTTAGAAAAATAACTTGAATTATTAGTTTGAAGCACAAACTATGAATACTGTAGATGCACTTTACATTTACCACTTTTAAAGACAAGAATACATCATTTAGGTAACATTACAGTAACATAGTACTGGGTATTGGGCAATTATTATGGATTGTCCCTATATTGCTCGTATTGTACATATGGCTACGAGTTGCAGAGGTGGAGTGATCAGAACCACATGAGACAGCAGCTAGTGTAGTAGTAAGAGCTGCTGCCTTTGGACCTAATGGATCTAGGTGTGAATGCCACTTCTGCTGTAGTACCCTTGAGCACAGTATTTACTCTGAATTACTCCAATAAAAATGATACAGCTGTATAAATGAGTAAATCAATGAAATTTTCTTTGAAAAAAGCACTGATAAATGTAACAGAAGGAGAGTTAAAAAAAAAAAAAACTGATATTCCTTGACAGTGGAAGGATGCAAAGACTAACCATTACATGCAGTACTGAGCTTCTTGCTTGTTCTTAGTGGGGAGATCCCTGAGATTCCAGAACAGGAGGAAGATGAGGGTGAGGAAGGTGACCCATCAATTGATGCATGCAGTGATTGGAACCAGCCCAGGAGGTGAGCGCATCCACTGGCTGTCATGATAGCGTGTGCAGCAGAGCTGAAGCGTGCTGCAGAAAATCCCTCAGCTCTGATATGCTTCCGTCTCCTGTCTGATCAAGGACATGGTGCTATGATTGTACCTTGCCATGAGTGTCACCTCTGGCTAAGTGGGTGGTTACAGTTGAACATCAGTGTGCCTTGCCATCAGAAGACTTTTTGGGGTCAATACCTGAATGAAATTTGCGAGTTGGACTCATGTGAAATGTCCCTCCCTCACATCCCAGAGTGGAACTGCGCAGACAGCTCGGCCAGTCCTTGGGCATCAGCATCGTAGGGGGCCGGCGGATGGGTAGCCGCATGAGTGGAGGCGAGGTGATGCGGGGGATCTTCATCAAGCATGTGCTGGTGGACAGCCCCGCAGGCTGTGATGGGACGCTGCAACCTGGGGACAGGATTTTGGAGGTGCTGCTGGAGGACACAACCTGTTCATTTGCAGTCCGGTTCGACTCATTCTGTAACGCAGACATGGAATTAAGTCAATACTCTTTTTTACTCTAATTGACACAATGTAGCCATTTTTGGCAGCACCATGCAGCACCTCAGAACTTTTTTAACCACATCAACATGACATTGGTAACCTTACTATAACAGTAAATGTCACCAACATACTTGTGGTTGTCATTACAGGTGGTCCTTGACTTAAGACGCATGCAATTTATAACCCTTACTTTTGACCCTTGTCCCATCAACCTTATACTATTTTCGAATCCTAACGTCATAACATCTAACGACAAAGTTTCATTATAATGTTTAACGACGAATGGTCCATCTATTGTATGATAAAATTGACTGGCCATGTTGCACAAAGTACTATATTTCCTATTGTCTTACTGTTACCAGCGATTCTGTTTTATTTACAAAAAACACTTTAGTAATACAATTTTTATTTTGTGATTCCATTCAAGTTACGTTTTCTCTGGTCATGCAGAAAAAAGAACACATTTAAAAATAAAAGTGAAAATAACAGTGCAGCATACAAATATAAATGTAATATTGTCTTGTACACACACACACACACACACACACACACACACACACACACACACACACTGGCTGAAGCCGCTTGTCCTGAGCGAGGTCGCGGTGAGCCGAAGCCTAACCTGGCAACGCAGGGTGTAAGGCTGGAGAGGGAGGAGACACACCCAGGACGGGATGCCACCGGCACAAGGTAACCGAAGCGGGACTCAAACCCCAGACCCACCAGAGAGCAGGACCCAGTCAAACCCACTGCGCTGCTGTGCCCCCCTAAAATATATCATATATTATGAATTATATAATATATATTATATGTTACACGTCCTTGCATAAAGGGGATTTTCGACTTACACTGAAGTCAATTTATGACAAGGTTGTCATAACAGAACCCTGTCGTAATTGAAGAACTACCTGTATGTCACCTCGGTTACTGTGAAATAGATTATTGAACTGAGATAGATGGACATTGTTGTGATATGGATTATTATTTAAAGGGATAAAATACCGCAAAACATCATGTTGCTGGCATTGTGCTTCTCCATGCTACAGGTTGGCGGGGTGGACCTGCGTGATGCCAGCCACGAGCAAGCAGTAGAGGCCATCCGCAAAGCCAGGGACCCCATGGTATTCCTGGTTCAGAGCATCTCCCACCCACCTCCGGTGAGCCTGACTCTCACCTAATCCCCTGGCCCAAGATGTGCTTTAAAGGTTTCCCAATAGATCTTCCTGGGCTGTAAACTTGTCCTCCCTACTTATCACTTTTAACCATCAAAGAGCAGCGCCAGTAGAATTCACCTTTGGAACGGGACTTTTAAAATAAATATACAGTAAATGTAACTAATAATCTTTTCAAAGTGTAATAACTGATGATGCTGTATACATCGCTCTGCCCTTTTGAACCCCCTTCTTGTCCCTGCCCTGAAGTCCCACACCGTGTGGCAATCTCGTACCTTTAGTTTGACTGTTCCTGTAGAAAAATGCCTGATTGTGGTTAAATCCTTAACTTGTCAGTCATGCATAGAAATCCATTATTCATTCTCTACATTTTATTAAACTGAGCTCTTATCACAGTTTTAGAATTAATCAGATTGTGAGCATTTACATACAGGCAGGCAGTCGTGCTCGTTATGTATGTAAATGAGTGGAAAATTCAATTAAAGTGTGTCCAGGGTAAGATGTTGATCCACATTGCAAGGAGCTCCCGTTTCTGTTTCAAAGGAGTTAGACCACCCACTAGGTATCTCGACTAATAAATATCAGCAGATACTTCAGCGCAAAGATTTAATTTGGTTATTACAAGCCCCTTTGTGAGTTAGATATCCATAATGTCTTTTGATCTATAATGCTTTCAAGCATTTCATCTCACCTTCAGATACCTTATTGAAAGTCACTATCATCTCTGCGGTTTGTTCACTACTATAAATGAACAAGCATACTGTTTATTTTGAGCACCGAGAATCTTGCAACATTGTTTCTGTAGGTTTGTTTTTCGAGAAGATAAAGCGTGAATATTTTGGGTGTTGGATTTTGCTGTGGGTTATCACGTGGATGTGTTTATTCTTCTAGTTCAGAGTTTCCACTGATTACAATATTTGAAACGTTGCTCCTTGCAAAGAAGAAAATTAATATCAAGATATGCTTTCAGCCACTGTAAAGTTATGTGAATCTGAATATAGATAACGTTTGTAATAATCTAACAACACAGAAAATTTGAATGATAATGGTTTTACATGTCTGTAGATTTATAAGGCGTTGCTGCTTCCTTAGACAGACTTTTTCTGAATGTTCTGATCTTCCTCTAAAATGGCGATTTATGTGATGCCCCGTAGAAACCTCCACTGCCCTCCCTACCATTAGAGCCATTCTGTGGACCTGTCCTGAGCATCACTAATCCATCCACAATCTGCCACCCACCTGCTCCTCACAAGGTTAGACCCTGAGTCCCTTTATCTGGATCCAAGAAAGTCCTGCAGCGTAATGCTAAAACTCGGGATTCCTGTAACCACGTCCACATGGACATGTTCTCTAACAAGGCGGGTTGCACATGGCCCCCTCTCCTTCCACATTCTACACCCGCCCTTATCCCTTACGCTGCTCATATTTACCCTTAAACCCATCTTCCACCTTTACCCACCTTCCTAATTCTGTACGCCTTCCGCGGTCTGTCCACCTGTCTTCTTCTATCAGCCTTCTCCATTCTGTACACCTTCCTCATTTTCTCTGCCCTCCTGTCTCCTTCTAACCACTTTCCCAGATATTTCCACCTTCTTCATCTGACTGTGCCCATTCTGTCCACCTTCCCAATTCTGTTCACCTTTCTCGTACTATCTATCTTCCTTTCGTTTTTTAATCACGTTTCCAGTTGTTCCCACCTTCCCCATTCTATCCTCCTTTCGTCTTCCAACTACCTTTCCAGTTATTCCCAGCTTCCCCATTCTCTCCACCTTCACAATTCGGCCCACCTTTCTCGTACTTTCTATCCTCCTTTCATCTTCTAACCACCTTCCCAATTATTCCCACCTTCCCCATTCTGTCCACCTTCACCATTCGGCTCACCTTTCCCATCCTACTCGCTACCTTCCTTGTTCTAATTTAACCCTTTGCCTAGAGACAATATATGCAGCTCAAATTAGACAAAAATAACAAAACTCTTATTTTGACCAAAGACAACTGTGAGATTAAATGTGATTGTGTCTTTATAACAGAGTTTGAAAAGTTTCAGGCAGTGCTCTTAATCTTCCTTTGGTGGTGAGAAGAGTTCATATATGTCAAGGAGAAGTAGAGGGAATAAAGATGTGATCTATTTTGCTTTCCTCTGGCTAAGTGGGTGGTCTCATAGTTGAGTACCGCTGCTACAAAAGAGGTCCATTTAGGCTGTAAAGGTTTTCGCTGATAGATACCATAGAAATGCTTTAAAGATATACTTCTCTTTGCAAAGCATGCAACAGTGTAAGCATTTTTTTCAATCTCTTGAAGAATGGGCATGCATTTCTAAAATGTAACAGTGGGAGAATTGAATTTTGAATGAAAAAGAAGAAAAATATCAGTCAGGTTTAATCAATAATCATCTGAATTTTCTAGAAGGTATTTCATCCGTGAGAATTATCGTTGCATGAACTGCTATGCAAAACAAAAAAGGGAGACAAAAGCAAGTTGAGCAAGGACACACGGTTCTGTATACAGACTATGCAGGAACAGCTGCCGTCATCGGTTGACAATAAAAAGATCTGTTTTTAGATTTGCTCTGAGTTCTCAAATTAAATTTGGCCAGATGTTGGCCAGATGCAAAGCAGAATAAACAAGTTCTTTTAATGTCTCATCAGCAATGACGTTAATGTTTTGAAATGTACACACAAGTCGTTTTTCAGAAATATTGTAAACAATGCCAGAGGCATGTACTGTGATTTACCATAGGCATTTTTTATATAACATGATCCTCCTTCAGTAGACTGTGCAGAGTATTTAACAGGCTTTTCTAATTTATATCCAAATACCAGTCACCGGTGACTACAGACTCCAGTGAAGAGGAATTGAATGAAGTAGGAAATTACACAGTAAGGATCACTTAATGTGGTTTTTAATTTCATGCCTTTGCATTTCGTCGTTGTGGACATGAATTTACAGCAGACAAACATATCACCTGTGTAATCTTACATGACACCCCTTGTACTAAATGGCACTGATGTTTTTCTCTTGCTTTAGGGGGCCAAGAGCCCAAATAAGTGTTTCACCCTCCTCTCCTCACATAACCCTTTTGCTCCTACTCCATTTAAGGTTTGTGGGAGTGTGTATTATGCAGTGGTTCTTCCCTAATCTTGTGTGATTGTGTGCTGGTATGGTGTGAAGATTATGGCTTCATGCTCATGTCTGTCCAGCTGTAAGGTATCCTCAATCCACCGATGGAAATCGTACAGTATGGATGGAAATTGTGTGATTTGTCTGAATAATTGTAAAAATCATCTAATCTGTTATGTTCCTGTTCATGAAATTAGAAAGGATCTAAAAGGATCCTAATTTGTATGATTGCTCAGCAATACTTCCAGCTCATTGCATTTTGAAAATTTAAATGTAATGTCTTGCATTAACTGAAATTTTTAAAAACTAAACAAAAATACATATAAATTGTTTGCAGTGTCAGTTTCTATTTTTACCTTGGATGTTATTGCAGTGCAAACTTACCTGTTAATAAACAAATTAATAACCAAACGTCAGTTTTATTTCTGAAGTCTGATAAATTTGGCCGCCGTGGATCACGCGGCACATACTTATAGTTATAGGTGCAATTGGCTTGGATTCTATTCTGTGATATTATAGTTGAAGGATATTTTCTATTTGTGTTACTCTGTTTCCTTCATGCTGGCCCAGCCACCAGCCCAAGGCGAAATAGGGAAGGGGTTCGGCCCTGTCTGCCCTTTCCTCAAGCTGCCTGTGGTGCCTCACGTCGGCGAGACGGACACAGACGCAGTGGCGGAGGTACCAGCCAGGCCCCCCCTGCCCTCGGAGACTCCCGGTGATGAGGAAGACGAGTTCGGCTACATCTGGAGTATGTCCTTGTCATTGCCCTGTCCTGTGCGACAACCAGTAGGCCACTAGGTGGCTCCACACCTCAGATGTTCACTCCCTGAGGTTTCCCTCTATGACTCACAGGGATCGGACCCTGTTTGAAGGGTGGGTAGACATACAGGTTTCTTATGGTAACCAAGATGATCTGAAGGAAGAGATGGGTTTAAATGGGAACACTCCTTTGATCAGAAGTATTCTTTTTTAACACGATTAACTGCTTGTCTCTTATTTAAACCCCAGAATATAACATTCAGAAGCATTTGCAGTCTGATGATTTAAGGTGGTATCAGTTGTTATATTTAAATATATACATACATACATACACACACACACACACACACACACACATACATTTTCAGAACCACCTGTCCCATATGGGGTCACGGGGAACCAGAGCCTAACCCAGTAACACAGGGCACAAGGCCGGAGGGGGAGGGGACACACCCAGGACGGGACGCCAGTCCGTCGCAAGGCACCCCAAGCAGGATTCGAACCCCAGACCCACCGGAGAGGAGGACTGCAGTCCAACCCACTGCGCCACCGCACCCCCTCTCTATATTTAAATAGTAAAAGATAATAGTAACTCCTGGCTGAAATGAATTTGTTGCTTTTTCTGCTTAATTTTGTAGGTTTATTAAAAGTGTTTTGTAAATTTTTCAGGTAACTATTTGTACAGATGAGTCACTTCAGCGTAAGGGCATTGATCTGAATGTGTAGAAGATTGCCTTACATCAACTGCTGCTGTTTGTCTTGCTCAGGGAAGATGGTCCAGAGGTACGGCGGTTTGCCGGGGGAGCTGCACATGATTGAGCTGGAGAAGGGTGAAGTAGGGCTGGGCCTCAGCCTAGCAGGCAACTCTGACCACTCCCGCATGAGCGTCTTCGTGGCGGCAGTGGACCCGCGTGGGGCTGCTGGACAGGATGGGCGGATCTCCGTAGGGGACGAGCTGCTGGAGGTGTGATTCCTTCCTTATGCTCAATGGAAACAGAAAATGTGAAGCCACTGTCAGACACATCCATCCTTGACCACCTTCTCAGTCGAAAAACTTTTTGTACGCATCTTCTAACACCCACGTCCTCTATTTTTCTCTGTTCTTGGTGTGCATAGATAAACGGGCAGATTCTGTATGGACGAAGTCACCAAAATGCCTCCTCCATTATCAAAAGTGCACCTTCGAAGGTCAAAATCATTTTCACCAGGTACGTGCTTTGAGGTATATGGCAAAACCCGTGTGGAAGGTGGCGTTATGCAGTACCACTGCCCGCCAACAGAGGTCAGGAGCACCATTCAGAGTATTGTCTTACACACTGGATACTTGACTTCATCTCAGGGATCCCTAGGGATGGATCCACATCCAGAGTGTGCCACCATTTGCCAAGCTCCAGCTCTCCCAGCTCAGTTTCTGGAGCAAATGGCTGAGCTGCAGGGCTGCAGTGCTGCTTACGCTCGTGTCTCCAAGGAGCGAAATTGTGTTTGATCACACTCAGTTGCTCACAATCAGAAATGCTCGGTTGTGACGTATGCAAATGATCACTTCTGAACAGGAACACAGAAACTTCGAGCCAGATGGCCGTGGAATCGATAAGAAAGTATGGAGGCGTGCTGGACATAGAAACCGAGGTAAACCCGCCATGCAGCTGGGTCCCTTGTTCAGCTGGAGTAGAAACCCAGTTAGCACTCTGATGACTTTCTGGTCCTTTATATTTTTACATCTCACTCTCCGTAAGCCTCCCCTGCATGCTTTTTATGTTATTAATACAGATATTTTCACATGTGAATTTGGCTCGGTAATTTATTTTTGTTTTTTTTTTTTTCTTTAGCTGGCCTTTAACCAACCTGTAATATCTCCCTCGGCGGTAGATGTCAGTATGTTCCATCAGCCATCATTGGCCAAGGTGGGTACTGACAGTACAGTATGTGTTCATACCAAATAATTCCAAACAACTAACCAACCAATGTCAACAACCGCTTGTCCTGAGTGGGGTCGCGGTGAGCCGGAGCCTACCTGGAAACACAGGGCGTGGGGCTGAGAGGGGAGGGGACACAACCGGGACGGGATGCCAGTCCACTGCAAGGCTCCCCAAGCAGGGCTCGAACCCCAGACCGCCACACAGCGGGTACCAGCCAAACCCTCCACGCCCCCCCCCACACCATTTGGGTGGAAGTATCTGACACTGCATGCAAAATTTACCGAAACTATTCCCAGTTGCGCAACTGAATTACAAGGAAATTCCAGTTAATGATAAGAATCTTCATTTTTGTGATTATCGCCAGACCTGCACATTCATATTCATGCATCTTAGTAGCCTCCAGCTGAATGCTTTGTTTTTCGGCTTTTCTTGGTAGTGGTGAGCAGGTGGCTTAGTGATTAGAGGTGCTGCCTTTAAACTCAGAGGTTACAAGTTCACTTTCACCTTCCTGCTGTAGTACCACTCATCAAGGTCCTTAGTCTGAATTGTTCCAATACAAAAATTACACAACTGTAAAATTAGGAAATCATTGTAAGTCATGTTGGAGAAAAGTGTCAGGTAAATGTATTATGTTGTGAAACCTCAGTAAAATAACTACCCCATCTGTTTTTTTTTTTTTTTTTTCTATACTTTCTCTGTTCATGAGATAAACTGAAGAGGAATTTAATAGTGTGTTGTCATTTATTAAGTTTGGGATTAGGAGGAACTGGGAATGAGGATCAGAAAAGAGGAACCCTGCAGTGGGGCTGTGGCTGAAGATATAGCTCATGATGCAGCAGTTGAGAGGATATGAATGGAAAGCATTTGCATATCATTAATTAATTTAGCAGATGCTTTTCTTCAAAGCGGCCTTCAACTCAGAAAACAATACAAAGTGCATTTCACCAACAGATGGAGATATCTAGATGCAGATGCATAATTCTAGGGTAGTTAGCTTGTCCAGTGTTCAATTTGATGCAGGCAGCAGCTACAGGAAGCCAATATAGAGAGACAGGGGGTACATAGGAACGATTTAGCAGGACAAACACAACTCATGCAGCTGCATTTTACATTGAGCGATGCCCAGCAGGCCCATCATTGGTGATGGATCATCTCTATTTCACAGTCATCATTCCACTTGTGATGTCTGCTCATACCGATGGAAACTCCTCGGAAGCCTGCGTGCCATTTCTTTTCATCTTACAAGCTAAGGACTTCTTTAGGTAGCTTGACACACTTGTTTAGCAATGTTGGAATACCATGGATACCCCTTGAATGAATGAACCAGATTCTTTTGTGCATATATTATTTTCCGAATTAGCAGAGAGCATTTGCTCACATGTGAAATGTGAAACCAGATTGTTCTGCGCATTCACTGGGTGCCCCAGACAGTGTTTTAATAATGAAAAGGGTGTAGAGCAATAATACCTTTCAGTAAAATGAACCAGACAGTTTATTGGATAGTGGAGTCCAGTAGGTATATTCTGTTTTCAGTATCCATTATTATTATTATTATTATTATTATTATTATTATTATTATTGTTGTTGTTGATGATAATGGTCCTCACATTCTTTACTAGAATTGCATTTATAATAAAATATTTTTAATGTTCTCATTAGAAGTTTTGCCTAATTAAACCACTCCACTATTCAAATTAAATTTTTGTCTTTTAAAGTGTTCCACTTTGCCCATTTTTTTCCCTCTTTTTTTCTTGAAAATTCTGGAAATTATAAATTCTGTCTGGTCCTTCCAGTAAAGTCCAGTCATGTGTGGGTGAACTGTATTATTATTATTATTATTATTATTATTATTATTATCTGAAATGGGAGCGAGTTTAACAATCATATGCATTATAACCTGAATGAACTGCAGAATGGCATGCATTGTTAGAGCTATATAGAAAAATAAACAGTATTCACTCCTGACTTTTTTTCTTTGTTTGCAGTGTGATGGAATGAAAGCTGGAGAAAGGATCCTGGCTGTGGGTGACAAGAGCACTGTGGGACAACCTGCAGAGAAGGTGAGATTAGTGCACTGAACCGGTTTCTGTGTGCTCTATTTTCTAATGAATATTGTAATATCCTCAGCCTGTGGAATCCTGAGACACAATAATAGACCTTTTCTCCCAGGTACTGTGAGGTAAATCCCATGTGTTTTGAACCTAGGCTTCCAGTCTGCTGGACAAGGCTGACAGCATGGTGAAGTTTACTGTCTCCTCGAAGGGCCCCAGCCCCATTCCCTCAGCAGCTGGTCCACAGAGAAGTATCCCAGAGGTGCCGATAACCAGAAGCCCCAGTGTGCCCCTCATTTTGATGGAGCCAGACTGTGGTGAGACATTTACATTTACATTTACATTTATTCATTTAGCAGACGGTTTTGTCCAAAGCGATGTATATCTCAGCAAAAATACAGACAGTGGTGTCTTATGCATAGCCAGTGGCAAAATGCAACATATCTACATAAGCACAAACCAGAAATGGCACACCATTCATTCTGCTCATCAGCAGTGTGCTGGAACAGGTAAAACCTTCTTAGAAAAAGAGATTAAGTAGGAACAGGTTGGAATTATAATGGAAATCGATGTCATTAACATCATTCCTTTGACTACTCATAAAAATTAGATGGGCATTGGTGTCTAGTGTTTTTTATAAAGCTCACTGCTTTGATCTAATTTCAAACAAAGCAGTTTGCCTAGGCTGGATTTTCATTTTCTAAGTGCTTCAGTAGTTTAGATGCTAATGACTTGCCCTCGTTGGACTGTTTCCTGTAGGATCCAGTGGACCACCAGCTCCAAACACCTTTTCATCCAACCCAGCGACCTGTCCAATTACCCCTGGCTGTGAGACCACCATTAAAGTTTGTAAGGGGCACAATGGCCTTGGTCTCAGCATAGTAGGAGGCAGGGATACACTGTTGGTTAGTATGTTCAATGTTTGCCTTTTATGAGATGTTTGCATATGTTCCTATTTTGTATGTACATATGACTGAGAAAGAATAGATAGATAGATAGATAGATAGATAGATAGATAGATAGATAGATAGATAGATAGATCTGGACCCTGAATCAGACCTTTGGAGCTCATTTGTTGTCTTTCCACCTTCTCTTCATATCCATCTAGGGGGCCATCGTCATTCATGAGGTATATGAAGATGGAGCCGCTTTCAAGGACGGGCGTCTGAGGGCTGGGGACCAGATTTTGGAGGTACACTGGAGCTTGTTGCTCTCTTGGCGCTAGTGGGACCACCCGAGGCTTGGGTGTGAGGGACAGATCGTAATTATAGCGGCTTAGTCACGCTCCTTTGTTTCGGAGTATGACATGGTCCTCCTGTGGCCCGACCATATTTCCCTTTGATCTTTAATGCTCCCGGCTCCTTGCAAAACCATCGTACTCTGTAGAAATGAGGGGACAGTCCACTTTACTGGTGTCCGATCGTAATGATGCCTCACCATCTGAAAGCTTGATCATATCTATTTTTTTCCACATACAACCATTTTATTAGTATGTTTTGAGAGAATTAGAGAAGAGTCTATGTACCACAGGTGAAAATTAGAAATTTGAAGAGATAAAAATTATGTTTTGATAGTTTTTTTCACATCCCCATCCATACTCCCAATTTCAATAACCGCTTGTCCTGAGCAAGAGCCAATCTGGAAGCATTAGGTGCAAGATTGAGTGGGGGTGTACACTGTGGAAGGGGCACAGCTCAATCACAGGGTAGCCATTCAAAAGGTCACTTACCCCTTTACACATTAAGGGGAATTTAGCATCACCAGTCCACCTGAACTGCATGTTTTTGGATTGTAGGAGGAAACCAGACAATGCGGAAGACACCCACACAGACACGGAAAGAACAAGCAAACTCCACACAGACTGAGCAGAGATCAAACCCATGTTCTCTTACACCACCCAGGCACTGTGATGCGGCAGAACTACTCATTATGCCACCATGCTGCCCTTTCACATGACCACTTAATGTGTTTTTTTTTTTTCCACAGGAGACTTGTGAACTGTCTTGACTAACTGTTAATTCCACATTACATCAGGCAGTGTTTGGGGAGCGAGGTTCTGGACTAACGCTGAATGATTAATCCCTTCCCTCCAATTACATGTCAGAGAAAGGCGTTACCTTGCATAAAACTTTCTCTGGCAGAAACTCATTAAAATCCTTACCAGCCCCCATGGGGCTTTGTCAAACACAACTCTGGCCTCTTCTCGAACAGGTCAATGGCTTCGACCTCCGGGAGACCACACACGATGAGGCCATTGAGGTCCTGAGGCAGACAGTGCAAGATGTCCTTCTGACCGTGTACCGCAGGGAGGCCTGCTACAACGACGTCGACCTGTGGGACATCTTCACACTGGAGCTGGATAGGGAGTCTGGCCAAGACCTAGGACTCAGGGTTGCTGGGAAAAGGTACACCAGGCAACTGTGACATAATCGTCTTTCTCTTCTTTTGCTACCATGTTATACTTAGAGGTCTGGCCTACAAAAACACATCTGAACTTTCTGCCCAATTGAGATTAGTTGTCGTTTTCCAGCCAAAGCCTAACTGCTGTAGATTGAGTAACTAAAAGACCGTTTTGCTCAACAGACAAAGTCCATCTACAGTTGGTGTCAAGGAAAGGTAACATCACCCTTGAAGTGTAATCTCCATTTGTCGGATTGCCTTCCTGGTCTTTTTGGGAAAACGAATGCCTGTCACACTTTCAGCCCAAATGCAGATTGACAGTTCTCCAAAGGCAGACTTGCTTTCATTCATATCAGGAAGATCAGGCATCCTCACCCTCTTGGTGCTCCAACAGGGATGACAGGGGCGTCTTTGTGTCAGACATCGTAGAAGGGGGCTTGGTGGAGATGGATGGTCAGCTGAGGAAAGGGGACCAGATCCTGTCTGTGAACGGGGTGGACGTTCGTGTCTCTACAGAAGAATCTGTGGTAGCTCTGTTAAAGGTCAGCCTGAGCCCCTCGGGCAATGGGAAGTCAAGTGTGCTTCTATTATCACACGTGTTTCAATTCTGTTAACGTTTACCAGGACCTGGGGTGCTCACACAACTTGTGTTTTTGTGTTTGCCCTTTCAGAATTCTACAGGAAAGATAAACCTGGAAGCGGCTCATTTTAAACCCTGGTCTTTCTCCTTGGAGAGAACACTCTCAGTTGGCAACCCGGTAACTTTATACACAGATACGCCACTCTTTTTCATACACACTTTCTTCACTGGTCAAAATTTCACGCATTCTTTTACTTGTTTTTCCATTATTTTTGTTTTTCTTATTTTATTTTTCACCCAGCTGATTTTCTTGCAAGTTTTTTTTTCTTTTTTTCAATTAGTTTTCTTTTCCTTGGTTGCCAGATGGCATAAATTCAGAACAAGGGGGCATAATAAACAAATTTGTAATTTGGCTTCTATGTTTATTGGCTCTTTGCCTTCCTTTCTTTATGACTAGTGTCAGCTGTACTTTCAGTACTTTATGTCACTTTGTTGTGCAGAGCACTATACTGTATAGAAATAAACAAATTGAATTCAGTTATTAGTTATATTCATAAAGTATTTATACAGTACAAATCAAACTTTGAGTACACCCAGGTAATACTTTTATGAGACAAACTGGACAGCAAAGCAATCCACACATGTCCTATATCCCTGGAAACTGCTACAGAAGAGCAATGAATATCAGAAATTCAAAGAAGTACGCTCAGACTTTTCAGTGGTACTGAGTAATATATTAAGCCATTTATGTAATGTTATTTTGTCTGTAAGGGGGTGTGGTGGCGCAGTGGGTTGGACCACGGTCCTGCTTTCTGGTGGGTCTGGGGTTCGAGTCCCGCTTGGGGTGCCTTGCGATGGACTGGCGTCCTGTCCTGGGTGTGTTCCCTCCCCCTCTGGCCTTATGCCCTGTGTTACCGGGTAGGCTCCGGTTCCCCGTGACCCTGTATGGGACACGCGGTTCTGAAAATGTGTGTGTGTGTGTGTGTTTATTTTCTTTCTGTAAAATTGTTTTTTAACTCCAGAATAGTGAAACAGGCAGCTATGAAGATGCATCCTGCAATTTGTCTGGTGATGGAAGTCTTCAAGGTGAATTCCATAGTTGGAAGAAATATGGTATCCATAAAAACAATTCTTGTTTACTGCATTGAGCGAAGTGACACTCAGATAATAAAAGTCTAGGTTGGTGTTATGATATCTAGTGCAATAATCTGTTGTTAGTAACAGACGTCACTTTGACACCTTCAATCTGTTATTAATTACAGTGAAACATAATGATCTCCGATTTATTTTGCATCGATGTTTAATTTTCCCAACAGCATCGGGTGACTGCCTAGACATTCGGACAGTTTCGTTTACAAAGGTTATTTCTCTTTTTCTTTCAAAGTGGTTTAAGTTATTTCAAAAAATATATTCAAAGTCATCAGTGTGCCTGACATCTGCGGCTTCCCTTCATCCGCGCCGCTATTTCTGTTTGCAGGGACCCACAAATTCCCTGGGAATCAGTGTTGCAGGGGGCGTTGGGAGTTCCCTGGGTGATGTCCCCATCTTTGTTGCCACGATGCATCCAGCTGGGCTGGCGGCACAGTCGCAAGCTCTAGAAGTAGGTTTCCTCACAAAGGTGCTGACACACATCCTTAGCACTGGGTCATAAAACAGAAACTTCACAGTGGTGTACAATGCACCGTTCTTCTGCCAAGCTGCTATGGGAGCCTCAGCAGAAACCCCGACTTCGAATCTCTTCTCGCCCGCCTGCGGTAGAATGGCAGACAAGCTGACCATTGTCCCATCTTGGTGGAACAGATTTGCTGAAGACAATGAGCCTGCAAAGAGGCAGCCATCTGTGACCATAAATTACTAATACTTCACTGCATTCAATACATAAAAACGAGTGGAGGGTTTGCATGTGAACTTTTGACCTGAACATCATGTTTTTCTTTAATGGTCGTTAAGCAGTGATAGAGAGTTCTTTATTATTATTATTATTTTAAATTTCACTGATATTGAAACTGCATGAATATGCTCAAAAATTCAGTAAACTTTTGTTTCAGTTTTACATGTCGCTAAAAAGACCTACACTGGATGACAGAAATTCTGACAATGCATGTGTGTCTTCAGGTTGGGGACCAGATCCTCAGCATTAATGGGGTGTCTGCAGAGGGCCTCAGTCACACCGAGGTTGATGCACTGCTGGAAAGAGCTTCAGGGAACATCGAGCTGCAGGTCTGGGACTAATAGCTGCTTCCAGACATGAGGCAGTCACTGTGTATATTATCCATAACTCCTTATTCAAAGGCAGGGTCATGGAGGTCTGGAGTCTATCCCAGAACCAAAACCTGAAACAGCATGCCAGTCCATCAGAAAATAGCTGCACACATTCAGACAGAAGGCAATTTAGAGTCACCAGTTCACCTCTCTTTAGATTGTTGGAGGAAATCAGAGCCCCAGGAGGACACCCATGTGAACATGGAGAGAACATTCAAACTTCGCACAGACTGAGCAGGGCTCAAACATACATATGTGGAGCTTTGGAGCTGTGATGCATCAGCGCTACCCACTGCACCACTGTGCTGCCAAAAATAGAATTTACAAAGTAAATAAGTGGAATTTACAAAACATCAAATGTTGGGACCTTGATGTATTTCTGCATGTACATTACTGTGTAATTCATAAATGAATAGTAATTATGTTTAAAACAACACAATATGTAGGCCTGCATTTTCCTTTTGTCCCCAGATTCCTTCATTCTTGTTCATGTCACTGTGTCACATTCCCAATAAGTGATTCAGATGCTTTGTTTATTGAAAAAGGTCCCGCTCACTTGAGCCCAGCCCCATGTATGTCTGTTTTCATGTTTTGTGCAGGTGGCCACGAGGGATGATTTTGCAGACAGTCTGGAGGAGAATATAATGGTTGGCTTCACAGATGATCCCCGGTATGGATACACACTGGGCCAGCCCCATGATTCCCTACTTCACAACAGGCCTTCAAGTGCTTCTCAGTTCTTCTTTGTCTGGGATTACGAGGATTATTCAGGAACAGTTTGCTTATTTAACAGAATCAAATATTTCCAGTCGTGATGCATTGTTTTTGTGTAAAATTTTGGCTCAGGGAGTCAAGCTTGAGCAAATGTTGGCTTTCTTCAATTCAGCGTTTGGTTCCTGTTTCCATCACAGCCCTCTGGAGTGCAGAACTATCACTCTGGAACGGAAGTCGGCAGGCTTGGGATTCAGCATCGTTGGAGGATTCGGAAGCCCACATGGAGACCTCCCTATTTATGTGAAAACAGTGTTCGGCAAGGTAGGAAAGTTGTGGGTCACTTAATATCTTCAGTGATGTGTTAGGTCACCAAGGGCCTAAAGCTCCTAAAGCTCTTGATCTCTCTGTCTACCAAGCAAACTGGCAAGTTTTAAAAGTTATTACAGAATTGCTGAGTGCTGTATATATCTGTTGACCCTCTCCTAGCATGAGTTCCCGTTTATTAAGAGCTTTAACGTTTGTACAGATGAGATGATACAGAATACATGCAGTTTTCATTATTTTTTTATACAGGGAGCTGCCTTTGTGGACGGCCGGCTGAAACGTGGGGATCAGATCATCGCCGTCAATGGCCAGAGTTTGGAGGGGGTCTCTCAGGAAGAAGCGGTGGGCATTCTGAAGAGAGCCAGGGGTGCTGTAGACCTCACAGTGCTTTCATAGATGAGTTCTGCACTCATCACCATTCAGCTGCTGTGTAGACAGATCATATTATCTGAACTTCTGTTATTAGTGTATGACACTGTGATCTTTTCCCGTTACCTTAAATGTATATTTTCTGTCTCTTGTTAAACCACATGCACATCTGTTTCCTCCAGACAGGTCACCTAAAGAATAAAACTTGCTGATGTGCTTCACAGGCAAATAGTGAATCATATTTTGTGTTTTTGGTCATGTTGTGAATGAGTTAAAATATTGGATTTTTTTTTTCTGCTGCTCCATTATTTTCACTGTAGACATTGAGTAAAACCTGTGAAGACATTGTTAGAAAAGACCTTTATTTTATGTGTATATCTTCTCTGTGCTGTAATTTAGTTGGAGGGTTGACTCTGATGAGAGAAAGGGAAAGATAGAAGAGGGAGTGACGAAGACAGTGGAGTGTAGCAGGAATATTCAACACATTACTTCTGCTTTGAACTTTGGTCGTTACTTTACAACGTCAAACAAGTGCTGCTGGACTTGACGTCTCCCACAGCTCATCGGTAATGCAGTCTTGAATGTGGTCTGTGGTGTGTTTGAGTAGAATAACGTGTTTGCTCAACTGTGTGCATTTGAAACCAATGAATTAGCTGTTTGGCTGAAGAAGAGAAGAAACAGAATTTTTGGAATGGCTAGTTCGTTAGTCTTGACATCCAGCTCACTGGAATGCTGTGGAATGAGAGATTAGTGTAGAGTCAAATGCCTCAAAACATCATCAGTTTAAGGTAGCCATTTAGGGAGGAGTGGACAAGAACCCATCCCAAGCAAGGAGAAATATTAATATATTTACAGGAAACATTATGGCAAGTTGTGCTTGCTGATGGGGTCTACTTACTTTTCACACAAGGTTTCTGAATGTTGTCTGATTTTTGTTTTGTTTCTTTTTTCCTTCAATAAATTGTAACTTCTGTGAGTAAAGTTTGCATGTGTTATCTATTTTGAGATTTGATTTGTATACTGCTTGTACTTTCTGAGGACTGGAGGATGGTTGGTTATATTATAATATGTAAAACCACCGAGTCTTAAGGGTGCTGTACTTTCTTTTTCACCATTCTGTAGATAAATAATAAAGGTAAATTTTCCGCATGTGTGGTGCTAAGGAGAGCTTCAGAAATAGCTAATAAATGGTTCCATAAACTCGAACTACAAGAGGTACATGTTCATGGTAAATGTGAAGTGACCTAATCTGTGTTTGATCTCACCTCATCTGTTTCAGCTCCTATGGTCGCTATATTGGTTCATGCATCAACTGATTTTCTATTTATTATATTCATGGCTTCAGCTGCTTACAGAAAATCACACGATTTTCAGCTACACCAGTGAATTATTACAAAATGTAACCCTCACAGCATGAAGTTAGAATAATCATTACCATTTATATATTTAGCAAATGCTTTTCTCTGAAGCAACTTCCAACAAACTCCATGTAGTGTTACCAGCCCACACACCTTATTCACTAAGGTGACTTACACTGTTAGATACACTACTTACACTGGGTCACTCATCCATACATCAGTGGAACACATTCTCTGCCACTCACACACTATGGGTTAACCTAAGCAGCATGTCTTTGGATGGTGGGAAGAAACGCATGCAGACACAGGGAGAACATACAAACTCCCCACATACTGAGCAGGAATCAAACCCACATTCTCTCACACCACCCAGGCACTGTGAGACAGTAGCACTACATGCTGTGCCACCATGCCACCCTGAAGCAGTTTTTCCATGTGTTCCGTGACAAGAATATCCTGATGAAATAACCAATAAAGATGTTTGCCAGTGACATTGAATTACTTCATTTATATCTACTACATCAGAACACACACAGCTCAAGTGTTGAACTGAACGCTGCTGCACTAAAGATGGTAACTCAGGTCCGTAGCACCTGCTTCTTTCATCAAACAGCTTTTGGACTTACAGCTTCCCAGACTAACGCAACGATAATGAATGCCAACTTCTTCTCACTGCTTAAGCTTGTTGTGAAACCGTGATATTTTTCAGATTGGACACAAGCATTGATGAATTCATGTATTTTCTCAGTCCCTTGGCTTGTCATTTTCCCTGCGCTACCAGGAGCTAAATTGACTGTCTTGTCTGTCAAAGACATCAAAGTCAAAGGGAGTGTTAAAATTGACCTAATATAGACTAGAAAATATTTTTCCTTTGTAAATATTCCATTTCATTAGTGGTCGTTCTTGCCTCCTATTTGATCTCTTTGAAGCCCATCCTTCAAATATACTCTGTGTAATGGCTAGAGAATGGTACCTAAATTAAACAGACAAAATTATTTAATTTATTTTATGTAACTCCAATTTAACAGGTTTCCAAAGGCATCTTAGGAACAAACCGAAAGAAATTGAAATACTAGTTTTTTTTTTTTCTTCTTTTTTTTTCCTTCTTTTTTTTTTTTAAATCTTCCAACAATTTCTTTTGGGAAGAAAAGTTAATGGGTGCTAAAAGACTTTTTTTAATGAAAATTACAGCTCTTAATTCACGCTCTGTAGGGAGCTGCAGTGTGTTCTGGATTCGGTTGTGTCCCAGCATTGAAGTGATTCATTAAAACTATTGTCTACATGGGAAGGAATATGAACCAGAATTTGACGGTAATTTTAAAAAGGTAGAAATCAGCTTATGATTAGAAAGTACCTCAGTCGGCAAATGGTGCTCAACTGTAAACTGAGCCGAGCACTGGGTCAGTGTAAAATGTCCTCCTGGGGCATAACTGGAATACCTTTATTTGAATAATGTTATCTTAAAATGCGTGTTGGGATTTCTGCTGATGAATCTTCCATAATTAGTTTAATGCAGAGCAACCTGAAATTATGTGATTGTTTCTTGCAGGTTGTCATTTACTTGCTGGAAATTTCAAAGCCTCTTGAAAACAGTTGTGGTGTTGCAGCTCGCATTATTTTTTATTTATTAATTTAGCTGATGTTTTTCTTTAAAGTGACTTGTAGTGTTAAGGTTACAATTATCTACCCATTTATACAGCTGGGTAATTCTAGTGGAGTAATTTAGGGTAAGGACCTTGCTTAAAGGTACTACAGCCAGAGGTGGGGATCAACATTGCAATCTTTGGAACCAAAGGCAGTAGCTCTAATCACTATGCTACCAATGGCCTTGGATTTGAAAGGTACAAGCAGAGATCTTTCACAGAAGGTTCGTTCAGGGTTTTTTTTCTTTTTTTTTTAGCATGCAGTCATTTCTCTTTTCCTTTTTCCATACCTTTGTATGCAAGTGAATAGACAGAGTTCTGACAGCATGTTCCAGTCTTATTTTGCCGCTCAACTGCTATTGCAAGTTTCCCAACATTATTACTTTCCTGCTGAAGTGTTTCCTTTTTTTCTCTTTATTCGCTGTAATGATGGCACCATGCTGACACAAACCACTTTAGCAATGTGTCGCTGAATGCATAGTGCCTCTGTCAACATTATGTTCTGGTCTGGCATTACTGCACACCTGTCAAATTATATAGTTTAAAATCAACCTGATTTGAGACAAGATGTCTCAAAAGGAACATTTAAATGTCACAGTTCATAACATAATGACCTGTGCCAAAGGGGATTAATCTGTTCAACTCTTTACAAAGCACCAATCATTTTATGAACTGTAATTTAGGTGCATGTTTCTTTATTTCTGTTGTGCTTAGTATAGTCAGTGGTTACAGAATGCCGCTATGTTCGGAGTTACTTGGATGTTTACATTACAACGGTAATAATCACAAAGGTGAAGGGCGTCTGTAGTCCCCATATCTGCTATACCACTGCTACTACAGATAATAGAAAGTTTTCTAAAAATTTCATGCAAAAAAGCAATGCAGACTCCCTCTGTTGACTGTTTGTATATTATTAAGTGTTTACTTTAATGTTTTTTAACAGTAGAACCACATGTATTTTAGAAAGGCACAAATGTCAGCATCACTGTTTAAACCCTAACCCTAAGTTATACTTGCCAGTATAATATAGTATAGTGATAACCCTAACGCTAAGTTATATTTACCATTTCCTTTAGACTGTTATTTCAGCATTGACATAATGAACACTGACAACATGTTTATATTTATTGACTTCAGTAAATGTATTTATTTAGACTATTTTATTTTTGACTGCCACTTTGACAGTGTCTACTGATATTACCGTGCATGAATGACATGTTGGGACTATTGACATCCTATTATTTTGGATAATTTCGAAAACAGCTGCAGATCACGTTGACAAATGTTTTTGGAACAAGGACAAGTACAGAAGGTATTAAGTGAGCTGTAAGACAGCAGCACTCTCCCACTGTGTCTCGACCTCACATAACCTCCAGAAGAAGAGAGACAGGCTGTTTGGTATTTACATGCGCAGTGACCTTCGGCAAACCTGTGCTGTTCAGAAAGATTCGAAAAGCGAGGAATAACAGAGTGCTGAAAAACAGTTTTTTTCGCAGCAGAGGTGGAGTGTGAGGCTGACAGGTACAATGAATTGAGGATTAAAAGCAGTCAGAGAACATTCCACGGAAGTATGTAGAGTGTCAGAGTTTAAGGCAGGCTTTCTGCAACCGCTGACACTCAGCGGCTTTTAAATTCCTTCTGGTTGTGGTCATCTTTAAGGAAGTAGACTGACATTCAAGCTGAGGATAGTGTAATGTTACCCCATATAGAGTAACTGTTTAACCATGCTTCCATCATCAGATTTAAAAATCCTTTAATATTCCATGTATGGCTGTGTTCAGCTAAGTGCCATCTTTACTTTTTTTGGTTTAGTTGTTTTGTCAGTGGAATATGGTGTCATGAAGTGAATCACTACCACAAACCCAAAACAGGCAAAAAAAAAAAAAAAAAAAAACAAAAAAATCTCTAGGAATGAAGAGTTACAATTGTACAATTGAACAAAACATTTAAAAATCTAAGACATGAAGTGGAATATACAGCATAAAGCTAAAATGGTTAACTTAAACTCTTTTTCAAGCCTTACAGGACTTGAAAAGAGTAACTATAAAGTATTTCATATAGCAAGACCTTTCACAAATGCAAAACATTGAAAAAACTTGCTGTACTGTCCAAACACTACTTGCATGCTTCGGGTCACTTTGTAGGGGTTTTTCTTGTTTTTCCTCATTTACTGGTTAACTGAGATGACTCAACATTCCTCACCAACTTCATGTTATTCAAAAACCCGACATGAAACGACAATGAAATGGTTTTCTCTGTACACCTTTTTATCCACGCTGTGACACTACTTACAGTATATACTGTAGAGCAGTTAATAGAAAATCTGAATATAGTCGATTTCCTTTGGGTTTTTTGCTATGAATTTAACATGAATGTGAAACAGCACAGTGAGATGTGGTAAGAAGTGACCAGGCATGAGACAACCATGGCAGAACTGGTTTTTATAGCTGCTCTTTCCCATGACCACCAAATAATTAATGACAAATTAAGTATCAACAACCTATAAACTGCCCGCATTGTATCTGGAGTTAAAATGCAATGACTAAGTCTAGTACACTAACTTTTATTATAACTTATTTTATAAATGTTCTGGCCTGAGGAAAATAAAGAAGTCTGACAAGAGCAAAAATAAGTACATGTGTTGACATGTAAAATTATTGAGATAATTGCTCTAATATTTAGTTTGGGTGCCACTCTGCTCTTTCAGGGTCTGCAACTTAGCCCTGCAGAAATTTATAATTCATCAGTTTGGATGATCTACCAGTCTTTTCACTGGGTTTCACAACAATGGTGGAGCACTACTTGTTAGGACAGAATTTTTCTTCTAAAATTTGTAATGTTTGGATGTGTGTGGAAGGTACTCACATTACACTGTGTTCCATGAGAAATGCTTATGTGCTTTTTTTCTGCAACGCACTGCTGATCTGACTGCATGAGGTTGCAAAGTATTGTTCGGTGTATTTTTAGATTTACTTGCTAACTTATTTCACTACCCACTTATGTCTAGAAAAGCTTACCTGTAAGTTACCTGAAAGCTCTCTAACTGCAACTGATACCACTAGTAACAGCATATTGCTCCTTACATTCATTTATGTTGGACTTATTTTTAAATCTCCAGAACTGAGGTTGATTACAGCAACAGGGCCAATAGTAAACACAGTACAAATATGAAGAAAATACCCTTTTTGTGCGGTACGGAGGTGATTCAAGGATGACATATTTGATTCAAGCAAAATATATTTAAAAGAAAAAGAGAGAAACATAAAAGACAAAATGGTTTAAAAAAAATAATAAGAAAAATAAAAATTTTAAGCTTGCCTGGAGACAAGCAGCTTCAAATACAATTACTTGTGAAGGTAAACATGGACGTTTAACGTTTTGAATGCTGCTGAAGTCCATCTTTCAACACATACGAAAATGCTGTAGCAACACTGAATTTACAGCACTACAATGGTATAGCTCTTGTAGTAGCATTACTGTGATATGCATTTAGAACATATAGATTAGCCAAAGTGTACATCTGAGCTCAGTGTCTAATATGTCTGTGCCTTCCAACAGTTTTCTGGTCATCTTCTTGTTAAAACATGTCCGCTGATGACACTGAGAACAAAATGCCTCCTGTTACACAACAGCCCGCCTTGCCTGTGCAAACAAACACCACTTATGTATACCTGGCACAGGAACTTCGGCAGTTCGCTTGGACTGAGTGTTGAAATAAAACTGTTGCTTTTCACATGCGAGATAAGAGGAGGAATCCTTCCACAGCATGACAGGAATAAAACTACTGTAAAAAAATGTATTCTTATATAAAGTGTAAATGCATTTACAGTACATTTACATGTAATTTGACATTTAGCAGATGCTTTTCTCCAAAGCAACGTACATCTCACAGAAATGTGTGCATTACGGTAGTAGAAAAAAGAGATTTACATGCAGACGTGATTCTACAGAACAATTAATTTGTTACATTTCACCATATGAACCAATGTACATCACACCAGTAGCTGCATACATAATAAATAGTTGTACATATAATAGCAGTTGTATGTAATATACAGCTATAGTAGCTGTATATATAAGTATTTATATATGTAAATATATACTTATGCGTAATTTTACATTTTGTATTTTTATACATAGGGGGTGCGGTGGCGCAGTGGGTTGGACTGAGTCCTGCTTTCCGGTGGGTCTGGGGTTCGAGTCCCGCTTGGGGTGCCTTGCGATGGACTGGCGTCCCGTCCTGGGTGTGTCCCCTCCCCCTCTGGCCTTACGCCCTGTGTTACCGGGAAGGCTCCGGTTCCCCGTGACCCCATATGGGACAAGCGGTTCTGAAAATGTGTGTGTGTGTGTGTGTGTGTGTATGTGTGTGTGTGTGTGTGTGTGTGTGTGTGTGTGTATTTTTATACTTATACTTTTCAATATAAAGCTACATATAAGTTTAAACAGTCGGGGTTTGTTTTGGATAACATACCTTGCCTTCGATCTACAGAACCTGAACAAAATTTGTCCAATACACACACACACACACACACATTTTCGGAACCGCTCGTCCCATACGGGGTCACGGGGAACCGGAGCCTACCCGGCAACACAGGGCGTAAGGCCAGAGGGGGAGGGGACACACCCAGGACGGGACGCCAGTCTGTCGCAAGGCACCCCAAGCGGGACTCGAACCCCAGACCCACTGGAGAGCAGGACCCTGGTCCAACCCACTGCGCCACCGCGCCCCCCTCAAATTTGTCCAATAATAATGTGTAATACAGAGCTGTATTTGGAAATATGCATTAACATTGTTTCCTCACAGTTATCCATGTATGTATAACTAGTTGGGGGGGGGAGACAAATTCAAAATTCAGAACTTTTCACAGAACTTTCCGTGAAATAAAACTAAACTTCTGTTTTGAAGCTCAAAAACAACTTTCCTTCTCTAGAACTAATTCTGCGATGGAAAACAGAGCTGATTGCAAGGGACTTCATGAGCTGCTAGTGTGCAGCGGGAGAAGTTCTATCTCAGCATGAGGATGAAGATGAAGAGCACTGTGACGTACAAGCGATGCAGGTATCCTCGCGACATCTTCATCCTGGTTCCGTCGCACACATCCTGTCGGGGTTCTTTTAACAATGAGATCGGGTCTACAGGCTCGACAGTCAATGATGGAATAGTAGGTGGTTTTCAGTAAGTTAGAAAAGAGCAATATGATGAATTCCCAGGGAGCCCCAGTAGCCTACCTCATGATTTAGGTGCAAATAAGTGAAATTGAGGGACACTGCTGAGGCTGGCATCCTGAAAAACAGCAGTCCCCTGTTCTGCCTCACCTGCCTTGCTCCATTGCTATGTTAAACAGATGTTTGTCAGGTCTGACTCCGCTGTTAAAGTATATAGAATACCTAATATCCTATCATTCACACAGGAAGCATATTTTTGGCATGGCTGGTGAACTAGTCTTTGAAATATTAGCAATAGTTGAGATGGCAGAGGTGTGTTATAAAATACCGTTTATGGAATGATTATTCTCTACAGGTAATGAATATCTTGGGGAATAGCAAAAATGAAATTTATACTATGATTGTATCTGTTACAGTGTCTGCTCAGCTTCACATTTCATAGGCATGCTACATCACAACTGATAACTATGCTTCTATTTCATTCTGTATGACAACATCCTGAAATTATGAAGTGGGGACTATAATACTGAGAACATTTGTTGGACACAGAGGGCAAAACTTCAGCAACCCTGACAGATGCCCCTATATCTTGGTGGACTGCTGCTTTTGTACAATGCTGTGATTTATTCCCAAAACTGATTATCAAAAATTGCATTGGTTTATTATTATTAATTATCTTTCACAGAGAAATTTCTATGCCACTGGATTTTATGTATTTATTTATTTATTAATGACATAGCAAACATCTGTTTTGAGTGGAGTTTCTCTTCAGCTAAAGCAAAATAAAAGATTTTCTCTGACATTGGTTTTCATTCACTGCCTGTTCAAATGCAGTCACCAACGCATCTGCTTTTTCGCAATATTAATAGGTAGGATCTTTAAATTAATATGTCAGTGGAGTGGGATATGGAACAGTGAAAAACAGACAATTATTCTCATATCCCTGTCTTTTATTTTCATTTCCAGTCATTACAGGTCAAGGCCAGCCTCCTTTACACTGTATGTAATGTATTTACTGGCACTGGTATTATAGTTGACACAAACTGTAGTTTTTTCATTTCAGATTTCCTATTAAATACCATGCACCAATTGTTTTCACTCGGATTGCACAGTTCCTCCCTCCTGAATCAGATGTATAAAACTGAACTGCTTTCCTTGGTTTTTATTCTCTTTTTAAGTACTTTATCACTGCAAACCTTTATGATGCATTAAGATGCTTTAAAAAAATACCACAGATGTCCCTGAAAACAGATGGCTTTTGGATTCAGTCAGTCCAGAATTTAAATTAAATAGTGACACTGTGTATCTAAAAATTTGGACACATTATGTAAGGATTCTTTCGATGAGGCCATAATGCTTCGGAGGAGGTCAAAGGAAAAAGGAAAAGAGGACAACCAGCAATCAGATGTATGGATGGACTCAACCCAAGCAAAATGAATGCACTAATTACAACACCAATGACACAACATTCCAAAACATTTTGGTGGCAATTGATATATGTGTCTATGTAATAGCTAAGGGTTGTTATCAAGTCATTTACACTTAACATGAGCCTTAAAAATGGAGTACTGTGCATGACCCAATTACTAGTTTTTTTTTTTTTTTTAAAAAAAGGTTACTTTTATGACAAAAGCGGCTTTTATATCAATAGAACTCCATAAGGCAGAAGCCTGTGAGGCTGCTTTATGGCATAGGATTGAGTATCCTAAATAAAGCAATACAGTAAATGAAAAGAAAGTTCATCTCTTTTGCTTTGTATGCTGAGGTCAACTATAATTTTCAAAAACAAACACAAAAACACACATTAAGAACATGCCCTCAGGTCATCAGGGTGCTGGATCAGCAGCTGAACTCTCTGCCTATCTGCTGTGTAGCAGCATCAGCAGAGCTGTGAAAAGCCCTGTTCTATGCTGCCTAGAAGTTGTGTCTCCA
This sequence comes from Scleropages formosus, assembly GCF_900964775.1. Taxonomy (NCBI): domain Eukaryota; kingdom Metazoa; phylum Chordata; class Actinopteri; order Osteoglossiformes; family Osteoglossidae; genus Scleropages; species Scleropages formosus. Next base: position 11,885,674 of record NC_041821.1, on the reverse strand, counting down.
GGACAGTGCCCATTTTCTCAGGTGAATGTCTTGACACATCCATTTCAATGACAAGGATGAATACATGGTGTTGTGATGGTTTGGATTCATGGTGTGTCAGTAAGAGGAAATTGTTACTGAAGCACTCTTCAGCTCTTACCTCAAGGGAGGCCAGAAAAAGACTTTGCTCTCAGCTTTCTCTGTGTCGAGATTGATAATGTGCTATTAAATGAAAATATTTTTTTCTTTAAATAACAATAACATATAAATACTTGTCCAGAGTTTGCCATGACTTGTTGCAATCTGCAACCTTATTGTTTTGATTTAATTTTCCAAGAATTTTAAATGCTCATTACAAGTAATACAGCCAGCGACAATCCTCAGGTTAAGGCTCTGCAGAGGAAATGCCTTAAAATCTCTAGCTAAACATAGTGTTGATATCAGTTTGTTTAGCTTTGCTTAAAATTCGTATTTGAGATACATATCCCTAATTTTCCTTGGGGCCTACTCATAAAGCATAAAGTCAGCAAACTCTAACTCTGTCCCTATTCCTTAAACCCTAAACTCTAAACCCTAAGCCTAACCCTAAACTCTAAACCCTAATCCTAAACCATAACTCCAACCATCTTCATGCCAAAACACAGTTTTTCAGCTCAGTCTTGCACAACATGAGCATCTCTCACAGCCACACAGCTGAAATATTTTAGATGTAAACATGAAAATCTCAGACTCTCCACCCTTGTGTGCACACAGAAACACACACCTTTGCCCACACATACATACATGCACACACAGCTGTTTAGACACAGTTTACAGCTCTTTAATAGCATTTCTCCCTAGGGGGAACTGGGAGGAACACATGAAAATTGTTTTATGACTGACATACCACATGAGAAGTGTACTTCCCTGGAAGAGATTGAAAGTGTGTTCTGACAGATTCACACTTCACATCAATCACGTGAGTACTTTGTCATAAACTTCAAAATGCTGTGCTTTCAACAGAGTGCACAAAACATAGCTGATATTTGACCATACAGAACAGGTCAATGCATCACACAAGAAACAATATGGGTCTTGTATCAGCAGCCCTAAGAGTATTATGGCATTTTACCATATCCCAGCTGTTCAGGTATGACCAACTGGTAAGATGTATGACTAAGTGGGGCAGCACGGTGGCACTGCTGTCTTAGGGTGCTTGGGTGGTGTGATAGGATGTGGGTTTGATTCCTGCTCAGTCTATGTGGAGTTTGGATGTTCTCCCTGTGTCTGTGTGGGTTTCCTTGAGGTGTTCTGGTTTCCTCCCACAATCCAAAGACATGGTGTTCAGGTTCCCCATAGTGTGTGAACGACAAAGAGAGAGTGTGTGTTCCACTGATGTGTGGATGAGTGACCCAGTGTAAGTCACCTAGGTAAATAAGGTGTGTAGGATGGTAACACTACATAGTATCCATTGTAAGTTGCTTTAGAGAAAAGTGTCTGCTAAATAAAAATGTTAAGACCAAGTTTTTTTCGTTACTTACTATTATTGTTATACTGTGTGTTTTCTGTGCTCCTTCATAGTTAAAAAAAAAAGGTTTGTACTGTCTACTGAGTGTCTCTAATTCAATAATTCATTTAGTAAACTGCAGAGTGGAGCAGCTGGAGTACCTTGCTTTTTCAGAAGGTGAAGCCTTCAGTCATCACCCCTGTGCCTTCAACACCATGACCTTGGGATCTGTTTCCTACTATTCATATGTGAAGAGGCCATGCAAAATCACATTTAAAAGTTCAGTGGGATTACAAAGAATTCAGTACAAACACCACCCTGACAAAACAGGCTGCAAGGAAAGTAGTAGAAAGGACATTTGTTCAGACAAGATTCTAGAATTTCATTAATTTCCCTTGATTCCCATGAAGAATGGATGAAACATTGGGTTCATTCATTATATACTCTTTGCTCACCTTTGAAAAAGCTGACCAGGACTGGATTATGATGACTGTTAATGTGTTTCCAGAGTCCTGCAATCCTTTTAAGCTATGCATGGTGCATAAAATGCCATCAGAGTTATCAGTTGCCTACTTTTCAGTAATGACCTAGTGTGAAATTCCTGTCATGAGGATTTGTCCCATGTGCCAAAACTAGATCTATTCCTGCTTACCTGCCTGCCACCAGTATTTTAATATTTAAAGTTAAATCATTATGTCATACAGATGTGGATTTCTATTAACTAGTATTTCAGTGAACTTTTTAATTTTAAAAAAAATATTTTGGGTTAATGTAAAATAGCTTTAAGCTTAGCGTTGCAGATCATCTTTAGTAACTCTGTCCTCATCCCTACCCCTACCCTATATCTTCAGGCTACATTCATTCATCAAAAGACAATGCAAGGGCTTTTTTTGGGGTAAAAACAGAGTCTGCTTCCACTTTAAAAAAAGTGTAATAAAGGCAGGCCTGTAGAATGACAATGATTTGTGTCACATCTACATGCATGTCCGTTGGTGAGTTGTGGAGTTACAGTACTGAGATAAATCATTCAAAGATCATTCATCTCACATATACTGTACATGTTGGATGCAGATGAAAGGAGATCTCAGAAAAGCCCTGTCCTGCAAATCTAATCTCTTCCTACCAATTTCTGCTTTTGAATATGGAGAGCATTGCCTGCTACTGCTGTAGTACCTTTAAATAAAGTATTTGCCTTCATTTGCTCCAGAAAAATATGCCAAACTGTATACACACACACACACACATTTTCAGAACCGCTTGTCCCTTACGGGGTCACGGGGAACCAGAGCCTACCCGGCAACACAGGGCGTAAGGCCGGAGGGGGAAGGGGACGCACCCAGGACGGGACGCCAGTCCGTCACAAGGCACCCCAAGCGGGACTCGAACCCCAGACCCACCGGAGAGTAGGACTGAGGTCCAACCCACTGCACCACCGCACCCCCGCGCCAAACTGTATAACTGGGCCAAATCTGTAGTAACTATGTAATACTCCCTGAATATATTGTAAAATAGGATTATTGTGAAAACTAAAAAATAAAAAAACAACCTTTTTGTCAACAACAACAACAACAGTAATAATAATAATAATAATAATAATACAAAATTGATTGTAGTATTTTGATTTTGATTCAGAACTGTGGATTGACATTGACAAGATGTTACATGAATACAAGATTAGACTGTTTTTGTTTTCAAATTATTGGTGTTAAACCTGTTACTACCAGTTATTATTGTTGACTGTGCAGTATTTATGCAACTACTGTCATGTTGTCAGTCATCACATGCCATCTATCTCCTTTGTTTGTCCCCAGTGTCTTAGCTTGATGAGATTATGCCTTTTATATTCTGTCATCTTTCAAGACTGTAATCCGTTGTTTGCTGATGCAGCATTGTCAAACCACCCTAACCGTACCTACTCTTCCATAAAAGCAGATTCCCAAAATTAGCCTGGATCTGATTTCAGCCGGAGGCCAAGCTGTCAGGGTTTTAATGGAAGTAAAAATCACAATGGGCGTACCTACTGCATGTGTGCGGAGAACTCATAATATGTGGTAATGTATAAAGTTTTAGAAAGAGATTAAAACTTTTTAAAAGCATCCCAATATTCATCATGACTGGAAGAGAAAAATGCTCCAGTGTAAACATTGCACCTATTGCTCCTGCAAGGGAAAAATGGCTTTATTGAAGCGACCTGAAGTTACTACACCATTTGGTGTTCTTGACTGCCTGTGGCCAAATTAAACAGATAAAAGGGAACTTCCCATTTGTTCATATATTAAATATGCAATACATGAGTCAGACTTATGCATATGCAGCTATGCTGTAACGTTTTTTTGCAAGCTGCTGTGAAATACACACTGAGCAGACAGGCCTCAGATCTCTCTTTGTGTTCAATATGTGCTTAGGCTTGATTTATGTTTGCTTTAAAAGAGTGCCAAAGACAAGTGATAATTTCTGTTTTACATAATGACTGCAGTATATACCGAGCTGCCCTAGGAAGAATCAGCCAACCTTTGCATATGTAATAATTTAATCCTTTGTGCGAATGCACAGCGGAAAGTGAGAACATGAACTGGAGAAGTAACTGATTACCATGCATGCAGTATGAACTTCCTGTGTGGTGGAGATGAGGCTTCATAGCCGGAGTGATTTGATATCATTAGATGTTTTTTTCTTTTTTTGCTGTGGAAAAGCATGGCTCTGAAGTCGAATGTGAGGCAGGTCAAATATGTCAAGATAGCTTCAAAACAGTGGAATTCCTATCCTCACGCAATAGCTGTTGAGGCCAGTCCAGTGTAACCCTGTTGGCTTGGAGGAGTAAGCACGAGACATTGGGGTTTTAGTGGTGGCATGGCCAGGTGGTAGCACAGAAAGGGTATGTGTTTCTTCTGCAATTCTCTGGATGACTGTGAAGGGGCTTATACCTCTACTGGCTGAATCACAGCCCTTTGCTTTCTAATGCGCATATAAAACAGTCATGAACCCAGCAGACACCCATTCAGAGAGAAAAGTAAGAGGTGACAGGTTGTGTGTTGTGACAATGTAGTGATCATAGACAGAGGTTGCAAAGTCATAGTCTCCTATTGAGATGTTATCATGTTAAGGTGCTTGATTTTAGGTTGGACACACAGGCCATCAGTTCTGGAGTAACTGTAAAAGTCAAGAGGATTGGTCAGAGAACTATAATATAATATCCAAGTGGCTGTACAGTGTGCTGGCTAAGAAGCTTGAGAGGCTAATCCTTTGTGTAGTAATGTGGACTCAAACCCTTGTTGCACCAATGAGTTCAGAACATCAATATCAGTTTAAAGCTCTTGGTAACAGGATATTCATGTAATTACTTTTGCCTTTAAAAATACAGAAAGCTTCTTGCGAACAGAAAAATGCAGAAATTGGGTTTTATTACTATAAATGTAATTACAAAGATATGTTACATTTTTTTATATTTTTGTCTGGCATTTTCATAGAGAATATTAACATTAATTTCAACACTGACAAGAAAATGTCTTTCTTTTCAAGTCTGGCCATGAGATAGCATATTTTGTGTGCAAATCACTTTATTACAAATGAAGATTAAAGCCATATATTCATGTATTGCTTCACCCATCGCACTTTCCCCAATTGATTAGTGAGCACTTAGATAATTCTTTGCTCATTGATTTGAAAAAGTGGTAATTATATAGTAACACATTCCTTTATTAAAACCTGAAAAGTCTCTCTTTATATTTCTCCCTAAGAATAGTTTAGAAACAATAAAGTAATATCCGAAAGAAATCTCCATAAAGCTTTTATCTAATTTTTTGTTTTATTACTTTGTTGGCGTTTCCATTACATGGGCAATATTGGAACTTGAGGACCATGAAATAACTTACATTTTAACATATATCAAAATAGCATTTTAGAATGTGTTCATTCTCATAAATAACATTTTTTTTTTTTTTTTTATTTAAGTGATTTCTAGCAATTGTTTACAATAGTATTAATAGTGACTGCTCCAAGACTTCCTGAATTGGCCTATATGTATTTTTTTTTCCGTCTCTTCCATTTTTTCTGAAAAACAGAAAATTTACTTCAAAGTCACTAAAGAGAAGATTTAATAATAAATAAACCCATTTTCTTTTGTGTCCACTAGTCTCTACCTATTAAAAGAAAAACAAATTTAAAAAGTACACAGATTCACCGTGTAGGTCATCAAATTCTATCGAGGTGTTGTGGGAGATGATATGGAATTATGAAAGAAAAACAGAGGGATCAGTTATTAAACCATTTTCACTGTGCAAGCACATTCTGCACAGCTAATCTTTGATAACTACCATGGCTTTTCATTTACCTTCAATATAGTCCACATAACAGTCTGTGGAATGAAGCAAACTACATTGGTTTTAATAAGACAAACTGAAAACAACTGAGTAAAAAAAGAAGACCTTTTTAATCAATTGCAGTATGTTTATATTATATTCAAAATGTATAAATACTGTGGATCCATTCCTCCATTCAATGTCAGTAACTACTCAGGAAAATACAAAAACTCCAAAAAAAGAAAAAAAAAACAATATAATACACTCAGCAAATACACTTGGGCCTGCTTGTCTGCTTATAATGCATTTGTTTACAAACAAACAAATACAACAAACAAATTAAAAGCTAAAAGAATCTACTTCGAAGCCTGTACATCCTTATGATATCAAGTAAAAGCCTTACTTTCCTGAATACCAAGGAACTTCTCAGCTCTCAGCAGTTAATCACACAGAACCAAAAATCTAATTTAAATGGAGATTGTTACTGGTTTATATTATGTGATCCATTGTAGTTTCAGTCAGTGAGAGGCATTTGATTAAGGATAACTGTATTTTTTCTATAAACAATTTGTGTTTTTTTGAATTCTTTTAGTATCTAATTGCTTAGTCATCTAATTATTTGTTTTATTGGGCCAAGAATGCTGTATATACTCCAGAGTGAATGATGTGGAAAGCATGTGGGAACTCATGTGAACCGTAAAACCAGCAATTACAAACTTGATAAAAAGATCAACCTTACAACTGTTGCATTCCATGCACTGGGCTGAGAATGACATTTCAGTTAAAAAAATCAGTCCCCATACACAATTTTGTCTTTGTTTATATAATTATTCATATTATTAAACAACAAAGCAAAATAATGTCCTGAGTGTTTGCTGTTGCTTGTGCGTTTTCAATCTACATTACAGCACTACAAAGGTATTTAACTGATTACTGACATTGAATATTTAAGGCCTGGACTTACTGGATCACATTTTGATAGGGTTTAGTGAAAAAAATGCTGAGACTCACTCTAAGAACCACACCCCTCCATGCAGTGCATATTTATGCATCCAAGACCTCATTATTGCAGTTACAACCCTCCCTAACCCAAAGAATGTGGTATAAATAATTAAAATCTTCTGGTAAGGTTTCTCTTTTCTTTCAGACACCTCTTGTACACAAAACAGCTACTTCAGGTTTTGGGACAGGATGAAGAAATGTTAATGAGGTAAAAAATAACCTTCAATTGTAGTAATAATAATAATAATAATAATAATAATAATAATGGTGTCCCAATTAAAATAATCAACATAAGAAAGAAAACATACTTTCTATTTAGTTTGGAGTTGAAAATTTCCTTCTGCTCTCATACTTGCTTAAGCAACCCCCTTCCAAACAGTGGCATATGAAAACCACCACTTGAGAGATTATTATGTTTCAATTACACACATCCTGTATCCTGCATGCTCTCTGTTACAAAGACATTCAATACTCGGTATTAACATTCCAGGCCACTGGCATGAGCCCAGGAAGGTGTCTCATTTGATAAGTAATTTGACCATGTTTTTTTCTTCTTGTCTGGAAGCAGTGAAAATTTTGCCTGTGGGAATCATCAGACTATTACTGAATGAATATATCATTGTTGGCTGTTTGTGACATGTTCTGTTGCAAAAAGCTCTAAGGTGTGTTCAGCTGTCCTTTCTTGTGCTGCGACTGTTTCACTGTGAGTTCTGATGTCCATACAGCTGGAATCCCCAGTTGTGCCCCTATCAGGTCAGCCAAGAAAGAGGAGGGGGTTAAACTAGCTCATTGAGTAAACTCAATAATTAGCTTTATCAAATTCTTAGGTGCTTAAAACGAATGAAAATCTGCTTTCTTAGGCTACAATTTCCATTCAATACCAATTTTTACCCTAAGCAGAGTATCATTGCTTAAATATCCTACTAAAAGGTTCTCTAGCAAGGCCTCTTCTGGGACTTGAGCTGACAACTTCACAGTTTTACAGTCCATGTCAATTATGATAAGTGATGCCCAATATGTACACCATCTGAGACCCCTGGACCGCTTCCAGATGGAATTTTCAGTTTACAGTTTAGTCATGACTTGCAAATATTTACTCTTACCCAGTGTAGATATTCAGTGGAAACAATTTTACAGTAGCTTCTACCATCTGAGTCCCCGAGAGCAGGTACAAGGTTGCATGACAGTTGCTGTGTTTTGCTGACACAAGAGGTCAAGAGAACACACAGACATGAACACAGAGAGGGTGTGGTCTTTGCTTTCACCATAATTAATGTCAAAAGTCTTCTCGACATAACAATATCAGCACGCTTAATGTAGCGTGGAAGCGTTAATGGATGTTGAGGACGTGCTGAAGGATTCATCGGCACGGAAGAGATCGTCATATATTGTCACACTTGGTTTCTGGCAATCCAGCACTCCATGTTATTGAAATGACAAGTTCATAAACAAGTTCATACACCTGCTGGCTAATCCTATAATTGGTTAAGCTTAAAGGAAATGTTCTTCAACTAGAGGAGGGGGTTTTCTTTCCGTATGGTTTTACACCTTTCAGCACTTATATGTGATATGAATAATCCATTTTTTAGGATTGGTGCACTCACTAACTATAAAAACTACATCCAACCCTAACCCTAACCCTAAATAACCTGGAGATGGACAGTTTACATTTATCTCAAGTTCTGTAATATTAACCATATAGCAAACAGAGGGTTTTGTGTCGGTTTGCTTTTCAGCAATATTTGGCAAAAACAAATTATTGACATGGGGTTTGAAAATTGGAACCAAAGAGAACCACTGAGGTTCACAAACTCCTGCAGCATCTGCTTCTTGCTCAACAGCTGTGCTACTGGCTAAACCTGGGCAAGAATGGCATTGCAAATGTCAGTCAACTCTTCCCACACATTTCAGTCAATTATTCAGGCAGATAACATGCAAAACTTTGCGAGAGTTAATGTGTTGACACAATGCTCAGTGAGACAGCTGAGTACTGTAAATACCATGCTATGTCTTACATGTTTCCCTTCAGTAAAGATTTAGTTTCAAGAATTCATTACACATACATGGAAAAGGAGCAATTTTTTTCCTCTTTCTCCTTACTTTAAATGAAAGTAAGATCAGAATCCCTTAACTCCTGTTAAAGTCACCTTCCTGAACATCATCAGACAGATGTCCATAGAAATCAGCTTGATCTGAAAGTAAAAGTCTCATATGCCAGAAACATAAGGCTGACACCGTGGATTGAGGAGACTTTTATTCCTTAAATAAAGTTTGATACATGGCATAATGACAGCAAAGTAGATTTAAATATACAGTACTTCTGACTGCTCAGCAACATAACTGTGTGCACATTTTGATGAAAGAAACTGCTCTCAGTGACATACAATTTAATCACCAGAGGATCAATATTTTTGACAAAACCACAATCATGATTAAATGAGAAGGGAAGTAAATTCACCAGTCTGCCTAGGTTTTAGGAGAATGTGTGCAACACTTGCTAGACTAGTATAAAGTTAAACAAGAATACTCTTCATGTTACAGTTTAAAACAATATGCGATTCAGGGCTTTTTCATTTAATACCCTAAGAAAATCACACTGAAGACTCTGTATTGGTTTTTAAGATTATTTCATCATCCACTAATATCTTTAATATTATTCACGATTCATTGGGACTTTAGTTACGGGTCCTTTGTGCATTTAATGACAATAGTAAAGATATCATACATTTAATTTAAAAAATTATGTTTATAATATTTTATATTTAGAGTGAAGACTTGACATTCAGCCCTTTAGCATCTTATTGAATCCTCTCCAGGGACAATGTCATCACCTAAACACAGAGAGCAGCAAGAAGTAAAAGCACCAGTAACTACAGGGATCCTTTATCTTAAAGAATGGTATTCATTCGGGTCCACATTCCAGCTCACAGGAGGTTTATCTGAGAAGTCCTCTGCTGTGGGTTGGTGCGAGGAGCTGTCTATGTCTGTCAGCACAGCCTGACCTAGGTGCTCATCAGCCAAGGTGTCCAGAAAGCTGCCGACTGAGAAACCATCAGCTCCGTCACTGGCTCCCAGCAGGCTGCTGCGACTGCCCCTGGGGGAAGTATCCGGACTCTCCAACAGGCTGTAGAGGCTTCCAGCCAGGCTGCCGTCCCTGCTGGCAAGGCAGCTCCTCTCCTCCATCACCCACTTTATGGACTCAATGCCCTCATTGATGGACAGGAATTGCTGCATGAGTCTGACGTCAATGGCTCTGAGGTTTTCCTACACAAAATGATACATCAGCGATGGAACTTATTTGGTTTTATGCAATTAGGTACACCCTCAAAGGGTGCATACAAGGTGAATTGCAGCAATGCTAGGGGGAGCCATGTTTTGATTCGGTAAAAAGCTCAGTATAAGGCCATCAAGACTACTGAAGACCAAGTGCCAAGCAATGCGCTGACATTTGCTTTAACAGTTAAATAATTCCAGACTTAATTCATTTGTAACACGTGCTTGTTTTGTTATTAATAGTCCTATTAATGTGTTTCACAATGGAAATGTTGTTTTTTTTATAATATTTTTTCAGAGCATACAAAGCACTTTGGCCTGTGATCAAGAAGGTGCTTGTTGCTGGAGCTTGGCTTGTTACTGTAGCAACATATACAGGCATACATCTCGAAAAAACAAATTAACTTGATTTTTCACTTTCTAATTATTAATGTAAGTCACTTCGGATCAAAAAAAAAAAAAAAAATCTGCTAAAAACTTGTGATCCAATCTGGTTTCGTTTCTGAAAAGCAGCACTATAACGACAGAACACGAGTTTTCAGAACCCAGTTCTACTGAGGAAATCATTAAAGCACTTTTTTTCATGTTATAATTTGTACAAATGTCCCATTTATACTTAGAATAGTAGCTATGGATTCAATATTTCTGTTAAGACCATTGCATTTCATTATGCATGATAGAGTCATCAGGAAACTGAATAAATGCCCTGTTCACAAAATGAAAGAGACATTATATTCCCAATTAATGGCTTTCTCTATAGCTTGCTGACACTTGACACTTGCCTCCAGTAGGCATTTAATTGGTAATGAATGCTAGATAATTGACAGTTTGAGTCCAAGGGCACAATTACTACACAGTGGACACTGTCGTTCCTTTAAAGTAGTTACAGATTTAGTCATCAGCAACCAACCAACATGTAAGGACAATATACTGTATGTGGACAATAATTAACACTTGTGAAATCTTGAACAGACTAAACTTCAAGGCAAGACTTTGTCACCTTTGACCATACGAACACGCAGCATGTTCCTGACTTGAGGCAATTAAATGCGGTGAATTACACTGAAAATCTACAGTATTCCAACATTATCTGAAAAGACAATGCGGTACCGTAGAAGCACACGGATTCAGTTATTCCTAAATACACAGACCTAAAGTGTGTGACCCTTCTGCTGCCAGTTTCTTTTTCATTAGCTGCATTTCAAATCTCAGTTTTGAGTTGTGTAAAAAAATGTGCCAGATATACACTCATTCATTTATTAAACCAAGTGGTCAACAAGAGGAAATAAAATTTACTGAAGCTTTAGGTTAATGACAACGAGCCCAACAGAGCCACTCACTATACTAACTATACAGTATAGTCAGCATGTGCTCAATGAGTAGCCTGCAGCTTTTACATTTGAAACCATAAAAATGGGTAAAAGAACCTGAACTATTTGCTTAACGCATCGAAAAACCAAGAAATAAGGCATTTCTCTGGTTATTTGAAACATTTTGCAGATGTAATTATAAATGCTGACATGCATAAAATATCCCTTACATTATGTACACTTTTCATGGCTTTACATGTGTAGAAGGGAGCAGGAGCAAGTGGGCAACCATAAAATGAGGCTCTGAAAATCACAGCTGGTGGATGGAGCCACGGAGACTGATTGACATCTTGGTGCTTCCTGCATCCAGGTAAATAATAAAATAGCAATAACTGCACAATCACCATGTATCTCGAGTGTCTGCCGTATTAAACTGAATGGTATCTGCAAATAATATCAGACATTACTAATAACTTTTTTTCCGACTGTTTTAGAACCTTGTGGTGGCATGATGGTGTGTCACATGTTGTTGCTGCCTCACAGCTCATTGACTGTGCGTTTGGACATGGGTTGAAATCCAGCTCAGTCTGTGTGCAGTTTGCATCTTCTCTCCGTGTTCATATGGGGTTCTCCTCACAGTCTAAAGACATGTGTTTTGAGGACAATGGTGACTCTGAATTGTTTATTGTGTGTAAGAAAATGAGTGCATTTACACTGTTATGTTGTATAAATTGAGAATGACTGCCGGCAGTTCAGTGCAATGTATGTTACACTGCTAGGCACCTTGGGTAAAGGTGTCACGCAAACACTAGTAAATAATCATTGTGCGAGAAAAGTGTCAGATAAATGAATAGATGTACATATAAATGATATGAAGTGACTTGTCTTTCTAATGAGCCCTAAACCACCCCATGTTCATATATTGGTTATCTTTAGCCAAAAGATATTCGGTTAGATGACATCTCACCTCTTTTATTCTAGGAGGTGTAACTTAAGTTAAACCAACACTGGCATCACTCAGGAAAAGAGCAAAGATCCCTTTCTGGCCGGATTGAAGGACCTTTACTGCTGTTACACACTATCTTAGGGCACTGAAGCAACTCAGATGAGAAATTTGTGTGTTTATAACCTTTGGTGATATGTTGAGTTCGGTTATTGTTCCAGAATTTAGCAACACTGACTGACTGTCAAACTTTCGAAACCTGTCACTTGCCGATTTTTTTCATCATGGCTTTCGTAAATTTAAGTAGCAAGATCATGTGAATGAGCAGCAAACAAGGAGACCGGCAAATACCAGGCAGGCAAAGGCGAGGACAAGTCCAAGTCGCAGTTAAACACACAGTCAGTGCCGTCGGGCGGTGCGTCGATCGCTTTATCATTGAATCCGCCTGCTCGCTGCGCGCGGACTGACGCGGTAAAATGCGCGGGCCGACGCGGTACTTCACCATTTCCCTCCTGAGGAAGAGCATCTTGGAGCGCAGCCCCCCTGCAGTGTCCACGTGCTGCTCCGCTCCGTGCCGCGCGTCCACTGTGTCCTCGGCGATGGAGCGCGCGAGGGCGGCGGGCACGCGACGGCCCAGCTTCGCCTCCACGTCTTTGAAGTCAGGAGCGTCCATCGCACGGGCCGTCACGCGGCAATGGGGCGCAGCGCGGAACGGGTCCGAGTCCTCGCGCACACATGTCATGCAGGAACGAAGGAGGGATCGCTGGCGGAGAGCCCTGGAGGCGGAGGGGTTGCTTCCTTCAAACTGTTATTGTACGAAACAGCGCGCATCCTTGTCAAGGTGTGTGTGCGTGTGCGTGTGCGTGTGCGTGTGTGTGTGTGTGGAAAAGTCCATTTGATTTGTGTACTCCCTCGTACTACTTGGCGAACCCCCCTGGCTTCCTCACCTGCTGAAACTGAAACTGAAACTGAACACACTCCGACAGGTGGACACACACGCACGCACGCACGCACGCACTGCCTCATGACGCTGCGGCTTCAGCAGAGCTTCATCATTGCATTTACTTCACAAGAAATATTTGAAATGTCGTACTTTTCATCTTTCTTTCTTTCTTTGTGTGTTGGCCAGCCATATACTGACCAACACACACACAGACAAAACAGTAACAGTGTGTGCGAATATTTCAAAGAAAGAAAAAAAAGAATTAAAAGATATACGCATGAAATTTTTATGAGTGAAAAAATGACAAGGAAAAAATGTACTTGAAACTACACGAAAACCTACACTTCTACTTGGAATTCTAAGAACTCCTGCATTGTAGCTGATTTAATGCTGAATAGAAAGGTTGCACATTACTGTAAAAAATAAAATAATACGTGTAATAATAAATAAAATGAAATAACACTGAAAATCAAATAATACATTCGTACGGTGTCATATGAGCAGATTTACGACGATCACAGTAGTGTTTTAATTAAAGTGCGCTATTCGAACAATTCAGGGGAAATACTACACACACCTTTCACAACGGCGTCCCCTACAATGAGTCAACGTAGCTATTATTAATGAAAAATGCACGCGTCACTATGGATTGTTTATAAAGCTGAAAGTAAATGCCACGGGTTTTCCTACAAAAACATGTAGCGGTGATAAATTACCATAAATTACCATATACATCTTAACCTCTTACTAACAGGTGCTTCAAGAAAGTGTGTATTACAATGAAAATCTCTAAAACTGTATTTTCTTCCATGAAACACATAAAATGATTACATTAATGCATTCTGTCATGAACTTCTAACAGATGCTGTTCATAGAACATGCAGGGTTAATGTGATTAAAAGACAGTACCCCCCTCAGAGAATACTAGAGGGTTAAAAACACCAAGTGATACACTCTCTCCCCCTGGTGGACAATGAAAGAGGAAGAATGGAAAGTGGAGCACATTGTTTCTGTGAACTAGAGAAATGAGCTGCCATTTACATCCATAAAAGTTAGTGTACAGTAAGCTGATATCCCCATATCAATCTTGTTCGATAGACTGGAAAATGTCACTAATGATGGCAGTTTTGACTTTTTCGATATTGCTTTTTTCATCGCACAGGATGCTCACCCGAGGAACAATGTTGCAAACACAGTAGTGTTGCATGTTCATTTCATTAATCATCGGTTTCCAGAAACAGCCCTGTTCAAAGTGAAGTGTTTCTGTGAAGAGGATTGTCACACAGACGTTGGGTGTACTTATTTATATGTTTGTGTGGTTTTAAAAAACAGTTTGAATTTCATGTAAGGCAGAACCGCATACGGTGTGAAAACATGGACACGCAAGATGTTCAGGCAGCAGCAGGCAAGTGCAGGACCCCAAGGATGTGTTTCATGACCCAAGGGTATAATGTGGCTGTCGGTGACATCATACCGACACCGAGCAAGCAGCAGTTTGTGTCAGAAAAATAAATGTCAAATTTTAGGTTATTTCTGACATCATTGTATAATACAATTACATCATACTGAATACCCGCTCGAGTGCAACCTGGTTCTCAGGAGCTGTCACTTATGTTCCTGCCCTGATGACAAGTAGCCGGAAGAGAGCCTCTGAACTCTGTGCTTTGTCCACAGGGGCTGTCCTGCTAAATATAAACAAGTCCTCCTTTAAGACAAAATGGTTTTCTTTCGTTCCCGCAACACTCAGAAACAGCATTTGCCTGCAGACATTTGTGAACAGTAAACAAAAATATATGGTTGTTGATTTGCATCTCACAGTATGTGCAAAAAAGGTGTCAATACAGCTCATGTAGTGCAAAAACCTAAAAGCAAATATTAATTTTCAGTTTATTAGCAGGACCACACTGTTTGAACCAGTCCTGAAGAACACAAAAAGATAGCATAATAAAAACATAACACTGATAACAATGAGCATTATTTTATTTCATTATTTCACATGTCTTCTGCATACAGTGGCATAGTTCAAATCAGGTACAGCAGGAGAACATAGGATTTAAAATACAATGTATCAGTGTCATATATGATAGAAAGACATTTGTTTTCTGTAATATGTTTATATATTTTATTCTGTTGTGAGGTATGCACTTGGATGAAGGTAAGAATGAATGAACACGTAAGTAATATATTTCACTGGTACTTTCAACACCACAATGGAATCAAGATACGATCTAAACCGTCAAAGTTCTACTGAGTCACAAATACATTTGTAAATGTAATATTTTACAGCCATTTACATTTAATACCGCAATTTTCCAGGCTCAAAAAATTAACTGCTTGTGTAATATATCATATTAAAGTATTATTTCTTAATAAAAAGTTTTTCTGTTTGTTATTGCCTTTTTTTAAAGTGTGTCTTTTTTTTAAGTGTCTGACAGAGGTTCTGACCACTTGAATTCCGAGAAGAAACAGCATATGAATCCACTCAGATGTCTGAAATCATCTTCCGATCAGTTTCATCCACAGGTCTGCGGATGTTCACGGACCATTTCTAGAAAAAGAAAAGAAAAAAAATTGTCATGGCGCTTTAGAGCCAAAATGCATTTAAAGAAACACACATGGTGTATACACCAAGGTGAGAAAATGTTCTTAACAGTTTAGTACCCACCGGTGTGTTTGGCTATACGCTCTTACTGGGTTCCCATTCTCCGGACTGGGCAGCTTCACAGTCCTCACACTTCGGAGCTGGCGCTTTCCTCCTGTAAAGGACATTGGCTACATACAGCTTTACTTGGATTTAAGCAAAAACAGTTCTGATGAAGTGTCACTGTTTGTAATTTGCACTTTTTTTCCACTTGAAGTGATTTATTTCAAAGTTGTGCCATTGCTTTGAAATGGGGAGGCAGAATATCTGTAGATATACTTTTTTGGTTTCTTTCTGATGTGTTCAGTAACCTAGGAGTTATCGTCACAGTGGTATATATTACATCAGTTTTTATGTTAATGTAAATATTCTTTTATTTAAAATGTAATTATATTCTGGCATAAATTGCCTCTAGTATGTGTATGTATCTGTATATGTATATGTGAATGTGATTGTGTGTGTGGCTTCCCTGTGATGGACTGGTGTCCCTTTCATTGTATACCCCAGCTCACACCTTATAATTCAGGGCTAGGCATCAGACCACGTTTACACATAATTCATGGATGGGATATTCTGAGAATTTTTACTCATACTGCTATAGATTACTTATTAAATTCAAACGATCTTGTTGTTTCACAATAAAACACACTTTTTCTTGGAACTACAGGACCCACCTGGTTGTTCTTGTCTTCCACTTGAGACAGTAAATAGCAATAATCGCCGTTTCCAAGACAAGCAACACAGTGGCAAAAATGCCACCAATTTTCCACGATTCTGTTCCAAGGGCAACAATATCTGAAATGTGAAATAGAAATGGCCGTGGTAGATGTTACATGATGAGATGTTAAGAGAGAGCAATCTTTAGCCTCACTGGAAAAGAGTTGCACTGGGATTTGTGATGTCATCTCAGTATAGACAGGTAATGAACAGGGTACCATGTGAACAGACTCTTTGGCCCATAGCATTAGATATACTTATAAATATTACTTTTGGTGATATTATCCAAAGTTTTTTATGTCTTGCTTTTTATGAGCAGACGTCTGAAGATGGGTGTACCTGACGAACTGTGTTTTTCATCATGGTCACCAGGCTCCTCCTTTAGAAGGGTAGCAGAAGTAGCAGCAAGACCTTTTCCCTCAGCTTTGACCCGAGTTGGCACAGCCCCGGGTGGGTCCCGGTTTGCAAGTTCATCATTGGATGCAAGGATCTCATTGAAGTAGTTTGACTCCTCGATGATTTCCCTGCCTACGGCGTTGCTCTGCCGCTGAGGGTTCCCGGCATCAAAGTCATGCAAGCGTGGTGGCACGTAGGTGTCATCTGGGACGGTGAGCAGACATTTAGCATTCCACTGAAAATTGCCCAGGGGCCTTCTAGGTTCTGAACGGCTTGTGAAATGAAAAATAACTCTAAGCCCTCGTGTTTAGCACAATTACAGATTCAGACACAGAGACAGACAGACAGACAGACACACACACACACACACACACACACACGCGCGCAAACAAATAAGGTTTCCATCTTGGACTAACAGCAGCAGGCTGGACTGAAAGAGCAACAACACAATGAAATAGAGAACGTCCTTGATTGAGCTCTTCCACGAATTTCACTCTGTTGTTATAATCCATTCATAACAAACAGACTTCTGTCAAAATATTTTCTCAGCGCCATATTTGGAATGCAGAGGATGTACAAGTCAAACAGATGAAGTATGAAGAAAGTATTTCAAGCTTCGTCATAAATGTCAAATTTCTCTTTGCAGTTGTGTATAGAGTGAAAGGAAATTGATGAAAAGTTCCAACAAAATTGTCTTTACTGCTTTTTTAATGTGGATAATTTAGGAAGTTAAGATACATTTGACTACCCTGCCATGGACTGGCGCGCTGTACAGGGTGTACCCACTTGTAACCCAGTGATTTTGGGACAGCGTCCAAACCACAACAGACCTGATAAGGACAAGTTGGTAATGAAAGTGAGTGAGTATGTGAAGATGAATTTAATAATGAGCTTTGAATTACATTAGAAAGGAATATGTATGATTATTACATGTATTATATCCAAATAGTTGAAATGTAGACATGTCTCTACACTTTTTTTTTGCAATCTAGTCTTCAGTTCAGTTAGTTTTTGCCCTCATTAATAATTTACTCCAAACTGTTTGTCAGTCTGAACTCTCATTTATTCAGTTTTGTACAATTATTGTTTTTCAGTCTTTACTGTTTTTGCTGCAATTCTGTTTCTTCATTTAGATTTATGTGTTGAGAAGTATATTTTTCAGTCATCCCGCTGGTCATTTTTATTCTGTTGTTGAAATGCAGTTTAAAGTGACTTTTCTGACATGTCGCCCACCATCTCTGTGCTGTTTCCACCATTTCCTGATTACCATTCAGTAATTGGGTCCATTAATGATGACATCATTTCCTGTCACATGATCTCAGAACTGTAAATATGTCATTGCTTGCACACTATAAGGGTACGATGATGAAAGCATCCAGCTAAAACGTATCAATCTTCGTATGAAAACTAAAATTCTTTCGATAAGCCCATGTGTGCTCTCCCATCTTCGCTTAGTTTTTGTAGGAGAAGCAATTTTTACCATTTTTCACAAAAGTAAGTTTAAAAGAGTTCTGTGTAACAGTCTCTATGTGCTGATCTGATGCAGTTAAGACAGTTACCTTCAGTGCCAGTCTTGTGTGAAGCCATTTCTTCTGCTTCACCTACTGCAACCCCTGGTTCACTCCCCTCAGCAGGTTGCCCTCCAGCTCCTTCTTCAGTTCCAAGCTTCACTTGGTCTCTGGCCAGCGCTGCAGCCTTCTTTTTGACTTCTCCAGTGTTGTGAACATTCTCCACTCTTATCACCTCCTCAGGTTCTCCCAAGACCTCAACCCTGACCTTTTCTGAAGCCTTTTTGTTGGCCCCAGTCTTGCGCTCACCTTCTCTGATAGCCTGCCCTCCACTGGGGTCTCCAGCTTTCTTGGCCTCTTGTCCCCTTACCACCTTATCGGGCTGAGCTACCACCTCCTTGATGGCCTCCTCCACAGACTCAGATTCAATTTCCATTTTTCCCACCAATACATGCTGTGCGGGAACTTTCCCATGGTCTTCCTCAGTGTACAGGCTTCCAGGTTCTGTCACTTCTGGTTGTCCTTCTGTGACCATAGCTGTTGGCAGTGTTATACCAGTGATCAATGGTGCCTTGGAAGTTGGAGTATCTAAGCAGAGAGAAAGAGACATACATTAATTCGTGAGACACCTTGGATTAAAACACCAGCTTAATAAGTAAATATGCAAAATGTGGATTTTGGTATCTTGAAGTCACATGGAAAACAATTTTACAGCACTAATATATACACAGTTGTGAATATATTTAAATAACTGGGAGTCTCATCCTACGTGTACTTGAAGTCATTCTAAGAGGATCCAGCACCTGGTCATTGGGACAAGCACGTATTATTTTGTGTAATGAAAATTTTAGGCATCATTCATAAAAGACTACCACAATATCCTTGACTAGTTTCATCATCTAGAGATTTTCTTTTAAATCTTTCAAAAATTTTGGCAAATGAATACAAATCCCCAAAATATATTCCAAAAACATTTTGATTTGCTAGTCATGCAGCTGTAAAGCTCAATATTACCTCAAAGATGTGATATATTAATATCACACATATAATTTCATTTTGTCAATTTCAGGTAATACATTTTTCGCAGTGGTGGTTAAAAGAAACTAAATCTCTTTTCACATTTTGTTCATTTACAAAACTTATACATACACATTTAAAAAAACAATAAATTAGAAAATTACCATACCATGGGACCTGCAAAGCTGCAGAAGTAAAATGGAACTTATTCCTCGAAGAAGAAACATGCCCCTCGTATAAAACTGTAAAAAAAGTCTTTTTCTTTATCTCCAGCTCAAGGAAGTTGGAGGACACAAATGACCCAACAGACCACAAAGAACTAAGCTCTGTGTGGGTGGCAATATTTGGAAGCAGGACTTGATGTCATCTTATGCTGTCTTTGTGTCCTGGGTGTTGTCCAGTCTTGGAAAGTCGCAGATGGCTGCAAAGTGCTTAGAGAAATCATGCAACTGGCCCAGTTTAAAAAAAAAAAAAAAAAAAAAAGAAGAAACAGTGGCATGTCACACATGAGTACAGTAAAATATAAGCAATATTGCAGATAAAGGTGAACTGCAACACCATACAGTTATAACTCTTACAAAATATATACAATTTTAAGGTAATTTTTCTAGCAGCTTTTAATTCAGTTTTTCATTGTAAATGGTGTTATGTTCGAGACAGCAGTGAAAGACCGAGCAGAGTAATGTGAGAAAACACATAATTTGCCATTCCAATTATACAAGCTAATGGGTAAAAAAGTGAGTCCATTCGAACATTAAAACAATACTTCAATAGATACTTAGTCAACTTTTAATTCATGCTGTAGTGACATGATGGTTCACTATATCATCTTATGTAT
Organism: Scleropages formosus; assembly: GCF_900964775.1. Taxonomy (NCBI): domain Eukaryota; kingdom Metazoa; phylum Chordata; class Actinopteri; order Osteoglossiformes; family Osteoglossidae; genus Scleropages; species Scleropages formosus. The sequence goes on along the minus strand of NC_041821.1, from coordinate 11,865,323 downwards.
TAGTCCCAGCAGTCCCAAAAGTATGTACAGTTTTATATTGTAAGAAAGATTACATTAGGCTTTATCCCTATGGTATCGCTTTGGAATAAAAGTAAAAGTTTCATAGTGTAGGGCAGGCATGGAGGTGTGGGGGTGTGGTCGATTCAGCCGATGCCCGCAGTGTGGTGGGTCTGGGGTTCAAGCCCTGCTTGGGGTGCCTTACGACAGACTGGCATCCCGTCTTGGGTGTGTCCCCTCCTCCTTCTGCCTTGCGCCCTAGGTTGCGGGGTTAGGCTCGGCTCGCCGCAACCCTATTTAGGCCAAGCGGTTGTTGACAATGGATGGTTTCGTACCCTGAATTTACATTAACCAGTTACTTCTGTTCTACCCTGTCTTATTTTAATGTTTTCTGATCTGTTCCTTTGTACTCTTTCCAGAATTAGGCTGTTGAGAACTGGCTCCAGAACTCCACTGATCTGGAGCAATCAGAATTAAAAGTAAGGTACAGTTTGGTAGAAACCACTCATATTGGATGCCATTTGCTCAAGCTCTGCTTTTTTTAATTTCAGGCAAGTTGGACTCGGGTTGGGCACAACATGAATTTCCAGGGTAGGACAATGTTGCACTGTGCTGCTGGGCTTGTTCAGAGGTTTATGGGTTTCATCTGGGTGTCAAACGCTACACAGAAACAGAAGATTAAGGGGCAAAGACCCGATGAAAGACCCAGCCAGATGGGATTATAGGAAGCCATGGTGACAGACATAATGCTTTAATGCTAGTTCATAACACTAACTCATTCACTCACCTACTATCTTAAACCACTGCTCAGGGTCAGAGCGGTCCGGAGCCTACCCCGGAATCACTGCAGGCAAGGATGGGCTGTACACCTTGGATGGGGCACCAGTCTATTAAAAGGTATGGCAGAACCTTTAACACAGACACACAGACACAGACACACACACACACACACACACACACACACACACACACACACACACAGAATGAAAAAGAGTCTTATTTCTCACTCAGTCTGTGAAATGTATATTGGAAATGTGAAATTAACTGATAAAATGCAAAGCTACCATCTTCATATCACTACAGTCATATTTTAAACTTGGAATAATAAGAGAATAAGTCCACAAGGAATTGTAAAAAAGAACCAATGCCTGCAACTCAAAGTCCTATTATCAAGTTTTTCTTAGTGATTTCATCTGAACTTGTGAAACAGAGAAGAAGGTGGATTGAGGTGAAAAGAGACGTGGTGTGTGTGTGTGTGTGTGTGTGTGGGGGGGGGGGGGGGGGGGATTATGTGTGGTTATGGTTTGTCCGTTTGTCCTCATGTGGATAAGACAGATATAAAACTGCTGCCTGTGTCCAGGGTGCGATGAAAAGGTGGTCATCTGACCATCAGTGATGCTACACTGTATTACTGGGCTGCTCTTTGCTGGGGGGTGTTTCATTATCTCTGCCTTAAGAGAACTGATGTGTTGAGTGCGGTGTTCCTTGGTGTTACTCTATTATAACCCTGTATAGATGGGAAAGAGATTTAAAACACAAACCAATTTTAAAATAAACTACATCCAGTGAGACAGCTCCATGTTTCACTCCAGGGACCAGGCGGAACATACTTTTTATAGAAAAACTATGAGCAAAGCATCTGCACCCCGATACCTACAAAAGCTCGTGGTCTCATATCTACACCCAGCCTCCACTTATGGTTGCTTGGTGATCCTATTCAGAACAGATTCAAAATCCTAATGTGCTGGAATGAGCTCCCACTTTCCCTCAGAGCTGCTGAATCCCTTTCAATATTCAACAAGGATCTCAAAACATCTCTTTTGAACCCACTTCTTCTGATCTGCGAACTGCTCTATGAACCTGTATCAGACCACCTTTTACGATCATCTTCCCATTTCCTGTCAGACTCCATTCTATAGGCAGCTACTTGTGTCATGCATGCTGACAAAAACAGTGGTATGGGACAAACTGGCCTTCAATAATCTGTGTCTCTGACTAGCTCTCTTTCCTTGTTATGAAATGCACTTTTGCTTAGTCTGAGTTACTTGTGGTACTCAGAGTTACTTATAGTAGCATTACTGTGAATCATGGTAATGTTTACTTTGCTTTAGAGAATAGCATCAGCTACATAAATGAGTACATGTGAATGCAAATTTAATTGCTCCTTTTATATTCAGATTCGAAAAGCATTTCAGCAGAGAATATTCTTAGCTAAAATGCAGTTGTTTAAATGAAATCATGTCAAGGTAATTTTCTTAAAACAAATATTTGTGTGTCAAAGTAGAAACATCAAAGGGGTGTTCAAGGTTCGATTATCCAGTGTTCCTATAAAATTCTGCACTACAAGTGATGCACCAGCAGATGTCTCTGTTACCTCAAATTAAGAACCCTGAACACTCAACACACAATGTTCAAAAATCAGTTTTGCCATTGGCTTTGGATTTGTCCCAGCTTAGTTTTTTTAGTATCACTATTATTATTACTCAGGAGGGCTAATGTGTACATGTCCTTGTCAAAAGTGAACACATAACACAGATATGATCTGTCTGAAAAGTGTCAAATGAGAATATGGAACATGCAATATGGAATCAGTACTGAGGTGCTAATGTTTTAATTCACAATTTCATTAAAATTGTTGGAAGCTCCCATAATAGCTAACAAATGGATAATTTATGCTAATTAGCAGTGGACGCTAATGCTGTAAAAGTTCTTGCCCATCAGACACCTTTGGGGCCTCCACTCCATAAATCTGCTCACCCCGTTGTGTAAACACTTGGGTGAGTTACGCGGCTGTAACTCAGTCAAAAGTGTTTCTGCGAAACCTGACACCGGCAGTTTAAAAGATGCACACTCAGAGTACGCCGTTGCTCGGGCGTCTTTTAAAGCATCATTATTCCCTTGGGAAGCCTGGTGGCGTACGAGCCTCGCTCATCATCCAGGAGGAGTGCTTCCTCAACAGCACGCTGACATCTCATGGAAATGAGGGTGGAATTAAAATTCGCCCGTGATAAAGTAAATCAGCTGAGGTGTGGAAGAAGACAGGCCCAATCACCTTGGACGTGATCATTCCAGACAGCCATGGTAATGAACGCTCTATTACTCCACCAGGACTACCGCTGAACAAATCAGTGTGCTCACACTCTCTCACCCCTGAAACCGTAACTTAGGTTTCAGTGCAAGGGGTCGAGTGTGTGTTGGGACCTGGAACTCAGAACTGTTTTTGCACATTACCTGATAATAATCCCTTGAACTGCTTATTACAAGTTTGTGTTTCAGAGTGAAAGTGTAAAAGCGTAATCTGTTTTCGGAGAGCTCGGAAGTGTCCGATTTGATTAATCATAATTTCTTAATCCTGCCAATAGTCTGTGAACATGTGTGACTGCTCTGTGATGGACTGGCGTTCCATCCAGATTGAACCCTGCTTTCCACTGTGTTTCCAGGATAGCCCGTGGACAGCCATGACTTTGGATCGCACAAGTGGTTGATAAAGCCAAGAAAGGAAAAATGGGCATTTAATTCTGTCCTGATTTAAAAAAAAAAATAAAATAACCCCATCACTACACTGATGAAACTCCCCTATTGTTCTTCCCCCATCCGGTGCCCTCCTCCTCCAACTCCAGGCATACCATGAGAATGTTTTTCCTGCCACAGTTTCTGTGTGGACCAAGGTCCCTGAGAAAGTTCCCTGTAGACTCTTACTGGATTTCCAAGAAGCGCTTTAGAACTTGTTTAACTCTAACTGTTGGAGCTCAGATGGATGTCGGAGGGTTACACAGTGTGAGTCTGGGTCTCAAAGAAGGTACAACCATCTTTCTATGGGGAGGGGGTGAGGACGAAATAATGTGACTCAATGTAATTTGCGTTATTCTTGAATGCATCATGTTCTTTTCAACATTATGATTATATACTGAATCACTGTAATGTTCTGAGTGAAAAGCCAGACCCATTATCTCATCCTGCCGATTGCCTCTCCACATATTTCTCTGTTTTGGCTTTAGGAAGAGAAGGCGCACAGTCAATTAACAATTCACCTGCCGCATGTTCGACATCCAATGGAACCAGCGATTTAGCGGCCTCTCCATTATGTCACATAGCCAAATGTATTCCATTTTTCATGTACGTAGGTTGACTGTGCGTAGGGTGACTGCGGAGAAAATGTTCCTGCTAATTTAATGCCTATTGAGACAGAAAATTGTATCTAGTTCTGTGCTGCAATATGTGTCGTGTTTCAATGCTTGTACTGTTTTGCCAGAGATTAATTAGAATTAAATGTTGAGGCCAGACAATTTGTTTGTCTGTTTATATTTTCTCCTGGTTGGACTCTGAATCCCATGATAATATAAGTTATTATACTCCTCTGACTTAATGATTTATGGTGGGAGTTGTGTGTCATTACTTTATTTTAGGTCTGTTTGAAAGATTCTTGTGTAGGGGCTACATCTTCATTATATAAAAATAATATAGGAACATAGTTATTCAGTCATGCTTTTTACAAAATAATATGTATTAACAGCATATACACAATGTTTTTTTTTAAAAAGCAAGGAAAGAAGACTATTATTATTATTATTATTATTATTATTATTATTATTATTATTATTATTAATAATAAAATTGTCTTTCACTACCATTATTGTTTTAATTGTTCATATTTTTCAATTTGTTATTCACACCCTTGCAAAGCACATAACTTTAGACATTGTGTGAAAGACCTGAAAATCAACAGTACTTATTCGCATTCAAATGAACATGAACAAATATGCTTAAATATAATACACTTCATTAAAACCGCAGCCAAAACAGGATCTATGAACACATCAAGCACAGTATTTTTTTTACATGCACACCTAGAAAATAAATAGTTTTCTCAACAAAGGAATTTGATCCACGGTTGCTTTCAACACATAAGGTAAGGTAAAAATAAAAGGTTACTGTGCAGTAGAAATGAAAATATTGCATCTTATGACAGAATGCTCTGAAGCTTATATCAGGAGTCAAGGTGTAAGAGTGAAGGACTCAATGAGTGGCAGGGTAATAAACGGTGATAAACAGTAGAGGGCGCTGTACAGTACATTTTTCAGGGTTAGACCTCTGTAGTGTTCATATGCCATTGTCCATAAGATGTGACACTGAAATAGAAGAGAAGTGAAGTTGCAGCAATAGCTCCCTTTTCATGTGGCCGCTCACAAAATCTTTCCGCTTTGTGCAGAAAGAAAAAGTGTTCAAGACAAATAAAAATAATTTCTTTTTAACTGGAGCTTTTGTTCGCACTCAAGATTTGAGTTGTTAAAATATGCAGTGAATTAGTCACTGAAGCTGATTTTTTTAGAGATGTGCTTTTTTTTGTTTAAAAAATCTTTTTGCTTAAAAAATGGGAACATTGTACTGATTCTTTTTTTCTCTTCTTCTCTTTTTTTTACTAGGCTTTATCTGAACTTTACCAAAAAAATTAACATCTCTGCTATAACATGCCAGTGATCCTTAGAGCTGTTATTTTTAGCTTGTTTTGATGTTCTTTTTATTATTTATTGTCCCTTTAGCCAGGAAATCATAGTAAATGAGTTCTGGGTCTGAAGTGATCTTTGTGGTTTAATTAGTTAAATAATTAATTAATAAAAGTAGAAGCAGGTCCAAATGATCTTGGGTTCATGCATATGCACGTAACAAATATTCTGAATCAAGAGAAGCACTCCAGAGCAACGCCTGGCATGTCCCTTGGGCAGCTCTAATCACTACATACAGTGCTTTCTACTGGTTTTACAATTCCATGCACTGGTCTTAATGTTGCAAATATTTGAGTGGCAGGTTTTGGAAGATATAAGACATTTATTTGTTTATAATTATTTTTTCTCAGATGTCTATAAAAAGTTGGTGCGGGGTAAGCACAACCTGTGTTTCTGCACTTCAATGTTAGTCTGCAGTAAAGCGCACCCAGACACCAGATTAATTCATCTCACTTCCACAGTGTTTACAGCTCAAGATTGGTGTTCCTGAGACTTGGTGACTGGTAACAAACATGACCATGTTTATGGGATAAATCAGTCAACAATCAACACTGAACAGTCTGTATGTATACCATACATATGTTTAATGTGAGGTTATATATGGTGTTAATAACAATGTTCTCCTTTTTATTACCAAAAGCATCAGATTTCACACCGTAATGTGAAGGTCCTCAGATTGCACTCCTGTTCCTTCTCCAGGACCCATGAGCCTGAATTGCTCAGGTAAAAATACGTTACCACTTATATAACAATGTAAGTCACTTTAGACAAAGGTAATGCCATAAGGTTATAAATTTGAGTTTTTAATTTCAACGAGCAGCAGGCAAAGCAGTGGTTAAGGACAGCCTTGGAGTCTGAAGGTCACTTTTTTGGATGCAACGTGCTTATTCTGCCTAATTAGTACTGCTATTCTGGGGGAATACTGGGATGGAAATAATAAGAAACGCAGTTGAGTTTTGCTTCTCATCAACCTGAAACACAGAGTGTGCCAGTGAGCATTACGAATGAGATTCTTGCAGAGTTTTACACACTAATTTATTTTCCACTCATAGATTTGGGCTGCCTCCTCAGTAAAGGTTGACATTTCCCACCTCTGATAGATAATCCCCAACAAAAGATCAAACAGGGTTGTTGCGCTTTCTCTCCTGGCTGCAGAATATGCACTTTCGCTTCTGGGACTTTAGTTCACCCAGCGCGGTCTCCATTGCATCAAGAATATAGGTTCCTTTACATAAAAATGCAAACCCTGTGTATTCGACTAAAACTGAAACAATGGGGAAACCTCATCCTCTTGGTGGGGTCCTTTGTCTGTCGTGTTCAATTTTGCATCGCTGAGTGATGTACGACGAAGCCCTTCAGAAACATTTCCGTGCCGTGCAGTATGTGGACTCACTGTGGGCTATTATGAAAATGAAGGCATTAATAAGAGAACATTTTGTGGATGTCTGATTGAGGTCAGAATGGGAGGAGGTTAAGATGATTCATTGTGCTCCGTTGCCCATGTGTCAGGAAAGTCCTTGTAAAGCCACACTAATGGCATGGTTTATGGGACCAAAGACGTTCAGTAGAGGTCTATGATGTTCCTGCACTAATACAGCCATTAAAATTCACTCTCATTGTCAGTATTTTATTATGACAGACTGTAAGTCTTTTTGGCAATAATAAAATAAATATGTATTAGGACAGTCTTTTAATTCACTATATATAACAGCAGAACTAATCCCATAAAAGCCGGATGCCTCCATGGGTGTCTTTATTTTTTTCTATTGTAACATTAACAAAAATTAATAGATTTTATACAGTTTATAATTTTAGAGTCAATCTCATGTGTTACAGTAAAAAATAGACACAGAAATCTGACCTTTACTGCCAAAGAGTATCTCCAGTATATGTTATTTACAGTACAGTAGTGATCTGTAACTAGCCAATTAACCTAATTATATTTACTACTTTCAGCTGTACTAGAGAAAAACACATTAAATAAAAATGAGAAACCTTTCTTCTGAGAATGAGATTAACCAGATTAACCAGTAATGTTTCATTGTTTCCCAAGTAGGCACGCACAACTGATGCATAGTATAAAGAAACCTTTAAATAAATAGAAAAGGTGAACATACTAGTAATCTGCAACTCAAGATCTCCGGGGAGAAAGATCTGTACACATCATTTCCGCACTGATTAACGTTTCGATGTACGTGGCGTTCAAACAGCTAAATTTAATCAGACTGTGTAGTGACTACTGCAATCAATCATGTCATCATGTCATATTTAGTGATTCTGGCTACCGCTGGCATTGCACTACTCTACCTGCACCACATGGGCTTTTGTTTCATTGTGTTCCTGTAAAAATCACTGTGACCCAGATTGTTCTCCAGGAGGCTAGCTATGTTTTTTTTTTTTTTCGTTAATATTAAACATCTAGGTCACACAGATTGATTGCCCATGGGCTAGTTAGTGTGTATTATTGTTGTGCTGTTGCTTAAAGCACACTTTTATCCACAATGACTCGTGCTTTTAACCTATTTTGTATTTTTACTTTTCTTGTCCCAGGTTGTAGTAAATTACCCAAATGCTAAGTCTCCCCAAGCAGACCCAGGAGGTGCAAACACAGACACACACATCCCCCAGTGTGCTTCATCAGGCAAAATAGCACACTTCAAGGAGAGCACCTGGCTGACCAAATATGGTTCTGTGAGCAACCTGGAAAGACCTCAGCTCTCTCATTCATCACAAATGTGCTTTTTGGGCCTCCTCAGCACAAAGGGCTCATGTGGCATGGTGGTTGCTCGAACCTGGGCTCAAACCCACCAGAGAGGAAGAAGCAATTCAGCCATGCACCACACGGGGCGCTTTAATCGTTGCTACAACTTGTTCGAAGTGGCTGTTCATGAGGTCCTCAGCTAATGAACCGAGACGGAACCAGATGATTGTTCATCAATTTATTTCTAAGTCCACCTACAACATCACAATCAATACAAGCTAAGTAATTCAGGTGTCCTTCAACTGACTCAGAAGCAAGTTTCTGTAAAAACCATAAAGAAAACTGAAATGATTCAAAAATTTTTGTTATGTTCTCTATGCTGTTTTATTATATTTTCATCAGCCAGTCATCCTAAGAAGGGTTCCAGAGCCTACCTGCAGTATAAGGTGTGAGATATGGAGCACCGTGGATCAGCACTAGTCTGTGCCATCTTATTTTCTTTTTGTCTGTTTTTCTTGAAGCAACATGCAAAACACTCATTGGCACTTGTCAGTTTGCTTTATCCATAAGATTCAAAAAAAGCAAAATATTGACAAATTCATAAATAAATCTCCAACATAGTTGTAGCATTTTCATTACCTTAAATTAAAATCTAAATTTATAAAAAAGTGACATGACTGAAAACACATGATGTTCACAAATTCCTGTTTATTGAAAATTTGACTGATTTATTCTATAAATGCTACATTTGTCTTCAGCACTCTCAATAACCAGCCAAAATATATGTATTTATACATATGTAAACACCATGGAAAGAAACTGAATCAATCCAGCCTCACATTCCTATCCTAAACACTCTTTACTGCCATCTATTGGCTGGATGTGAACATGTAGGTGATGATTTTTGTTTTTTTTTTTTAAGAGAAAAATTAAGGAAATGTGTGTGTGTGTTTAAAAAAAAATGAAATAAATAAACAGAGAAATTACAATGTCTTAGAAAAGCAGTAACTCGAGCATTTGTAACACAAGAGCCCATTGTATAGCTGTTGAGCTTATTATGCCCGGACTAGGGATTCCCTGGTGCTTTCAGAGCCAGGTTTCGGAGGTATGGGATGCGCTGAGAAAAAAGGGCTCTTCATTCTTAACTAACAGGCAGCTAAAATGAGAAAATCCCTTGAAGACTGCACAAAAAGTAGTCAGACCTGCTTCTTGCTTTTTATTGAGGAGACTGGATCTCACCAGCTGTGTTACATTTTTTTTTCCGTGCCACAAATGGGAAGGGTCAGAATGATTATTGGAGAACTTTATATTGAGTTGCAGGCACTGTCTTACAGACAGGTTATTTCTGCGAGGGTGCATGCTCTGATGGCTCTTCCATAAGTGCTGAGATGAGACAATATCCCTCTTCAGCACCAGAATAAAACAATATGTCCAGCGTTCATTGGCTCCCTGCTTTCCATTGGAAACTGGTGGAACTCTGATTTATGAGGAAAACAAAAACACCAATAAAGTAACATTAATACTTATGTTGCTTTCACCGAATTGCTGGGATCCGTTTATCTTATTCATGACCTAGGTTTGCCAACTGTGAAAATTAAGAGAAAATTCACAGTGTTAAAAATAGAGCACAGTGCATAAATGCTGTGGCGCATATCTTTTTTTCTGATTATATATAATGAGTACAGTGTAAGCTTCTTGTCACTATCTGCTTTGTGGAAACGTTTTCTTAACTTGCTAGAGACCTTTCTGCGTCAAAAGCGTGTTTGGCACTTTCAGCAGTTCCGTCATCACTAAATAAGTTTCCAGTTGACTTTTCACAGCAGTTTTTCTCTCTGTCCCTACCTTGAAATGTTGAGAAGCTACTAACGACTGCATGTGTAACTTTATGCTAGAAAACAATGCCACTAGCTTTAAAATTATTGTTAATTAATTTTACTGATGCTTGACTACACAGTGACAAATGCTATGCTGTGTACGATCTTTTTACCCGATCAAAAGTATGGTACTTTTTACTGTAGCGAGATAGGGTAAGTACCTTGCTCAGGGGTGCTACAGCTGGTGCAGGAATCAAATTCTTGCCTTTTGAGTGCAAGGTGGCAGCTCTAACTTCTGTGCCACTTGTTGCCCCTTCACATGACATTGATAGAGAACTTAGGTGTTTAGACTATGCAAGATGCTGCATTAAATGAGTCTTCAATGTAAGATGTATACATTGTGCTTTGTCTCAAACTGTAATTTACAGTTCACTGTCAGTTCCAGTTGTGGATAATAGCAATGTATAGGACAGTCTTGCAATGTACTATATTCAGATATAGCCCCCTCTGTCAAACATTGCAGATGACAGACCTGGACAATGTAGGTGTACTTGTCTCTCTCTGAATGCATGTAGAGTGAAAATAGCTCTGCGGATCTGATTTTTCTCTCCTTCTCTCAGTGCCCAGTGGTGTGTTGAATACCGTCAGACACATTAAGCCCTTGCTGGCATTTATTTAAACAAAGAAATAAAAAAGTGGAAGAAAGTGAAGAATGAAGAAAGGAAAGGAAAGGAAAGGAAGACAGACATTTATCAGAGTGACCTCGATAGTCTCATGCCTGAAGAAACACAGCACTTTGACATGCAAATTAATCCACGGTGAAGGAATTAGTGTCAAGAAATGTGATACCTTAGATATAAACATGCCAAGAACTAACAGAACTTCTACTCTAGTGTTTCTTAATTTAATCCAATAAAATGTCATGAGTTTCTGCTTCAAAAGCATACTTTCAACTCTCAGAATACAGTATTAAAAAAGGTTAAAATGTATAATATATACAAAATGTTAACCTTTCCCACTGTACTGTTTCTTTCTTTTGAATTTCTTAACAGGAGCCATGTGAGGCTTGATAACACCGCCTTGTGGAATCGACTGGTGTTGCTTAATTAAAAGGAATAAATAAGCTCTGGTACGATAAATTAACAGCAAGTGAGAAATGACTAATTTAATCGTAAACCACTGGCGACACAGTCTGGCCCAGCTGTCAAAGCAACAGAGTTTATGGATCAGGTCCAGTGACATTGGTGCATAAATCAGAAGTTCCTTCTTGAAGAAAGCCAAGGGCCATCATGCTGCAGACCATGAAGATGAACTCTGTAGGACGGTTAAATGTTGACAGAAAAAAGCAAGGAAAAAAATACATATACAACCTTTCCTTGACCAGACTGATACCTGCTATCTTTGAACTTATTGACCTGTGTGGAAAAAGGCTCATCTTACAATTATCGGACATTTTCTTTCGGCAGAATCAGCGAGTACAAAACTGTTGAGATCAGAGATTCTCTCTTTGACTTAACAACAGATGGAGCCCCTGCATTTAGCTCTGAAGCAGACTTTCAGATCACATGACTGTGTATCTTTTTTAAGGCATTATGTCATCTAACACACATATCTCAGACATATATTTTTTATTGCCCCTTTTGGCTGCTTTGTTGCTTTTCCCTTCTTTCTAACAAGGTTTTTTTTTTTTTTTTTTTTAAGTATATGCCAATTATGCCTTCGTGCCTGACTGAAAAACTGTTTTCTTACTTATAATAATAATAATAATAATAATAATAATAATAATAATAATGTAATTTCTGTACTTTTTATTTATTCTGCAGAATAGAACCTATTCTTTTGTTCAATTTAGATGAAGCTGAATTCGATGTCAGTAGGTCAAGAAGACCATGTACTTGGCACTAAAGGATGATTGCTTTTTCCCTTAAGTGGTGTTCTGTATTCTTTCTTCATTTTGTTCAGAACTGTACTGCAGCCACAGATGATGGTCTTTTGCATTTGGCACAAGGACTTCCGCTTTGAATCTGCATATCTGATGACATATACTGTGAGATCCCACTGTTGAACGTAAAGATGAATGCAGAAGTTGCATTGTATCTTTTCCTGAATTCCGATGTTCCTCATCACGCTGGATCATGAAAGCCTACAGAGATGCAGACATCTCCGGCTTGTAGGTTGCACGCAAACAATTGCGGGCACACTCTGATGCGCACATTGTCTGCCCACAAAACTGCTGCGGCAGCAGATGAAGGGTGTAAACATCCATCACTGTGTTCTTCCTCCGGTTGAATCAATTCAGTCCTGGGGTGGAGCGAAATATACCTGTGCTCAGCGATATTGCCTACTGCAGAGCTGCGGATGGGCTACACAAGTGTGCCACTGGTGCCATTATTCAAAACACACTGGCATATGTGCAGTCACTGATTACGATGAGAGTGCGATTCCTAGGCCAAGTGGGACCAAGAAAAAGGCCTTCAGTGAACCATTGTAATCAGTACCTTTAACTGGGAGGGCAATGAAATAAACAGATTTTTCATTAAATATGATGTGTAACTAAATGTGTGGGTGTGTGTGTGTGTGTGTGTGTGTGTGTGTGTGTGTGTGTGTGTGTGTGTGAGAGAGAGAGAGAGAGAGAAAACCATTTAGTCCGTTGAGTTCCTCATTTACACCTACATTAAGTAAGAACAATTAAGGTGATATACTATAATGGGTGTTGGTGGTACGGTGGCACAGAGGGTGGTTCTAGGCTCCTGAGCTCTGGGTGTATATTGGTGTAACCCACTTCAGTCTGCATGATGTTTCTTCTTGTGTTCACATGGGTTTCCTCTAGGTGCCCTTATTTTCCTCCTATAGCCCAAAGATATGTATTGGTGTCTTTAAATTGCCCATAATGTGTACGTGTGTGATTAGCCTGCGATGAGCTGGTGCCCCATCCAGGCCATATCCTGTCTCATGCTTTATTTTCTTGAGAAAGACTCAGGACCAGTGGGACTTGCACTGGACAAGTTGTGATATATAATGAATGGATATAATTGGTGGTAATGGTAAAATGAATGATGAGCAATTCTTGTCATGTACTGTATGTCCTACAAACATACGGTACATGATTCCAATAAATTTCCAGTTCCGTGATGTGGAAAAGCACTTGGATGAAACATCTCAGACTGTACTGAAGTGGTCAATGGAACTAGCCAGGTTAGTAATATTACAGTCTTATCTATTATCAACATTGTCGCTTAAGGTCAGCTACAATATTACAGTAGACGTGCACCGTGTACACAGAGAAGTAGATTGATTATAGCAAAGTGATTTAATCAAGAGCCCTGTGTGATGTCTGATTCAGTTTCTGTCAAGGTCAGCATTCACAGATGACAGATATAACAAGGATTTGGAGTCTTCGAAGTACATTTGAAGTGCAACCCATGAATGTAACTGGTCTCCTGATAACCACAAAAACTGATTATCATACCTTTGAATCAGTCAAAATGCCTTAAAGAATTAAGACAGGTCAGAAAATGCTGATTGGGAAATTGCCAGATAAAATAGTAGACAGGGTCAGAGAAGGGAACTTAAAGCAATTCGTTCTAGTCATTTGTAAGTGAGGTCAGTAGAAACATTTATCAAAAATTATTGTTTTTGGTGTCATATTGTTTTATTCGTTTAGTTCACACAGCCCTGCTTTAATTTGTTCAGTGAAATGAATTCTTATGATCTGGGTGGAGAGGATAAGTAAAGAATTGGTTCTGAACAAAAAAGTTACCTAAAATCAATTACAATATGCCAACGTATTTTATAATATTAGCAACAGAAAATATTAAAATATTAAAATATTAGAATTAACACTAAAAGGCCAAACTGGAAAAGCAGCCAACTGGCAATATGGTTCCTACTTGAAATGAGATGCCAACAATAAGCCAAGTCAACAGAGCACATTGATATGGGATAAAAAAAATCAATCACTGTTTCAAAATCACAATTGAAATGTGACATGAAAGAAAACTGTACTAATTAACATATTAAAGCCTATTGAACACGCATCAAAACGATGAGCATTTTAAATGTACCCTATGTAGTTTTTTGTGAATCACAGATATTTTTCTAAAATTAATGGAGTCATTGTCATGGCAACTGCCTGTAAAGACATGGTACATGTAAACAAGGCATGCACGTTCTGAATGTGATGTGTGAATCGCAATATTCAAAAGCTGTTGTCCAGCTGAGAAAATCAGAAATCAGCACAATGAAGTTCCTCAGAATTAAGAAATTCATCATGACCAGGAGGATCTATGAATCATCTCTGAATCAAACCACAGTGTTGACCCATTGTAATGTTTTCAAAAAAATTGCAATTTGCTCACTCAGTTAAATCTCACCTTGAATTTCATCTTTTTCAGGATTTTTGAGAACTATTTAAGGAATTCCTTATAAGAATTTCTTTTTAGCTGATATTAAATAATGAGTGTTTCTACAGTCCCGTCCTGGGTGTGTCCCCTCCCCCTCCGGCTTTACGCCCTGTGTTGCCGGGTGGGCTCCGGTTCCCCCGTGACCCCGTATGGGACAAGCGGTTCTGAAAATGTGTGTGTGTGTGTGTGTGTGTGTGTGTGTGTGTGTGTGTTTCTACAGTAGAGCACAAGGAATTATTTGTATGCAATTCTACAAGCTAATTACAGATCTAATTTTTTTTTTGTAAAATAAGTATTTAACAATGACTCCACCTACATTGAAAGTATTTTTTGCAAAATCTTTTATGAAAATAGTTAATGTATGTTTTAATTTTGATAATTGCATTAGACAAAATAAATTCATTTATTGAATAAATTTAATTTTTTTCCACAATAAAATAACTGGTAATTTACTTCAGAAATAGTAGAAAGCAGCTGAACAATAGCTGTGTTTGTTTTCAGCGCATTATGTTAACCTAAAAAGAAATATGAAGCATCATAATTTTCCAAGGACACCGCCCTTACAAGTCAGATATTAGCTGTAAAACCAATGTTTTATTCTGTTTCAGCAGTGATGTACACAAGGGGTAAAAGGTCTCACATTGTCACTTGATTGGAATATTATAAGGAAATGGTCATATTGCTTTGCAAAATTTCAGGAAAATGCTAGAGAGGACTTCCAGGAAGTCCTGGAGTTGTTTGAATGTGCAATGTGAACTCTGGAACTTGTCTGTGGTCTTCAAATAAAATAAAATATTATGTGTACAAGATTTATGAGGGTAGCGTCGCATATGAAAATAGGCCATTTCTCCTGTCAAGTTTGAATTTATTTTTTTATTTTTTCCCCTCTGGGTCATGAGTTCCCCAGTCGCTCTGAAAAGATTCTTTCAGATCAGAAATGAAACGTAGCAATTCTACATCCAAAATACCAGACAACTATTTGATTTTGATTTCCATACATTGGCTAATCCTGCACATAGTCATTTAAAATAATTTTATCTTTAACTCGGAGCCTCAGTTTTTGTTCAGTACCCCGAGAAATGGGGAGTCAATGCAGTGTTTCCAAACCTCCTCAACCTCCAGCAAACATACTTGAATTAGAAATTCGAAATTAATTCCCAGTCTGTCTAATTGCATCTCCTTTTGGTCACAGGAGTGTCTCGCTATTTGAACAGCAATTGTCCTGCAAACCCCAGATCCATTTTGTTTCCTGCTGCATGTCATCCGCAGCCACTGCTATGCAGAGAGGGCACGCACACTTTACTGATTGACTTGTTTGTTTGAGTGGAACTCTGGAACGCAGAATCGAAAGGTTACTTCAGTGTTTCACACATTCACCCGCTATTCCAGTTGTTGATCTCCCCATTATTACTTTGCTCAACTTTTCCATTTACTTACTGAAATCTGTGCTCCACAGCTGACTTTTGTCTTTGTTGCTTGTGAATTTTAAGCGTGTTTTATGTATGTCACGTCAAAGTGTTTTGTCTCAGTTCTTCTCCATAGCACAGCTACTTTTGCTGTAGGACAACTGATCGGCAGACATTCATACTGAAGTCATAAATACATGTAAACTCACATTTTTCCATTGAACTCAAAGAAAATAAAACTTTGTGAATAGATAGATAGATAGATAGATAGATAATAACAATAACAAAACAAGAGCAAGTCACAACATGGATAATAATAATAATAATAATAATAATAATAATAATAATAATGAAGAAGAAGGAGAAAAACCTATACTTTACCAGTAGCTAATTTTATTCCACTTTGGTTAGTCATAGGGAAGCATGAAATTAAATAGATAAATATGATTCTATTTTATATATATATACAGTGTGTGTATACATTTACATACAGTATATAATAATATATATACACATATACATACAATACGTACACACGTTAACACACATACTGTTTTAACGCTTTTAAAATCATTGTCACGTCTAGCATATCAGCAACATAATTGCATTGTAACCCAATGCCATGACGACCTATACAGCGTACAGTATAACCATGTTTCCAGTAAGACAGAAAGGGATCAGATTTTCCACATCATACATCTGAAGGAAAATCTTCAAGGTCATGTTCTAAGCCACATTACTTGGAGCTCAGTAAGCACAATGAATTGATACACTACATATATTCTTTTTTTCTGCGTAAATGAAACTGGAATATTAGTAATATAACAGTTTTTATACATAAAATTCAAACATCATGCTGTGCCTTTGGTACATAGGATGTTATACAATTTTTTTTTTTCTAAATATGTTTTTATAATATGTGACAGACTCTTTTCCACAAAATATCAGGCAAAGAGAACTTGTCGAAACTGAGTTAGCTGTCTTTTCTGTTCCGTTCCTTAGCCAGCTGCTTTTTGAAATGACTGGCTCAGACTGTCGGGTGGAATCCGAAGTGTTAGTGGAAATCATAATTATAGTAATATCTTCTCAGTATATGACTTTGAATATTGATCCAACACGCACACACACACACACACACACACACACACACACACACACACACACACACACATTTTCTGAATCGCTTGTCCCATATGATATGGGGTCGTGGAGCCTAACCCGGAAACTCAGGGCGTAAGGCTAGAGGGGGAGGGGACACACCCAGGACGGGACGCCAGTCCATTGCAAGGCACCCCAAGTGGGACTCGAACCCCAGACCCACTGGAGAGCAGGACCCGGTCCAACCCACTGCGCCACCGCGCCCCCCCGATCCAGCGCATTAAAATTATATTTATAATCATATATTCATGTTTGCAAATATACATATATCGTTTAATATATTTCTAATAATCTACATTCTATCATAAATCTAGACTGCAATGGCCATGTGTAAACAACATTATAAATTATTTTCCAGTGTATACTCAGGGTGAAATAATTTATAAATAAATATAATTTATTTCACCCTGGGTGTACAGTGGAAAATAATGTACACATATTTTATATAGCTTACTAAATTTACAAGTAAAATCAGGTAAAAATAGGTTGATTATAAAGACGATACAACAGTAAATAACGCACTGAGAATCTCCAGTTTTGCCATGTGCATCTCCTTTTTGATACATTTTCCTCTTGCTGTACATGGCAGCACTGGCGTTATTTCTGTAATGCAAACCCACTAGTTCTGACAAAAAGACTGGTTGTTTTGTTTTGTGTATGAAAAAAGCATTACAAGGATAAGCCTGCAGTCTTATGTGTGTTACCAATTATTTCTTCGGGGAAACAAACAGACTTGTGATGATTGCGATGCTGTAGCTGCGGCACATCCCGGGTGTACTTTACTTCTCCAGACTGTATTCCATGCTTAAATATAATCTGTCAATTGTCAGGAAGCACAGAGGCCTTTCATCCAGGAAATCAAAGGGAGGCTAGCCTCCTGTTTTTACTATATATAAAACACTTGCATCTGACAAAACACCCTCCAAGGTGATATTTCGGAAGATGAAAGAGACGTTATGTGCGTTCCATGCGAGTGATGGAAAATAGCACGCAAAAAACAATCAGATCGGCACAGCTCTCTTGGCAGGTGACACACTTTGTAGTTGACACTCTCTCTAAACACGACTCAATGCAACTCGGTGTGTTAAAATATTAATTGCAACCACAAATCACCACTCACTTTCACTAGCGCGTACAGTATAAATTCACACATACGCAGTGCTGATGTCAGAATTCCGGAACATTCCAGAGGAGCTGGGTGGAGCCGATCATGCTGTGCGGGGGCCATCAGAAAGCAGTGTGAAGGCCGCGCTGGAGCGTGACCTACATCGCACATCAAAAGAGCACGTTCGAACAAAGCAATAATAATCAAGCTTTGTACAAGCTGAAAGTCGGAATACACTGACTCCTCAACTCAACTCAAATTTGAAATCTGTACCTGACTCCTTTCGTTTATAACTCCAGGATCACCTTAACCACTCAGCCGCAAACAATGTAGGCTTAATGATATACTTCAGATGCTCCTTAATTCACTCACATGTAAAAATGTTTGATAAAGTAAAATAAAAATACTTAAGACATATATTTTTATTAACTTTGAGCTACAATAAATTAAAACAAATTTTACATGACTGAAGACTAATGCTGTCTCCAAGAATCCCTATTTAATCGTACCTATTGACCATTCATCTCCGAAACATCTATGGTACTATTTTCATAGTGATTATCGACACTCACAGACCACAGATTTAACTGAACTTAGCTGTAAGGAGTACTCTGACACCTAAAAGAGTTGATCATTCCCTATAGCCTAACAAACTTCTCCACCTCTGGGCCCTTGGTGGTCCAGCTCCCATAGGGTTGAAAAGCTGAAGTTCATACTTTATTAGTTTTAGCTCCAATGTGGCATCATGAGCTCCCTCTCTCCCTCAGAATTGCTTAAGCTCTTTAAAGATTCAAATGGCCTCAAAACATATCTCTTTCACACAATTTTCTGTCTAAAGATTTACATTGCAGCACGTTGTTGTCATGGCAGTGGGCTGACAGGAGACAGACATATAAGTTGAGGACCCAATTGCGGGTTAGTTTTATTCTTATAAGGAGTTCCGAAGGACCGAAGGACAGGTCACAATCAAAGTCAGGGACAGGCGAAGGTCTTCTAGGCGCGAACGTCACAACAGGGGCAAGACAAACTCAGTGGTCGGGAATCAGGCGAGAAATAAGAAGGAACCGCTGGAACCACAAAACCATGAGGGCGTTTGCAAGAATCCACGTTTTGTCGTGGTCACGGAGCTCCTTTTATCCTGGGTCTGATTGACTAGGCGCGGGTGTTGCTGATCTGCTTGTTCCTGGGGACGTGACAGTTATGCTCATATTTACATCTCCTATTTCACTCTCAGTTCTAAAGACAGCTACTCCAGCACAAACACTGGTGTCAGACAAACATACTGTACTTCAATAATTCAATGCCCACAACTAAAGTTCTTCAGCTGTTGTTCAGGTACTTTTGTTTACCTAGAGTTCTGTCACTTTGGAGAAAATTTTCGACTAAATGAAAAAATGCCAACACAGTGGAAGCGTATTGAACTAAATAGGTCTCATGTTTTTATTGCTTTCAGATGTATTTTATTGCAATGTGTCACTTTGGGCTGTTAACACCAGTCACATTCATTTACAAAGAACAAAACCTTTGCATTTACATTTACATTTATTTATTTTCTCCAAAGCGACTTCCACTGAACTCTATGTAGTGCTATCAGCCCACACACTTTATTCACCAAGGTGACTTACACTGCTAGATACACTATTTACAATGGGTCACTTATCCATACGTCAGTGGAACACACACACTCTCTCTGTCACTCACACGCTATGGAGGAGCCTGAACAGCATGTCTTTGGACTGTGGGAGGAAACCAGAGCACCCGGAGAAAACTCGCACAGACACAGGGAGAACATGTAAACTCCACACAGACTGAGCGGGGCTCGAACCAACATCCTCTCGCATCACCCAGGTGCTTTTGAAAACAGGTAAGTAAATAAAATGATATTAAAATGAATAAACAAGCAGGAAAATACTTGTGTCTTCAAAAATTCTGAACTTCACATTTTGTAGCAGTGCAGTGTTTATTATAATAGATAGTGGTGTGGGCCATGATATGATATGCAATATCAGCAATGATTTTTTTACCTTTTGCTTTCACAGCATTCACATGTCAAGGAACAGGGCTTACAAATTTACATTTGTTTTTGGACATTTATGGTATGTGTTCACAACTGAGTTTTTCCCTCATAACAGTGCTGCATTTGTTCTGAGTTTCATTTCTTCAAGCTTAAATGGTGTGAAAGATCATCTCGTACTTGGTCACTGACCAAACTAGAAACCCTGCCTGAGGTCCCTCTGCTGAGGAAAGGCTGTTATTGATGTTGTTATTAGAAGGTCCTCAGCTATGATGTTGTTTCATGTTTAAGATTTTAAGGAGGTGCAACAATAACATAATTTTTTTTTTGTGTTGAATGCTGAAAGAGTCAGGTTAGTTGCAATTTTGTTTTTTTTTTGAGAATTGATTAGTTGACATGATGTGTATTATATTTACTGTAACTCTTGCCTAAAAAGCATTTTTTTGCAAAAAATGTATTTTTAATCCAGCTTTCTGAAAACAGAGTACGCTTTGCTTCTCAGCCACGAAGCACCATTTATACTGTATATATTTATACTACAATAAACTTGTTTTTCTTATTGTTAGGAAAACAGCAGGATTGGAAGTGCCTTGATTTTCAAACCGTTCTGATTAATTTAATAAACTAGTCTTTTTTTTTTTTTTTTAATTCATCTGAAAGCCAGCAAAGATAGAAATTTTCAAAATGTGATTCATATCATACCAAACTCTTGATGCTACAATGGAAAAATTCACTTAAATTCCAGTGATCTCATGTAATATTTTACCTGCACTGGATTCATTTTGCGTAAATGAAGCATGGTGTGAGAAAAGGCCATGGTTCCACTGGGCAGCTCACTGAGTCGGTATTGCAGAATCCTACAGCTCTTTCTCACTGGGGTTAAGTGCTGCTGACTCTTCACTCCCATATTTGGACAGCGCGGTAAAACGTGGGAAGACTCACTGTGCTCCGCATCACAATCTATGTGGGCCAAGTCCCATCGCTTCGGAATTTTTGTTTAGGGTACGGTGTCCCCTGCGAGGCCTGAGCTGTACGAACTGTGGCCCCCTCTGTGGCTCTTTAGCTAATGAGGTCGTATTATGGGTTGGCTCTGCAGTGTTTTGCAGGCTTGCCAGTTCGAGTGGGTGGGATTTGGCTTCGCTTTCACTGTGGGGCGGTGTACAGCTGGGAGGTCACTGTCGGCCTCAGGCAGGGGCTTACGCTGGACTGGCAGGAGCCTCTGATGCTGGTCTGCCTTCACTGGTGGCCTTCTCACTTCCCGTTATCATCCAAGGAAAGCCAGCAGATGTCTTTGGAATTCTAATACAACCAGGCTCTGAGTTATAATCCCTGACGTGCTCATTTTCTCCCCAGCTCAAGGTGACTGGTGCATTCCTCATCTTGGTAAAATTTACCACAAGCCAGAATGTTTGCACCTGTAATCATCCGTTCTTACCATGTGCTGATTTTTTTTTTTTTTATGACAGTAAATATGACCTTCAGAAAAGGTGTAAAGGCCTGTCTCTGTTATGCTGTTGTCTACCTGTTTTTTTTTTTTTTTAACCATCATTTTGAATCATGTTAATACATACCTAGCAAGACTGCATATGGCCAGATATTTGCATAAAAATGTGTACCTGAGGAAATCCTTCTTGGTTTCTATGATCATGGAGTGATGTACAGATAAGCAGAGCATGTAAATCAGCTCTTTTCATAAACAGAAAAATCTTTTTAGACTCTCAAAAAGTTGTGGTATACTGTTGGATGGCCAGTATCCCCTTGTCTATAATAAAATTGCTCTGAAATTTACATTGTTTATATTTTAATTTAGACATATGATAGATTTCAAAGGTGGCATTCCCTTCTCAAAAAGTTTATGTGGCAATACCTTAGAAATAGGGTTTCTTGCTTCAAAAAATCATTGCGCTAGCGCCTCACGTGACCTGGGCATTGTGTTCGGACATGGGTTTGATACCCTCTCGGTCAATATGGAGTTTTTATGCTTATGTGGATTTCCTCCAGGGGCTCTGGTCTTCCCCCACAGCCAAAAGACGTGTGTTTCAGGTGAGATGGTGAATGAACTGGCTGTATTGTGTGAATGTACCAGAGTGACTGTCTTGCAATGGGCTGGCATTTTGATGAATGAATAACATAGTGGAACTTCCTCAGTTATTTCTAATTGAAATAAATCCATTTCTTGTATAAAGAGATTAATTTGTTGAAATAACTGTGAAATCAATGTGTTAGGCGAGTTGCCATTGTGAGAGACCATCACTGCTTCTTAAAAAAAAAATGGTTCCCAGACAAAAATGTCACCTTAAATGAATAAAAGGGTATTTTGTATGCATGACACTGATAACACCAACATATTTTAGAGTATTTGGAATTTAAAGCAAAATCATTAGTTACATCTTGTCATTTAATGGTACATTAATGAGCCATTAATTTTAAAATAACCACTTGTATAAGGCAGGGTTGTTGAGGTTGGAAGTCTTTCCAAGAACCATAAGCCTTGAGCCAGGGTATACCTTGGACAGAGACATTTTCTCATTTAGTTCATGAAAGTTTATGATATAAATAAATAAAATTTCATTATATCACCACCTGTGTCTTTCTCTTCACAAAGAAAAGAGACCCTTTGTAATGTTACTAATAAATTTTAGATGGCATTTGACTGCAATATTAATGTTTTATTTATGCAAATGTAACTCTAGTCACGTGATGTAAAAAATTTCATCGTGCTAAATAATCAGCCAGTTCTGTTTAAAGTGTATATACAGTATTTTTCATTTGCACTGCAGATGTTTCCCTTTATGTATGTTCCAAGTGGAGGGCTGTAATTTTGGAAACCAGAGAAAGCGATGGGGAATTTTCTAGAATACTGTCAAATGCCAGTGGGAGAAGCAATGGAAACTCATCAGCTTTGTGGACAGTGTAGCCGGACTCTGAGTCAGCTCATCTGCCTTCTAGTCACATCTCCATCCCACATATGACGACCCCCCTCTCGACAAGATGCTTCAGTCCTCAGAATTCAACATGTTAACCTGTCTTCCAATGACATCTTTTAAATCTGAATGGAAATTACAGGAAATAAAACCCGCGGAACTTACTACCTGTGTCACTCATGTCAACTACTCTTGTCCATGCTGAAGACTCATTTCTCTTTTTTTGTTTTGGTTTTTAATCAAGCTTGGTTTGGAACATAATTTTCCATGTTGACTTAAAATATATATTTTTTAAATACTATTTCTGCAAATCAAATCATTTATTTTGTTACTGCTTTTCAGCACACGTAGAGTGTCCCTATCCATAAAACACAATTCAACGACAATATGTACTTTATTTAAACTTGCTTTATAAAGAACAAGACATTCTCTGAATATACATAAATCCTAGGTGGTGACACTGGAAAAAAATTGGGTTGTTGTTCATGCAATGTCACCAGGTAATGGACAGCCTGCAAATTAAGGTGTAAACATAGCTGGAATTCTGTGTTATTAGAGGTAGTCGAACTCCATGGAAACGTCAATAAGTATTTTTGCACTCGGCACCAGCAATATAACATAGTGGCAGAGGGGTGCGATGGATGTGAAGAGGATGAGGAACAATCAGCTTGCCATCCTTCCTCACTGCTCTCTGCTGCGATGAAGCAGACTGCCACACAACCCTGCAACTAATCAGGCCGCGGCACTGATGGATGGCCCACCCCGCTTTGAAATCTATCACAGCAGCCAAGTGGTGTAGGCCATTCACCCATCAGATGGTTAAACTGCTGGTAATGTACAGCATCTAGGCAAATAGATCATTAATGGTGTCTAATACGGGAACTCGGGGTGTAAATCTTCCTTGCCACCCGTTATTGCTCCCTTTCATCGGGTGGTTTAAATAAATAAATAAATGAAGCCCTTACTGTAATGTGCTGTGGTGAGTGCAGTTGCCATTTTTAACAAGTGAAATTTACTGTGCAGTGGCAAGTTCCAGGCGCCTGCCTAAAATGTCGCTATCGATTACATCCGTTGCACCATTTATTAAGGTGTTAATTAAAAGAGATGCTACGATAAGAAATGATGGACCAGCTCTGACAATTTATTACTATGCTGCACTCTACCTGTGCTCAAATTAATGTGATCTGCTTAATTTAGAAGTAGTACTCTCCTCATTAAATGCAGGCATCGGGACAATTATTGTTCCTTACTAATGCAGAGCATTTTAAAATAACTTCAGGTGAGTACATTAAATTGGACTCTAATGAGCTATAAATTTTGTGCTCTCACATAATCACTGTCTTATTGCACAATGATGGTATTACCGACAATGGTGCGCCTGTAATTAAAGACGACCTAAAGGGGACTGTGTCATGTTCTTAGAAGTCTTCTTTGGGAAACTTTGATTATGATTATGGTTTTTTTTTTTAGGTTTAAAATGGACTCTTGTTACACCTTCAGTAACTAAAGAGGAGTTTTAACTGCCCTTGCAAGACTCTCATGGAAGTGAAGCATCTGGGAGATCTGCAGTATGATTATAACTAAAGGAAACTCAGAGGCATATCTGATATTAAATATTACAACTATGTTTGGTATTGGTATTCTATCTATCTATCCTTGAAATTTACTTTCAGGTTGTGTGGTATACAACAGGTCAGAACCAGATGCTTTGTTGGATTATAACATGTCAAATATACCCACCTCTAAAATCCTGCTCCTTACCGTGTCCATATTGTTTATTTGTTCAGTTGACCACAAGGGTGGCAACAACCACTATAGTGCCCTTGAGCACATTCAGACTGACAAGGTGGAGAATTGCAGTCTACAGACAGAGCTGCAAAAAAATGAACACAGTTTGTGAATGTACAAACCAAACAGAGTTCTTATTTAATGTAATGGTTCATGAAGTGTGTATGTGTGTGTTTGTCTGTTAGAAAAGATTCCGTGCAGCCTTCACACATCAAATTGTTTCCAATCTGCATGATTTTCTTTTTCCAAATTATAGTTTTTTAAAATCACTGTTACCTTAGCACACCTAGTCAAAACACTTTCTGTTTATATTTGTTCTCCTGTGCAGTGTCTCATCCCACGGTTACAGCTGCATCTACAGCTGAGTGCAACACTTACATCTTTTTCCCTTTCACTGTGGCAGAACAAAGGAAGAGACATGATTTGTGAGGAGGGTTTAATAACTTGTGTCTGATATACGTGATGTTGACTGTTTTCTCTCTTTCGATGCTCTTAATCAGGTGCTATATGTACAAATAAAAGGAGCAAGAAGCTGACAGCGATAAAACTAAGGCGGAGGATGGGGGGAATTTGATCACGCTACAACACAGCTTAGCATGGTGGTGAAAGAACTTTTTTTCACAAAAGTTTTGTGTTTGGGGCTGTTATCACACTTTCAGAATATTCTGGACCTCAATTTATTTAAAGCCACGAGAATCCAGATTCTGCACCTAAGTGTACAACAAGAAACACATCTGTTTTTGCATGAATTGGTTTCTTTAGGTGTGAACTGGAAGCATCTGGGAGCCCGGTAGGTTTTCTGTAGGTGAGAAAGCAAATGCATGCTTACTTTAACAATCCTCATTGTTCGGTTACAATGCAGAGAGAGGCATTTTTGGGGAGTGGGTCATTCTTACCAACAGCCATCCGCCTCCATAATGCCAGTCAAGTGATGCAGGCAGGTGCATAAAGCACCTTGAGTGATTGCACTGGTCTAATCTCTTGCACTTTTTTTTGTATAACTACACAAATCACAAATGTTAATCCTGTCATTTTTTCTTCATTTTTTCTTTGTTATATATTTCATTATTTTATTTATCAGTATGACTGCACTTTGTTCTTATACATCATCTCTGTTATGTGTCATGTTGAGCTGTTCTGCTTGAACTTCCCTGCAGGGATTAATAAAATCCTATCCTATCCTATCCTATCCTAATTAAATTCCTCATTAATTTTGTTACCTTAGTTTAAAAGGCATTTTGTAGATGCACATTATGAGCATCTTCCACAAAATCTTTTGATATCACTTGACTTGCTACTGTGAACTCGGTTCAGCACAAAATCATTCATGACTAACAGTAATGACTGGTGTTTTTAATGAATTATTAAAAAATCATTAAAAAAATGACAGAAAATCATCTTTTGTAAGCAAGAGTAGTAAGCAAAGCAGCAGTAAACATCTTGAGACAGCAAGTGCTGTTGTTCTACTGCGTGTATGGTACTCGAACCAATGAAATATTGTGCACAATACAGTAAACACATTCAGAAATTCCAGTACTTTTTATAAGCAGCGTTATTCATTCCTTGGGTGCAAAAAACAGATGATCAAGCACAGGGTATTACATTAACCTGGCATTTTCTGTAAAGTAACTTATAATGTTAAGCTACTTGCAATTATTTACAAATTAATATTCCTGGGTAATTTTACTAGAGCAATTTCAGCATAATTACCTTGCTCAGGGGTATTACCTTTGAGTGCAAACGTAGCAGTTCTATCTACTACGCTATCAGCTGCCCCTCAAAGAACATTATGTTTAACCTCACTTACTTGAGAGACACATCCAGTTGTAAAATATTACATCCCATTAAAATGGACACAACTACTCAACATAATTGTTAAGATTTGCTCTCATAACACAATGTATCAAGGCAGATTACCTTCATCCTTGCAGCTCCGTGTATTTAACAAACACTCACAAACAAAGCATACGTGCATGTATCCGTACAACACATACATCATATATATGATAATTAGTATTAATATATGAATACAACCTTTACAAAAAATCAACAAAATAGAACAGTTAATACAAAATACACACACACACACACACACACACACACACACACACACACACACACACACACACACATTTTCAGAACCGCTCGTCCCTTACGGGGTCACGGAGCCTACCCGGCAACACAGGGCGTAAGGCCGGAGGGGGAAGGGGACGCACCCAGGACGGGATGCCAGTCCGTCACAAGGCACCCCAAGCGGGACTCGAACCCCAGACCCACCGGAGAGTAGGACTGCGGTCCAACCCACTGCGCCACCGCACCCCCCTACAAAATACATCAATGAAATTAACGCAAATGAACTCAGATACACAGAATAACTTGATAAGGTGTCTTCGAGCACCTGGGCTGTGCGATTTGATATGGATTCAAACCCTGCTCAGTCTCTCCGGAGATGATTCATCATGTTTCTTTGGGTTTTCAACGTGTGCCCTAGTTTCCTCCAACAGCAAAAAGGAGTGATTTTCAGATGAAATTGGGGCTCTAAATGGTGCGTAGTGTTTTTGTATGTGTTACATTGCTGTACTCTCTAAATAGGTGAATTACTGTAAAGAGTTACAGTAAAGTATAGTATTGTATCTAGCTTTGTAAGTCATCTTGAATAAAGGTTTCAGTTAATTACTAGCTAATCATTATTATAAATGGCTTTGAAGAAAGATGTCTGCTAAATGAATAAATGTAAATTTAAATGTCATAGACTGCTCTGCTGTTTAGAGGTGCTTAAAACCAAATTTAGTCCTGGCAAACACAAACAAATGCTTCAAAAGTTAAAGAAGGGGCATTAAGTAAAAGGAGCAAAGCTGAATTCTTGTAACTCAAAATCAAACCTGCTATGCCACATCTTATCAATATTTATGTTAACAGTTGCAAAAAAAAAAAAAAAAATCTGATTGTGCGATGTGTTATATTGTATAATATAATGTAATTTAATGGGTGATGATATTTCATGAATGACAATTAATTTTATTTTTTTTCAGTTTGAATGTTCAAGTCAGGATTCTATGCTATACAAAGTTTGATCAAATGTCAATGTGTAACTTACAGTGGTTTAAAGATAGACTCATGAACAAACTCTTGTCTAATGACAAAGATTTTATGCATAGCTTATTATATTCAATGAGTAAATCTTTCGGCTATCTTAATAAATTCAAATGATTAAAACTGTATGTATTCTCCATGGACCCTCCCCACAAAACTCACATTTATTGTATTTAAATGTATTAAAACTAACACTTTCAACATATCCCTCTTTTATTTCTGCCTGTCATGATTTTTTTTTTCTTGAAAAGCTTTGAACTTCTTGTCAACAGAGGATTTAATTTTTATTGCAACAATATCAAGTCCCATAGATAAAACTTGCAGATGTTCTTAATTTTTTATTGTTCCCAAAAATGCATTTTATAAGCAATGTTTTCAAGAAATAATACAAAGCACCAAAGTGCTAACACAGATCAGAGTTTTGTTGAACAACATGTGAAAGCCGGAAAAATCGTTTACGATGCTTTGTCATTTTTTTGAAGGTTCTGAAGGACTTCACAATTATCTTTTGATGTTTTCCATCCAGCATTTTAGATAACTGACATCTATCTTTGAAAGGACTTCTGAGACCTTTCAAATTCTTTGCCATTTATCCAGCCATAAATGATCAGTTATGCTTTTTCATTTTCTGGAATTATTGTAGATGTAACTTTAAATCTTATGCTACATTAATGACCTTTAACATTATCTGGAATTAAGATACCCATATATGTCATTTTTTGTGAAAATATGGCTGGTTCTGTAATGAGTATAAATGTTTGCTGAGGTGTTATGACTGTGGCACCAAATAAATACCACTACTGATGAAATACAATAAGCATTACTGACAACCAAATGATCTAAAACTTGTAAATATTTCAGATACTCCAGGAGGTAATCCATCAAGAGTAGCAGTTTTTTGGCATTTCCACTTTAACAGTATGAATCATCATCTCAATGTAAGAGCAAAACTAAGCAGAAATGGTTTGGGGACTATTATTGTCTCAGACTACATGTTGCACTATGGTGTTAAGAAAGTAAACATGGAAGTGACTGCCAAACCAGTTCTAATGCTGTAAAGGCACATACAGACAGACAAATTGTGAGTTGTTGTGGGAGTCTGTTGTTGGAATTTAATTTTTCTATGAGTGTATATATATACATATATATATAAAGCTACTCGGGTGAGTATATATACATACGTAATTACTAGACGGTTTACTGTATTTTGTACGTGTACTTGGTTTCCCACCAGCAGTGTGTATTATATTGTATCTCATGTCCTTCTTGGGTTTCTGCCTGAACTGGAATTTGTGGACTGCAAAGTAAAAGAGAAATTTTAAAAAAGAAGGAAAAAGAACAAAATTTTGTAAACCTTCAGAATTCAAAGCTGTGTAGAAATATTAATATTTTAGAAATAAATCCAGGTGAGTATTTTAAGCTGTCAAATGCTACATACAAGAGTTCAGGTAGAGGGCATAGGAGGAAATTAGGGACTCAAATATGCCTTAAATATTGCACACATGACCAAAACCTCTTGCTTATTACCCATGTAACTGAATCCCACTATTCATTTCAGTTGAATGCCAGGAAAATGTCTGAGAGGAAGTTAAAACATGTTTCATCCTTTGTATACTCAAAACCATAGCCCATGGGATTAATTATCCATAAACTGAGGGATCTGAAAACGAGGGCACTTCTGCTCTGAAGGGAAGGATCCCAACAAAAACCCCACAGGAGACAGAAAGTGAAACAACAGTTTAAACGTTGCACATAGTTCGACCCGCTTTTGCTACTGGTGGTTAGAATGCCAGGGGATCAAGCTGAAATATACGTATCGCTTTCACTTTGGATGCAGGATAATGGATATATGACTGTCTCCACCCACTGAGCCTCGATTGGCCGAGCCCTTCATGACCAGATTGCTGAAATGCTAACTACAATGTAATTAATAAGGTCTCACTTTTGACTTTTCATTGTGTTCATCCTCGTGATCTGCACTACTTTGCTGTTCATACATCTGTGCCTAACTTCTGGCAGTCAAGAATTTTCTCCGATAAGTCCCTTTGAGATGTCACATTAAATTCGAAAGTGACCTGATACAAAATGTAACCCGAGTTCTTCCTTGGCAGTGTTTGAGTCTCCTTCCCACAGTTGGCCTATGAGCAGCAGAGTGACAACTTCACCCTCAAACCGGTGAGACTGACGGAAGGTCTGAAGAGTAAAGAGTCAGCCATCCTCCATGCCGGCAGCCAAAGTAGGATCTACAGGGCTGACAGCTGGTGGGGCTTTAGCTGTTGGTTGGCCAAATGATAGCTTTGGAACTCAAACCGCAGCCAATCCGGACCCGATGAGTGGAATATCCCATACATCTGGCAGTCCATTCTCTGTATGTGAGGCAGCCTTACATAAGTAATGTAAGGTATTTTCATACACAGGCGTATCAGCTAATGCTCATCTGCTCTGAGTCTAATTGTTGACACTTTCTGTTGGTTTTCCATGAAAAATAAAGTTATCTGTGCATTAACTGGACAAATGTACAGATTACCAGGATGACAGTACATAAAAAACCTTTTCTTTAAGATGTGGTTGGGTGATTGAGGTCTGAGAGCCCCACTGAGTTTGGCTTCTTCTCGATATTTACTCTGTTTGTTTGGATGACAACCAGAGCCAACTGCATCTGAGCTGTCTAAAAATGCTTAGCCAGCTGTGAAGGAGGAAGAATTAGGGGGTTTACTGTAAGCAACATAATACCAGTGTAGCTTTCAGGAATGCAAGGCAATCTGTCGCCTGAAATTCAGCTCATCATTTTCATGGCAAAGGAGAAACCGTTCAGTGATCAGAAGAGTGCCTCTGTAGATGATTACAGGATCTCATTGTGGAAAGGATAAGCATTTATTGAGGTTTAAGCGAGAGTTAAGCTAAACACCTGAGAACAAAACAGGATTAAGCCTGCTATTTAGGATTAAAAAAGTCACTCTTGAATTTTAACCTATTGATCACCACTCTCAGCTTAAAGTTATTTATAAGACTTAAAACTATGTCACAACATCATTCAGGATAATGATGCGTTTGGGGAATTGCTTCACGTTCAGCTGTTTGCTTCAGTTTTTTTTTTTTTTTTTTTTTGAACGTTCTGCTGATTTCTACCCAAAAACAGGTCACAGGAGTTACATATTCATTCATTTCAGTTGGTGGATACTTTCTGAGCAGCAGTGGGAATTCTCTACATCATGGTACAAAGTAAAAAGTTACCCTGACAAAGTGATAAAAGCACTACCTACAAGAGTGAATCAGGCCATTTATTACAAAGCCTCCTCCTTCAGCACTGTCAGTTTTTTCTTTCTTTCTTTTAGAATAAATAAAGTGTTGATAAAGTGTGTGTACAGTGGAAGATGAAAGAGAATATCTTTCACATTTTTTTTCCAAAAAAACAACTTATTATTCATATAGTTTCGCTCTGGAGTGGCCGATTCATTATTCAGACCTAATTATGGCAGCACCACCTTGGATGGAAGACAACAAATGTGTCCTCTGAGAGAGGCATGCCAACAAACAGGGCACCCCTTCCTCTCTCCACGAGGCTGGTTACACAACACTGGATAGTGGGCCCATGGCCACTGATGAGCATCAGTGGGGGGGTGTGGGTGGACAAGCTCATTTTATCCCCTCCAATCCTGACCCATTGCCATAGTCTCAGCCCTGGCATGGTTATAGTAGTTCTTTCAGGGCTCCAAAACCCAAACACTCTTGCCTATGCTCACTTGTACCATGCTCCGCTCTAGGGGTAAGGAGCGCAATTAGCATAAAACCGGGCTCTCGCTTTTTGATGCCTTTGTAGATAGTTCAAGGGAAGTGATGCACTTCATTATACTTTAAGCACATGGAAATGAGCATTGATGTACCATGAAAATGCTGAGGCAAGAGTTGAGCAGACAATTGATGCACTCTTAAATAACAATTGCTTTTTGTTGCATGCTTATGTTCCTGCAAGTTGTAAATACACCAGAATGGTACATCTAGAACTATGCACAAGGCAGATCAGTTGAAATTATGTTTAGATTTTTACCATCTGTGCTGCCGACCTGTATACTGGGCTTGTAAGTCATTCTGGCAAATAAACAAGCAAATAATAAGTGTCTGCCAAATAAATAAAATATGATGTCTGAGGGCGATATTAAAAAAAAAAAATACTGTCTGTACAGAGTTCATCCCCATAAGGAAGCGGGAAGCAAGCGCTTCCTGATACATCCATGAGTTAATTGTCTGACTACACCCATGATGCTCTTTCCTCTCCTAAAGCACAAAGACCAGCATCAGGAAATAAATCTTTCCACACTGAGATTACCAGGGGCAGTGAGTTTTGCCAGGGTGAACACATTTTTGTATTAAAAAAAGTACTCTGTTGTTGAGCTCTACAACAAAACACTCCGGTCCCAGAACCTATGAGTCTTCTTATGATAAGACTCAACCAGCAACCCCAAGCAAGAAGGTTAGTCTGCTGACCTCAAGAGCAGACCTCCCAGCTATGGAAACCAATCTAACTTCTTTCTTAACTCTAGGCTGAAACCTGAATAAAGTAGTGGACTAAATATTGGTTCTTGATCTTCTACCCTTTCTGATCTTCAGCAATGGAGAATGTCGACTGTATACGCTATGTCATCTCCAGCACTGCCATATTCACACAGCTTTATTTGGATTGAAGAGGCTTTTATAATGAACTTTCCACTCAATTTTTCTTCAGAAGATAGATAAACTTCAAGTGACAGTATCAGCATAGAATGAACCTTTTCCTGGAGTAGACAAGACTTAATATTTATTCATTTAGCTGATGCTTTCTCCAAAGCAACTAACAAAGCTAAGGTCCTTGCAACTATTTACCCATTTATACAGCTGGGAAATTTTGGGTAAGTATCTTGCTTAAGGGTGCTATAGCTGGAGGTGGGACTTGAACCTGTGAGCTTTGGGTCCAAAGGCCACCAACTGCCCTACTTTAGAACGCAACTGCCCCATTACAGAGCCCGGACAGGCCTACACCAATAACAATGAAAACAGACAGGGCCGAACCAAGGCAAACATTAAAAATATTTTCTTATGCTGAGTGAACTTCAGTCTGCCAGAAAGTAAATGAAAAGTGTCTTGCCTTATATTCCAGCAGCATTATTAAAGTTTCTAAAAATTCTGAGTGTTGTTATGCAGCTGAGGATCTACTGGTGAAACTAGAATACATAGCAGGTGCACCGGAATTATAAAAGAAAATATTAAAAAGCCATTGATAAGATGATAAAATGCACAATTTTAAGGAACTGCTGGGGACATTTCTGTCTATTTATAACATAAGTGATAGTACTACCTGCGAGACACAGAATGGTGAGCACGTCATTTGGTTTGTTGGTAATGATGAATATAATGTACTTCTAACTAATGAAATACAATTGACTGTTGAATGTGCTGAAATCATAAAATGAAAATGACAGATACTGTGAATAAAATTTGGAGGTTGGGATTACATTGTGAAAGTATACAATAAGGAAAACAGATACATTAGTCTATATATATAGTGAAATAATGGTTGTTCATCACTGAAATTCATGTCATTCTGAGGTGAAGTGGTAAGTGAGGATCAGTGAACTCTTTCAACATCAAATGCCCATGTTTTGCCGATATGGGAACACCTAGCTTTACACTAAGTCACTTGGGTGGGACAGGTGGTAGCACAGTGGTTAGTGCTACGGCTGTTAGAGCCAAAGATTGCAGGTTTGATTACCACCTCTGGCTGTAGTACCTGTGAGCAAGGCACTTACCTTCAGTTACTCCAGTAAAATTGCTCAGCTGTAATTATGAATAAATAATTGTAACCTTAACACTGTAATTTACTTTGGAGAAAAGCATGAGCTAAATGAATATAGGAGGGGGTGCAGTGGCAAAGCGGGTTTGACTGGGTCTTGCTCTCTGGTGGGTCTGGGATTTGAGTCCCTCTTGGGATGCCTTGTGATGGACTGGTGTCCTCTACCCATCTAGCCTTGCACTCTGTATTGCCAGGTTAGGCTCCAGTTTGCTGTGACCCCTCTTGGGACAAGTGGTTTCAGACAGTGTGTGTGTGTGTGTGTGTGTAAATGTGTAGGAAAATATGTTATATTCACAAATTTAGTGTGGCATCATCTCTGATGTTCATAGATTCCAGTATGGGATTTCAAGTTAATTCAAGACAGTACCTCAAAACCAGTTAAAGACCAATAAATGCCTTGCATGATGAATGCATGGTCTATTGTAAATTATACAGATTACTAAAGTACTCAATTAAAAATTTAACACTCATACAATATTCTGAACCATAAAAGTTTCCAAGATCTGCAGTGTGGAGTGCAATGACACTGATGTCTCCTTAAATTAAGTAAAAGGGGTTTTAGCTGTTTATAGGCAATTGTGTAAAAGAGTTTAAAAAATTAATCACAACTGATTTACTTTCATATTCATTTGATATTATACACAACAGTAATTTTGAGATAAACTTCCATTATATTTATTTATATTTACATTATATAATTTTAATTTTGTTATCATATTTTGTCAAAATCATCATTTTGTTGAAATAATGTTGAAAATGTAATACCAACAGTTTTGATGACCATGAATGAATTTAATCATGTATATTGGCTCAAATTAATTTTTAGTTTTTAATTTGAATGGGCATACATCCTGCAATATGTTTGCTGAGACCCTGCTTTTCTTCACTCTGTGGGCTGCAGGCTTCACTGGGTGATGTAACATGCTTGGATGAAAGTGCCATTTTCCCTATTCCACCTTCAGCCCTGTAAAAGTTAAGCCAGTGGTAAAAACACGGTTAGAGAAATGAGGTGGAGAGAAATGTAGCCTTCTCACCCACCCAAGAGATATAGGAAAGTATGGGTTTTGTGGACCTCCTTAGCACATGATTCAACCCCCCTGTCACTCACACACACACACACACACACACACACAGAAATCTTACAGCAGAACATGTTCTTTATTATTAAGTATATTTAATAATTGGCACCCAAAAATGCAGTGAACTTTTGTAGGTTGCTATAGATAATAGCATTTTACTAATATTCTTGATATTATTCCAAGTCTTCAGAGGGGAAGATACAAAGCACTGGCTTTCAGAACAGAAGGGAAAGGACAAGGGGTGGTTTCTGCCTTTTTACGAAAATGTTAACAAATTCAATACTGTTTATAGGGCTTCATAATTAGATGTCACAGTTCAGTGGTGCGTAACATTGTTTTGTCTCCTCAGGGTCTATTTTCTCATGAAACTGTTAACATTACCTTCAGCCCTAGCTTCACATGTGTGATTGCCGTCATGTTACATCCATATCCCTCAATGGGTGGCACAGTAGTTAAGGAATTAATCCACACTTGCCTTCATAAAGAATGCAAATGTGTAAAAAAAAGAAAAAAAACTCTGTGCTCCTTTAATAAAAATGGGTTCTATACATTGTGGATTGCGTGCACTACCTTACTTAAAATTTAACTGAATTCTTAAATTAACGTAATACATTTACATTTATTTAAACCCCATTTGCAAGTAAAAACAACACTGGGGAAAAAAATCATTGACACAATCCACAATAATCAGAGTGTGCATTATTAAGTTAATTAGAGATGTTTCTCGCATATACAACTGTGTCACTTTAATTGAATCCAGCAAACCTTGTGCTTTATTGATTTTTCCTGCAACCAATTCATTTGCCTTGTAACCATTTTGACTCTGCAGGAAGTGTTAATGACTTGTTTGGCACTTCAGACTGTCCTACGGATTCATTAAACCAACTCAAGCAAACAAACATTTGAGACACACTAAATTCACCAATAAACCGAAAGTAAATGGTAATGACTCCCTGTTTCACTCAGTAGTGAATTGTAATAAATATGTCTTGACTGCATGTTATTTGGCATACTCTTTTATTCGTGCTGTATTAAATGAATTTCAGCACAACAACATAGGCCACTGATGATTTAACACATAAAATCAAGTCCACATGTTGCACTTCTGTAGTAAAGTCAATGACAGATGTGAATGATTGAAATGATTTTCTCAGGCTGATGCAAACCCATTGATCAATGATAGATAGATAGATAGATAGATAGATAGATAGATAGATAGATCTACACATCACATGTCTACAATCAGCAATCACCACTCATTAATTAGTTATTGCTGTGTTGCAAGTCAAATTAAAAGTACTTAAAATAACCGCAGTTCTACACACAAGTGGATAATTTTCTGTACTTTTAAAATCAAAATATTGATATGGTTATAGAGGGGGCGCGGTGGCGCATGGGTCGGACCTGGTCCTGCTCTCTAGTGGGTCTGGGGTTCGAGTCCCGCTTGGGGTGCCTTGTGGCGGACTGGCGTCCCGTCCTGGGTGTGTCCCCTCCCCCTATGGCCTTGCGCCCTGTGTTGCCGGGTAGGCTCCGGTTCCCCGCGACCCCGTATGGGACAAGCGGTTCAGAAAATGTGTGTGTGTGTGATATGGTTATTGAATTATATTTAACATAATAAATTCAGTAATGCAACTGATGTGACAATCTGCTTTGTACTAAAAACATAAATTGGTTCATGTGTCCATTTCCTAGCTCACTAAAACAAACATGATCTAAATCTGTTTTGAATTCACCTGAGCTGAACTGCATGAATTGACAATAAATATTACACCAGTGGGGGCGCGGTGGTGCAGTGGGTTGGATCAGGTCCTGCTCTCCAGTGGGTCTGGGGTTCGAGTCCCGCTTGGGGTGTCTTGCGACGGACTGGCGTCCCGTCCTGGGTGTGTCCCCTCCCCTTCTGGCCTTACGCCCTGTGTTGCTGGGTTAGGCTCCGGTTCCCCGCAACCCTGTATGGGACAAGCGGTTCCGAAAGTGTGTGTGTGTGTGTGTGTGTGTGTGTGTGTATATATTACACCAGTCATCTCACAGTTATAAGAGAATGTCAGGTAGGTGATGTTATTATGAAGGCCACACCACAGTCTGTGGAAATGTGAAAAGCTCATGCAATAAGCTATAGAAAGTTATAAAAATATTGGCCAAAGGTTTAGGCTTCAAAAGAGTGCTGTTAAGTCTTCAGAAATAAAATGTGCCAAAATAAGGCACAATGTAGATGTTACCAAGGTCAGGCTGTTCTAGAAAACTGAAAAACTGGATGGAAAGGTCAGATGTCAGTGAAATGACTGAGATAATAGCTGCATTACTGTGAGAGGTGCTCAAGACCTTGGCTTAAATGGGGAATCCCTGTCCAGAGACTATTACTCTTTGCAGCATTATACAGCTTTGCTATCTTTAGGAGAACAGTTATATAAAAGTAGCTTTGAATTATTTTCAAACCTTTCAGTTTGCTGTGCAAGAGATCTTGAGACGTTGTGGAAGAAGATTTTGTGGTATAAAGAGAAAGTGCTACACTTCATACATTTGAAACACAACCAGTCACCTACATGACCATGTCTGCCATTGAATGCAGTAGTATCAGTATCATGGTATGAGGCTGTTTCAGAAGGAAGGACTGGGAGGCCTACTGTCATCAAGGGCAGAACAGAAAAAGTGTATCACAGGTCACATACTAGTGAGAGAACCTTTCCCCAATGGTTCTTTCTTTAATGGTTCATATGTTAGAATTTACACAAATGAGAAAAAGTATACCATCAACCACTGTCCCACATGCCTACAGAAGTGCGAATGAACCCTTTAAATCGCATCCCTTCTCTCCTTAGGAGAGACTGAACCATTTTACACAAAAAGGAGTTTCACATGAATACAGATCAGAATCAAGTAAACACTGATTAAATGTAACATGTGCTATACATCAAGATATTTCATTAAATTAATGTGTGACTATATGACAATTCATCTTTATTATAATATACAAGTCATAAAAACCAAGCAAATACAAACCTCCCCTAAAAGACCTTTTTGCATTCAGCTCCAACTGAGCATGTGCACCATAGACAGAAGCAATATAAAAGGCAGCCTAAACTGCTACTTGGGTTTTTTTTTTCCCAGGCCTGAAAGTGAACAGTGCTGGTGGGTGAGTAATACCAGCAATAATAAAACCTTACGCATATGTTTGTCTGGTATGAAATGTGACTAACCGAGTGTGTATACCCATTAAGTTAGCTTAACTGTTTGGAATGAATAGGGGTGTTTCCTGTAGACACTTAAATGCATTTTTGTTTTCTCTGAGTCGTGTCACTTTCAAGAAAATCATCAAGACGAAGTGTGAATGTAACTGTGGCAGAACAAAGTGAAATAAAAGTGTATTCTACAAGAGAAACCTTCTTGGTTAGCAAGAAATCTTTTAATGTGATAATGTAAGGTAAAATAGAATAGCCAAAAAAATGCAAAGAAGTGTTTAAAAGGGTTGAGTATTTGGAAACGGACTAACGATGCTCAGCCTTGAATCCTAATAAATAACTATGTATGACCAGAAAATAACCTGTACCCTCAACCTTACTTGACAGAGCTGATTTATTCTGTCTGGCAAAATGAACAGAAAAGCCAAACTCTAAATGTGTACAGTGCTGATACTACATAAAATATATTAAGTGCCAACTGGAAACAAAAATTTGTGTGACTGGTCTGATACTACAGTAGAATTTCCTTTGGAAAACATGTAAAAAATAAATATTTTTTTTTTCTGGCATACTTTACTGGAGTATCTGTTTATAGAATTAAAAGAAAATTAAAGCTATGAGAAGCCCTATTCCATGTGACATTCAACTTATGGCCTTTTAGAGTAACTAACCATCATTCAGTCCCACTTTATTAATTGACAGCCAACTGTGCATGTTTAACAGTAGATTGGATGACTCTCAGCAGTTGCCACATTAGTGTCCGGATATCGGCACTGTTTATAGATAAGCTTTTAATACCACAAAATTGTTGACCTCTTTGTGACCTGTAACCAACTTGACTGAAACAGACTCCTCAGATCCAATGTTCCTAATCCAGTAACTTTATTACTATTTTCATTATAACTCATTTCTCTTACAACAGTATAGAGATTACTATTTTACTTTTATTCATTTAGCTGATGCTTTTCTCCAAAGCAGCTAATAATGTTAAGGTACTTACAACTATTTACCTAGTTATATAGCTGGATTATTTTTACTGAAGCAATTCAGGCTAAGTACTTTGCTCACAGGTACTCCAGCCAGGGGTGGGAATCAAACCCATGACCTTTGAATCAAAACACAGGAACTCTAATCACTACACTACCAGCTGTCTGTGGTACATTTGAGATCAAATGTGACAATGCAGTAAAAGTTAGCATAAAACATAACTGATATTAGTAAAATGATTACATTTACATTTATTCATTTGGCAGATGCTTTTCTCCAAAGCGACATACATCTCATAGAAAATACAATCTGTGCATTGCATCAGGAGAAAGAAACAAAGTTGCAAATGTGCGACTCTTAAGTACAGTAAGTTCGTTTTTTTTTTCACAATATGCACCAATGTTCATCATACCAGTAGCTGCATAAAACTTTACCAGAATATCGATGATTCCGAATCACCTTGCTAGTAGTTTTTTTTTTTTTTTTTGAGAAACATAAACATTTACATTACATTACAGGAGCAGAAGTGTAAAGGATTGATCCAGGCATGATCCTGAAGTACGTAGGGGTGTGGTGGTGCAATGGGTTGGACCAGGGTCCTGCTTTCCGGTAGGTCTGGGGTTCGAGTCCCGCTTGGTGTGCCTTGTGACGGACTGGTGTCTCTTCCTGGGTGTGTCCCCTCTCCCTCCTGTGTTGCTGGGTTAGGCTCTGGCTCCCCATGACCCTGTATGGGACAAGTGGCTTCAGATGATGATGATCTTATAGTTATAGCACATGAACTTAAGAGGTCATAGGCAAAGAGAGTCTGGAAGAGGGGAGTTTTAAGACCCTCTTTAAATGTGGACAAATATTCAGCAGTTCTGAGTGAGAGGGAGACTTCGTTCCAACACAACGGAGCCAGAACCGAGAACTGCCATGCTTTACCTTTCGTGAGTGAGACCACTAAGCGGGCAAATGTGGAAGAGTGTAGCAGTCTGGATGGGGTGGAGCAAATAATCAAGTACTGTAGATAGCTGGGAGTTATGGATGCATTTGCATTTATTACATTTAGATTTATTCATTTAGCAGACGCTTTTGTCCAAAGTGACGTACATCTCATTTGTAGGCCATAACCAGGGTCTTATATTTAATCTGGGCAGCTATGGGAAGCCAGTACAGAGAAACGAGTAGAGGAGATGTTTGACTTGCCAATGAATTCCCATCCAACTCGGGCAACAGCATTCTGCATCAGCTGTAGAGGTTTGATGGCAGTAGCGGGAAGGCCAGACAGAAAAGAGTTGCAGTAGTCCAGATGAGATGTCACAATGGCCTGGACAAGTAGTTGCGCAGAGTCAATTGTTAGGTAAGGATGGATCCTCCGGATGTTATGCAAGATGTATCTGCAGGATGTATTCGCAGGTCCAGGTTGTGGCTTCGATGTGCTGAGAGAAAGATGGACCTGAGTCTATCATCACTCCCAGACTCTTTGCTAAGGAGATAGGCAAAATGAGTGAGTTGTCCAGTTTGATTGCGACATCATGACAGGCAGGCAGGCTATCCAGGAGGTGAACAGACATCCATACAGAGATGTTTGACAGTCAGGAAGCAATGCATGCGTAAATGTCTGATGCTCCAGGTGGAAAGGAGAGAAACAACTGGATATCTTCAGCGTAGCAGGGGTATTTGAATCCATAGGAGGCAATGACAGAGCCAAGGGAGGAAGTGTAGATCAAGAAAATAAGAGTACCCAGTACTAAGCCCTGTGGGACACCAGTTGAGAGAGGCAGAGGAGAAGAACGGGAGGTCCACCAGACCACTTGACAGGATCTGTCAGATAGGTAGGACTCAGACAATTTTAGTGCCATTTCTTTGATCCCAAGCTGACTAAGAGGAGAGTAGAATCTGGTGGTTGACAGTGTCGCATGCTGCAGACAGGTCAAGGAGGATGAGGACCGAGGAGAGGGACGCTCGTCTAGCCAACTGGAGAGCAATAGACACTGCCAGGAGTGCTGTCTCTGTGGAGTGACCAACTTTGAATCCAGACTGATATCCATCGAGGAGATGGTTCAGAGTGAGGAATTCAGATAATTCATCACAGGCTGCACATTCTAAAGTTCTAGACAGAAAGGAGAGGAGGGAGACTGGCCCATAGTTTGGACTCATTTGAGATCCAGAGAGGGTTTCTTTACCAGAGGTGAAATTAGAGCAGTTTTTGAAGGCAGATGGGAGGCAGCCAGAGGAGAGCAAGGAGTTGGTGATCTTAGAGATGAAGGTGGAGGGTTGAGGGGAAATGGTCTGTAGGAGGAACGATGGGATTGGATCTAGAAAGCAGGTGGTGGCTCTAATATCGGGAGGTTGGAGATATCAGATTCTGAGAGTGGCTTGAATTCGGAGAGCATGGCTTTGCAGGGAAATCCACCACAAACAGGGCAGGGTGATGCCGAGAACTTGTCTGGTATTGTGTTACCATTACCATTGACTTCAACATTCTTCCTGTGATTGTGTTCTGTCCAGTCCTAGAGCGATTTGTTTATTTCTTTGCCAGTCTGATTATGGATTTGTTTGTTTGAATATTTCATCACTGAATGTCTTCTTTTTATTGTTATCAAACACTGTAAGTTTCCTTAATGTTCTAAAACACTCCTTACGATGACCTACTCTACTAGGAGGGGGAATGACAGGGCTTCTCACACATATAGAAGGGTTATGTGTTCAGTTTTTGCTGTTGTCATGGTTAACTTAGGGTCTGAGTTTGCCCTTCTAGAATGGCCCCCAGAGTCTCTTTTGTATTTTTCTCGAAGTCAAATCAAAAATTGGAATATTTCTTTAGCCAGATTTCTTTCAAGCTGGTCTCATTTCCCAGGCTGTTCACAAAACTGAAGGTTCCACTTTCTGCTTTGATCCCTACTAATTTAGATATGTTACAATAAAAAACTGTTTAGCAAATACAAGGGCAGCTGGGCTCTCACAATAACAAACAAGCGACCTTACATGCG
Source organism: Scleropages formosus (assembly GCF_900964775.1). Taxonomy (NCBI): domain Eukaryota; kingdom Metazoa; phylum Chordata; class Actinopteri; order Osteoglossiformes; family Osteoglossidae; genus Scleropages; species Scleropages formosus. Next base: position 11,823,372 of record NC_041821.1, on the reverse strand, counting down.
TTGGAATTACTTCATGCATGTAACCATTGGACACATTTCCCAGAAATCCTCAGGGCACTTGTAAAAGAAAAGTGCTTAGTATAACACACCACTGCCTGTGTGGCTTGAGGTGGAATCAGGAGAGAGAAAGTGCCAATTTAAGGCTGTTACTCAGTCTTCATGGATAAAGTCCCTTTCAGGCACAAACACAAAGAAGGAGCTAGATGTGTGCTCAGGTTCAAAGAGTAATGTTTTGAAGGCTCAGTGCTACTCTGATTCTCTATATTCTCTCTTCAAGCCATTTGCTATCTTTTCAATTATGTGCACTTCAGTGTTGTAATGAACTCAGACTTTGCCGTTGGGTGCTTACCAGTTTTGAAGCTGTAAGAGAAAAAAACTGATTAAAAGCTATTAATCTGATGTTTTCTTAAAAAGGTATTTTTTTCATATTTCTTAGTAAGAGATTTCGTTAGAAGTAGACATTTCAGAGTGAAATAGTTTATACATCTTTGAGTATTTAGTACAGTACCTTACTCATTCTGATATTTAATTTGTATTACACCGTATGCAGTTTGACTATATTCTGTAGCTGTAAATTAAACAAAGGAACATTAATAAAACCTCTCAAAGGATGGCTCATTCCTAGTAAAAATAGTTAAATTTCCTTTTATTTAACTAGGTAAAACTATGGCATTTGACTGGTCAGATATTCTAACTGGAGTGAGATTCATACAAAAATTTGATCCACATTATGAACCTTAAGGATATAAAATCGCTGGGTGTAGACCTGGATGTAATACAGTCAGACCCTGAGATTTGTGGGTTTGTTTCTAACATCACTTGAAACGCTGGTAAGGGCACAGGGGGGAGATGACAATGCCAAGACCAAAGCTGATTTTTAGAGGTGGGCACCAGGTGGACGATATCATTCCCACAGGTAACGCTGACTATGATGTGATCCGCTGGTGGTTGTCGCCACTGGAATCACCCCAAAAAAAGCAAACATTGAGCTGTGGGAGGGAAGGAAGTGGAATGACCTGTGCAGAATCTAATTAGCATGCTTCAACATGTGCTGGCAGGAAAACAGGCCCACCTTGACCATCCCACAGCTACGCAGTTGGTAGCACAGGTGTTGAAGAGTTTTGTGTTCAAGTTTAATTCTTAACTCTTGGATTCTGGGGTCCAACTTTAGAAAACATCAGGAATACATTTATGGTGCTGATATTCTTTATTAGTATTTGCTCCTGAAACAGGCAGCAACTCCAAAGGCCCTGTCCCCATTAAGCTCCAAGTGTAAGGCAGTACAGGGTGAATTTAGAGATTGTTTTTAAAAATATAAGACAAATAGTGCAACTGGCACATAAGAACCCAAAACAGGTGCTTTAGGACACTTCTTCCACTCCAAGCTGAGCTCTGCAGTGCAATGGACTCTTGTATTCTGTTAGTCCCTTTAAATACTGTGGATGCACCTGACTCTTGTCTCCTACTCCAGTACAGCCCATAATCCATGAAGTGGGTGTAGCCATGCACCTGGCGGCTACAATGAGCCACATCACATGGACCACTCACCTCCCAAAGGAAACATTAGCTTTAGCGCCTCTCCCCAACACCCTATACACATCTATGTACACTGACACACTATAGGTTCACAAAGTATTTTTTTCCTCTGTATTGTTTTATAAAGAATAATAAGAATCTTATTTGTACTGAATGCATTTTTTCTTTTAATCTAAAATATGATAGTCAAATGAGATGGTGTGCAATGCTGATGTACTGGTAATGAACTTCAGGCATGAATGCCTGACGGATCCATCTCTTAACAACTTCTGTTCAAATTCTACTGGCCATGCCATCAATATTGTGTAGGCGAATGCAGCTAGGGAGTCGAACTGGACACTGACAACCTGCCTCAATGATTCTGCTGTCCTCTTGTGTGTAAGAGATGTCCTACTTGTCAGACAACAAATGCAAAGCATGCAGTCAGTGTGGCCCTGCCTCTTTCAGCAATGTTTGCATGAACTCAGCTTTGGCTCTGGTCTTTCTGCTGAGGCATCAATGAAAGTTGATGACCTGACTCTAAGGTCTGCTTTCCTTTATGTACTGTAAAGTACTGTATGTAACAAAACCAAAGCGTAAGTGGCATGCCTAACGTATGGGTAGAGTACTTCCTGAGCTTTCTCTTGGAACAACTAAGACTGTTCAAGGGGCAGGTGTCCTGATGAGTACCAACAGACTGAGCCTTCATGGGTTTAGTAACCATGCTGTATGACTGGTGGACATGAGAAATAGAGCAATACACAGGAATACCATGTTTTGCTTGTGTTTAGAGTCGTGTCGTCCGTCCGTCCCCCCCAGACATACTGCATAATATTTAAAATAACTGCAGGATGGACAAGATTATTTTGAGAAGTTTAAAGCTGAGTTCTTTCAGGTTATATATAGCCTTTTCATTAAATGTGCTGTGACTAGATTTCCGTGAAGACTTGATACTTAAATACATGCGCTTATCAAAGTTAGCATCCTCTCAAAGACTTAAGGTAGAATTTGACTGTCCAGTTTTATATTGTTAGAAAGGAAATGGATTAAGCGAGTATTAACTTAATTATAATTATGTTAGGTGGAATTTTAAAGCAGAAGTAGATTTAATGACAGGATGATCTTCTTTTATGGAATCTGTACTAACTGCTTCTCATTTAAGGAAGTTGCCACATGAACTAAGCCAAACAGCAGGGTCAACTGTAATTTAGCCATTGTAAGATCATGTGTCCTGTGCTTCATAACCAGCCTGAGCATATCTGATGGAAGTTGTCTGTCTTGCACTTATAGACAAAATATGAACACATCATAGGATCAGTCTTTGATCTTGGATAAATCAGACATTTAGAAAAAATAGGAAGACATGGAGAAGGCAAAGTAGAGAACTGTTTTATCAAAAATAACCTAAATTCTTTGAATAGATGAAAATGTGTACATTCATAAGTGTTGCAGGAATTAAAAACATTTCAATTATTCTTACGTCTTAGATGGCCAATACAGAGATTCTGAGTAATTGTCGCCAACATTGTGAAAATTTAACTTGGTATCTTTCCCTCTGGAACACTTTATTTTCTAATAATGAGTGCCTTACTGCATCTAGAAGATGTAGCCTACATATTAAAATATCTCCTAATTAGGTAAATGACAACCTTAATGATGTCGGCTTTGGACTTAAGAACAGAGCACATCTAATCAGAATATTTAAATTGTTCGTGTTGAAACAAAAAAGTGGAATGTACTGAAATGCTACCCGAAACTGATGACATTTAGAGTAATATGTTGCTCTTATACAGAAAACACAGGAAAATGGGCCCCATAAAAGATAAAATGATTATTAAATAAGATCAGATTTTTCTACGTTTAAATTGATATTCCATGGTACAATTGCTGCTCCCTTGCTGCACATTCCTGATTTTGTATCGAAACTTAAAACTTGATCTTTATCAAATCCCTGTACATAGAGATGCAGAGATTGTCTTAGAATTCTGATACTTTGAGGGAAGTGTTGCAGCCGTCAACCATGCTTTGTTTGTGTTTATTTCTAGTACCTTTTCCAATTTGGCCTTTTTGGAAAAAAATCATTCTGTAAATTGTAAGTATTCCTAAAATGAATAGTTGCACCAGTTAGGAAAACTGTTGTGTGGCACTGTTGGCACTGAACACTTTCTATTCATCTACAAAGGGCCCCCGTCCCTGCCAGCTGTTGTCTGGCTGGCATCAAGTCAAGTCACCTAATTCGGAAAAGGACGCCTTCATGTAGACCATCTGCAAACCATAGATACTATTTGACTGCCAAGCATAAAAGAATTTGTTTAATGCATTTTTGAATTGTAAACAAAAGGTTTACATAAGAATAATGGGATGATAAACAATGATCCCAATGCAATTCCTACCTGATAATTTTTTTGTCAATGATCATGACTATGCTTGTCACTTCAGGGTTTGGTTCTATGACTCAAACAAAATGTAAACCTTAGTAATATTTCTGCAGTAGTAGTCTTGTCCATGACTGAGAGCTGTCATCCGTTAGAACAATTTAGATATTTTAAAAATATCCTGCTGAAATAGTATATAATATACACATGAAAACATGTATTTTATGACACTGCAGGATAACAAATTGCTTCATTAATTTAACCTGCAGCTATTTTGTGTACAAGCTTTGCTCAAAGTGAACTTAGCTTAGAAAGTATTAATTAGAAATATCACTTAGGTTCCCAATCTGTGTAATTTAATAACACTGAAGTTATTTGTGTCTTTGTCTAACACCCTACAGAGTGCTAAATATATTTAGCAAATTTTCCCTCAAAGGAAGACATGTCACTTTATACGCCTAGATTTGTGTGAAATCCATATCCACCAACGATGGAGCCAAACAAAAGCATACACTGTTCTGAATTTGACAACTGATCATGGTGTCCTATCAGTAGCCTTTTACATAGAGTACTAAAACTTTGTAACCTATGGTCTCTGACAACCCTAGACGAAACTAATTCCAACACTAACGCTTCTCTATTTCTTCAGCCAACAAAGCCTACAGTCTGGATTTGTCTTTGTGTCTGAGAAGGATGTTGACAAAGCAACGTCTGAGTTGTTTTGACCTGTTCCAGCAAAAAGGCATCAAAGAACATTGCATCTTATACAGTCCATGAGTTGAGCACTGTTTATATTTTCCCAAAAAAAAGAAAATCATCTCAAGAGAACAATGCAAAGCAGAGCCTACTTCAGTGTATTCCCCACAGATGTCATGTACTAATGCTGTGTTGCTGACTGAGAGTTTAACTGTGCAAGCATTTACTGTGCTCCCATCAGGTAAGGATGTTTTCTCAGTTTGGGTCTCCTGATGGCAACACATTCATACATCACAAAAAATTTTTCTGTATCTGGTGTTTGGGCCGTTTTCAGCTTCCGGATAATGTCTGCTTGCTGGGCCTGCACTCCAACCCCCTCTCGGCAACTGTGTTTGGATGGTTAAGGAAGATACACAAGTAGGCCACTCTTGTTGCTCTTTATACAAACAGCTGTTGCAAATGAAAGTGCTGAAGCCAGCAGCTCCAAGAAAAGTAAGATTTCCCAGCTTTCCCATCTGAGGGACAGCACTTTGTAAGCATTCTGTGTTTGTGTTTTTTTTTTTTTTTAAAAGTACAAAAACAGGCATTTGTAGAGAAGTAATGAATCCCGAAGCCAAATGGGATGACGTCTTGTGCTTATATTTTAACATTAACTCTTCGTTTGCTGTAACATCTTTTTAATCGGTTCAGCTGAGGATTTTTGCGTAACATTAAATGTGTTGAATACTAAGTCTGTACTTCCACAATTTGTGAAATGGGTTAAATTCAGAAATATCATCTATACTGGGTCTTTGCTGTATCGCCCCCTACAGTTCTGCTTCTGGCATGCTGCTTACCAAGGGTGATGTGACCCACTCTTCTGCACTCCGATCTTTAGGTGTGTGTGTGTGTGTGTGTGTGTGTGTGTGTGTCTGTGAGAAAAAGAGAGGCGGGGAGGGTGGCCAGGACCCCCAATTTGTGAAAGGAAAAAAAAATCCTTTATAGTCTTCTCATATGAAAAGAAATGAAAAAATTTAATAACATTTCTTAAAATATGACTTAATCAGCAATTACAGGCATGGGCTGTTTGTGCCAAAATCTGGTACGATGTAAAGCTCTTCGAACGAAAGGCCCACAACTACATTTCAGATGATGCTTCCAATCCACCTGTGTCAGACAGGGTAATTACTCTTCCAGCCTAATCAATAGCACACTTAACAAACAGTGCCTCCAGAAACCATAGATTGTTACCAAAGATCTTGTTTGCGAGACTATCAGGAGTAATATATCTCCGCAGTTTAATGTGCAAAGTGACAGCGGTAGAGGACAGCGAATGGGGTTTCTCGCCATCCTGCCAATTTGCTGCCAGCTCTGCCTTACTTTACGCACCAGAGTCAAGGATGCTGTTAAATAACAGCCTTACAGTGGTTCACCCTTAACTCTGTATGTGCTCTTATTTGAATCCATAAAACACCTCTCTTAATTTTGCAGTGTTCGAGGCTCCTTGATTAATGCTGATATTGCATCAGGAACCTGTTTGTTATGCTAATTATGTATTATTTGCATATAACTGCAAAGTATTATGGGTATTGCACAAAAAACATAAATCTAACATTTAGAAAAGTGATTTAAGTTTTGTTACCAACAGAAAAAAAATAATAATTAGCTGCATAACAATCCCTGACTCTTTATCTTGGTTATGTCTGTCGTGACATTTAGCTATGCCATTTAAGTGGCATTTTTACTCAACTCATCTCCATGACTTGTTCAGTACAACACAATACATGGTCTGATACTCTTCTAATAACTCATAAGAAATATGCTGATAGGAGATTTAACACAATCGTCACAAGTGAGTATGTGTCATTCTTCTATGCCATTATGCCATACTATCATTTTTGACCCATTACTACAAATCATTACTACAACAGGCTGTGCAAAAGCCAACTTTGTCTTTGTCCTGGGTTCAGTACTATGGTTTTGCTATTTTGCTGTAGTCAGTGTGTATGTGCATTTTGCCCTATGGCAATGTGTCATAATCCATGATGACCAATAGTTCACCCTCCCCTAAGTAGCTAACAGCACAAATCTCAGAGTACCCATTGTCACCAGTAGTCAAACACAGATTTGCTTGATGGGCCAAAAGCCACTGTTTTTCTAGAAAAAGCTGGAAGGCCTCAGCACAGTTTTTGCACTGGAAGTGTGAAATTTCTCCTTTCTCTCATGCCAGACATCTGAAGCAGCTTCAACTTATAGCCACTTAGAGCCAACAAAGTAGACTATAAAATGTACCCACCAGGCACAAATATAACAGTATAAGGTAAGAGCAGAAGACCATTAAATGATCCATGCTGTGCACAAAATTAGTCCCAGTCTTTTTAATGCCAGTTATGTTCTCAGTAAACCCTCATATGCAGCATCAGACTAATGCCACCCTTGTCTGGCTACGCATTAGCTCCATTTTCTTCTCATAGTTTGCCACAGAAAAGAAAATGATCGTCAATGCCTATCCTCGTAGTGGCAAATGAGAATTGATTAAGAACTGTCAAAATAGTTTGTATCTTCTAATATCTAAATAATTCTGTGCTTGATGCAGACATTTAAATGCTCTTGAGCATAATTTTTTAAGCAAATTGAAAGAACTGAATAATATAAGTAAAATGTACCTTTTAACTTCAAAGTCAGAAAAATACCACCATTTTATCAGTTTGCTACCATTTTTCTTGTATGGTCATCTATTTCCAGTTTCTCCATCTTTAAAATATAGCAATACCTAGGAATGGAAAGTTGGTTAATACTCTTTAATGCATCCCGACTGAAATGAAGAAATGTGAAGCACACATAAGCAGAAACCTGAATTCCAAGTTCTAGTGGTAAAGGGCTGAATTGGGAAATTAGCCTTAAGGGAATCATGGGGAAAGTAAACAATTAGCTTGAGAAAAATTCTTTTGTGATGAGGAATATGCATGTCAGCAAATAATCACAATGTTGCTGTGAAGTGTACCTGGTTGGAGGTGCAGTAAAAACAAGGTACAAGTGGAAACTATTAATGAACTGGTTTTGGAAATCCTTTCATGGCACTATGCTGAATGTATACTCCTTTTGATAAATGACCGCCACCTTCCTGTAATAGGCACCAAAGGGACCATGGACATGGAACCCTTACATGGAAAGTCCCCAGAGGAAAGGATGAAGTTGTCATTATTGTATTTTCCAGGTGACGTCTTTGAATCTAATAAGATCCAATGCACCACGCTGCAGTTTTATTTCATACTAAAACCAAGATGCCCAATGATTAAACTTCTCAGTTGTGAAACTGAGAAATGCATGAGAACACTTGACCTGCTATAGTGTGTAAACAAAACAAAGACAATTGCTAATGCCAATGAATAAAAGATGCCATTAAATGCATTAGCTGTGTGATTGTTTAGAACATGAGCATGCTTTTTTTTCTTCACCTTTTTAAAAATGTTCTTAGAAGGAGAAAAAAAGTTACTCATCTTTACCCATGTGATCCTAGGTGATTTTTATTCTTTTCTTTAAGAGAAAGAAACCAATTTATTCCTCGTATCTGTCACGCTGATGCTTTAGTTGTTTTTAGTAGAATTTCCAAAGTAATGTGAAGTTGAGAGAATGTATGACAGCGCTTCAACTGTCATCATACCTATTTTTATGCAGTTTTCAGATTTTTTTGTATCGAAAGAAATGTATAATGTTAAGCTACTTCATAATGATTTATCTATTTAAACAGCGAGATAATTTTTACTGGAGCTGTTCAGGGTAATTAGGATGGACTCAGTTGACTATAGTGTGTGAAGATGTTACTGTCTGTGTGTACCCTGTCCAGCCTTGAACCCTGTGGTTTTGGGATTGTACCAGACCACCTTGACCCTTGCTTGGGTGAACAATTAAGATAATAAGTGAATGCAGGGTACGGCCTTTGCTTTAGGGTGCTATAGCAAAAAAGGAAGGACTGAGATCCTTCAAGTGCAGGGCAACTGCTATAACTACCATTCGGCCTGGTGTCCTCATTTATGTTTACTCCTTATGTTAAGTTGATATTTATGAATAAAGCACTCTTATTAAGCATTCAGTTCATGTAATTACTCCATTTACAGAGCAACCGTAAACCATATTTCATTATGTGTAAAAAAAAAAAAAAATCACATTAATGTCAAACAAGAAGAACAATGTAGACCTTCACACTCCTCACATATTGAATAGCTAATGCTGGGAAATACAAAACATGGTGTTCAAGACAATTCTGGAGTAAAAACGTATGTATGTATGTATGAATGTATGAATGTAACAGTGCTTTTCTCTGAGTGATTTTATTGGCATGTAATATTTTGTTAATTCCTACCCAGAAACATCCAAAAAATCTCTGTCTGGTGTCAGCAAGATACTGAAGGATCATTCTCAACTTTTGCCTGATCATGGTCAGGTATGGATCTTAAATGTGACATGGTAGGAATATAGTCTAGCCTGAAGGTGTTCAGGTGTGGAAAGCTTTAAAAAGAAACAAAACAAACAGACACAAAAAACAAGCAAAATGTGTTTGTGTCCTTCGGCTGTCTGCCATGTGTGGCGTCCTCTCTAAGTACATAGACAAAGGGTGGGTGTGAACCAAGTCTCTGGTCAGTGTTCTAACGTAAAATGCCATTTCTAAGAGTACAGCAGCAGAGTGAAGTGTCCTGACTATTTTTTGACACTGGCAGCAATAAAGCTTGATGGGGGGGGGGGGGGGGGGGGAATCAACAAAAAACTGATATTTTGAGTGTCTTGTCCTTGAACAAGTCAGCTAGACAGACAGTGCATGTTCTAGTCTGTGTGTGGAAAAGGAATCCTTTTGAGAAATCTGAGTGCCCTTCAATGCACTTTGCAAACAGTATATGTGATTAACTTTGAAGTTTCTTCGGAAGGTTGTGTCTGATGCTGCTTTAAAACTCCAGTACAGAAGATGTACAATAACATTGTCAGAAAAGAATCTACCAAAACCATTGTAGCTACGTATAACGTGTACTTCGAAGTTAAACAAATGTGCTTTAAAAGTGGGCATTTTGATAACCTGTGTACTATATCCTCTTATTGTATTTGTGTTTTTGCCTATTTGCATATGAAAATTTTAAAAGTAGTGCTAATGTGGTGGTTATTTATTAATTAACTCATGTTTCAACTGTTTTTGTATGCCTGCCTGCATGACAACACAATGTGCATTGGAAATATCAGTAAACAGCCTTTACATTATAAATATTTTACTTTCAATTTTTTTGTCTGTTTAAAGAACAGATTCAGTGGCTACAACTTTATATTTACTGGCATTACAGATTTCCAGGACTTTCATTTTGGCTTGTTAGGTGATGTGAAGCCACTGTGTGTGTGTGTGTGTGTGTGTGTGTGGATGCTAGAAATAATTGATGATAACAATAAGCTTGGATAGGGATGACTTTGTCCAATTAGTTAAAATTTGGAAGATAATTATTTGTATCGCTTGATGTCCCACTAATTCTGAAGTTCTTGTAGATAATACACTTTTTTTCCCTGCTTCTATTTTTAGATACAGCTTGTGCAGGCATGTCTACTGTATATGCACCTTATTTACACATACAGCTCCAATCCCCTGGAGTCAAACTGATTTCATCCTTAACCATGTTTCAGTGGCTTGAGGCTTTGTTTTTTTTGTTTTTTTTTTGTTTTTTTTTTTTTTTTTTTTTTGTGAAAATTGAATTCCAGTATTCCCTTATGTGTCTCATCAGGACATATTCCATTTATTTTTAGATGTCAGTTTGCTCAGTGCTTGACTCAATTGGGAGAGCACCTGCTGCTCCAACTCACCGTAAGGACAGGGTTAGCAAGGGACCAGTGGCCTCATCACCTGCTCCAAGATCCAAGCAGCTCCAGCAAACCATTGTTTTGTCCTCTCCAACTTTTTCCTCTGTCTCCCACCCCAAGTGTCCAAGCAGTTTCTGCATGCAGTCGCAAATTTGCCACCTTCTGCTGAGGGATTTAATGGTCTCCCGTGGACCCTGGATCTGGCTCGTCTTTGCTCCCGCAGTGCCTGGCCACCTCCTGCCTGCTCCCCTCCTCCGTCTAGCCGTTTGGTACTCTTCTAGTCATTGCTACTTCAGCAGGACCCATTTTCAGATAGGTCTTAGATGAAAATGGGTTTTGTGTTGGTGTGTTTTCACCTCCGTCCAATCTGGCTCCTCTAATCCACACATAGGCCAAAGAAGTACTGTCTAATTGATCCTTTTTGTTCATCGCCATTTTTTTTTTTTTCTTTTTATGAGTTTTTTCAATTGTCGTTGTAACACTCAAGTACTCAGTCAAGAAAAAGATGTTTTCTCTCGCCGTTTTAGAATTTCAAGTGTGCATAGATTGATTTCACTGGATCCACTTCTGCTGTATTATGCATCTATGGATACCTCTATTATGCACGATTCTGATGTTTGCAAATTGCACACTGTGACAGGCAAAGATTTACATTAGAGATGCTTTCAAAATTATGCCTTTGTACTGCATGCTTTGGCCTTTGTTTGACATAAAATTGGAATCAAAGTTTTTTTTGCTCATTGAATTTCTGGGGACTTTGCTGGAAAGTCCAGCTGTAATTGTTTCTCTACCAGAGGAAAATTGGTATAGTTCAAATGTAGTTCAGTTCAGATTTGCTCATTGGTGACTAAGTGGGTGCTTTAAAGTTTGCCTTATGTGTTTTGCATCAAGGTCAGTATTTATTTCTAGACAGCTAGGCTTATCCAAAACAATCCCAATGCCTGGTGTTCTGATTTGAGACATTCGGCCCCTCTCCAAAATCGGTGGAACAGCAGCTAAATTTTCTATAACAATGCTATTCAGACCCACGAGTGACTGGCTTTTTTTACACACCTGTTTTGGGTACTGTGAGGTCACGGTTGTCGGTCCACTTCAGTTTATCAGTCCTCTACTGGTCCCATCCCATTGTTTGAATTCTCTCTGCTTATGGTTATATTTTCTGCTTGCAAGTTCTTTCTGTTGTGGCAACTGCCTTCTCTTGCAAAGAATGGAGCAATCATAACAAGTAGTAATAGCCTATCGTTTTTATTTAGCTCATACTTTTCTCCAAATCGACTTACATTGGTGAGCTGCTTACAGCAGTTTACTCACTTGTACAACTGGGTAATTTTTACTAGAGCAATACAGCTCAAAAGTCCTACAGCAGTAAGTGGGATTCAGACCTACAACCTTCAGATCCAAAGGTGGCAGCCTGAAACCAGTATGCTATGTGCTCTAACTGCTGTAGTTGTGCAGCAAAAGTGACCAAAAGCTTTGTGTGGTTCCTGTGGATGGAAATGTGCTCCTCTGTTAGTCTCCAACTACCAGCTTCACAGTGATACCTATTCTACAATGCAATGTGGCAATGGGTATCATAATAGTTAAGGAAATGGACTGTTACTTGAAGTTCACAGGTGCAGATCCCACTGCTTTAGTTCCCCTGAGCAAGGTACCCTGAACTGCTTTGGAAAAAATATTCAGCGGTATAAATGGGTAAAAATCTGAGAGCTACTTTGCAGAAAGGCATTAGAGCGATTACATATTACTATAACTACCTATTAAAATTTCACCACACCAGTTTGCAAGCTATGATGTGGATGACTAAATGAAGCACCTAGCCCACAGATTTCATGCCCAGTATGAGGTCACATGACTTCAGACAGCTTGTATTTCTGTGTATGTCACATCAGTTCTTTAACTATATTTGACATCTGGAAGGAAATTTTGCAGCAGCTTGGCCATCAACCCTGCCTTACTGAAACAGTTACAGATATGCTCTGCTGCTGTTATTAGCAGATGAAACCAAAAACCAAGCCAAAACTGTGGTCTGACCTGTAGGAACTCCCAGTCTGACCCCAAGGAAGCTGCAATGCCATTCAGATGTTGGTTCCTTGATGTCTATGAGCCACATGTTTGCATTGCTGCCACCATGACAGCTGCCCAGAGGGGACTTCCATCATCTGCCCTTGAACTTGTGGGTCGGTGGGCTTTGTCTGTTCTGTGAAATTGTCTGTCAGGCTTGACATGCTGTCTGGTCAGCAGTCTCTAAACTGGTCTGCTTTGGGCTTCGACTTGGTTTTCATGCCCTTTTTACTGCTCACATATATGACAAAGAGGTCACTCCAGGCTAACACAGTTCCGCCCTTTTCTTTGATAGTTCTATTTTTTGTGCTTTTTATGTAGGCCCACATGAAATGTTTCATCCTTAGTGATGCAAAGTGTTGCATTTGTATACAATCGTAGATTACTAGGTATCACTGAATTGTTATTCTGGATTACTGCTCTGTTTCACACAACCTGTCAAACGAGATGGAGATATGGTCTTTGGAGATACTGATCTTTGAGAACCTTTGGCCCCTTTCTTCCTGTGTACCTCAGTCTAATAAGGTAATACTAGAGACTCCCATTATTAATGCTGGCAGTTGTGATCTGCACCCATATTCTCCTCAGATTGTCATTCCCAAAATAGACTGTTGTGTTGAGTGTACATGATCTTGAGAATAAGGACTTGATTACCTCCATACAGCTGTGTGATTTGAAGTCATAGTAAATCCCTTAGACCTGTAGCCTGTGTACTTTAGATAGTACTGGGTGTTATGGACTATTTTATGACCAGTCGTCCATTTGTGCTCAACGAGCATTGCTAAAATGTGCTATCTTCTGTAAGGCACATCATTCATGAATCAGCCACATAAGTCAATGAACTAATCAAAATACATTTAACCAATAGTTTGGATTGGGAAGTGTCGGTTTATCTACTGTATGTCCTCTGAAGGTTTGTCATTTCATTCTTTCAGCCATTAACTACTATCAGATCATTCTTGTTCTTGCAGATGATACTTTTCTCAAATGTTTATATAATAAAAAAATGGTCTCGTAATTGTTCCCTAATGTATCATTTGTCAGAGGGAAATGGCTTAAATGCAGAAAAATATTTGATTTACTGTATAAAGTTCCTTTCTTTCAGTTGTATGCAGTTCCAACACATTGTTGCAAATATGTCCAAATTGAATTTCATGGTAGCAGTGAAGAATTTTTAGCTACATATACTGCTAAAGTGGTGCATTGTACAGCCCTGTGGTTAGCAGGGCAGTCGTCATTGGTGACAGTTGCATCAAGGCAGTGTGTCTGTGACTGGTTTGGCGTGACCATGCCACACTGCTTGCAGAGCCTGTCATACATTGTTTATGATGGTGAAACATGGTGTTGAGACTGGCACAGGTTCAGATTGTGGGAGGCAGACAAATGAGATGCTGTCAGTCAGAGCTTCTGTGATTTGTGGTTGCATACATCTGCCCAAGCAGCAGCATCAGCAACCTGTGTGTCGGTCAGTACTCTCGGAAAAGCAATTATTCCAAACCCGGTGGCTGACTTCCCAAGTCATATTCAGCTCCAGGTAACATATTGTACAGTGGGGCATATTCAGTTTTAAGGTATATTTTTTTTCGTGAAATTCCTACAGCTGGTAAGATTCTGCCTCATTTTACAAATGCTGCATATGCAAATGGATCACTGAAGGAAATAAGATTTAGGTATTTTTCTATTGTCAATAACTAAAAACGAAAAAGTTAACCATTTTCTGGATTTTGACTTTGTACGGTCCACTGTTAATGAGAAGAGTAATGTTAAAATGCTGTTTTTAAACTTTTTGAAGCTTTAAAAGAAGAAAAAAAAAGGCACAGGAAAGCGGAAAGGATTCTGTTATACAAATGGGTAGTTGTTTCAATGGTTATATATATTATGATTTTTAAATCCTAGAGGTAAGCCGAGTAATTTCGTCTTCCCATTGTATTGTCATGCGAGGGTGCTACCATTTCCTTTAGGGAAGAAAGAATTGAGCAGCTGCGAGTTTGCCCATGGCAGCTGTATGCTAATGAATTCCCCTTACTCAGCACCAAGTATTGACCCTGTGCTTTCAATGCTGTGCAGAACTTCACTGGCTGGCTGTGTCTGCTTCAAGAACTGGGGCCTATTAAGGCATATCTATACAGCAGAAGCTGAACTTGCAGTAACTTATCTCACTGAATACAACTTATGAGTATAAACCAGGAAATTCCAAAAGATTAATAATTGACAGTAATCAAAAGCAATTGTTCATGTTTCCTAATAACTGGCCTTTAGGATAATGGAATGATGGGCAGTCCATAATTTTTCTCTGTCTTTAACATATGTTCTTGTATTGCTAAAAAAACAAGGAAAAATTATATTAAATTACATTAATTTGACAAAAGCTTCACTATAGCTCTAAATACTCATACAAGGTAATGGCAAACAAGCCAGCAAGTCATGTGGTAGGTATTTACTGAAATCCCATAATTTCTCACATCTTCTGTTCTGACTGTGTGCAGAAATGTCAACATCTACTATGCAAATTGATGACACTGACCACTGTGAAATCAGCATAATGCAAATTATCAAGTTTTTTAAGCATATCAGCTCTTATTCTCATTTATGTTTGCCCACTGTTTCAAACGTAAGAAAGCACAAGAAAGTATTTCATTGAATGAGAATTATCGTGAATATATCACATTTTTTGCCAAAAATAAGTCTCCTTGCTGAAACAGTTTTCTCTCTATCTCTCCTTCCCTCTGCCGCCCCTCGCCCGAGCTGTGAAATGTAAATTTAGACAGCTGTTCCTTCTCAGGATTTGTGATTCAGCCCTCGTGTAATTAACAGCTCTCCGAGCTGCACCACATTTGAAAGTAGGTGAGATCCGCGCTGTCAGCCACCGCTTCTGAAAGTTTTGGGGGGGAAAAAAGCCTGCTTGCAAAGTCAGAATTAATGGAACCCGGCTCCACAAAGACGCTATGACAGGCCTCAACTTTCCGACACCACTAAAAGAAGCACGTTCCCGGGCGGATCGCAGGCGTGTGTGCCATATTTTCCTCTCTGATGAGCCGGGCGGGACTCCTTGTCGCCCCGGCATTTTCCTTCCTTTGACGTGATATTATTTATTTATTTGTTTATTTATTTATGACACTGGTCCTGAGCCAATGTTATAAGCAAACTTACTGTATGCTCAATTAGACACAGCAGTCCTGTAAACATTGCATATCTTTCCAGGCCAAAATAATGACAAGGAATTGAGGCATTACAGAAAGCTGTAACCACAAGGAATATGCTAAGAGGGATTTTGGCATTCATTTGGCATGTTATTCATGTTCAGTTCTACCATAATTAAGTGTAATGGATTGTAAACTCTTGCACAGTAAATTACAGTAAGCTCCTCCACCCTTTATTTGATTGCATGATAAATGTTTGACTGAACTATGGTGTTTGTGTTTTGTAAATTATGTCTATATTTTTTTCAATAGGTCTTTTTGTTGGGTGAACTACTGCATTAATTTAATACTTGTAATCTAAAAGAAATAATTAATTTGCATGTTTCTTTTATCGTTATACACATAAATGCATGAGGAGAGTGGGTAGAGAACTGCTTAAAGCTACAGACCTGAAGGTTGCTAGTTGAAGTCTAGAGCCACAGATATATCTTTAAGTCCTTAACATTAGATGATCCAACAAAATTTGTTGTAATGGGCACAAATAAGTTTATTTTGAATTAAACTGTTGTTCGAGCTTCATAATACCGACAAAAAAAGAATATTTAACAATTCATCCCAGTTTTTAAAAGGTGAATTACATACTTTCTAAAACTCTAAATAGTTTTTATTTTTTTAAATTGACCTATTTCATTCCCACCCCATCTGGTGTTGCTTTCAATATGGGTCAGGAAATGTAACAAGACATAAAGTAGAATCTGTGTTGCTGCACTCTGTCTCAGTATGTATGTATGAGCCAGTTAAAGTACATTGATACTTGCAACACAGAATGACATCAAAGTCCAGACCTCATGCTGAAATGATCATCTTCATTCTTATTAGCTTAATGACTGATAGTTGCCATAGATTTCCTCTATGCATTTTCAAAGTTGCCTAATTATAATGGAATAACTTTATCAAGTGACCAGATACTGCAAAAAAATCTCCACTGTGCCTAAAGTGCAAGCAGTATAAAACACATGAAAATTTTTCTCATATTTCATCTATGCTTTATGTTGCAGGTTAGTGATTGGACAGAAGAAAAACATATTTTGATGGCGGTTTCGGGGAGGGGGTCGCTCTGTCTTGTCCTATATAGAAATCCAGTTTTTTAGAAAAACTCGCAAGTCAAAGTGGGGGGTGGGCTTACAGATTAACTCATGCCAGTATATTCACTTTCCTTAGCTGTTGATTCTACTGCGAGAAGTAATCTTAGCAGACTGCTGTATTTGCTAACTGAGCAGAAAACATATGTTTGTACAACATCCTTCATCTTCACAGTAGGTACACACAGAATGTGTTCTCAGCTCTGTAGTTTCATGTCTAGTTTATCAATTTTTTGTCTGGTAAAATTTATTTCTTTATTTAAATTGAAATGGCAAGCCCACAACACCATACTTAATTTTTTTTAAAAAAAAATATAAAGTAATTCTATAAAAATGAGTGCATAAAATAGCTTCTTTTTTTTTTTTTGTAAGTGAAATGAAAATGGTTCTTCTGAATTGTAAGATTTTCAGACGATTGCAGGAGCACAGCATAACTGGCATCTTAGTAGAACAGAGAGCAAATCCCATTTCTGTGCAGCCAGGTTTTCCCACATGGGAATACACAGCTCAGCAGAACCTCTTTCTCTTTATTGAGTCTAAACCTTGTTCTTTTATTCCCTTACGGGGGGAAATGAACGCCGCAGCTCTTTAAGCATTTCAATCCTCCCATGAATAAATACATAATAAGAAATAGAGGTTAGCTGCATTTTAAATGTTTGTTAAATGCAATTTCGATGTCAACACTTTTCACAAGAGTATTAGACTGCTGCCAAGCAAGCAGAGCTCGCTAACTGGTATTATGACCACTTCTTGTAGTCTAGTCCGTCAGACTAAATTAAAAATGCTCTTCTTTTGCTTATGAAAAGACTTCTGTGGTTTTATTACTTCTGTACCAACACACAAAACCAATGCATTATTAAAACAATGTTTCATGCGTTTCTGTATTGCTAGGCCTATCAGACTTTTAAAGAGCTATGATCCACTTCAAGGTTCTTTAAGGTTATCTTGCTGAAAACAAATATCAAAAGCTGTACAAATGGTAAAATTTCTTAAAAGTGACACACACCCTCACACAGAAAGGTGAAACTCTTTGGCTTTCCCTTAAGGTGATTGGGTATTATGCAGTAATGTTACTATAAATAGATATGGCTCTCTTCACTTTATTTTCTTCTGTCTCCCTCCTCTCTCGTTCTCTAGCTCAGACACATACAGTAAACGTAATTCACTTGCAAATGAATACACTCATGCGCCTGAGGTGTTGAACCTCGTTATAATAAAACATAGTTGTCATTTTTAACAGCAGGTAGAGAAGGGTTGAAGGAGGTGTGAAAACAATTGTTCATTTACATATATAAGGATTTTAATTACAATCTATTTACTAAGGGCATAAGCTATATTTTCAGTGTATATGAGGCCGGATCTTAGGAAAAGACTTTTATCTGTTTCTAGCTGGTTTTGACCTTGATTCGATTTTAGTAGTCACATGAACAATGGCAGTCTATGCTGGCTTTGTCAAGTTAAAGGAACTGGAATTCAAATTATTGATGTGCTACAATGACTAGTCACATTGCAGCAAAGTAATAATTGTGTTCCTTTTCACTGTAGTATTAAATTAGTTTGTCAGTGCTGTTTTTCTTTTGTGACATTGCATAACCAGAACCAATGTTGTTATTTTTGATTTGGGTGCGTTGACTGAATAGAAAAGTTATTCCATGTGCTTGTGACGGACTCTCGGGTAACTGATTGGTGGACACAAATGAAGCTTCTAGCGGCCACGTTGGCAAAGCCTTTGGGTAGGCTTTTGGAAACGCGTCGTTGGCATTTAAAGCACCTTCCCTTCTCAGTTTCTTCTTACAAAGGCCATTGTTCCACTGAGTGGAGCTAGAGAGTTATTGGAACAAAGGAGACAATCCTGTGTCTGTGTGTACTGTGGCGTATTTTGTCAGAGCTGATCTTTTTATTTATTATTCATGGTCTTGATTGATCAGTGTGTCAACTGGGTTAGGCAACACAGACTGTTATTGTTATTTAACTTGTACATTTTGTAGTTTTACAGTTGTGCTACAACCAAGTGTTTGACTAAAGCAAATGTAAGTAGTGTTTTTTTGTAAGGTGCAATAACAACTCCTGGGACTTCAGAATTTAAATTTTTGTTCTCAAGCCTGGTTAAATATTTCTTGCTGGAGACATTACTGCATATGTGGCAAGTGATAAAATAAATTTAATGCAGTGCCTTAGTGGGTAGAAGTATTGCCTCAATCTAAATTCCTGGTTTAAGCTTTTTTTACCATATTTTGATTGACTTTCACATTTTGTCATAGCTTCTGTCATGTTTTTTAGCCATTTATGCAGCTAAATATTTATAGGTCTTAACCGTTAAACCTGTTATTGTGATTTATTGCTGGTTTATTTTGAAACAAGAAAATTGAATTTGAATGCAGTTTTAACCAGCAAATTTATTTTGTAGTATTAAACCATATTGCTAAGGGGGAATAACACCTGGAAAGTTTGTTTATTTATATAAATAAATATTTATATATAGACTTCTCTTCCAGCTGACCTGACAATAATTCTGGTTAATTTTTATCTTACATGTCCTTCAAGGTGGGGACTTAATTGAAGACAATCTTAATTGTGTTTTGCTCAAGCTGTCACCTTTCCTCCTAGAACACAAGCTGTAAGCGTACAGCCATCTGTTACTCTTACAAAAATCTGCTTCCTGCAATGTAGTAAGCAAATTAACAATTAGCCTTATGTTCGCTTTTTAGAAATCATTTCCATTGGTTTGTAAAAGTGAGCATGAAGCAGGTCAGTGTACGCTGGAATTAAGAGCCAGCTTTAATTGTGACAAAATGATTTTTGCTGATTACCGCTATAAATTCCATGGCTCCCTCTGGAGAAAAATTAAACTCTTCTTGTACAGTAATAAGCACAAATTACATGACTAGTGCATTTAAGATGTGCAATTTGTATTGTTCATTATATTGAATCAAGTTATACACTGTGTCTACTGTTGTAGGAGTTTTGGATTTATACAAATGGATTATGGAGAGGTTATGAGAACTACTATAGGTTGCAGGAATCAGTTGGCAGATTCCATTTATCCATGCAATAAAGAGAATAAAAACATAATTTTGCAAAGAATTACAACGTTGGAAGTATAGGTTAGTCGGTGAAAAAGAAACATGAAACAGCTGAATGGCTGAACTGTCCTATATAGGTCTTCAATTAACAGCAGCCTTGCTTTCTTTATTGATTACTCAAAGCACAGCTGGTTTCACTTCTGCAAAGTACATTTTATTGAATTACAGAGGACTCCCACTGCCTGCCCATGTCTCTGATATTCATGCTCTTTTTGCTTTTTGGAGATCATGCCATTTTGGTCAAAGTGACTTAGAGGAGAGGCGTGGTGATACACTCTTTGCCCTTCTTTCAGCTGGGCACGGATATGTTTGAAACATATTCAAAGTGTATCATCGAAAGTGTGAAAATGTATGTGCAGGACTAATTTAAGTTTAATAAATGTAACAGTGACTCCACAGTAATTGATATTAAAATCGGGAACGGTGGTGGTGAATTTACATAATAGCACTGCAGACATATAGACCACAGAATATTAAGTGTGCCAACTCATCCAGGTTATCTTTTTAGGAGCTCCTTTTTGACACTTGATATACGTTTTTTTTTTTCTAGATACAGTCAGATAGGGAGGACATGCCTTGCACACTTATGTCCTCATTAGGAACCATGGTGGTCATTAAGATGTCTAGCTGGCTTCATGATGTATCATTTAAGAAGTGTCTGAACAAGGATGATAGTCTTTATTGCTGGACTAAAAAGAATATATCTTTGTTACGTCACATACAGTGAGGATTACAGCATTCAGCAAGTTATGAAAGTAAGTTTTCATAAATAACAATGTATTGTGATGTAAATTTTTTCAGTAAGAAACCTATCGTCAGTCAATTTGCACAGTAGCAATGAAAATACCTGATAAAGAACAGTTACTTTTTATAGCTCCTTTTTTTTATTACATTATGATTATTATTCATTCATTCTCATTTACCTATTATCTATGATTCACTATATGGTGTTAATGAGTGTCTTATGTCTATAGCTATGTACATGTATTTTTCCTGGAACTGAAAGTAGAAAACCTTCGATGGTCTTTGTTTTGGGTGTATAAGATCAGTTCCAACAAACCAAATAAAATGCACCTGAACATTAGAGTTAGTTTCCTGCATATTTATAACATTTTTTTTGTTTTTTTTTTTTTTCCATAAGGCTTTGGAAAACTAAAATGACTCAACATTGATACTAACAGATATACTTTTTCTGGTATTTCTAGATTGTTTGTTTTTTATAATAAATGGATTGTATTCACCCTAGTTAGTTAATGAGGTGAACAATTTCTTGTCGGGTAAATCTGAAATTTACAGTAAAAGAATAAAAAAGGAGATATTAAAGGGTAAAGTCATTCATTCATGTTACAAAATACCACAAAGTAATAAATAAGAATTTTAAGATGTCTGTAATCCAAATGCCAGATCCTATCTATAACTAGATAGGATCTGGCCTTTGGTTTTAATACAATTTAGTCTGTAACTTTCATGTTCCAATGGTAGCTCCAGTTCCAGCAATGACTTCATATTTACAGCTAATTTATTAAATATTTAATCTTTATCAATTATGTATTCCTTTTTTGTAGACACTGAAGAGTGAAAAATTCAAAGACCAAATTAAACTTTCCCTTTTAATAGGAAGTGATATAACTTTAAGTAGTAGCAGTAACCTTTTGAAGACACCTGTGCACATACCCATGTTCTACACCCCATAATATTCTAAAGAATGTTTTTATAGGGCTTAAATTTTGCAGCTAATTTTAACAAAAGATTTTAAAAAGTGCAGAGAAATGTTCAATGAAACTATATATATAGATATATATGTATAGATAGATATTTAACTGGCTTACTGTATAAAATGGCATACTTAAAAATGAACTACTGAGCCAGCATGGATTAAGACTTACGTCATTCAAATTTTTATTGAGAAATAGGTCAGACTCCTATAGCCATTTAAATATTCACAAAAATTAATTCTCAGTCATTTAGATCTCTAAGGTTTAGAATATTACTGTAATCATCAAGGTTTGGTGTGCTAAAATATGCATTTCAGGCTCTCTACAGGTCAAGTGAATACGAAAATACACGTAGAATGCATTTAGATCTACTGAAAGTTATGGGACTACAAGCCAACATTTTCTCTGTCAAGCACTACTGTTAATGGATCAACAAAATTCAATATGTACGTGGATTAGGAAGAAATGTTTGCAGCAGTCCATTACCTGTTAGACAATGCAAGACTGGTATTATAGCGCATGCAGTATAATGTGGGTTATGAAAATTTCACTTGTGTGCCAAGCCAGTTTTTCAGAGAATCTGAAATTGAATTTTGATTGAAATGGATTCTTGATGTACTGTACTTCAGAAGAGATCCTCAAAAAACAGAATAGCTAGATGAACCACCTATATCATGCCTTCCAGGTAGCTTAGTGTTCCTCTACAAGCATGAGCCAGGGTATCTGAAAGACTACTTCCTGCATCCTCTCTTCAGCTTGCAATATTTTCTTTTGGCTAATTTCACACAAGTTTCTCTAAATTACACAGCACTAACGTGCCGCACAACGTCTGTTTGCTGACATGAAGAACTGGCAACACTTGGCAATCCCAGGGAGCACCTAGAAAAGGTGTTTCACTGAAATGACTAAATGAGAGGAGTGGGGGGGAAAAAACATTTTGTAAATTTGTGTTTTTGTATTAATAATCGTAAGGAAGATAAATAATTATGTAATCAATAAAGGTTCACTTGCCTAACAGGGAAAACTGGGCAAATTAGTATTGGCATAGTGGTTATGTAGTGACACACCTGCTTATGTGTTCTGGGAAGAAAGAGGGAGGGATAAGGACTTTCATCTGCCCCTTGTGTGCCTTTGCCAGTTCTGCTTGCCATTCTGATGGAGATGTGTCCCCCCCGGGGCAACCTGATGTGTGCTCCTTGGACTGTCGAAGACAGTACTGTCCCTATGGTTCAGTGCCAAGCTACTGGCTGAAGGGGGAGGGGGGGTGTTGGAAGCAATAAGCATAGCTTTCATGAACTCCCTAAGCACTACACCTCTGTGAAATCTATCCCTGTAACAGAACTGAGAAAATGAGTTTTTGGCATTCTAAATGGCTTGTCCAGCATCTGACATGTACAAAGATCACAGCTGGTGCAGTTGTCAAGTGTAAAACTGTCCGAAAAACATGATCCCTTCATCTGGAAAGGTGTACCTTGGCTAAATTGAAATAGTTTTTTTTTTTTTTCCTAGTAAAGTGTTTCAAATGATCAGGACCTTCTGTTTTTGAATGTAGCATTTATTTATGTAATCTTTTTTTTGTATGTGGTAAATAATTACATATGTGGTACAGCACTATAAAAACTAAGAATGCACTCATATGAAGTTGCACTAAGTGTTCTTTTTACTACTTGCTGAACAGAGCCAAAGAGCTCCAGAGAAAATGATATTGCCAAGAGCCAGGAGTGATATTGCCAGAAGTCATATTGCCAGCAGTAGAGGAGAAATTGCTCTTCGTTTGTGAACTAGTGTTTGTGCATCCGATGGTACCTAAATTAGCATCATAGGATTATCTAGCTTGGGTTCTCAAGCCATTAGCCATTAAAAATAAACTGTGACCCTAAATATAGGAGCAACTTTCATTCTGTGTTTTCAGATAATGCATATATGATAAAGAAATCTAGTTTCATCTTTTTGAAAACACTAAGACTACATTAAATTAATTGGTAACAAGATGCAATAAGTAATTACATGGGTCCCCTGAATTAGTGGTCTTGGTCTAAAGGTATTAACCTTAGCAGTTACCTTCTGCCTGTGAAAAAAGTGCCGCAGATATAGAAAAAGGAGATTTATTTTTATTTGACCTTTTAAGCACAAAGTTAACCTTCACCATAGATTAAATAATGAAACGCACTTTAAGGGTTCTATTTACTAACTGGTAGACAATATTAGCTGTAAGGTAGTTTTACTAGAGACCCAAGTCAATATTTGTTTTAAGACTTGTTAAATAAGGTATTGATTAAGTGTCAGAAGGAGATACAGAAACGGTTGAACACCATTTCTATCCCAACCTTGAAGTTCTATCTCGGAAAACAGATAAGGTTGGGGAAAGTTGTCATTACCGAGTGTAATCAGTGAACATGATCTTATTGATTCCTGTCAGGTGAAGTGAATCAACTATTTGAGTCTAGATTCCGATGAATGAGTGTGGATAACATGCGTCAGATGGTTAATTGTGGCTGTGTAACAAAAACATTATACATAGTAATCTCTGGATCTAAGATGTAGACAAGTAACTGGAACAAACTTGTAATCATCTGGTTATGAAGTACTCAAGCCAGTTGCAGTGAATTCTTTAATCACTTTTTATTTTTTTTCCCCTCCATCATACATAGATCACGTTGGTTACGTTGAAAATAAAAATATTACAATCTTATTTCAGTTCATAAATTAAATATAATATGGTAAACCATTTAAAAAAAAAAAAAAAAAAAAAAAAACTTGTATAATATTACCACTACCTTTAAGTAGTGTCATGTAAGGGAGACATCAATTATCCTGCTAGTTAAATGGACCTTGAAGATCAAATGACACTCAGTTCTTGGTTCCCCAATGGGTGCAGTGATCCCTGACCTTTATGTGACCTTTCAGAAGGGAGGTTCCATATTAAATCGGTACTCTTCGTTGTGTTCTTAAACTGAAACAAGGTGCCCAACAGTGCTCCATCAAAATCCTTTTGTTGAAAAGATCCAGAGGTCAATGGACATGCAATGCAGCTGGGATGCCATGGAGGAAGGAATAATTTGTGTAATTTAATTCACTTTACAGCTTTTGGGTAATCCTGCTTTTACTTGTGTGGCTGGCAGTCTTGACATAGGAACAGCAGTGAATTGCACTGCCTGTAGTTGAGTGATTCTACTATTGTTGGTCTTCTGAAAGAAAAACTTCACTTCCTTATCTTTATAATGCCTACTTTGCACTCAAGCCTTTCAACAGCTGAACAGTAAGGTCTTCAGATCCTCATATGCTGCTTGTCTTGCATGCCTTAGGAACAATTTCAATTATATTGTTGATGGCTGCCAGAACTTCTAAATCGTGCATAAGTTTCACTGAAAGCTTTTACTGTTGAATTAAATATCTGTAAATAAATTAAACATCTTATTTGTGGGCATAAACCAGATCTTTCAACATTATCAAGCCTTGAATGGTGAACTCTACTGAGATGCTATTTCTGCTTTGACTTGACCAAAGGTTTCTTTTTAAACAAGGCAATCCATCATGAGGAGAGAATACGGTCATAGTGCTGGGGCCAGGGACAGTGTGTGGAAAACAAACAACACTGGAGAGGAGAGCCGTCATCTCGAGGGGAACCCCTACATGGCCTGCCCTCTCTCTCCCATTAATGAAACCATTGTGTTGTCTTGTCATGGGGGTCAGGGGTCCCGCTTCCACTAGCTTCTAGAATCCAAGTTAAAACCATTCAGGGGTGAACTCCATCCATTCTTGTCACCACTCGGCTTAGGCCAACATGGTCCAAGCCAGCTGCACGTCATTCCTTTTCGTGACCACCAGAATAACTTCAGAGCTAAAACTAAAAAGGTTGATGTCTTAGTGTGTTTTATGAGGATGTACAGCCATAGGGTTAGTTGTTTACTGTTTACTTAATTTCTATTAAGAGGCAGAAGACAAGTAGCTGAGACCCCAGAGCTTCCAAAGCCTTAAGTGAGGGAAGTGCCCTACTTTTATTCCTTGCAAGAAAACAATGAAGTATTGTGTATCTAATCAGCATATTTACATAAATGTGCTCATAAAAGCATTTTTGTGTTCTCTTAAAAGGAATAAAAATAGAAAAGGAGTGAAAGCCAGCCATGAGGGAGGCTAAGAAATAAGGTCACGTATATTTTATGTAACACTGCCGTGGGATGAGCTGAGAATATCTGAGGTACCCGTCAAGAATAGTTTATTGATTACAATGAACGTGTATGATGGCGTGAGGCTGAGAGTCACTGAAGAGTCGGGATGCAGAGCTTTGAGCATACAGTACAACTCACGTAAAGCTATGTTGACTTTTTTCCCTTCACCAAAGGTTTCCTTTCTCTTTGCTTGCTTCCCTTCAGCCTCTTTGAGATGGGAAGCATTAATTCCCCATTGGGTTTCTCCAAGAAGCCAGTTGTTAAGGTCTTCAGAGGAGGTCACCTAAAGGGTCGGTGCAGATGGAACTACAGAACGGAAGTTAAAATATGCTGGTTCATTTTGTTTCTGTTTGACAGTGAAATGGTTGCTGAAAGCGCAAATCTTTTACTTTAAAATATGCATTTTGATTGTAGCAGCTGTGCGCTTTTAATTATTAAAACTTTTAGAGTACTACAGCAAAGTCAAAGCATTTATTATAAAATGTTATTCAATTCAATTTTTTTTTATAGAGCGCTCTTCTCGTGACAGAATGCTTTAACGCAGGCATAAGGGAAGAAGAGAAAAAGTGATAGGAAAAAGAAAGTTATAGGAAAAAAGTGTTTTTTTTTTTTTAAATAATATACAAAAAGACAAATCTTATGAATCTAATGTAGTGAGTTTCATGTTCAGTCTTCAGTCTTGATATTACTCTCCTTCAAGATATTTAGATAAGATAAAACAGCCAATAAAATAGGCTTACCTGACAAACAGGTTTTCTACATTGTACATTTTCCAGAGAAGAGTGATGTTTCTGTAGAGCTCATTTTGATTGTTATTTTGCAGAAAGATGGGAAATTGACCTACATTTCACCTCTTCCACACACGATGGCTTGGCCACTTGATGGCTAGATATAATGTTGTGTGTGTGTGTGTGTGTGTGTGTGTGTGTGTGTGTGTGTGTGTGTGTGTGTATTTCAACAGTATAGAAGGGCTGAAAAGATTCACACAATGTGTCTGGGTCAGGTGAATGCTTTGAGTATTTCTTCAGTTGAAAAAATTTTTTTGGTCCCTTGTGAGAAAACCAGAAGAAAACCACATGACCCTTTGTAAAAAAAACAAAAGCAGGAAGCGTTTACACGCCAAGTTATTCTGTGCAAGACCGAATCAGATTTATCATACTTTTTTTTTTTTTCTTGTTTAGAAAAAACTAATAATTTGTGTCATTCGAGCTCATGGTAGATGCTTTCTGCTCATAGTGGATGCTCAGGGAACTACCTACAGATTTGAGTGGTACTTCCAAGTTACTGGAAGTCAGCTTTAAGAGAAAAATGAACAGAAACACATATAGGATAGTATGGTACTTTATTAATTCCTATAGGGAAATTCACAGGCACAGCAGTTGAACATGACACTTAACAGGAAAACTTTTTTGTGGGGGGGTATACAAATAGCAAAACAAATTATTACAAATTGCTGTTACACTAAACAGTAAAACAAATAATGGCTACAATGTTAAGGTCACAAGACCCTTCCTTGCATCTCTGTGTTTAGGAGCTGACAGACCCTTGGCTCTCATTACACAGGTGGAAGGGTTTTTGTAACAAGGACCTCAACAGCTCTTCTTTTTGCACTGTACCTGAATAATCCAGTGGCCTAAGGAGCTCATGATGATCACTGAATGTAGGGGATCTAAGCTCTGGTCTACAATGGACACTAACTTCCTCCACGTCCTGGCCTCTGCCATTGCCTCCACTGTGTTGGGGTTCAGACCCAAAGCGGAAGCCACTTCTCACCTATGGAGGAACCGCCTTCTCAACAAAGAAGTTGGACTGAGTACAGAACAGTCAGAGTTTGTACCTGAGGCAGAGAGTCATAGTTGGGATGCTTCACTGACAACCAGATAAGCCAAGACATTTGGAAAAACCAGTACTGCAGTCATAGTTTTGTAAGTTGGAGACACCACAGCAGGGGCAAAATAAAGAACTGGAAAGTGCATTTGAGGGGAGACAAGATAAATGGTGTACTTTTAAGTGCTACAGGACAAATATTACAGGTAAGTGACTAAACTAATGCATCATACATCAGTCAGAGAGATTAGTCAATCATGATATTAGTAAGATTAAATAATGGTACACTTATTTTATTGTTACATTCCATGACAGTGCATTTACAATGCAACTGCAATATAATCTCACAATGTTTGTCCAAAACAAAGTGCTGAACAAAGAGAGGATTTTTTTTTTTTTTTAGTTCCACTGATAGAGGTATAAAAAAGGGTAGATAGAGAGAGAGGTAAAGAGAAAGGTAGAGAGAGGACCAAAAATACTGGCAAAAGTATATCTTCTGCAGTAATGTTGGGGGGGGGGGGGGGGGGGTAGACTTTATTGCCCTAAGGCCGTCCAGACAACACTGACATAGAAAATTAAAGTATTTGAAACTTCATACAAATTTGCCATAGCAGTATGAAACAAATATGTGCTTTGTGGTAATGTTTCTCTTTTTTTTTTTTTTCTCTTGGAAAGGTTGTAAAATATGCAGGTGAATTTGATTATATCATTTCTGGCATATAGGTTCAAATCACATAGGAGCACACAACTCAGAATCTATGAACAGAGCGCTGTGACAGTAGCATGGCTGAAATTTACACACAGACTCTGATGCTAATTCAAGGATAGGTAACCAACATTCCCAGTGGGGGGGAGCCGTTATTATACATTCCAGTTAGAAAAATGCTGCCAAAGTGATCTGAAAGAATCAGTGGAGATGGCTGACACAACAAAGACTCTTGGTGTTGAAAAGTCTGCGTGGTTGCAGATCTTAACTTTTTTTTTTTTTTTTCTTCAGCAGAGCACCATCTGGGATAGTGGATCTGTTTGTAGATGTCCTCTTTTATTTTGACGGTGCGAAAGAATCACTTGTGTTGGGAACAGTTTTGCCAACATGTCTTTGCGCATTCTGTTTCATGAGGAATGATTTTGAGTTAACACAGCTAATCTACTGATACATAAAGTCATGTCAAAATCAGATGTTTGCGACTGGATGTGTTTAAATTTTTAAGATTTGAAAACTTACTGTCATCAAGGTGTTCCATCAATCCATCAAAGCAATGTCTTTTACACTAGTATTTTTTTGTCATGTTTTGCAGAACAGCTGAAGGTTGAGAAATGTACATCTAAGACAATCAGAAGTGATATTTATATTAACTGAAAATATGTATTACCATTTGTGATATCCTTGCAAAATACATTTTAATTTAAAATAGATTAATTTCTACAATAAAACTTGCATGTCCAAATCAGAATTGCTTGGCTGTTAAGCCTTAAAATGAATTTCTTATTGCAGAGTGAGGAGTAGGCTACTAAAGACCTCCTAAAATAACAAGTTAAAGTGGTCTACTTGCACCTAATCTGAAAATCAGGAAATTACCTTGGGATATAAAATATGGTGGTAATTAAATATGTAAAAATGTCTTTATATATTCTAAAGTTAATTTCATGTTTACTCCCCTCATTAACATATGTCTATCTTTCGAAATGATTTCAGTGATCACTGTACCATGTCCAGTGTGTCAAAATTCAGAAGCATTTACATGGCAGAAATATGAACATGGAGTAATCTTAAAACATATTAAAATCACTGCTGGTTTTGATGAGTTGTAATAATTATTTTTGTGTCATTGTGCAGGACTGTATCAACTGAAAGGAACCATATATATTTCGGCCATTGACAGATTTTAATATCTGCATTAAAATTACCTAATAAAAATTATATTTTTATTTTTGGACATTGTGCAACATATTTAAATACTTTGGCTTAAAGTGCCTCTCTCTTATGGGGGGTGTGGTGGCACAGTGGGCTTGGTCAGGGCCTGCTCTCTGGTGGGTCTGGGGTTTGAGTCCTGCTTGGGGTGCCCTGGAATGAACTGGCATCCCATCTGGGGTGTGTTCACCTCCCCCTCTAGCCGTGCACCCTGTGTTGCCGGCTTAGGCTCCGATTTGCCATGACCCCCCTTGGGACAAGCAGTTTCAGACTCTGTGTGTGTGTGTGTGTCTGCCTCTTTCTCTCTCTCTCTCTCCAAAGATATATAAACCATGTTTCAGGAATGTAATCATACACAATTATCTGTAGCTAAGAAATTTTTGATTCACAGCTAATGCTTTGGAATGTATGCCTTTATTACAGATTTAGTGCAACTGATATCAAATTAGAATAATTCAAACCATTAATTTAAGCATCCTATTTTCTTACGACCCTACCTTGCATCAGCAATGCAGAAATCCATAAGCACTGTCAGTTCCCAAAGTTCCTGCAGTTCCTTGATTTGTTGTGTGATTTACAGCTCCCTTACTTGCTGCCAATCTCAACATTACAGGCAAATCGATACGCCGGCTGACTAATGAGCCCGCTGACGAACGGCGTGACAGGAATCAGCCAAAAGCATCTGTTTCGCTAGTTTCTAACTATCCGCTTACAGCGAAAAAGCAGGGAGGACAGAGACGGCGCGGGGGCTGTACCTGTGCTGAGACTGTCAGGCCATGCGTGAGTTTCAATTAGAACGGCTGTCCTGCAAACCCTGCTGTGTTGACTGGTTTCGTGCTGAGGCCTTAAGCTGTTTCTGTTTACGAAGACGAAACTTTTGTGTGTAGTCTGTTTTTACAAGACGCGTATGAAACGTGCGGATGAAATTGTTTCAGTAAGCTGTGATGAAGAAAATGCCTAGGAAGACATATAATGTGCGTCTGTGACATTCCAGGTTCCACTCCAAACTGTTGAAATTGAGCAATTATGCAGCCCTTTAAAACAACTTATTCCAGGTATCTTAGCTAGTTGGGGGGTGATTGCAGGACATGCGGAGAAGATCCATGGTTGATGTCAAAATGAGACATGGATTTGGCAGGTAGGCAAACCTTGATACGCCACAGTTCCCATCTTTCCTCCAAATTAAAAGTAGCCACATACAGTATGGAAGGCTCAGGGTCCCCTGAGCCTCAGATGAAAGGTCAAACCTTACTGGGACCTCCCATGGTGGATCTTCTGAGAGGCTCCTCTAGCCAGGGACAGGCAGATTCTCAGCCTTTTTCATTACACTTCCTCCAGGAAGAATTCAATGTGAACCACAGAAAAGTAGGTGCTAGATGGCTGGTGGCTTAAATTTGCTTGAGGCAATAATCCCAAAGAGTGCTATGGTGTCCACACTAGACAACCACGAGGTTTCCTTTTGGAAAGGAAGCTGACTGATATCATTCTGACAAAATGTGCCCGAATTATACCTACCACCTGAGTTAGAGGATGTTGATTTAACAGAGATGACTCATGTTTGACACTGGAGATGTCAGCTATGAAAACCAAGGCCTGGAACATATCTGTCTACTTCAGCACATAACAGAAAGTCATTAACTTCACTGTTTATAGCACTATTTATGGTACATTGTTGCACTATTTACTCATGTTTTAATGTATTTGTGTCTGTCTTGCTCAAGCAAAGGAACTTTGATTTCACAGCACATTTTAGTAATTACGCAAACTGACAAGTTCTTGCTAATAAATACAGATCAACTTTATTATTTGGGGAAAAATGTTCTTGAAAACTAATAATAATGCATATGCACAATATTTGTCATGGGTGCTCCTGTCCCAAGATCAGTTAGACTAAAGAAAAGTGAAATAACATGTATGTTGGTAATATATATTTTATACATCCATGCTATTCAAGCTTCAGAGAAGACACACACACACACACACTTTCAGAATCGCTTGTCCCATATGGGGTCGCGGGGAACCGAAGCCTACCTGGCAACACAGGGCGTAAGGCCGGAGGGGGAAGGGACACACCCAGGATGGGACGCCAGTCCGCTGCAACACACCCCAAGCAGGACTCGAACCCCAGACCCACCAGAGAGCAGGACCCAGTTCAACCCAGCGCGCCACTGCGCCTCCCGTGCATCAGACAAGACACTTCTTTGTAACTGCTTCCATATCCTTATTAGACTGAGAAGTGTTTTTTTTTTTCTTTTTAAATGTGGGAACTATGAAGGCCAAAAATATTTTCTTACTGCTTCTGATAGGAATGGCTGGTGAAATAGCTAAACGAGAAATGTTTATTGCATTTTGCCACATTTCTGTTTGCTAAGACAGAAATGAGTTTTGTCACTATCAATGCTGTTCAACTTTTTTTTGTCAAACAAAATTAGGGATTATATCTGAATTAAATTTGAAACAAACTGAAAAGACGAATTCGCCAATACACTTCCAAGATTGGGAAAAGCATCCAGAGCTACACATCTGAATTATGAACTTACATGAAGGATTGATTGCAGTGAAACACTTGAGAAAAGAGGGAAAAGGAGAACTGGTAATCCTACAGCAGCTCAGAGACATTAATCCTAACTTTTTTTGGACCTTCAAGGTCATCAGTTTGCTCATAGCCAGCAATCTGTCACATCTGTCATGGGGGCAGTAGCTGTGCTTCTAAACCCTTTACCTACTGCACTAGATACGTACAAGAGTTCACAAGATAAAGGTAATTGCTGGTTCACTAACTAACTGACTTTTTGTTAAGCTTAGTATCTGAAGGTCAAGTGCTTTTAACAAACACTCAGTGGGACCCCTTTCTTCTCTCACATGGTAATCATGGTGATGGTTCAGAACTGTGACACAGTACGTCTCTGAAAATTACTCTGAAAAACTTCCACATTCCTGCGAGCTAGGGAAGCAGGCTTTGGCGAAGGCGTGGGTGTCTTTGCAACCCGCTGTAGTCCATCGAATCAGTGAGACAGATTCATGGTGTTAATCAGATCTGGCTAGCCACTAATCTCACCAGAACATTTCCATGTTGTATCACATGAACAAGTGATAGGACAAGTAGATGATGTAGATTCACCAGCAGAGATAAATAGGACAGCTGTACTTTGGTTCTGTGTAGGTTTCTCAAATTTCATCCAGCCAGCTGAGCTGAGCTACAGCCAGAGGGGTTGCTTCAGAAGGATCTGTGTGGCACAGTGAGGGCCTAGCCCAACATCCATCTGCCACCCCCAGCCATCCATCAGGGCTGCTTCAGGGCACAGGCCAAGTTCATTTCAGAACTAACACGGGTGACTTGGCTCATGTCTGAGCTGGATGCTCTGGAAATGGCCTGGTGTGATGATTCAACCTGCCATGCTATAGCCGGCGTACAATTTCCAGCCTTAAGTGAAGTCATAGCACTGTGTACCTGAGCAAGGTTCATCATTTATTTATTTTTTAATATCTTGAGATCTCCTGGGCGTAACCTTTTTCATCTGAGAGGAGAACAGCCCAAACAAGTATTGAGTAGCTGAGTGTAATTAACAGGTGTTTTGTGTTTTCAAGAGTCTCTGGCTGTCTTGTACCTTGGGTCCCATCAGATCTAATATCTGTTTTTGTCTACCACATCGCTTTGCCTCCCTGTGGAAGAACCTCAATGTTCTGTATTCTGAGCATGGAGACACTTTTAGTGCTGGCCCCTATTGAATAACTGGAGCTTCCTACAAATGAAACAGCAGACAGGCACTGGCACAAGAGCTTACTGGAAACCGTCCCCATTCCCCATGCAGGAAATACCTCCTCATCACTGAGGCCTTTCCGTGTGTCAAGTGGTCTGTGACACTTTGAGTGCTTTACACCTCTGCACTCTTCCAGAGGGTGACCAAGCAAGCGGTTTGGGGCACAGAATACCATTCTGTGACGTTCAATGAAATGAGACCAATTGCAGTCTGCTTCACCCAGAAAGAGAATTAAAAACCCCAGAGCCTACATTTTCATTTGAATATACATTACTATGCATAATGGGACTGATTCCAGAAGCAAAGTCTGATCGCAATTATGACGTGCTATAGGGCATTCCGTTTGAGCTTTAGTTCGGTGTATGTGTGTATAAGTAGTATACAGTGAAGAAAGTGGCTGTGGATCTCTTCAACTTCTTTCTGCCAAGTATGACGTAAACTTCATCCCGCAGTGCAGTCTTGAAAGACCCACAGCATGTCTTTTGCTAGAGGTCAGTACTTTATATCTCACTACCATTTTGTCTGCTGTTGCTTTTGAGCTCTGGGGTTTGGACTGTGTATTGCATGGGCCTTCCCTTTAACCTGAACACATGAACATCTTGTAGAGAAAAAAACAAGAACTCCTACTGTGACAAAGGAAGGGAACCTGCTCTCCAGTGTCTCATTTTAAAACACTAATGTCATTAAGGAAAGAATATTTATTGTCAGCTGATCATTAAGCCCCCGTGACACAGTTAAGGGCACAAGACAGTCATTAAAGCCTTAACAAATTTCAAAGTTTTTAATTTATGTATGTACTGTGCCGATGTACATTGTTTATCCTTCTATTTTCCAGTTTTTACCTTTTATTTATTTTGCATTTTGGTGAAGTTGTTGTGCAACCCATTTTACAATCTAATTTATAATTCATATGCATTAATTTTGCAGCTAGAAAAATGATTGAGTCAGTGGTGGCTAGTTGCCTACTCAAGAGTTTAACAGCAGGGTCCCATCTTCAGGTGAGAAGCCCACCTTCTTAATGACTGCAGTATTTTATCTGCTGCTGCAGCAGTTGTTTCAGTATGAGTAGGAGGGCTTGGCAGGTAACCAAATTGTCTGATGTGCCAATGCATTAGTGAGGGACAAGGATTGAAGTGTGGATAGTGCAAAGTGACACAACATGACAGGTCATCATCCTTTGCGCGCACATCTGAATATTGTGTGGGCCACTGTGTCCCATCAGTATTCCACCGATGGGGTAGAGACAGATAACGAAAACCGAGCCTATTCCATCTGTCTAATCCCTCTGAGCTTAGTCCCCGATGAGTACCATAAAGGAATGTGACCCTGAAAATGATAATCATAGTTTGTATCAGCATTTGTTTATGTGAATGAAAAAGCACATATTTCCATTTGCATTGTGCTGGTTTAGCTTTTCTTCAGCTTTCTTTTCAGTAAACTTGTTCCCTATTTTAATTTCTTTCAGCCTTTTTTTTTTTTTTTTTTTGGTGTGTGTATGTATGTGTATAACTATCCTAGTTTCCTAGTCCGATAGGCATATTAAGAATGCTGCCTTTGACTTGCCCTATCCTATTTTGCCTGTGGTGCAGGTTGGAGAAATGCTGTTGACTGGAAAAAAGATTATGGAATTGCTGTTATGGTTATTTCTTGAACTGGCTGTACCTCTTGGTATCCCGAAATGACTATCTAGGGTGTGTCCTCCCTTATTACATATCATGTTTCTAAAACAGGCTCTAGACAAGTTGTGTGGTACAAGAGTATACCTGAATGTGAAATCTGCCTCTTTTTTCTTTTATGGGTGGCAGCATTTTGCTTTATATGCATTCTCATATTTAGTTCTTTTGTTTAAATTTCCTATTTTGTGGTTTTTTATGTGGCATGTAAAGAATTTTCACCTATTTCAGCATCTTTGCATTGCTGCATGTTTTCACATGGAACAATGCACTGACTAATTTAAAAGGTAAATGTATGTCAGATCCATGTTTTGATTTTTTTTTTTTTTTTTTTACTTTTTAAATTTTATTATTAAAGAATGCCATTGTATTCCAAGAAATGTTTTATTAACAGCATGTGCTGTCTTGGAAAAGTGCAGCATGCTTTATTAAATTAAAGACATATTCCCAGAGATCAGTACTGGCATTTTAAGACTCTGATATTTTGCAATATGTCAAAAGTTCACATAATTATTATTCGTTTGGAAGACTGCTACTAATAAGGTACCAGGATATGAGCATTTTAAGGATTTGCAGTTATTTTATCTATATACTTTATGGAGGTGTAAAACAACAACCTCATATCTGCTTCATACTAAACTAGAAAATCAAATGTTTTTTATTGCATTATTAAACAGGAAAAAAGTACTGTAAAGTCTACACAGTTGGAGTTATCAGTGTGTGGGCCTACATACACACACAATTAAATGGACTTCCACTTATTTGTACGAGCATTGTTGTTTCAAACTGGCAGTATTTCAGAGCTGAAACTAATTGGCATGAGATTAATCATCCAGTAAAATAATGACCTCAAGCAGCTTTCACATTTCAGATGCACTGACTTACAGGAAATGGACTTCACAGAGCACTTGTGGTGATCACTTGCTTTTGTTGGTTTCCTTACAAACAATTCTGTGGAAAATGAGCCTAAATCTGAATCACCTTCCAATGTTCATCAAATGCACGTTTTTTTCCCCCCTTTTCACAAATATGCTTTCATGTATAGATGCAGTTTTAATTTATATTATTTTATATTGTCATTATTTCTGTAAGCCCCATAATAGTGCAAGCACCAGGAGAAGTAGTTTCTAATCTGTCCAGCTCTGTTCTGTCAGTTTCAAACAGCACCAAGTGACGGCTGATGCCAACCATCTGCACAACAAAGAGTTGTGCAGCTTGTCTAATGCAGAATAAATTGTGAAGCAGAACAGGCTGCCATGGTTGATCATACTCTTGTAGGTGCTACATTTATAAGCAAATAAAACATTTCCAAACTTTTGAAGTGCGTCCTACACTGTGTGTGCCTGCAACTATTAGGACAAGATAATAATATAATAGGATGAGATAATAATGAGTCTGATAGCTAAATAAACATACCACAGTTATTCCTATTACTTGCTTCTTTGCTCCCTCAAGATTGACTATGACCTTTGACATTTTCTAAGCTATGTTTTACTTTAAAGATTAACTGTTGTATAGTACACAAATACATTGAGCTGACCTGCAGTTACCGGAGTTCTTCTAAACTTCTGTTGATGTTGTTGTGTGCAGAATGGTGGCCCTTTTGTTAGTTTACCTTGTCTTCTGGGGTGCTTACAAGGTCAGATTCCCAACAAACCTTTTGTAAAGACAATTTTGGTCTGTTTCATGTTTGTGCAGGGGATTGGAAGTATTGCTGCTGCTGTGCAATTTTGACTGCAGTCCTGTTCATTTTTCCCCCTTCAAATAATCCAACTTTTAATTTAAAAACACAGCCTCATACACCAGCGGTCTCTGCAATTTATTGTTTCACCCAAAGCAAAGGGAGGCTGAAAAAATCAAAACCTTAGAATGAAAACTGGATTTATTGTTTGGTTTGAATGCAACATGAACAGATGCTACAAATGAAACATCACTAAAGGTCTAACACCAGCTCCTTCTATTGAACATTTCATTTCAGTGTGTATAATCATTCAGCTAAATCAACCTTTGAGATTGCAGAAGGTCACAAAACTTTTGTAATGGTCTGCATGTCCTTCAGTCCAGAACTAGGTTATGTTGTACTGCAACTCATAATTGATTTTTTTTTCCCTTTGTGCCACATGACTAAAAGATTCTGTTGCACCTATGAAATGACGAAGTTTCCCAGTTTACTCCCAAAACTCCTTTTCAGTTGCTCAGAAGCTCTGTGAAATGCATTTACACCTTCTGAGCTCCTTGGGCAAACCTGGGTAACTCAAAACATGCAGTGATGGTTTGTAGAACATCCTGGGGTCAAACATAGGAATTCATCCTTCTCATGACTACTGAATACATGCTTTACATTTATCTGGCAGGCAAGTAAGCAGGGCTTCTTAAATAGTATAATTTTTTTTTTTTTTTAAGAGTTTGGAACAAAACTCAAAAATACTATATAAGATATGTACAGATTATCCAGTTATTTATAGGCATGTGGCTTTTTAGTAGTTTTAACACTGCTATTAATTTCTTTAACTTGGATTTACTTTACTGGCGTCCCGTCCAGGGTGTGTCCCCTCCCCCTTCGACCTTGCACCCTGTGTTGCCAGGTACGCTCCAGCTCACCATGACCCCGCTCGGGACAAGCAGTTATTGACATTGGTTGGTTGGTTCATTGGTTGGATTTAGTTTAAAATGTATGCCTTTTATAAGAGTTTCTTGTTGAAGAAATTTACCATTGTAATTTGTGAGGGGTGAAAGGATGATTTCAGGATGTACGGATTGAAGACCCAAGCCGGGTCTTAAGTTTTAAATAAATTTAATCTTATTTGGACCTTACTTTTACACTGACATTGTCATTCACTGTATCAGTATATATAAATTTCAAATTACAGTTAAATCTCTTAAAATATAATTTATTGATTCGTAGACTTATTGTACCTTTAGTTAAAAGTATGCTCATGCAGCCCTCATGGAAATTCCCATTTGTATTTTGTAAATTATGGGGTTTTGGAGAATTTTGGATGGCTGGTTTTCTCCTATAATTTTAGATTTTGGATTTGTCTGTCTGTGTTGGTCTTTTCAGTTCTGCTTTGTCATCCGATTGGGATTTTCTGTTCTTTGCTGTTCCTAGTGTTTGAGCCAATAAACCATTTTGCCTTTTATTTATTTGATATTGTTGATTTGTCTGTACAGGTGGTCCCTGACTTATGATGGGTTTACGTTCCATGAAACCCATCCTAAATCCAAAATATCGTAAGTTGAAAATACATTTAATACACCAAACCTACCAAACATCATAGCCTAACATATGTGCCATGGCCATTATGGGCTTGCTGCTGCTGCCAAGCACCACATGAGAGTATTACGCTGCATATTACTTGCCTGGAAAAAAAAATCAAAATTCAAAATTCGACCTACAGTTTTGTCACAACCATGCGAACACCTCAACCACTGGCACCCGACTCCGAATAGGCACCTGTCCGCAATCAGAGCATTCAGTCATTAAAAAAAAAAATCCCCAGATTCTTCTTAGCTGTGGAATCTCTTAGAGACAACCATCCCCCCCGTGTCCACAAACTGTCTTCAGTGACTTTCCCATCCTCCTCTGTGTAGCCCGCTCCTTGTTCCGTCACTAGTCTCCTTGTCCCTGTTTCTGTTCCCCATGGTATCGACCCTTGTTTTGCATCATCGACCACGTCTTCGGATTTTCCCCTCGGACCCCGTTTGCACCTCGGATTGAACCACGCTTGTCCCCTACTGAGAGTACTGCCTCATCCTGCATATCTTTATAAACAACAATCCCGCAATTACGTTAACACCCGGATCTCCGGTCTGCTCTGCGTGACAGGTTTCTACTGAATGTCTATCACCAGCTCACCATCATAAAGTCAAACCATTGTAAGTCGAGGGCACCATCTGTAGTTGATTTTGACATCATGGGCCCTATGGACAGAAACGTCCACCTGTTGTGGCCTCATGTCAGATTACTCCTTGGACCAAACAGCTGTTATGTTACTCATGCCCATGTTGTTTTGGAAAATGTAAGCCCTCAACATTCAAATGAATTTATCCATGCTGATATTTCCAGCAAATAAAATAACCCAGTGCCATGAGTATTCTGAGCAATAATAAGTGCTCCATAGAGGTATGGGTCCCACACTTCCTGAAGTTCTCAGGGCCACTCTTCCCCTGCTTTATCCTAGCAGACACTGTTCGAATATAGCTAATATCTCTGCCTTTGTCTGAAATTTCACAACAGCAATAACAACTGATGCCTGCTGGCACTGTAAGTTTCTATGAACCTGCTCCTGCTTGCCTTCCAGTGTCCCCTGTGACCATGTCTGATTCGCTACTGCATCCACAGCCTCTCCATTCCCACACAATGGATTGTTACCAAACTTTGGCTTTCTTTTTTCTTTTCTTTTTGTCGCTCACTGTTAGATTTTTGTCTCTCTAAGGGGTGATCTTGTGGTCTAAACAAAACCACACTTAAGGCCTTGAGTTGCTCTCTTCTAATGTATTATTGGGATCTGGAAGAAGTTTATATTCATACATTCATATCTGACTTGTAAGACTATAGGAGTCTGTGAATAAAACTCTGTGACTTGGATTTGCATTGAAAAAAGCAATGATATTAAAAAAAAACTTGGAGTAAAACTTTTTAACAATCACTCAAATGTTCACTCACTCCTGAGCAGCACTACTGTACATCTCAATGGCTTTTTCATTATAATCATTCATCATGATTTATTCTAACGCTTACTGATCACAACAAGCTCAGTAAATTGAGTTAATAAAACTAATACTGTACTTTTCCCACATTACGACTGCAGAAAAATGCATACAAGTTTGTTAATTATTAACATATGCAAGAGTAGGTTATGTTTATAGTGTTGTGAAGATCCTCTAATTTTTTTCTTTTTTTTTTTTGGACTTTTGACTGTTTTAGAAATGTTCAGAATGCTCCAGCAGAGCTTTCATGAAACTGATTTTGAATATGTGGCCAGATATTGATAGTGTTTGGCAATCTGCCAAAGAAATGTCAGTTTGAAAAATGTCAGGAAAAGTTCAAGTTCAGTGCACAGATTGGTTAAATGTACCAATCATCCCTCATATCATTTATTGCTGACACATTACATTTTTTTCTTCCCTTGCTTGGAGAATTTGTTACTACAAGTGAAACACCAATCTTGATTCAAGGCAGTTTTTTTAACTGTCAGAAATAAGTTGCACTGAGGTATTGTGTGATGCTCTCATTTTGTAATGTACTCTCACCGTTGTTTTCCCAAGAATTAAATTAAATCCATACTGTCAGACCTAATAAATGCATGCCTGTACCGGATGTTTACAATATTGATTTTGTTGAGTAGTGGAACATTAAAAAATAATAAGTGAATGTTTCAGAAATGTTCAGAGTGGATTAAATTGAAAAGGCCACATTGGACAATTGAGGTTTGGAAGAGGACAAAAGCCATCACCATCCACAGCCAGGAGGGCTCAGTGATTGACAGGACACATACAGTTTGATGGCTGTTATATCTTTGGATGCCAAGATGTGCCCTCTTGATTTTCAGGGTCACTTGCCAGTTGAAACAGTATGTCCATTGTTAAGGAGGTAGCTTAAGGCTTTTTTAATTAAATCTAAACACAGCCAAGGAATTTTTCAATGAAGCCGAAGTTCCAGTTGTGCAATTACATGGTTTTTTTTTTTTTTTTTTTTTTTTTTTTTTTTTTTGCTGTAGGTTCATAATGAATGAATGACGGTTTATCCCTGTCCCAATTAACTGTCAAGTATGGTGATTAAAGGTGAAAAAACGGAATTGCTGCTTGTAGGTGACAGTCACGAAAAGACTGTGATTATGATAGAGCTATTTAGAGTCCTATAACTTATTGAAGATGCAAAATATTTGGAGACAATGAATGTAACTAAACCTTAGCCTTACCTGATATACAGTTAGACAAATAAAAGGTGTTAAAGGGAAAACCCAAAACACAGTATATATATGTTTAAGATTTCTTCTGGTGAATAGTGGCTTAATCCTGGGTGGCCAGCTCTGATTATTTTCTTAACAGCAGTTTGTTTCCTTTTCCAAAGATATACTGCTTGAAAATCCTAGTTTAAATTCCATGGGAAAATTCATAAATGTTGTAGTGGCTGTACAAACAAGAAGTCGGGGAGCACAATGGTATAGAATGAGTCTCTGTGGTCCAAGTACACCTGGTCCAAAATACACAGGCTTCCATACATCCTGACTCCCCTCCCCCAGTTTGCCCCACCTCAATTTCTTTCAGACTGTCTTTATTTACCGCCCGTTGACCAGAGAGCTACCTCTTCCTTGAGGAGGTCCAACCTAACAAAATAACCCCAAAACAAATGGCCTCTGGCTGCTATCTTTGAAGTATTTAAGAGCACACAGCTGGACAAAATGCTTAAACTGATACTATGACAGAGAGCGTTGAATTTGCAACCCCCAGGTTATAAATTAATGAAGCATTCCTAAACATCATGTACGATTCCTGCTGATAATACACAGTTATATACATAAACAATTTTCCTAAGAAATAAAGTTGAGTCCAGTCTCCCAGTATGCTTTTTTTCCCCCCTGCTGATATCTGGAAAAACATTTACGTACCACTTCTTTTCTTTTTCCTTCACATGAGGTTGGGTTTCTACCATTTTTTGAATATATTTACAATTTATTAAACTGAGAATGTAACTCTTAAATTTATTGTCTTAATTTTGAAACTGAAAATCCATTCCTCTAATGAAAAACCAGAGATTTTGCTCTAATAATACCAGTCGCACACTCCTTCGAAAAATCTAAATATTACTTGGTTTCTCTCTAAATATTTAAATGATATGAAATTTGGTCAAATTTTTCAGTATTCAGTATTCTAAAGCACCTTCCTTGGTTTCGTATAAGTAAACAGATGGAGCTGACATTTTGGATAAAGATTGAAACTATTTCATTTAGTATTACTTTGTCATTCAAACATTTCGGTCAAACCCGTAGGGGTATAAGCAATGCAAAAAAACTGAAGCACTTTAAGTAAGAATCCATCGAAGCTTACCTCTCCTGTATACCCTTTTAAATGTTTGTTTCCAGGGACTATTTCAGAGAACACTTTGAGGGCAATTGGTAATCCACTGATTAGATCCGTGGCCTTGCAAGCAAAAGGCCCAGGTCTGAGTTCTCACTCCTGACATAGTACCCTTGAACAAAGTACTTACCTGAACTGCTCTATTAAAAATTACTAAGTTGCATAAATGGAAAGGAGCTTTAGTTTAAGCTGCCTTAGACAAAGCTGTCAGCTAAATGTTAACTATTTACGTACTATACCGACAACATACTGTAAAATACATACACAGCAAAAATCACACTTATAATTCTCATTATACAATGATGCCCTGAAATATTTAGCTATTATAAGTTTGGACAGCTCTTAAGCTGCTTGATAGGTGTGTAATTCAAGAGTAGCTTGTCGTTTGTGACATACACAGAAGAATGTGCTGGAAAACCACTTCCCTTCTTTTCTTACCTTGGAATTCATGTGAGCCATCACTACGCATTGGACTCCACTCAATGGCATTTCCATCTATACAATAGCTGTTGTTCAATATGTACATAGGGGCACATTGTATGTTAGATGTCACTCCCAATAATACATTTACAGTATATTGGAGAGAAATTTGAAAAGCCATACTAAGATATACCAATGTCCTCTATAGTATAGATATGCTTACAGTAAACCTATCTGTAATAATAGTCATAATGTCAAACTAATTCTAAATACAATCAAAACCAGTGCATGATGTCTATTAAAGATTTACAAAGCATATTTTCTTCTGATGTAAAATGTGTTATAATGCTATGACCAGTGCTCTGGGACATTTTTAAAAATCGATTATCTCACTGGAAGATGGTTTGGCAATTTATGGCTTTACAATGTCTAAAACAGGTTACACTTTGTGGGAACAAATAAGTGGTAGCTTGGCATTTGTTTTTATTGAAGGGGAAAGGGGATACGTGTGTGGGTGCGAATTATTGTGTGCCATTCTACTGTTGAGATGAAAGAAAGGGCAACCTCACTGAAGACCTCGCTGTAAAGCACACAGAGCATAGACACTGCCTCCCTCACCGACATGCCCAGCTTAATGCCTCAAAGAACATCTTGCCAGACGGGAGGTACAGTGTATGTGTGTGTGTGTGTGTGTGTGAGAGAGAGAGAGAGAGAGAGAGAGAGAGAGACACTGTGAGCCCATGACAGGGAGTTTGATGACTGCTTTTCTACCCAGTCCGTGCTATCGGTGTGACGGTCATAAGTCTGTAGCATCGTTTCTTTCTTACTGTCTGGGAATGATAGCCTTTTTTTCATAATTGCCACGCAAGTCACCAGACAAGCCATCGTGTGACAAATTGGATTTGAGCATTTACATAAATCTTATGATCGCATTATATCAATTAGCATTGAAAGCACCTGCTCTTGTAGCTTGTTTCCCTTTTGTTTTTTTTGTTTTTTTTTTTTGCCTTCTACCAAAGGCATGGAGAGAAGTGAACAAAGTCGCATCCTCCATAGAGAGGTGGACCAGATGGCTCCTGCTGGAGGTGTCTGATGGGGAAAGCAGAAAGGCAAATCCGGTACATACTTAACAGACAGCAATGGCCTCTCAGTGTTTCTGGAGTCATTCAGCTCTGTCTGATTTGCTTGTAATGGTTACGCCTCGTGAAACAGTTATCACGAAAACAGAATGACAGAATGGAAAAATGGCATCACAGCCACAGTATCCTCATGCTGGCATTCTTTCGCTTGGGGCTGTAAAAGTTCAGCCTGTTGTCAGAGATACCTCCCAGATATGAGCTCTTTGTGTCCCACACGCTGTACAAAAAGCAAATAATCCAACAAGCCTCCAGCTTTTGCTTTACAATACTAACGTAAGAACTGTGAATATTTACATTTCATTGCTAGTTTTGGCAAAACATTTCACAAACATTTTATATATTTTATTATTCCAGAGAATCACCTTTAAGGCTTGGAATGATGACGAACTGTGACATTTTTACACTTGAATGACAGCTCACCTGTCCCCATCTACTGGTGCTCTTTGGTTCGTCCTTGTTATTTAAATCTACGTGCATTTGTGGAATCGATTGGAAACTAAACTGCATCAGCTTCTTTGATAACAAGTCTGAATTTAATAGCATTTTCCCCAGTATCGCTTAAATGTAAATAGAAATGGAAATCTAACCATGGAATTTTCTGGTACTCATAAGCCAATTTATTGTTTTCACATGGTGAATTAATTAAAAGTGACTATGACATTAGTCATTAGGTAATAACCCATGGAGAGATCACTGTAGGCCAGGACATGGGGTGAGGACCAGCATTCTCAGTTACTCAGCATGAAAGTGTAATGACCTTTTCCAGCAGAGCAGCACCACCATATTTTTTCTGCACACATGTTTGCTCAGGACATTCAGCCCTGTCTCATAGCTCTGCTACAAAACCATTGGCAAAAATTTCTATGACACTAATATGTTCTTATTTGATTTAATATATATATATATATATTAAAAATAAATAAAACAATATCTACAGTATGAGGGAGTTGCACTTGGAGGTTTGAAACATTGATTAAAAATATATCATACCTGTAGATGCAACTATATAAATACAGCAGTTAATAGTGGCACAAATTTATTACCTCTTAATTTCAACTGGCATTGTTATTGCATAAAAGTTGGATTTACATTTGAATAAGCAAGGAAACACATCTCTTCTAGAAAGCTGTAGAAGAATGAAAAAGTACA
Source organism: Scleropages formosus (assembly GCF_900964775.1). NCBI lineage: Eukaryota > Metazoa > Chordata > Actinopteri > Osteoglossiformes > Osteoglossidae > Scleropages > Scleropages formosus. Next base: position 11,778,704 of record NC_041821.1, on the reverse strand, counting down.
AAGTTGTCATTTTTAAAACATATATAATTTAAAGAAGTAATGCCTGCCACAAGCTGGTGCTTGAAGCATAAACACTTGCAGTTATCTAAAAGGAAGCATATGTTGTGCACTGTATCTTTGATAAATTTTTTCTCTCACTTAGTGAAGATGCTAGAATTATTAAAGTTTTTTATATATATATTCTAGACCTTAATTATCATCACCATACCTGTTAGCGAAAGCAGTGGCATACATTCCCTTAGAATTCCCCAGAGTTGTTATATTAATTGCTTATATCAAGATCTGTATTGTCCCTTGTATTTTTCGCATTTACTATCAAAAAACTTACAGTGGGGTGATGTTTTTTGTAGGACACAATATTGTCTTAGTAATATATTTTTTCTGCTATTATCAAAAAATTACAGAGAAAAACAATGCACTTTGGCAGTGTTTTTATTTCAGAAAAGGCCTTGATCTGAACAGCACTCACTCAACATATTCTTTTTGTTGTTTTTTTCTGTGAGTGTGAAACAGCCTGCTTCACATCGGGTCCTGACTCATATCCGAATAACAAAAAGTCAAGGACTTTAAACAGTGTTTATAGTTTCCAGCTTAGATATTCTGACCTGACTCATTTAATGAAACTGGTTTAACCGTGAAATCTGGCCTTTAGGCAAGTCCTTAATTTTTTTTTTTTTTTTTTTTCTTTTTTTTAACTTTAAAGCATATTTTCAGTACTTTATCTTCAGTTCATGTCAGCCTTATTTTGTATTGTTTGTCTCAATATATACATTTTTTTCCTCCACTTTGCGCTCATGTGATACATGCCATGTGTACTTCCTTGTAGTTTGTACCCATAATATAATAATGCTAACATGCCTGATGTCTTGGATGCACTCTATAATAAAAAATGTAACAATAAAATAAACCCTTAAAGTTATAAAGCTGACTTCCATTTATATTTATTCAAAGTTATAAGTAGTAGTAGTGCTCAGTTGTGAATATGAATATAGTGGTGGTTGCTGTATGATAGTGTGATATGATTAAAATCCATTTAATCCTGATGGAGCTAGAGTTTGTAAAGAAGAAATTCTAACTCAGTGTAAACATTTTGTAAATACTAGCCTGGAGTGTCTATCTTAAGTTCCAAAGATGCCTCGAAAGGGTCCTGCTGTGCTGTTTCAGTGCTCCTGAGGTTTCACTCTTTCCTTACAGCCAAAAGTGGACATGGAGGTTTCATCATGCTTGGCTGGTTTGATGAAGTGCCTGTTTCAAAATTCTGTATTTGCTGAAGAGCTGCTCACCACCAGCATAGTCCACATTTGGTGTACCTTGAAGCTCTGAGTATTTCAAATGAAAAATCCTGTTGAGGCCTTAGACTGATCACTGAAATCTACTTTCAGAGGCCATCTCGTCCATCTCTTCCATGGAAGTCTTTTGAGAGCTTCATTTACTTTGAAGGAAAAAAAAAATGCTTAGATAGGTCTTCAGGATTCATAGTACACTGCTCATTACACTGAAGATTTCAGGTGCCTGCATTTTCAGATTCCAGCTTCAGAATGGAATGTTGAAAAACTTTCATTAGACTGCCAAGTGAAGATCTAGTTCTTTGTGAAGAGGTCTGTGTCAGAGTTCACCCCGTTTTCTTGAGATTTTACAAAATCCCATTAGTTGAGTAAAGTTGTGTTGTTCATTCCGAAAGAAATACATCTTCACTGGAGGCCACTGATATAGAACACTTTAAAGCTGCTGCACACACCAGGCCACAGAATTCTGCACGAATTTAAGGCGGGATGTCAGCTTGCTCTTGTTTTAACTTTGCGAAATATCATAACATACAGTGCCTCAATCATCTACAACTTAAATACATAACAATTTGTGCCCATGATTATTAACATTGTGTATTAAATAACAACAGTCACAAAATGTAGCTTATAGATTGTAAGTTCACGTTGGCATTACCTGTACCATATGAAATATTCTTGATGTCAGCAATGCAGTTAACAGACAACTTAACTCACTCGTGTGTAAAATGGCATCTGATGTTTCATTTACATCCTTGTGGAAATCAGACACTTTCTGTGCTCCATTTTCCTTGCTGAAGTAGGCTTGTGTCGTAACAACAGGGAAATGTTTTGGATGTTATTATTGGAAGCAATAAGGCAGTGGGAAAATGACTTTGGAACGCTCACGCGCTCAACAACTGATTTAACTGAAAATGAAGGCAAACCATCCAGAGCACTAGTCTCACTTGTGGGCCTTCCACAGTGCTAACTTTGTTACTGTTAGAGCCTGGAAGAATCTTCCTCTAAAACTTTGCTCCCCATTGACCAAACAGCCACTGGGTTCTTTGCAAAGCACATTATAAACCTTAAACTAAAGGTTGTTGCTTCAGTCAAACATCCCTTGTCATACAGTAAAAATTGTCACAATTGTCAAACTGTAGTGAACCTTACATAACTTGTTGTGACAGCTTCCTTCCCTTGAGCCACACCCAGACAAAAAGATTGACAGCTACACCTAGAAGTAGCTTGTGAAGGGGATAACAAGCACGAGGCGCAGCCAATGTCCGAATGAAGAGCTCAAGACAATTCACAGATTGAGAAGGAGGGAGACTGGATGTGTTCAGTCTGTGGTCTGAGGATGACATTTTTTGTGTCTTGGGTTTGTTGGATTTAGGTCTGTTTCTAATTTTTTTTTTTTTTTTTTTTTTTTAAATTTCACTTTCTTTTGGCATTACTGTGATCTTTCGGTTAGTTTTCTTGTGGGTGATGGGAAAGAATAATGAAAATACCCGTAAATCCTCCCATAATTGTTCCCCACCTGGTTGCTCTCCAAATCTTAATTGTTGATATTCAGCGAAACTTTTATGCAGGTACTCGTGTGATGTACATTGGTTCAAATGGTGGAAAGTAACAAACTGTACTTTAGAATCATCTGCATCTATGTCTCTCTTTCTGCTAATGTAATGCACACATTGTATTTTGTACGAGATGTACGTCGCTTTGGAGAAAAGCTAAATGAATAAATGTAATGTAAACCTGGCACATCTGGCATGCCACACACATACACAGACCAGAACTGATTGTGATATATCTACTACATACTGACTCCATATTACATACTGTTACCAGTGGAGAACATTTTACACTTTTGTCGCTAGATCCGTTTGATGGCAAAACAAAATGCATAATCACGTTTGGCAACTGCAAATTACATCCCTCACCTGGGACGAGTTGGTGACATAGTGGGATAAATTGATAACACTGTTGCAGGGAGGTGTTCCGCCTTGACTGTTCTTCTTAACCAAGGATTTAGACAGGCTTCATTGTTGAGCAAGTGAGATACAATTATGATGATAAAAGTTCTGTTGAGCCTTCCACCCAGCAATACTGTCATGTTCCATGATAAAAGAAAACCAACATGTTCTGCATTTGGCAGACATTGCATCAGTTATGTTTTCAACAGTGCACGATTTAAACCCAACAATTTCAGGCCAAACCACTGTGGAAATCGGAGTAGTTTTTCTTTTTTAGTAGACGTTTTGCCCATTATGCTTGTTCCCTCTTTGTTATTTCTTCTCAAATTTAAGTGTGCTTTCTATTGTATTATTTATTTACACTGGCTCTTGCAGAAATGTTCTACAGGAGCCATGAGAATGCAACTCTTTGACAAGCTGAGGTGAGATCTGTTTACTCAGCTACAAATATTTGGAAAAAAAACACTTGGAGGTAATAAAAAGGCGGTACATTGCACAAATGAGCTGACCACTTCAAGCCATGGTAGACTTTATTTTAGTAAAAGACAGTAAGACAATAAAAGACATATATAAAAAAAATAACTTAGCAAAAACCTAACAAATGACTTCAGAGCCTAGACATCCAGACACAAAGTCTGGAAAATGTACTGTCCGGCAGCAAAGCGGACAGGTGAGAACCCTAATTGTTCCCCAGGTAGTAACACCTTAGAAAGTAAAGTAGATTGTAACAGTGAGTCAAGTTGATTTAGCTTGGACCTGCTTCCAGGCTTATATCTAATAACCTGCTGTGACACCAGCATGACAGGTACAAGTGCTATGCTTGCTCAGGAGCTGTGGATGAATCCTAACCTTTGCCAATGTGAATTTCATGGGTTACCCTGGCTGTCAAACGGTGTGTGGCCATGCTGACATTTCCATGTCGCAGGCAAAAGCATCTGAGCATCTCTCTGAACGCATCTTTGATCTATCAGACTTCATTAATTCCACTGTTTTCAAAAACCCTAAATGACAGTTAGTTTCTTTGCCTGAGGTAAGGAGCTGGACTTGTCATAGTCCACAGTGTTTACTGCTAGGTGGCATGGCTAGGATATGCAAATTATGGGGGGAAGGATAGGCCAGATGAGCAGCAGCTCAGTAGAGGACTATAAGATCTTGGCATAGTACTGCAATTCTTTACTACACCGAGGACATGTGCTCTTGCCTTCAATGTAGACCTGCACCTGGATTCAGAGTCCGATGTGACCTGTGATTGGAAAGCCAGGAAAGAGAGACAGAAGGCAGTGACAGGTGGGCAAATTTCACGAGGGTGTGAGCCAGTATGGCATCAGCATTCTCAGTGAATACACCATGTCATATGTGAACAAGATCCTGTATAATACTCTAATTATGATTTTTTTAATGAGACCTATTCATGCATACCTTCATGTTTATTAATGCCATGCTTATTTTGTACCTTTTTTTTTATTTTAAAGCTAATACGCACACATGTATGTCCTGTATAATTATTCAACTGCTGTACTTACCAAGGCAGGGCCACTTGGGATTTTATAGTATGAACTGTGAAGTTTAACTTTTGTCAAAGGAGAGGCCCAATGTAGCTCTTATTATGAAAAGCCATCTGTATTTATAACCAATGATGAGATATAAAACTACAGCAGTTTCAGTGATGGGAGTTTCAGACACAGGGAAACAGACTAAGCTGGCAGTCTTTGATGTAAGTATATGTGCAGGAATCTTTGGAAAGACATTTTACAACACAGAGTTGATGCTTTGCCACTTCTCCCACTTAAGGATGTTCCCATACAAGAAGTTTAATAAATACTTCTCTGACAAATGACAATTTATCTCTGTTAACCAGACAGTTAAACTCTGCTTCAACTATTCATCTTCTGTAGATAATGGAGAAAATGCAGTAATTAATTTCTGTTCATACAAATTAATTTGTGTAATGACCTTAATAGCATGCTGTGGACACACACACACACACACACACACACACATATTTTCTTACAGTAATGTAAAACTTAACTGTCTCACTTTGATGAGCTTGATAGCATTCAGTCTAACTTGACACCCACAGCTTTACCACGCCACAGAGTAAAGCTCTGTGGAGTGAGTAATTTAGGTTGAAAGTTTCAATTTTTCTCACAGTTACAACACTGATTTAAAGGGGATTTCACGGGATCAGAAATGGATTTTTCAGTCTATATTTTCAAGATGGTCAATAGTTTTATTTTTTCATTATTTTTTTTTTTTTTTTACCATTCACACTTATAGTTTGAATGGCTCCAATTAACTAACGAAACTGAATCTGGGTGTTTAGGCTAAGGTGTGAATTATTCCAGATTCATTAAAAAAAAATAAAAAAATTCTTCCACACGACACCGCATTTTACATTAAATCTCTTTCTAAATTTTACTTCTGTGTATTCTTAATAAGGCCTAAAATTGGACATACAAAAAAAGTAGAACTTCTTATCTGATGGCTAATGACATAATTTTTCGAAGTAATCGCGACATGTGAATCTTGAAGTTTCAATGATGAAGAAATATCCTGGGAAAAATGTAATATCGGTGACACATGATGTCCCACAGGTCAAAACACTTTGTAATTGTTCATCATTAAAAGTGTTAGGTGTCGAAGGGCGTTTTCAGCCAGCGTGTATGAGCACCGGCGGGTTGAATTTGCCACTGTATGGCTAACGAGCCCTGAAAAGTGACATCCCTCCTCCTCCCTTCACACCTCTCCATGGAGAACATTGCAACGCCTCCAGGTCAACATCATCCCAATTAGAGACTCTGTTTAATCACCCAATGGGAAGTTTTAAACACATTTTGCTCAAAGTACATTAACTAAAAAAAGGACTAAAAAGGAGAGATACTGCCCTACTCTCTGTCCTGTCATGCATTTTAAAATTGCCGACTTCATATTTCATCAGGGTTTAAAAACAGATAATAATCTTTCATAACCAAAGAAAATGTAATATATTGTAGAAATGTGTGGCTGCAACACAACAGTCTGTTTACTTTTTTCATGTAGCACCTTGAAAATTTCTAAAGCTGAAAGGAGCCATCTGACAAAATCATGTGAAACTTTAAGCCTCATACATTTACTTTAAAAAAGACTGCAATAATGTGTGCTGTTGGAGAGGAATGTGCTTTATTAAATAGCAGCGTCATCACTGCATATTATTTAGCCATTTCACATCACTACGATAATTTTTTTTTTTTTTTTTTAAATCAAGGGTGCTAAAAGTTTGAAGCTATAACAATTCAAAGAACAGAATTTGTGCTACAGGAACAGCGTAAATGGGTTAGTAGTAATTTTCCCTATTTTGGAGTTTACCAGTTCTCCATTTCAGGGGGAGGAGAATTGCGGGCTTGGTTTACAGCTTTGGGCAATTTTCATCAGTGTTGTTCCATGAAAGCTGTGATCCTGATTAAGCTACAAGACGCAAATGATTCTTAATGAGTAACTACTTGACGTACAGAGTATGCTGTGGATAATCGTGGCTTCACACATGATATTGTGAGATCACGTTTGTGTTGGTGAAATAATAATAATTGGATCAAAATGACTCAGCCACACAATAATGTATGTAGCAAATACTGGCAATGTCCAATTTTTCATTTTCAGTGCAATCTGATTTACAGAAATGTGAATAACACCAACTGAAGTATTTTCATGAATGCATTAGATTTATTATCTGTCTTTGTGTACCTGAGGTTTTGGTTAAGTCTAATAGACTGAACATGAACAGACTGAAAAGTTAAATGAGCAATGGTCAGCCATATGGTACATTATTTTCACTTGAGAAATTAATATGACAGGTAATTAATATCACTGTTACTAGCCGTGAAGCCTGTCTCCCAACTATTTGTTATTCTAATAACATTACAGCTGGCATTTTTCATTTTCTGCTCTCACTCTTACTGGTATTTAGTATTTAGTTTATATATGTTTAAGGATTAAATATCTATGTGTGTGTGTCTGTATAATCTCTATATTTGTTCCGTATCACACAGAAAAATATGAATATACATAACTGAAGCTGAAATTCACTCATTGTATTATTCTGTGAGATGTATGTCACTTTGGAGAAAATCATCTGCTAAATGAATAAATATAAATGATACAAAAACTTTGTCACTGGATACTACCATAAAACAACGAGAAATCTTTAAGCAATAGAAGCTGAATGTAACAACTCGTGCAAAAACCTAAAATAGAGGACATTATTTAGTGTTACGAAATAAACAGCCAAGACCCACAAATTCTAGTTATTCAGATGCTACAAGACCTCTGTTTTTCTGCTTTTTGGCTGCCAGAAATTAATGAGTTGTATATTTTAATTGGTTACAGCAGGTGTACACCTAAGGGGCTGCACTTACAAGGGCAGTATACTGGAGACATGACTGCAGTAAATGGGGTGTGTCAAAACCGAACACTCCCTTCCAGAAAATATTTAGTGCCACCTGTTTAGAATAATAATGCACTCCCGAGAAGAGGTTCGTGTACATTAGTAGTGTGTAGGCAGTCAAATCATTTGCACACATTGTATTGTAATAACACACCTAGAATGCATTTTGCGCAGCATTCAGAGGCATTCCTTTACCCTACTGTACACAGTTGCAGGTATTCTAAAGGTAAGGTATAATTTGAAAAGCATAGTATAAAAACACTGGTTGTGATATTCATTGCCAATTTTAAATGGGGTTCTTCCTTTGCTGATTGCACTACATTTTACATGAATAATATTTAATTTTTTAGACATTATGCCCTTTGAAATATCATATACAGTATATCTAAACTATCTAAGTTTCTTTCCTTCTTATCAGTAGTTTTATGTGTGAGGCTTTGCCTCTGTACAGTGGAATGTTTTGTTTGGGTTTCTAACAGTTAACTGTCAAGGACAGTGAAAGATAATGGATAATAATGGACCTTCAAAATCATGTCTTTCACTTCACATGATAATAGACGGATAAAATTTAGTGCCATGAGTGAATAACTCAGAATTCTGTCTTAAAAATGTTATTGCGTTTCAACCTACATAAAAATTGCCCAATAAATGCTACAACGAACAAAAGAAACAAAATTAAAATGCTGACATGAAGCGTCAGTATAAAAAGGCTAAAAACGAGCACAGAATTATATACATACAAACAGACGGAAGGTACGTTTGGCTGTTTCCCCATCATAATTGCCATTGCACTTTTACATCTAATGACTTGTGATTTTAGTTAGATAAGAGTTGGCTGCATCTCCCGATATGCAGCCCAGCATCCCTCCAAGCCCCAAAGTTTTCAGCGAGTATAATTAGCAGCGTGGATGTTTGATGTAGAGGGAGAATAGAAACAGGGGTGGGCTGAATTTAGCCTGGATCCTGAACACACCATGCCAGACATATGGGACTTCTGGAGCGCCAAAGTGTGCTGTAATCCCCCAGAGGTGAGGCATGTCTGCCGTGCTTCCTTCCGATAGACGCGGGTCCCACTGGGATATCGCTGGGAATGCCAAGATGGGGAGTGGAATGATCCATGAAGGGTGATTTCCTGTGACAGATAGGTGAATCCACATGTAAACCACTACCAGTTAGTAGTGCGCTGACCCTAAATATACATACTTTGGTTAAGTACAGTTCTCCTGTGCACTTCTATCCCACCACAGTGGGTACTGATGTTTAGATTCTTGCCATCTGATCTCTCAGAACCCGTCTGAAAGCTATCATTATTTTACCACAGACAAAGCAGCTGAAAGGTTAGCTCTCTGATTCAGATGTCATTAGCTCCAACTAGATTAAAGTCAAAGCCCCTCACTGTGCCACATACAACCTTTTCAGAGCCCCAAATGTTGCATTTGCAAGCATGAATATTTGATGAAATGGAAGAGAAAAAAATCACATATTTTATGTATTGCACTTGGTCAAATATATTCATAGCAATCACCTGTGGGAATCACAAGGTAAGTCAAAGAGTGAAGGGATGTCAAAGGATTACACTGCTTCCAGTTTTAAACATGATGCACCTATAACTTGCACACTGTGATTCACTCGCCCAGAAAGGTACCTCAGTGAATTCATAACCAATTTACAGCTTTTTTTTTCCCTCCCTAGATGATGGGGGGAGGGTGATGTGCTGTAGACAGTTTCTATAGTCATAACACTGAGTATGTGATCTCTATTTGTAAAATCAAGCTAAACTGAGAATTGAAATGGTAAGCGCAATGTGAAGGCTAAAAATGCAACAGCATGGGGAGCTTTTCAGAAGAAGTGTTAGGATGTACAACACTGGAACAAGTGTTCCTTAAGCTCAGTGTTACCAGAGCATTACAGTGATAACTGCACTGTGTGTGTGTGTGTGTGTGTGTGTGTGTGTGTGTTTTAATGATGGGTGATGCCTAAAAAAAGAAAACTACATTTTCCAAATCAAGTTATGCATTTCTGATGGTCCTACTGCACCAGAGGGTTAAATTCCGACAAAAATAAGATAAGGCATTTGAAGTGGATGCTGCTTACCAATAAGGGAAGAGGTGCCCCTTTAAAAGGATTGTCTGTGCAAATCATACAGACAAGTTGTTTATTAAATTTTAATTGCATGAAGTAGGGCTGAAAGAAAATACTTTAATCTCAGACTTCAAGATAGGAAGAGGTAGAAAGGCAGGTACATAGATAAGATACCAGTATTGGGGGTGGGGGGAGGAAATATTTGTGAAAATATGTATAAATAGTAGTCAGGTGCGTTATGCTTGCATTGAACATTGGGTGGACAACCCCCATCATGCCCCAGGTGTGCAGTTACACTGACTACACCTTTTATATATGTAGTAATATATACTATGCAATAAGATATGAACATATTATATATGACAAATTTTAATACAATTGTAGAACAGATTTCAATAGCATCAAATATCAAACGTTTCCATCTGTCTATCTGTCCATGATCTCTCAATGAAGAGAGCGAGTCAGAGTGCGGTTCTACACCAACGTCACGTGCAGTTACTCTGTACGAGTACCGTACCGCAGTGTGATCCTTAGTGATGAGTGTAAAGAGGCGGGGGGTCTTTAAAACGAGCCCCGCTGGTACTTTTTTGGAAGTTGAATATCAGTAAATGTCACCATTTACGTACCAGCGAGCTGCCGCCGCTGCAATTTATCAGTGTGACTGATCCGCTTGTGACGGCGCGCGTCTTGACAAAGCAATCTGCGCAGACACCTTTCCCCTCCCGCGCCGCTCCTCTCCCACACTTTAAACTAATGTCATAATAACGGGCAAGGCGAAGGGGACGGGGGCAGCGCGCGCTCTACCAGCCGGCCATCAAGTGGCCCGCGGTGGAAGTGCAGGTGTGTAGGAACGTCTGTGAGCCGCGTGCCTCCCCCCTTCCTCGTCCTCCTCCTCCTCATCCTCCTCCTCCTCCTCCTTCGCCTCCTCCTCCTCCCCCCGCTCCCGGTGCCGGTGCCGGTGCCGCTCCTCGGCGCTCCTCGGTGCTCGGCAGCGGTGCGCGGCGCCATCCGACAGCGGTAGCGGCAGCGGCAGCGGCAGCGCGCTCACTGAGCGGAGCTTCACTCACTTTTTTTTTCTTCATTCTTGTTCTTTCTCCTCAACCCTCTCTTTGGAAGAACAGGTAGAAGCAAACCTTGCTCATGATAACAAGGAACACGTTTTTTTTTTCTTTTTTTATCTGTTGTTTTTTTTTGTTATTTATTGTCCTTTTCACGTTTTCCGACTTCACAGCATAACTGGACTTTTATGCGTAAAAGCTCTGTGTAGTAACGGACTGATCACTGATGTGACTCTGATGCCTTTTCTCTTTCAGTCAAGGGGGCCTGTGTGTGGAATAAGGAGGCATTTGCTGTTTCTGACTTGGTAGAAGAAAGATAAGACTCCTCTGGATTTCCAAACCTACATGATGATCTGGATTCCTTAGTAAGTAAGACTTTTTTTATGCGTTCTCCTGAATCGCTAATTTAAGGCTCGGTAGCATACATACATCTCTCTCTCTCGCTCTCGCTCTCTGCATATATACATAAGGAAAAAAAAAAAAAAAAAAAAAAAAACTTATGAAATTGCGCACGCCGCGGTAGTGCAGTACAAGCATCTCTCCCCGCGCTCTGTCCGTTCACGTGCTCAGCGCGTTCTCGGCAGTGTCCGTGCAAAAGAGAGTGGCACCTGAGCGCAGGGGTGCGCGCATTCGTGCTAGAAGTGGCTTCTTGCGTTTGTAAAAAGCATTTCTTTGACCAGCTCTGAGCTTTTGAGTTATGTTGAATCACTTATAAAGGAAGTGCTGTGCTGCTATTTCCAATATTATTGCTCATCTCCATGCTGCTCCAAGTTTGAAAGCTGTGATATTTTCTTGAGCATCTAATCTGTAGTAATGTCGCGACGTTTTTTTTTTTTTTTTTTTCCCCCCCCGGCCCGGTGGGATGCAACCCCATTGTTGTGAGATGTAATACAAAGTATTGCTGAGTTTACTTACTGCCGTTGATAATGATCTTTTTAAGTTGTCTGCTAAGAAACGGTTATAACATTTATATAATATTATATATTATATATAATATAGAGTGAGAAGATATGATACCCCACTCTGTTTACTCAAGGGCTCACCTGCAGCAGTCCCATGGATCATCCTTTTATTCTTGTTTATATGAGATGAACAGATTTAGAACACAAGAAGACAGACAATATAAGCTCCAACTTTTATTATCCGTGTAATAATTTTTAACATTAAATATTGTTCTCTGTATGCATGCTAAAGGGAGAAATAACAAAGGCTGTGTACCGTCTGTTATGTGAAGTGCATTATATTTCTAGAAAGCTCTCCGTAAGACTTTCAAAGAAAACTTCCCAACAAAGCAGTGTCAAAAGAGTAGATTACGTGTGGAGGACTGGCACCGCGGCCGAGATTCATTGCTGCTATTTTATTGATTAGTTTCCTCTCGACACTAAAGTGAATGAGAACTTAGTTGAAACTGTTAACTCTGAAGCTGCAAACAAAGCAACTGCGGAACTCCTTCAGAGGAATGCTGATTTAAAGCTGCTTCATTTATGTTATGTTTTTCGTTGAGGGGTTTAAGAGGCATCTGGCGCCTTATGACTCCTTTGAAAGCATCACTTTTAAAAATCTGAAATCCAGATAAACTGAATAATTGTGATTTGTGTTTGTGTCTTGTGACTGGGAGCGTGTGTTTGTGGTCTGCGTGGGGTGAGTGTGTGAATTGATGTGTTAGTCGGAGGGCGGTGGGGAGTGCATGCTGTGTTTCGAAGAGCAGCTGAACTGTGGTGAAGCGTGCTCTGATGTTTCATTGCAGGCATGTTTATGACATGCTTAGCAAAATGATGTGTTTAAACTCCCCTTTGAGTGACTTGTGAGTGATGGCACCTCCTTTAGGACTTTGCGTACTGACAGGGGTGTGCTAATAAGGCCTCGCTGTTTTGGCATAATTCTGCTAGAGAGGCACTTTTCCCACGCTTCTTGAGCAGAGTGGGGAAAAAAGCTAAGCATTTTGTTAGTATTTATTTATTTATTTATTTATTTTTACATTTTATTTCTGGCTGTCCTTTTTCATAACGATATGCTTGGCATGCAAGGCATCATAAGTGCCAGTTTTGTAGTTACTGAGCGGGAAATGATGTCATTTTCAAAATTCTATTTTTGGGATGGGGGACGTGGTGGCGCAGCGGGTTCAGCCAGGGCCTGCTCTCCAGTGGGTCTGGAGTTTAAGCTTGGGGTGCCTTGTGACGGACTGGCGTCCTATCCTGGGTGTGTCCCCTCCCCCTCCAGCCTTATGCCCTGTGTTGCCGGGTTAGGCTCTGGCTTGCTGTGACCCTGCTTGGGACAAGCGGCTTCAGACAATGTGTGTGTATTTTTGCGATAACATTCAGCAAACTGTGTGCTACTTCTTGTCCTGATCACTTTAGAAAAAAGGTTATTAATAGATTTACTTGTGCAGTATTGTTCCTTTTCTAAATTTAAAAAAAAAAAAAAAATCAAGAAAAACTTAGTGTGCATTTCTGCCCATTAGTTATGTTCAGCCACTGTCAAATAAAATAAGTGATCACTGCATGAGTATACTCTAATGTATACCCTTTGTTGTGGTGGTCTTTACACTGTCACTTTGAATAAAGTCCTACCTGGTCCAAAACGTGTAGCTGAAAAAGTTTTGACTTTTTCTGTCGCACCTTGAAATCTTTGTGACAACAACATGAATTAGTCACCAGGAAGCTCTCGTTTTCGCTGTCATTCCAGGTAACAGTTCTTTTTTATAAATTGAAGCCCTTCAACTATTTCCGCTGCGCTCACTGAAAGTGGCACTCCGAAGTCTATTTGCCATTTCCATATTAGTCATCCCACTGCAGGGTCATGGCACCTTATGGTTGCGCAGGTGGAAATTGCTGTTGCAGTTTTTACCTGGTGATGTACGTACACAGTTTGACCTAAACAAATGGGACGAATAAGAGTTTTTGCGTCACCCTTTACTTACATGTCCATACAGCTTCAAAACGGTCTAAGTATAAAATGCCTTTGTAATGCTAAGTACAGTTTTCATAGTGATTCTTTGAGACATAAAGGCATTTGTCAGATGATTATTATAACAAACTGGAGAGCTTTCTGAATAAGGAGACGATGTGACATTCATTTCTAGAGCTTTGTTTCTTATGAAATGTCACTTGCTGTTTGTGATTAGTGAGAAAACACTTTGCATGCAGAAGCATCATTCAGGTTCTCGCAGGGAAGAATACTGAGAACACCTAAGTGCTCTTGTATCCTCCCAAATACATTGAGCCAAGCTTTCTTTTTAAAACAAAACCCATTTTATTCATATTATTTTATTTTTCTTTCTTTATTAATTGCAGTTTCTCCTATTGCGGGCTGCTCCCAGTAAATTGTCAGCATTTCTTTTCGGAACACACCCCGACTGTGGCTCGCACCTCATTATAACACAGAGAACGCTCAGTTCTCA